>NC_092717.1:134579193-135187045 GCF_047496885.1 Scyliorhinus torazame
GCATTTGAGGTTGGTTGAAGATGGGGGAGTAAAAGTTATTCGGTTCTATGGATTTACAGTGTTTTGGTGGGGGTGGCTGGTGGGGCTTTTTGCTTTTTATTACTTTGATTTGCACTATTGTGGGGGGGTCTTAGTGGGCTTTTTCGTTTTGGGTTGTCTCTTATGGTAATTGGGCGATTGTTTGGGATCGGTTTGATGAGGGAAGTGGTTTCGATGGGCGGAGGGGAGGGGAGGGGAGTGAGGGAACAATAGATGGGCGACTTCTTGGCGCCGGAAGCACAGTGGGGGGTGTATATATGATCAATATATGGCAGGGGTTAGGTTACAAAGCGGTGTTGCTGGGGGGGGGGGGGAGGGGGGAGTTCCTCTGCTGACAAGGGAGGGACTTAGGTTTTGGGACAGAGAGGAGGTCGGGGGTGGGGGCGGCCAGGAGGCAGGCCAATGGAGATGCGGCGCATGGTCTGGAGGCGGGCACAGGAAAGGGGGTGGCTGTTCAGTGGAGGGGGGGCACGGTGCCCCCCAACTAGGCTGATCACCTGGAATGTCAGAGGGTTGAATGGGCTGGTTAAGAGTGTGTTCGCGCATCTGAGGGCTTTGAAGGCAGAAGTGGTGATGTTGCAGGAGACACACCTGAAAGTGGCGGATCAAGTCAGGCTAAGGAAGGGTTGGGTCAGTCAGGTCTTTCATTCGGGGCTGGACACCAAGACTAGAGGGGTGGCGATTTTGATCAATAAGCGGGTGCAATTTCAGGTGGGCAGTATAGTCTCGGACGGGGGGGGGCCGTTACGTCATGGTGAGCGGTAAGCTGGAGGGGAGGAAGGTAGTCTTGGTTAACGTGTATGCGCCAAATTGGGATGATGTGGAATTTATAAAGAGGGTGCTGGGGAAGATACCTGATCTGGACTCGCACAAGTTGGTTATGGGAGGGGATTTTAATCCAGTCATCGACAATGGCCTGGACCGGTCGTGTTCAAAAATGGGGAGGGTGCCAGCAATGGCAAGGGAACTGATAGAGTTCATGGAACAGAGGTGGGGGGTCGACCCATGGGAGTTTAGGCAGCTGACGGGGAAGGAGTTTTCTTTTTATTCGCATGTTCACAAGGTTTATTCCTGGATCGACATTTTAATTTTGAGCAGGGATTTGCTGGCAGGGGTGATGGACTCGGGGTACTCGGCCATCACTATTTCGGATCATGCCCCACACTGGGTGGAACTGCAGGTCAGTGAGGAGAGCTTCCAGCGCCCGCAATGGCGGCCTTAAGGATCTGAGGTTGGTGGAGGAGGTACGTTGGAGCAGTGGGAGCATCGATCTGGTCCCCAATATGTGGTCTCGCTGTACGCGGGTCTCGCTGTACGCGGATGACCTGCTCTTAAGGGGAGGGGGAGGAATGGGCGAAATTATGGCGATTTTGGGGAAATTTGGCTGGCTTTCGGGGTATAAACTGGATATGACAAAGAGCGGGACGTTTGTAGTCCAGGCAAGGGGTCAGGAGGGTCGGCTGAGAGCGCTGCCGTTTAGGTTAGTAGGGGACAGTTTCAGGTACTTAGTGATACAAGTGGCGCACGACTGGGGCCGGTTACACAAGTTGAACTTGTCCCGGTTGGTTGAACAGATGAGGGGCGAGTTTCGGAGATGGGATGCGCTACCGCTGTCATTGGCTGGGAGAGTGCAGACGGTCAAAATGACGGTCCTACCGAGATTTTTATTTGTATTTCAATGTCTCCCAATTTTCATCCCGCGGTCCTTTTTTAAGATGGTTAACAAAATCATCCTGGGCTTTGTGTGGCGGGTAAGTCCTCGCGAGTGAAGAAGGTGATGCTCGAGCGGAATCAGGGGGAGGGAGGGCTTGCCCTACCGAATTTCAGTAATTACTACTGGGCAGCTAACATAGCCATGATAAGGAAGTGGGTAGTGGGGGCGGGGTCGGGCTGGGAGCGGATGGAGGCAGCTTCATGTAGGGGCACCAGTTTGGGGGCATTGATAACGGCACCTCTGCCATTCCCGCCGGCAAGGTACTCCGCTAGCCCCATGGTAGTGGCGGCCTTGAGGATCTGGGGTCAGTGGAGGCGGTACGTTGGAGCAGTGGGAGCATTAGTCTGGTCCCCAATATGTGACAACCACTGGTTTGCCCCGGGGAGCTTGGATGGGGGGTTTCGACTATGGCGAAGGGGGGGGAATTGAGAGGATGGGGGACCTGTTCTTAGAGGGGAGCTTCCCTAGCTTGAGGGCGCTGGAGGCAAAGTTTGGGCTGGCAAGAGGGAACAAATTTAGATATTTACAGGTGCGGGACTTTCTGCGCAGGCAGGTATCATCCTTCCCACCCCTGCCACTAAGGGGGATCCAGGATAGGGTAGTGACTAGGGGATGGGTGGGAGAGGGGAGCGTCTCGAACATCTACAAAGAACTTATGGGGGCGGAGGAGACGCAGACCGAGGAGTTGAAGCGTAAGTGGGGGGAGAAGCTTGGTGGTGAGATGGAGGATGGCTTATGGGCGGACGCGTTGAGCAGAGTCAACGGGACCGCAACATGCGCCAGGCTCAGCTTGATCCAATTTAAGGTGGTTCACCGGGCCCACATGACAGTGGCCCGGATGAGTAGATTCTTTGGGGTGGAGGACATGTGTGTGAAATGTGCGGGAGGACCAGCGAACCATGTCCACATGTTCTGGGCGTGTCCAAAACTTAGGGGATATTGGCAGGGGTTTGCGGACGTCATATCCAGAGTATTGAAAACAAGGGTGGCAATGAGTCCAGAGGTGGCGATTTTTGGGGTGTCGGAAGACCTGGGAATCCAGGAGGAGAAAGAGGCAGATGTTCTGGCCTTTGCTTCCCTGGTAGCCCAGAGACGGATACTGCTAGCTTGGAGGGACTCAAAGCCCCCGAATTCGGAGACCTAGCTAACTGACATGGCGAGCTTTCTCGGCCTAGAGACAATTAAGTTCGCCTTGAGAGGGTCAATGTTAGGGTTCGCCCGGAGGTGGCAACCATTCATCGACTTCTTCACGGCAAATTAATCGTCAACAGGGGGGGGGGGGGGCGGGGGGGGGGGGGGGGGGGGGCTTAGGATGAGCGTAGAATAGGGGGGTATTTAGGCGGGTCATGGCGGGATGGGAGTCGGTGATTGCACTATTTTTCTTGTTCTGTGTAACTTTTTTTTATACTGTTGTTGTTTGTAATGCCAAAAATACCTCATTAAAATTCTTCATTAAAAAAAAGAGGGGATGTCCTGCTTAATTTAGCGGCAGTACCACAATTTATTTTTTACCCAGTTTCCCACATGGCAGTTAGCCACATTGAGAGGCTGGTGGACTGCTGGGCAGGAAAGCCTGTTGTACAAGGCCACAGCTAGTGATAGGAAAGGAGGGAGGGAAGAAGATAGGTAAAAATCTCATGTGTTGGGTTGGAGGAATCGTGGAAGTTTGTGGGGTGGAAGGCAGATTGTGACAAGTATTCTTGAAAGGCAAGAAAGAGCAGCGCAGCTCCTTCTGGCTCACAAGCTGTGCTGCGAAAATATTTACCTGCCAGACCTAACAATTCCTTTAGCTGCCAGGTATTCCAATCCTTGGAAAACTCAGCCCGAAGTTACTAAATCCACGTGGCAGTAAAATGCTTGATGTTGCTCATGTTGTGTCATTTGCTGGTATCATTGTTGATGTTGTCTCATTTGTTAGTGATGTTCCAGGGCTTCTGCAGTCCTGTTTTTCCAGTTCAGGTGCAGGTTCGAATATTGTTATAACCTGCCTACTTACCATTGGCTGGGAACTAATGACTATCCCACAATCCTGTGGGAGTATGAGCTTCCCCAATGAGGGGGGCGGAGAAACCACTAGTAAACTCCTAGTATAAATAAAGCTGGCCAGTTCAGGAACCAGCAGGAAGGAGTATGTAGCAAGGGAAGTTACTGCTACTGTTATGTGTATATGTTATAGTAAATAAATGTTATTACTTTGTATCCTTAAAACTCGTGCTGGATTCTTCGTGGCTCTTACAAAAAATATTCTCTGTTTTTATTTTATTTGCTTACCAGTTTCAGTCTCAATGCTGCAGTACCTTGGAGTCTCAGCTTCACCAACAATGTTTACTGGGTTCCAGGTTTTTATGATTGGATCCTATACATATACAGTTTGTATTCTCAACAACTCAGGCAAGGATTTGGCATGCTTTTTGAAATGTTGAATTTCTTCTACCTGTGCATCCATGAGTTGTCTTACTTCCTCTGGGTTGTTTGGAGAATGGATCTTTTTTTAAATATAAATTTAGTGCACCCAATTTATTTTTTCCAATTCAGGAGCAATTTAGTGTGTTCAATCCACCTACCTTGCACATCTTTGGATTGTGGGGGCGAAACCTACGCAAACACGGGGAGAATGTGCAAACTGCACACGGACAGTGACCCAGAGCCGGGATCGAACCTGGGATCTCGACGCCGTGAGACTGCAGTGCTACCACTGCGCCACGTGCTGCCCTGGAAAATGTGTCTTGCTTGTATCATTTTCTGCCAGTGAGTAGTTCTGCAGGTGATTTTACGTCAAGCTTGTATAGCTCAGAGCAACAATAAGACGAGGTTTCAGTCTTCCTTTGGCCCTCAGCGCATCATGGGGGTTCTCTTGATCGCTTAGACGTATCTTGGGATAGGGCGAGGGAGTGGGCCGAGGTTAGGGTGCTCTTTCGGAGAGTCAGTGTAGACTTGATGGGCTGAATGGCCTCCTTCTGCATTGTAGTGGTTCGAGGATTCAATAACCCATGTCACCTTGGGTAATATGGTGATAAGGTGAGGATGTTGACCCATGATGTTCAGTGAATTGCTTCAATTGACTGGAGGTGAATTGGGTTCTATTATCACATAATACTATTTCAGGAATCCCTTGCTAAGCAAAGAGAACTGGTACTGCTGAGGTGATTGTTGTAACTCGCACCTTTCTGATGAATGGGAACTTGAGTTGTGGTCTGCTGCTATGAGATGCCATTCATGGTTGTGTGTGAACAAATCGGCTCCCACTGTAGCCATGATCTGCGTGGTCTTGGTGGTATTTCAGTAGCTATTATCCTTTCTTTCTACTGTGTCTATCTAAACCTTTGGTATAAAATGCATGTTGACATATTTTTTTTCAACCTCTTTGTAGATGCTTATTCAGTACACAGCTGACCTGGCTCCGAGCTTATACTATTCCATCCCATGTGCTCTTTATGTGCAGGATTAAATACTCTCCTGCCGATGGGTTTGAAGGTGGATGACACACAAGTATCAGCAGGTGCCTGTCCATCGCCTAACCACCTGTCCCTGCCATGGATTATACCAGCAGCAAAGGTGGCTGGTGGCAGGCAAGGGAGTTCATCCTTAATGGGCACAGAATCCCCTCCAAGATTTTACCACCCCACTGCCACCCATATTGCCCTCCACCCATGGCCTCTCAAACCCCAGCCACCGAACTCCACTTCATCCCCCTCACGCATGCCTGCCAACTTGGTACCGAGCAAGATCCCCCAAACACTCACCAGTTCTGACGCATCGCTACACGTCTCCTCCTGTGCTGAAGTACTGGGGAAGAGTTGATTGGCGATCAGCTTGCTGTGGTGGGGCTCCCTGCCCTGGAGGGCAGAAAACTCACTCTAGCCTAATAATTGGCCATTAAATGGTTCCTCTCGGTAGGCTCCTTCTGACATTTTAGCTTGGGGAGGGGGGTTATGGCTGAGGAATCCAGCACACCATATAATTCAGCCCCATGTATTTTCTGAAGCATCTCTCTTTGTATCTTTTGGGCACAGTGATTCTGAATCTGGCCAGCAAAACATCTAAAATTATTCTTAATCACCAATACTGCCAAATTGCTGTCTGTGTTTATTGTATCATATCAGGTTATCCCTGGATCACTTGCTAAGAAAGCATCTGTAACTGCTGGGGCATAATTTAGAGGCCAGGTGCAAATCCCGTAGTGGCTGCCAAATCTCACGAGAAACCAAATATGGGATTTGCATCAGTGGGATTTCCAATTGCCATCTTCCAGGGCTCTCCCAATCGCACAATCAGGTTCATGCCCATGAAGGGGCACATGGGGCACATGACAGCATGGTGGCACAGTGTTTAGCATTGTTGCCTCACAGCACCAGGGTCCCGGGTTGAATTCAGGCTTTGGGTGACTGTATGGAGTTTACATGTCCTCTCAGTGCCTGCGTGGGTTTCCTCCAAGTGCTCCGGTTTCCTCCCAAAGTCCAAAGATGTGCAGGTCAGGTGGATTGGCCATACTAAAATTTCCCCTTAGTTGCCAAAGATTAGGTGGGGTTATGGGGTCATGGAGATAGGGTGGGGAAGTGAATCTAGGTAGGGTGCTCTTTCAGAGGGTTGGTGCAGACCCGATGGACCGAATGGCCTCCTTTTGTACTGTAGGAATTCTATGATTCTATATGAATTTGAATCCATTACCACATATTTACTATGGTTAACGTTCCATCTTAAGCCCTCATCGAACCTACCCACCCACCCTCCAGCCATGCCGTCATGTCGGCGCGAATATCTACTGCTTTGTAAAAATTGAAACGAGGCGCCATGACTTCCGAGTAAAGAAGTGAGCACTATTTTCTCCACTAAACACCAGGGGGTCCAAGGGGAGAGAGTCCACTGGCCGCTCTGTAGGGGTCGATGGGGAGGGGACTGGCTTACGGATGAGGAGGGGGAGTCAGGGAGTGTGAGAGAATGAGGGCACACGGATTGAAGTTTCATGTTAGTCAAGGAGCTTGGGCTGGGTGGATGAGACACTGAAAGAGAAAGCAACATGGTGCCTCCCCTGTGGGAGGGGCCTTAACATCTGGACTGGCTGTCCAGGCATCTTAAGTGTTGAGGCTTGCTAGCAATGAGATCTCTGAATTATGCAACCTGAGTAAGAAGGGTGCCTATTGCTCTGCCTCTCCCTGAAGCAGAAAGCAATTGAGTCCCCTAACATTCCTGAGACTCATGCTCGTCACATTAATTGGCCATCGAGAAGTAGCCCTTAGCAAGGTCAGTTCTCCACAGTCTCGGACTTTTGGCTAAGATCAAGCGTCAGATCAAACCCAAGATGAGGTACAATGCCATTTCTTGTCAGCTTGGATCTTGTATATCCCTCTTGTGGAGACCTTGAATCCGATTTAATTTGAATTAGGTTTTGGAGCAAACAATGAGATGGATTAAGAGTTTGCCTTGTCCACACTATGTAACTTCAAGGATAGGATTAAAAAAAATCAAAGTCTTTGTAACTTTAAGGATATGATTTTAAAAATTAAAGCCAAGGAATGGAATGAATACTCAGGGTTTAGGCTTAACGCATGGTTGCATGGGATCAAGAGGCTCTAGGCTCCCTTCTCTGCCGGACACCAAAGTCACCCAGTCAGGGTCCATTAGCTCCCAAGGTGGACATAACCGACCAATTGATCCTGGCCATTTGGGATGATCAAGCATGTAACCCTCCGGTCAGAACGCCATGTTCTAGAGCCTAAGGGTGGGAGGACCATGCAAAAGGCTAAAGGCGAGTCTAAGTGGGGGAGGGCATAGGCTGGGGGCAGTCCAGGTTTGGCCATGGGAGGGCAATTGAGCTGTGAGTAAGTGCTTATTGCCGGCTAAGGTTTAGACTGGCTGCTTCTATATCCAATGTCAATGGGTCAGGTGAGGCAATGACAGTCAGTAGCTGAGACATCAACTTGATTCTCTCTCTCTTTCTCTCTCATCCCTCTCAGGAATCTGATCGCTATCGAAATGAACCCAATGGAGCTGGCCGAATAACTCTGCTGGATGAGCACAGACTCCAGCATGGCACCAAGGGAAGACCCTGAGAACAAGACCAGGGGGCCGCAGGGCAGTCTCAGGGGCTGGAAGCCTCACCAGCCAGGCAGGGGGCACAAAGGCCCTGAAGGAGATCAAAGGTCTACAGGACACTCTTGTCATTCATGGAGCTGTCAGACAACATGTGCCGTCGAGGGAGACTGTGCGGCGACAGTGCCATGTTCTTGCGGACTTGGCACCATGTGGCGGCGGAGAACACCCACTCCCTGTGGCTATGAAGGTCACGGCAGCGTTAAACATCTATGCTACAGTGTCCTTCCAAGGCTCGACGGAGGACGTTTGTGGAATATCGCAGGCATCCATCCAGGCCCACCAGGACCAGAGAGCTATGGGCTTTTAGAACATAGCTGCTCTGCCACAGGTACAGGCGGCAATTGACTGCACCCATGTTGCTTTCTGTGCCCCATGGCACCAGGGAGTCCCATCCAAAAACCGGAAGGGGTTCCACTTCCTCAGTGTGCAGCTAATGTGTGACCACATGCATGTGTATGCCTGTTTTCAAGGGAGCGTGCATGACAGCTACATCCTCAGCCAGTCGCAGATCCCTGGAATCTTTGAGGGACACCCCAGACAGCAGGAGTGGTTCATTTGGGGGCAAGGATGTCCCCTCAAGTTGTGGTTGATGTTGCCAGTGCAGAGGCCTTAGACGGCTGCGGAGGGCTGGTACAGTAAGGATCACAGTGTGACCTGATCTGTCATTGAGCAATGCATAGGCCTGTTAAAGATGTAGTCCCACTGACTTGACAGGTCCAGTAGGGCCCTACAATACAGCCCACAGAGGATCTCCTGCATTGTTGTGGTCTGCTGTGCCCTACACAACCTGGCTCTGCAGCAGGGCAAGAAGCATGTGCAGGAGGGTGTTGAGGAAAAGCCCACAGGATGGGGGCCAGGCATGGGGTGAGGGTGCGCATCGGCAGGAGGGTGAGAGACGCACTTATCACTTCCCACTTCCTGGAGGACGACTGGCTTGCTGTCCAGCTCATGTCTGAGTGAGGTTCTGCCCTACATTCCTTTGTCCCTTTGTTCTAGAGGGGGATTAGGGGTAAAGGTCTACGGTTCGCTAGATCATGCCTGAGTCCTTTCACTATGAATAAAACATTCACATGAACTGGGCCTACCATTTGGCATGCATGGAGCAAATTCAGCAGTCTTAGAAGAACCATAGAATTGCTGCTGTGCAGAAGAACGCCATTTGGCCCATTGAGTCTGCACCGACCCTCTGAAAGAGTACCCTATCTAGGTCTACTACCCCACCCTATCCCCGTAAACCTACCTAACCCGTACATCTTTGGGCACTAAGGGGCAATTTAGCATGGCCAATCCACCTAAACTGCACATCTTTGGACTGTGGGAGGAAATTGGAGCAGCCGAAGGAAACCCACGCAAACATGGGGAGAACGTGCAAGCTCCACACAGTCACACAAGGTTGGAATTGAACCTGTGTGCCTGGCGTTGTGAGGCAGCAGTGCTAACCATTGTGCCACCATGCAATCTTCTTGGTGCTCTGTACAGATTTCCTTTATGAACCTGCTCCAGTGCATGTGATGATCACTCTCCACTGCTAACGTTCTCCCATAGAGATATGTTTGGGATTTTGCATATCCATACATGACTGCCAAAAGCTCTCATACAATGTTGGCTTACAAGAACACAAGAAACATTTCCCATCGAGTCTGTTCCAGCATTCAGTACCATCATGGCTGGTCTTGGGTTTAAACTCCACTTTCCCCATGTCCCTTCATTCTCTGAAAGACCAGAAATCTGTCGATCCCAGCCTCAACCCTCTGGATTTTAAAGGTTCACCTTTGAATTAAGTAATTTCTCCTCATCTCCATCCTAATTTTCAGTCCCTTACCTGAGGTTGTACCCAGTGTTTTATATTCTGACCAACAAGCTCTCTGTGGCCTTCAGAAACTTATAGGTTTCAATGAGATTGCCCCATTCTTCTGAACCCCAAAGAACATATGCCCAATTTACTCAGCTGCTCACTGTGGCATTTCTGGTCTCATCTTATCAAATGCATTCTGAAAATCCAAATTCATTACGTCGACTGGTTTCCCCTTTTCTATCTCACTGTTACACCCTCAAGAAACCTGAACAGATTTTTCAACACAGTTTCTGTCTAATAATATGACTCTGCTTAGTCATATTATGCCCAGGATTTTTTGGCCCCTGTCACCCGGCGAGATATTACAGTCCGGCAAACTAAATGGAGGTTTAAATGGCACAGCGTATCCGTCAGGGGGAGACACACCCATGACAGGGCGGTAAAATCTGATTTTCTCAGTGCCCCGTATCACATCGTTAAAAATAGATTATTGTATTTTATCTGTATTTAGCTAATGTTTTGTCTGAAGACAGATACAAAGTGAATTGATGAATTTCAAAATCCTTCCAATCCTCAGGCTTACTACTCCTTTTTGGCAACATTATTTCTTCCTTTTATCTACTACTATCGTTAACTCCTCTTATTAGCCATGGTTCGATCATAGTTTTCTGTTGTTTTTTTGTGCCTTAGAAAAATGTTGCAAATTATGCATCCATTCTTTCAATGCTAGACATTGCTTATATTGATTACCATTGCATCATAGATTTTTGTGTAGTTTCTCTATCTATCTTAGCCAGCTAATCCCTCATATCTACGTTGTTTGTTTTGTTTTGATTTCAGAATCTAATTTTGGACTTAACTAAATCATTTGCGGGTCAGCATGGTTGCGCAGTGGTTAGCACTGCTGCCTCACGGCGCCAAGGACCCGGGTTCGATCCTGGCCTTGGGTCACTATCCATGTGGAGTTTGCACATTCTCCCCGTGTCTGCACAGTGATGTGCAGGATAGGTGGACCGACAACGCTAAATTGCCCCTTAATTCGATTTTTAAAAAAAACAGAACTAAAATTCTATTTTAGCTTGGTCACTCTATTGGTAATAAATACTGGCCGAGCCAGTAACACCCAAACTCTGTGAAAGAATTTAACAAACAAGGTTTCTCATTGCACACAACCACATCCAAACATTGTGCTCCCTTGTTGGTTCATCCACATTCTGTAATAGAAAACTATCTTTCCCATTAACTCTTCCTTCATATTATTATTGCGAATTTGGTTTACCCAGTCTATATGAAAATTAAAGTCCTCTGTGATTATAGTTTTACACTTATACTTTACATGCACCTCTAATTTCCTGATTTGTATTCTGCCCTGTACCACAATGGCTACAATTGTTCAGGAGCTATAAACAATTCCCATGATTGGCTTCTGCCCCTTTCAATCACTGACCCTCTTTGACTGCTCCCCCAGTTCACAGAAGCATTCTGTCTCTTAGTTGAAGTTGGCACTCCTCTGCTCCTCTAATCCCTCCTCCCTGATTCTATAATTCTTCTTCCACCTCCAGTTCATGTTTTGCTATCTCCTCTGTTCCTGTCTCCTGACAGTACCCTCGACCCAAAGTTAATGTTGATACTCACCTCATCACCTTCAAAATGCTGCTCTTGGTGTCTCTTCCCTAAAAGTGGCGCTCTCAGCTTTTATTCTCTCTTCCATTCACCTTCCAAGCACTGCTCCCGGTTTCTCATCCGCGAACCATTCTCCGTGCCTATTTTCCTTCTCTCTCCCCATTAAAATACTGCTTCCAACTTTTTTCTCTGATCTCTTCTTCTTAAGTGCTGCTTCAAGCCTCTCTCCCACACCAAGTGTCATTCTAATGGCGCTCTATCCCAGAACGCTGCTTTGGAATTTTTTCCTCTCATCCCCCAAATACAGATCCCCAACTCATTGCCTCTCTCCCAATTTGCAAAACTGCAGCCCCCGACTACTTCTCGCTTACCAACATCAGCCCTGGCATACCACCCACTCTGAAAGCACTTACTCTGCCCACTCATTTGCTCAAAGTGACACTCTTGTTCTAATTTATACTGCTGGGCAGCAAGTGCCCATTTTACAGAAACTCTTGCTTAAAGAGAGCAATGAAGGCACCCACTCACTCCAAGAATGTCAGATCAGGTTATGCTCGGGGGAGGAGTGCAGCCTTTATTGATTTTCAAAATCATTTCTGTCTGCATCAGTTGTGGACTATTTGCAATGTGTGATCAATAAATACGTACAAAGGTGGACAATTTCATCACAAGAGTTCAGAGAAAATCTCAACAACCTTTGCTATAATCTTCCATTTTATAACACGAGCCAAGCTTACATAACCTCGCTTAATAATTTAACCCCTTCAGCACATAGAACATAGAACATAGAACAATACAGCGCAGTACAGGCCCTTCGGCCCACGATGTTGCACCGAAACAAAAGCCATCTAACCTACACTATGCCATTATCATCCATATGTTTATCCAATAAACTTTTAAATGCCCTCAATGTTGGCGAGTTCACTACTGTAGCAGGTAGGGCATTCCACGGCCTCACTACTCTTTGCGTAAAGAACCTACCTCTGACCTCTGTCCTATATCTATTACCCCTCAGTTTAAAGTTATGTCCCCTCGTGCCAGCCATATCCATCCGCGGGAGAAGGTTCTCACTGTCCACCCTATCCAACCCCCTGATCATTTTGTATGCCTCTATTAAGTCTCCTCTTAACCTTCTTCTCTCCAACGAAAACAACCTCAAGTCCATCAGCCTTTCCTCATAAGATTTTCCCTCCATACCAGGCAACATCCTGGTAAATCTCCTCTGCACCTGCTCCAAAGCCTCCACGTCCTTCCTATAATGCGGTGACCAGAACTGTACGCAATACTCCAAATGCGGCCGTACCAGAGTTCTGTACAGCTGCAACATGACCTCCCGACTCCGGAACTCAATCCCTCTACCAATAAAGGCCAACACTCCATAGGCCTTCTTCACAACCCTATCAACCTGGGTGGCAACTTTCAGGGATCTATGTACATGGACACCTAGATCCCTCTGCTCATCCACACTTTCAAGAACTTTACCATTAGCCAAATATTCCGCATTCCTGTTATTCCTTCCAAAGTGAATCACCTCACACTTCTCTTCATTAAACTCCATTTGCCACCTCTCAGCCCAGCTCTGCAGCTTATCTATATCCCTCTGTAACCTGCTACATCCTTCCACACTATCGACAACACCACCGACTTTAGTATCGTCTGCAAATTTACTCACCCACCCTTCTGCGCCTTCCTCTAGGTCATTGATAAAAATGACAAACAGCAACGGCCCCAGAACAGATCCTTGTGGTACTCCACTTGTGACTGTACTCCATTCTGAACATTTCCCATCAACCACCACCCTCTGTCTTCTTTCAGCTAGCCAATTTCTGATCCACATCTCTAAATCACCCTCAATCCCCAGCCTCCGTATTTTCTGCAAGAGCCTACCATGGGGAACCTTATCAAACGCTTTGCTGAAATCCATATACATCACATCAACTGCTCTACCCTCATCTACCTGTTCAGTCACCTTCTCAAAGAACTCAATAAGGTTTGTGAGGCATGACCTACCCTTCACAAAGTCATGCTGACTATCCCTGATCATATTATTCCTATCTAGATGATTATAAATCTTGTCTCTTATAATCCCCTCCAAGACTTTACCCACTACAGACGTGAGGCTCACCGGTCTATAGTTGCCGGGGTTGTCTCTGCTCCCCTTTTTGAACAAAGGGACCACATTTGCTGTCCTCCAGTCCTTTGGCACTATTCCTGTAGCCAATGATGACATAAAAATCAAAGCCAAAGGTCCAGCAATCTCTTCCCTGGCCTCCCAGAGAATCCTAGGATAAATCCCATCAGGTCCCGGGGACTTATCTATTTTCAGCCTGTCAGTGAATCTGTGCAGCACATTTTCCAAAGGTCAATATAGCCTTGTTGAAATGCAATGCCCAAAATTACACTCAAGATACACTTACACAAAACATACTTCATGTGTAAATTTGCTTAGCAAACAGCTACTACCATGCGGTAACCAAGGAACTAAAGCACTCACAATGATCAAAAATACACTCACACACTCTGCTTT
Source organism: Scyliorhinus torazame (assembly GCF_047496885.1). Classification (NCBI taxonomy): domain Eukaryota; kingdom Metazoa; phylum Chordata; class Chondrichthyes; order Carcharhiniformes; family Scyliorhinidae; genus Scyliorhinus; species Scyliorhinus torazame. Next base: position 134,592,985 of record NC_092717.1, read on the forward strand.
TTACCAACTTACCCTTCTACCAATAGATGCACTAAAAGGTTCAAGTACTCATGCGTACTCAGCCTGTTAATGAATAGTGAGAATGATTGTGTGCCCAATGACAGTGTCCGTTATCCATTTTTGATTTCCTAATCAGAAATGCAACGTGCCGCACATAGATTCCCAAATTACTCCACCGTGGCTGACATATTAACATTGTTTCGTATCCCAAGCTAAATGGTACATATATCTATATCAGTATTACAATGGAAAATAGTTTGTGCATCTCAGCTGCCTTGTGCTAAGGATATGTTGAGAGTTAATGCATAACATTCAATTGATGTGTTTAATATGAATGGTTTAATAAGTGGAGCTGGCTCAACACTCCACAATGGAGATGAGGAGCATAATTTGCAACTTAAGTTCACAGCAGGTGAAATAGGATGACTGTGATTCATGGTCTGATTCAGTGCGGCAGTGGTTATAATGGAGGAACCTAACACAAAACAAACACAATGAGGTCGTTTCTTTGGCAAGTCTGCTTCTAGGTTATATCAAGATGCACTTGAAAGCAATCACTGCAAGAACTCTGATTACATGAGCCAAACTGAGGCATTTAATATATAATATTTTGACTGAGCTTGCTCAATTTCTGATCCTGGTTATGATACACTGAACATTTATTGCATTGAAACACTTATTAGTGTTATGGGCGAGACGTTTTCAGAACCCCAAAATGTATCATGGAGTTCAACCAACCTCCCCCTTTAATGTATTTGTTGCTTTTCCTAGCACACGGCTTGTTCCCTAGATGTGGGATTACAATTATGGACACGTGGGTTTTTAAACAAAAAACAATGTTTATTCCATGACTCAACTTAACATCTTAAATAAACATTGGATCTCTTAACACCCCTTACTTCAAAGATAACTATGAAAATATTACAACAGTAAATAATTCCTCAAAACTTCAAACTTCCTTCAAACTTCCAAGAGACTTAACACCTTTAAACAGAATCACATCAGGTTAAAGGCTTTACTATTATGAGTTTAAATCACCCAAATGATCCAGAGATAGTCTTTCATGGCAGAGATCCAGCTCACTGCAAACACAGGCACTCCCAAGCTCTTTTCAAACTGAAACTTCAAACTGCAAAATGGCTGATCTAAAGCCCAGCTCCACCCACACTCTGACATCACTGCATTTTCTTAACGGTACATTGCGTAAACATCCATTTCTTCAAGGCACTCTCACACGACATTAGTCTTAGAGAGAAATTGTCCAAAACCACCCATGGTGGGTTTGGTAACGGGTAGGTATAGAGAATCTGGTGGAAGCCAAAAAAGTCAGAAACCCACAGGCATAAAATTACACTGCAATTCTCCCAATGGTGGGTTAATGGCGGTCAGTCTTCCCACTGGCTGGTGGTATGAATGCCATTTGGATTCATTTGCAACTCATGAATGCTCAATGAAACAACTGCTCTCTGGCACCTTGCCAGGCCTTCCAATATTGTGGAAAACCATGTCAGCATCAGATCTGATTGATAAAGAGTGACGTGCGCAAGGCAGACCTCATTTTGCTAGAAACTTTGAGTTGAGCCCAACAAAGCCTTTCTACCATAGCACTGCGCTGTTCCTGATTCACTGAACACCACTCTGTTGGGTCAGACTGGTTCCTGCCTCCATCTCCATGCCAAGCTGGTCTTCATGAACAGCACCATGTTGCTGGACCCATGGAAATTCCAGTATCACTGAGTCGGATCAGTACTGCACCTGGGGTTGGAGAGTACAGGGTTCTCCGTCTCCCTGGTGCCACACACCTGTGTCTATCTGGACAACACTGTGCTGCATAAGTCGTGCAGCCACCACAACGAACCGAGGTTCGACCAGGGGTGGGATGCGATGTGGGGTTGGGATGGGGAAGTTGTGTGTGTAGTGGTATCATGGTTTTTCATATGTATATTTTTGCTAGACACGGAATTTCGCAAGTCATCGTGAGTAATAACGGTCCTTGTTTTCGCTGTAAAGAGTGGCAACACTTTTCAGTTACGTATGATTTCAATCACGTCACGTCGAGTCCATTGTACCCTCAAGCCAATGGAAAAGCCGAAAAAGGTGTACATATCATTAAGCCATTGTTGAAGAAAGCAATGGACAGCCAATCTGATCCATACCTCGCACTGTTGAGTTACAGAGCGTCACCATTGTCACATGGCAGATAGCCAGCAGAGTTACTCATGAATAGAAGGTTACGTACCATACTTCCATACTTGGAAAAGAAGGAGGAGAATGCAGTGGTACTGCAGGAAATGCAAAACATTCAAAAGCAGTTCTATGACAGAGTGTCTAGAATTTTACCACCTCTGAGTAGCGATGACATTGTGAGAGTAGACGAGTCAGGCAATTGGTCGATAAAAGCCATTGTTCTTGAAGAAGTAGCACCTTGTTCCTCCAATGTACAGACAGAGGACGGGTTGGTTTTAAGAAGAAATTGTCACACACTCTTGAAAACCAGAGGTGACTTTCACAACAACGTGATGGATGATGACTCTCCATCAGAATCAATGTCAGCTGCAGTGTCAGATAGTTCAGCAAATCGTGAGCATGAGAATGTCATGGTGAACATTGAATCTACAAGTTTTGAGCAGCAAGGTCAAACTTTGAGAAGATCACCCAGAGTCAGAAGAAAACCTGATTGACTCAATTTGTAGATTTGGACCATTTGTATATACTATCTTGCTGTTCTTGCCCAATCATATATATATATTATATATATATTTGTTAAACCTGTTTTTAAAATGTTTTTAAAAATTAATACTGTTAGACTCATAGGCTTATGATATCACATGTAAGGGCAGCACGGTGGCGCAGTGGTTATCACTGCTGCCTCACAGCACCGAGGTCCCAGGATCAATCCCCGCTCTGGGTCACTGTCTGTATGCAGTTTGCACATTCTCCCCTGTTTGCGTGGGTTTCGCCCCACAACCCAAAGATGTGCAGGGTAGGTGGATTGGCCACACTAAATTGGAAAAAATGAATTGGTACTCTAAATTTATTTTTAGAAAAATGATACCACATGTAAATATATAGATGTTAATATATTAATTTATTCTTTCAAAGGAAAGGGAATGTGGTGATTGCATGGTTTGGTTGTAATTCACTGACTAACCATTAGGAGTCTCACTAGTATGGAAGTGAATGTTAGTCAGCTGACCCCTCAGACTGGCTGGAGGAAGCTGAAGAGAGAGGTTGCTTTGCATGGCATGATTTTACTGTTTTTTATCTGTTATCTTGTATCTAGTTTACCCACAGTTAAAGTTAATAAATCATTTAGAACTTAAATCCCTCGGAGTGCAAGGTGCCAGGTTGGCATTGATGGGGGGGGTGGGAACTGGGGAGTGTGGTGTTGGGGGGGGGGGGATGAGGGGTGGAGCAGCAACAGTATTCTGAGATCTTGGCACCCATTTCAGGGCCTACATAAAGCCGGATCCTGTGAGAAAGATTTTCTAAGTGGCATTGAATGGCACGTCAACGTCCCACCTAGCGCCAGCGGGAAATATTCCAGTTTTCCAGCTGGCAGGAGCATTTAGTGTTCAAACAGGAGAATCACAGCCATTGTTTTTATCACATCACTGCTACTAATGAAGCATCATTACAACATTTTCATGATCCCATCTACCTCCTCAGGTGGTCTGGAGGTTTTATAGCCCTTCTACATCTCCTTTGTCTGCTGGTATACATACAGCCCGCTTCAACACCTCCTTACCACCTTTGTCGGAGCAGTGGTGGGCTCTTCTTGGTTCTTCCTGTTGACTTGGAGGTTGGACTGGTATTTGGGCATACTTTAATTATTTTGTTCCGTTCCTTTGTTTGGTTTGGAGGTTGCATTGATCAGTGGTTGTTGCTACTCTAATTTGTTTCTTGCGGGGTGAATGAATATTGCATTCTTCTTTTTGGTGCTTCTTTCTTTCCTTTCTTCATGTGGGTCGTTTTGATGTATTTGGACATTTCAACAATGGAACATTCATTCGCCCCATTTCACAATTTTGGCCAAATTATTGATTACTTTCTTCATTACCAGTTCCTTTTGGGCTTTCAAATCTTTACATTCGGCTTAGCAACTTCTCTGCTTAGTTTAGTTTTCTTGGTTTCAGCATTATCTGTGGAACTATTATATAAGTTTGACAACTTCACCTGGACATTCAGTTCTGTTCGGGATGCTTCTTGTCTGATCACTGACTGTCGATTAGACTCTTCCAGTTCATTTATTAGATCCTCAATGCATTTCTTAGAATTCTCCTTATCTGCTGTTGAAGTCTGGATTTTCTCTTCCACTTTACGCATCTCATCCATGTTGTTCAGGTTGGATTGAAGTTCACCAAATTCCATTGGTTTTGGTCAGTACGTCTGCATTCAAATAATTTTCTGACTCTTCAGAAATTCCTTCTCATGATCCAGGCATTTCTCATTATCTTTACTGCAGACGACTGGGGCTGGATTCTCCATTTGAGAAGTGTCGGCGCCGGGACTGAATGATGAGTGTTCCATGATCCGGATGGCCTGCCGATCCCGGAGCAATTTAGGAAATGCAAAGGGGTCAGCATCGCACCATGTGGAACTAGTGCAATTGCAACTAACGCTGGTGTTGGGTTGACTGTGGTCGGGATTGGCACTGGAGAGCTTGACAAGCTGAAGCTGCTTATAAGAACTCCACTCCCCACACTCTCTCATTCCAGCCAGGAAGATACCACCCCAGAGAGCGACCCCGAGATTCATGGATGCAGAGCTCGAGATACTGCTGGGTTCCTTGGAGGAGAGGCGGGATGCCCTGTTCCCTGGTGTCAGAAGGAGGCTGCCACATGCCAACATCAACTGGGCCTGGCCACAGGGGGCAGAGGCCGTGAGCGCCGTGGCCCCACCACGAGGGCTGGACAGCAGTACCGGGAAAAGCTGCACAACCTCCTCAGGGGACTCAGGTGAGTCACCACCACCTTGCCCCTGGCACCACCCCTGTCTCACACACACCACCTCACTCACCCCCCACCCCTCCAACCCCTATGCGGCCTCCACCAGATGGAACGGTAGGATTAGGTTGAGAATGGGAATTCCCCAGGCCGGACATGGTGAGTCACCACCTCCATGATCCTGGCACTACTCCCGTCCCATACATCCCCACCCCACCCCATTCCACCCCACCGAGGGCCACCGGAACACTCCCCGCCCTGCAAGGTCAACCACACCCCACCCACCGCAGCCCTCTCACACCCCACCCTATCACATGCCAACACCCGTACCGCCCACCATGGCCAGGTGCCCCGCACATTCAGACCACCAGCTGCAGACCCCCTGCGCTGCCCGCATCTAAGTCTCACACTGTGCATTATCTGTTCCCCCAGGAGAAAGTGGTTCACAACAGCAAGGGAGAGAAAAGACCGGAGAAGGCTCGCAAGACCTGCGCCCCCTCACTGACATGGTGTAGAGGGTGTTGAACCTGGTCTACGGGGTGGGAGACAGGCAGTCACCAAGGCAGAGATCAGCATGGAACAAACAAATGAGCCCCCAATGCGTTGTGACGCCCCTAATGCACATGAGTCAACTCTCCCTCCCACACCACACCTACCCATGATCTCATCATGCGTCTTGCATTGTGTCTTGCAGGGTCACCACCGGACAGTGCGGAACTGGCCTCCCCCAGTCGCAACCCCGCAACTCACCGGGCGACGAGGTGCGACCGTCCGGGCTTCGACATTCCAGCTGCAACACCCTGGAGCATATGTCTGGTAATGACACTGACTTCTCGTCACTACTGTCTCCGGCACCCTCTACCATACCAGAGACTCTCACCTCAGTTGGGCATTATAGTGAAGTGGCTCCCTGGGCATTATCTGGTGTGCAACACACATGTGCAGCAGTACATCAGGTGGCGGTAGGAACCCCCGAGGGTGCGGACGGTCGGAGAGCAGCCTGCCCCCAAGGACTAGCTGCTGTCTGGACTGATTTAGCGCTTCTGAAAAGGGCGGTCCAATCAATGCTTGAGCTGCGACTTCCGGTGGCGGGTATACTGGGACTCCTCCTAAGATTTGGAGCGTTCACGGGGTATAAATTGAACCGAGCAACAGTGAGTATTTCATAGTCTCAGAGCCGGGAGTAGGGGCGGGTGTGACAAGGAGGGAGTGTAGCCACCTGGGTTGGCCACTTTCCGACTTAAAATGGAGAATCGCAAAGGCTGAAGGGAAATTCAGCCAACACAGGCAAAGACTAGCAAATACAGAAATCATGTGTATTGAAACCTGTAAGAAACCAGACAGCACTGAAACCAGCAGCCATCTGCATAGTAATGAGCAATTCCAAGGCACAATGGCAACAGTTAAGGTGAATAAAGCCAAGCCAGACTCCTCGGTGCCAGCAGGGGCCAAGACAAAGGAAGGCCAATGGACACTTAGGGACCGCCCAGCGATCAGGGAATAAGTCCAGTATTGAAGAAATCAATCCAAGTGATCGGAACGCAGTCCAAACACTTGGAACCAGGTGCGGGGTCCGCCCCGAAGGGTGGGAAGCCCCTGGGGGCTATAAAGGAAAGCCCCCAAGTTCAAATCATCCTTCTTTGGCAGGGTCACTCAGCAACTCGAACCAACCCTTGACAGTGACCAGCCTCGCTGCCGCATCAACCAAGTAAGTCTCAAGTCAACGCTCGCTACGAGATAGGCGCTCCTAGCTACAAGTCCATACCAGCTTTTGAATCCTGCAGACTCAGGACCCGAACGAAAGGCCATTTGTTCCCCTGACCTGGTGGGCCAGTCCGAAGTTAAGTATAGGCCTTTTAGTGATAGGAATAGCCTAGAAAGTAGAGTTTATGCATGAGTAGTGATTTACTGTGTATAATAAATGTGTTTTGATTTGAATCTTACTAATTGATGTGTTGAGTTATTGATCATTACTTGAACTTGAACCTCATGGCGGTATCATAAAGATACCTGGCGACTCTAGAGCAAAGATTAAACAAATAGGGCAAATTACGATTTAAGAGCCAACCAAAAGTTAGCAACGGGGGCTGCCATTTTGCCTGATGGCAACCCACTTGAGGTACTTAGGGATGCAAATGAGTCGGGACTGGGGTGGGTTCCGAAGGTATAATTTTCCTAGTTTGGTGGGGAAGATGAAGGCCAATTTGTCAAGGTGGGAAAATCTCCCTCTGTCGTTGGCGGGCCAGGTGCAGGCATTTAAAATGAATGTGCTATGCAATTTTTGCTCCTATTCCAGTGTCTGCCAGTCTTTCATCCTTCTTTAAGGGGTTGGACAAATTGATCTCATTGTTTATTTGGGAGGGAGGGTGGCCAGGATTAGGAGGGTGGTCTTGCAGAGAGGGTGACAGGCAGGAGAGCCGGGGTTGGCTCGGCCTCCCTAACTTACTGTACTATTATTGGGCGGCGAATGTGGAGAAGGTGCGGGTCTGGGCTAAGGAGGGGGAGGTCCGATGGGTTAAGATGGAGGAGGGTTCGCGTAGGGGGTCAGGGCTGCAAGCGCTGGCAACGGCGCTGCTTCGATGGCACCTGGAAAGTACTCAGTGAGTTCGGTGGTGGCTGGAGGCAGTTTAGTCAATATTTTAAGGTGGGGGCCAGGTTAGGGGGGATGCCGATTAGGAGGAATCATGGGTTTGAGATGGGGAGGATAGATACAAGGTTCGGAAATGGGATGAGAGGGGGATTAAGGAAATGAAGGTTCTGTTTCTTGGACGGCGTTTCGCGAGTGTGAAGGAGCTGGAAGAGAAGTACAGGTTGGTGTGGGGGAAGGGTTTAGGTACCTGCAGATTCAAGATTTTCCCGACCTTCTCGATAGCGCCAGCCTCCTCGTTGCTGGAGGCGGTGCTATCAGCTGGGGTGGGAGGGGTATGGCGGGGGGGGGGGGGGGGTTGGTTGGAGACGGGGTTGCTCTGGCGATCTACAGAAGGATTCTGGAGGAGGACAGGCTGTCTATGGAGGGGATTAAGGCAAAGTGGAAGGAGGGGCTGGGGGTGCGATGTAAGAGGAATTGTGGTGTGAGGTGCTGCGGAGGATAAATGCCTCCAGCTCGTATGCGAGGCTGGGGCTGATACAGTTAAAGGTCATGTACAGGGCGCACCTCATAAAATCAAAGATGGGCCGGCTGTTTGAGGGGGTGGATGTCAGTGAGCGATGTGGGAGGGGCCCCACCAATCCCCATCCAAGGAGTAGACCGGGTGCCACTGGGCACCCAGAGGAAGGAGGAGGTGATGAGGCCGTGCCGGTGACACCCGCAGGGGAGGTGCCGGAACACTGCAGCACCTCTGAACCCCCCCCCCACCTGTTCCTGGTGCATCCAATGGGTAGCGGGCAGAACAGGTTGGCACCACACCACAGATATGCAGCAGGCCACCTCCACTTTTGATGTACCACCTGGAAGTAGTGTTGCTACACTTAAGGTTAGAACAATAGACACCTGTTAGGTTGGCACAGGAGCAGCACATAGGATAATGTTCGGCAATAGTGCACAACTGTTGTATATAAAATAAAGTTGCCATGGTTCCAGATGACCATAGGCTGCTTTCCACTTTGACAGGGAGAGCTGACTGATGGTGTTTTGAGGATCACCATATCTCAGATGAGGTAACAGTTGAGAGGGCATATCTTCATGAATTATTCAGCCAATGTGGAAATTAAACCTACACTGCTGACCTTGTTCTGCATCACAAACCAGCTGTCTAGCATATGTTCGGCCCTCTATCCGCAGGGTGTGAGGGATGGGCTTCGCTGGGTGCAGAGGGTGTGAGGTTCAGTGAGGGGGAGGGGCTGATGTTGTGGGAGGCCATTGATGTGGTGCGAATGTTGGAGGATGGCACTGGGCAGAGCCCCCAGGGTATTCCAGGGGGGGATTCCAGGTCCACAGGTCACTGAAAGGGGCAACACAGGTGGAGAAGGTAGTCAAGAATGCATAGGGCATTCTTGCTTTCATTGACCAGGGCATTGAGTATAAAAATTGGCAAGACATGTTGCAGCTGTATAAAACCTTAGTTAGGCCATACTTGGAGTAAAGTGTTCAATTCTGGTCGCCACACTACCAGAAAGATGTGGAGGCTTTAGAGAGGGTGCAGAAGAGATTTACCAGGATGTTGCCTGGTATGGAGGGCATTAGCCAAGAGGAGAGGTTGAATAAACCTGGTTTGTTCTCACTGGAATGACGGAGGTTGAGGGGCGACCTGATAGAGGTCTACAAAATTATGAGGGGCATAGACAGAGTGGATAGTCAGAGGCTTTTTACCAGGGTAGAGGGGTCAATTACTAGGGGGCATAGGTTTAAGGTGCGAGGGGCAAGGTTTAGAGGAGATGTACGAGGCAAGTGTTTTACACAGAGGGTAGTGGGTGCCTGGAACTTGCTGCCGGAGGAGGTGGTGGAAGCAGGGACAATAGTGATGTTTAAGGGGCATCTTGACAAATACATGAATAGGATGGGAATAGGGGGATACGGACCCCGGAAGATTTTAGTTTAGTCGGGCAGCATGGTCGGCGCAGGCTTGGAAGGCCAAAGGGCCTGTTCCTGTGCTGTACTTTTCTTTGTTCTTTATTCCAGGGTACCCCCAGTGACTTCCCTCTGAGGCGGCAGGGGTCTGGGCCAGATATGCAGGGGCGGAGTGTGGTAGGGCCTACCCGGTGATCACCACTCACCAACCCCACCCCCAGGCGCTCAGACCCCAGGTCCACCCCGATCCCCAGAAGGACTGTGGGCTTGTGTGATGTAATGGCTAGCAAGCATACAGGGATCACCCGGGCAGACAGTGGTATGTGACATTGGGGCAGGTGTCAGACATTGTCAGACATTGCGGAGCACCAGAGCTCATCGCTGAGCAGGTCTTCATGATCCTCCACCCCATGGACTAGACCCGGTGATGGTGCCGGTCCGGGCCAACATCCTGTGGTGCTGCTGGTGGGAATCTCAGACAGGGATGGGGTGCTGGGGTGGGGGCGATGGGGTGCAGAGGGAGGTGTCCGTGGGCGGGAGGGTTCTCAAAGACTTCCATAATTCTCCTTGGGGAGGATGCAGGATGGTCTATACCTGAAGTAGACACAGGCCAAATGACCAGCCTCCTGTCCTCCACATTTTTTGTTATTATTTATTCTTTCATGGGCTGTGGAAATTGCTGGTAAGGGAAGGTCAACATTTATTGTCCATGTCTAATTGACCTTGAATCAAGGAGCTTGCTAGGCCATTTCAGAGTCAATCCTGTGGGTCTTTTAGGTCAGATCAGGTAAGGAAGGCAGATTTCCCCCTCTAAAAGAGAAGAAAGTGAACCAGATGGGTTTTACAACAATCATAATGATGTAATGAGACAAGCTTTCGGATTTTATTCATTGAATTTAAATTGCACTAGCTGCCACGGTGGGATTTGAACACAAGTGATATTACCACTACACCATGATCTCCCTTTGCACTATCAACTCCTTTGCTGAAGCAGCTAGCACAGGAATGTAGAGAAAAATAACATGATATCTTGCATCTAGCGCTGACTTTTCAGATCTTATCTCTGGTGCTAGGTGTCAGATCTATGCCAGGGCTGCTCTCAGATCATTCAAGTAAGCAAGGCGAGGAATTCCGATTATAATCCCAGTACTGGATAGATGCATTCCTGTGCATTGTTCCTGTTCAGTACCTGGGCAGCAGGTGCTCAAGAAAATGTGTTTCTTTAGTCTTTGTGGCCTTGAAGGGTTTTGTGAGGACCACGAAGAATCCAGCATGAGTTTGCAGAGTTGAAAAGAAATAACTTTATTTACAATTACATATATAACACAGCAGCTGTACTCCACCACTGCTCACTCCTCTCTAGCTGGTTCCATACTGGCCAGTTCTATTTATGCAGGTTACTCTGCTAATGATTTCTCCACCCCCCTCATTGGGGAAGCTCATACTAACTAAGGATTGTGGAATTGCCATTCGTCCCTAGCCAGTAGTAATGAGGCAGGTTATAACAAAGGGAAAGGTTGGTCGAAGCACTTGTCCACTCTGGCTGAAGAATGCTGCAGTGTGTGCTGCATTGTAAATTGCTCTTGTTACAGATCAGCACATTGACTACTTATAAGCAACTTTGCCAGTTCAAGCCCAGGACCACAGCATGAAATAGTCTCTGATTGAGCAGTAAATTTCAGTTTCAATCAGAAAGATCAGAATATAATTCATGTGTGTAATAATAAAATGTCACACTGGTGCAGTAGCTGTTGACACTTCTGGATTGAGGTTGATATTTCTTGTTGGGGCAGAACAGAAATTTCCTTCCTCAGCAAACCCATTGTCATGATATACACCAGTATATCATGGTGCAGATACACACACACTGATGGACACACAGCAAGACCAATCAACATACACAACACCGCAGCCAATCACCAGTTAGAGCACACTCACTATAAAGACAGGGAGCATCAGAGTTCCCGCTCATTCGGGATGCAGCCTCCTACAAGGACAGCGCTTACAGCTTACAGCACAGGTCCTCACCATGTGCTGAGTGCAGTACTTTATAAGGTATAAGGGCAAAGGAGAAAAAGAAGGGCCGTCCAAAAGTTTAATCAGAGAGGATTTTACGGAGAATCTTAAAAGAGGATAAGGGTCTGGAGGGATTTAAACAGAGGATTTATTCAGAATCAGACATCAGCATTTTCATTACATTTTTACACAGCAGTAATGCAAACCGCACTTCCTTTAGGGGGCTCAGAATTCTTAAATTATTGACCTGTAACTTCCTTTTGGATCCCCGAGTTAATGCTGGATCGCTGCACGTGTGCAACGGGTGGACCCGGAAGTGCGGACACACAGGCATGCGTACTGGAAGCGCACAGCGTTAAAACCCCCAGCCCACTTTTATTTGACAGATTGAGTGAAGCCCTGTCTTTTGGACAGCACTAGCTTGGTAAACTTGCCCCGCTGTTAGGTAAGGTTTTATACCTTTCTATTTGCACTTTTATTATTTCTGGGTCCAGGATCATCGAGCAAAGGCAGGAGACATTGGGAGCCATTTGTTTGGTAAGTCAATGTTTTGTGTTATTAATGTTTAGCGTTTATAAATATGTTTAAAATGCAAATAAAGTGAAAGGAAGATATATTTTTATTTTTGTAAAACTGTTATTTACTATATAAAGTGAGTTTGGAGTCATAGAAAGTGGAAGAAAGATTTTTTTTAAACTTTGGTTTGTCATGAGGATGTTGTTCCATTAAAGGAACTATAATGGATAGAATGTGGTGATCACTCGCTAACAAGTATGATTATCCACTTAAGATACTCAGTGCTAGTGGTCACTGGTTTTGTGGGTCCTTTTGTGGCTGATGAGCCCGATCCTAGAGCCGCATCTTCAATCACTCACTTGGCAGAAGTTTCCAAGAGGTGGCATATGTCCTTGGATGCGAGGTCGCAGGTATTCCTTTCTCCGGTTCTTTTCCTGGACCACCTCTTGTCGACGGGTGTTCTTGAAGAATTGTGTCCCACCAATAGGAGGTTACTCCAAATAAGCCTCTTCTGAGCAAAGGTCTCCGAGACATTGACGCCTGTATTAGATTTTTTTGAATTAAGCCTTCAAGGTGTCTTTGAAGAGCTTCTTTTGTCATCCTTTTGTTCGGGCTAGGTGAAGAAGATTTGAGTTTGGCGGTCGGGACCCTGACATCCTAAGCATATGGACAGCCCAGCGGAGTTGGTTTCCAATAATCATGACCTCGATACTGGTACTATTGACTCCTTCAAGGATACTAATGTTACCACGCCTGTCCTCCCAGTTGATGTATGCAAGCCTCCAGGAAGCTAATGAGAAGTATCTCTCTGACAGGTATTACAGAATCCAGTACAGATTCAAAATCCGTAGTCATGCTTCACCTCCTCTGGGTCATCACACTAATAGCTAGGCTTCTTAAAATCGTTGAACTTCTTTTGAGGTTTCAATGTAGGCACAGGGATCTTGAGGGAAGAGTCAGGCATCATCTCCACCTAGCGAGGAAGCAAAACAGTTACCCACTCCAAAGAATTTACAGGCAAAGAACATCCTTAAATGATGTCAGAGGAGGTGTGTGCCAGGATACTGCGCTTCAGCAGCTGCTGCTTTTGGACTTTGAGCATGTAAATTAACAACTGATATGTCTGAATCCTCTCTCCTGCCTCATCTCACTCTTTTCCTCTCTTCTGTTCCCTTCCCCCTTTCCAGCCTTCCCTCCTTCCCCTCCCCTTTTCCCTCCCTTGCTCTTTACAAATATATAGAACCGTTGTGTTTTTGTGGAAACATATATTTTATTGATCGTTGTGTTCAAGTGAGAAAATATATTTTATTGCAAGAAATTTGAAAAATTCAGGTTATGACACAAAATGTCATTGTTCAGTTGATAAAGTTAAATGTTAACCAGTTTCAAAGTTTGGTATTTATAAAATTATTTTTGTGAATAAATGTTTTCCATTAAACTTTACAAGTTTCGACAAATGTCTTAAAAAGCCCGAGGGCGCTTTTAAAATCTTATAATCATAATTTAAATTAAAACATACAAACACTTTTAAGCATGCCACATGTGAAATTATATAATAGTATAGTGCACATTTAAAATTTTTCACAGATTTAAAACAAATAACCAAACCTGTGTTCACTGAGAAATAATCACCTTTAATCATAAAAAATAAAATTAAGAATTACTTTAAAACAACTGACAACAACAGCAAGGCCAGTATAAAAGAGCAAAAAAAACTGTTAAAACATCTTCCGCATACCTTTAAAACACTTGTTAAATATGTTGCCTGTTGTCTTCAATATGAATCTGCAGCTTAAATGCCTACCTTCATCGGACGTTCCCAGCCTGGCCCTGCCATAAGGTGGGTGGGGCTGCATTCCTCCTGTGCTGCACTGGAGCCTGAGCAGACTGTTGCGCTGGAGGCCCATGGCTGACACAGGGAGAGAGAGATTTGGCACGATATCTAAGCGCAGTTAAGTGCGCACTTTTCCATCTCAGAATTGGCAGACCCAGGCTTTCTGCCTCTAGCCAGAGGTTACAGGCAATTGTTGTACTTTGGAATTGACGCAGGGTTGAACTTTCATGAGGGTGTGGCAATTATATTGATATAAATTAAGGATCAGCAAATGTAAATACTTAGGGTGCGATCCCCGTTTGGGCAAATGGAGGCACAGTACAGCTAGTAGATACCGGGAGATCCCTCTTCCGAGATCTACCAACCTTGCCATGCCTCGTGAGATCTAGCGGGATCTCCTCCCCATTGTGGGTGGGATCAGTATTTGGCAAATCTGCATATTAGAGTAAGATGTCAGCTGCTGACCCAGGAGGAGATTATTGTTTTAAGTTGCTGGAGTCTTCCTGCCTGGAGCAGCGGCAGAGAACGGGTCACGTGCCTCTTACGCTGAAGTCACATGTTCTCGGCATGAGAGAGATTCCTCCATTTTGCAGCTGCCAGCAGTGCTGGTGTGGACATCCAGGGCCTCAGGTGAACAACCCATAAAGAAGAAGCTGGAAACAGGAACAAAGCAGCATGAAGATTATTACTAGAAGTATGGATTATTAATTTTTCCACTGCAAATCAGGATTCAAAGTTCATGGGCACGGTTCTCTGGCCTAGTTTCGCATGAACGAGAGTGCAATGAGGCCAGTGAATAGCGGGAGAGGCCAAAAATGAGTTCCGTGCCAGGCGCCAAACCGTTCGCAATGCCCCTGGCCAGCTCCCAAACACGGAATTGGGATCCCACCATAATGTGGCAGGAAACCAATTATCACTACTTAAGCCCTTTTGAAAATGAAGAACCTGGCAGATGGGCTGGTGCAGGGAGCCGAGGAGGTGAGCAGCCATCTTTGCTCACAGGGAGTGAGCCCGGAGGCACTGGCATGTGTCCCTGTGCTCGTGGGGGGGGGGGGGAGAGGTTTGGGGGGGGGGCGCAGGGGGGGGGGATTGGGGGGGGGGGGTGGAGGGGGGGGGAGACCTGGGGGTCAAGCACCGATTTGAGGCTGGACAGCCATGGGGGTCACCGATGGGGACGGACGTCGACCGTGGATGGATTCTCCATGCCAACCCCTGGACCATGTGTTTCCATTCCGGGGGCAATACCTGTCCCTGCCTATTTGCCCAACGATCACTGATAACCCCCACTGACTGTGGAGGCCTCTGGCTGTGCGGCTGAAGGCTATTGCTCATACGGAATTGGCAATCGTGGTTAAGTGAGCACTTCACACATCCCAAGTGGATCCCCATTGGTGGGCGGCCATATAGCATGTGGGACTCATTGCCTAGCATCCCAATCACACCTTGATGGATGGACATTGTGCTTGAACACTGCGGGAGGCAGCACCACAGATGCAACAGCCAACCTTCGATCAGCCAGGTGATGGGCCCCAGCTTCGGGCAGATATCAGCTGCTGGATGTGCGTGGACAGGGTGTGTCAGGTGGGAGGCTAGAGGGGGACCCATCTCTGGGGAGATGGGGCATGGGATTGGTGGTATGCCCTCACTGCAGAACAAAGAGCCAGAGGTGTCATGCTGAGGGTATTTTCATGTTCCTCGTACACCACTGCCCCAGTCTCCCTATGGTGCTGCCTCACTATCGCCACCCTCCAACCCTCTTCCTCCCCCAACGCACACCCCACTCCTTATCCCCCACCCAACGCTGCCCGCCCCCCAAGGGCCCACTTAGTGACTCTTGACATGCTTGGTCTTCTTTGCTCTACCACTACATCTAGTTGTATGCCTAGGATGCACATCAGAGATGAAGGCAGCCAGCTGCTTACCTCATACCGTGGCCTTCGATGCTCCTGGCAGGCGTCTTTTGCGGGCTCTGGGGCCGGAGGGCCCAGGCGCCCTTGAAGGCGGCACATGCACTGCCGTGCCGCCCTGTCCTGGGTGCTGGCTGCGAGACATGGCCTCATCAGAAGGTTGGAACTAGGGAGAGCTGGTGGCCACCGTCGCCAGTAGATAGGATGGGTCCGAGTTGCCACACCTGTGCCTTCTTCTCCCGCTCGGTGCCCATAGCACCCTCGGCTTCATCTCGGGTCAGAGGAGCAGCTGGGTTGTGCCCTGGCTGCCCCTGCGGCCTCTGGCCCTGTCAGCCCTGATGGCTTCCCATTGTCTGCACCATGGTGTTGATGCGCCCGGTAATGCTCCTCAGTGATTGGGTCATGCTCTGCAGTGACCCTGCAATGTCCATCTGTGACTGGGACAAGCTCAGCAGCACCATGGGCATTCCCAGCCGTGTCAGAGATAAGTCCCTCGCACCTCATCAAGGTCAGCTTAGTATCGGGTCACGTCCTCCATCGAGTCGGACATTCTGCCAAGGACCTCAGCGATGGCCGACATCGACTGAGCCATGCCTCGGACACCTCCACTAATGCTGCTGACATCGTGCACCAGGCTCTCCACTGCGGTTTCCACCCTAGGGTGTTGACCTCGGTGCCATGCATTGCTGGCAACATCTCCTGTGCTCATAGACTCTCGGACCCCTTCAATCGGCATTGGACCTGCTGGAGTGTCGATGACATCTCTCTCTGAATGTCCTGGCCACTCCCTAATGTGTCCATTAGCTCCAGGATAACATGTTCCCTAGATTCAGTGTCTGGCTGGAACTCAGCTGTGTCCTGGGATCCAGCAGCACTCCAACTGCTGTCTCGCCTGGGCGTTACTGTCTCCACCTGATGTGCATCAGCGATTGTGTGGTGCTCATCAGAATATGCCCCAGAAGCCTGACCACTAATGCTTCCCACCGAAGTGCGTGCCTCTGCGTTGGTGGAGGGTGGGGCTGACAGCTGTGATGCATCAAATGCACCATCCTCGGAGCTCTCCTCTGAGGTAGTTTTATGGGAGGATAGGGAGAGGGCCGACATCGTCGGCTGGAGGACATGCGGGACAACACATGGTCAGTGGGGGTGGGTGGGTCAGTCTGCATGAAATTAACAACTCAGGTCCTCAGGGTGGGTCCCGGTGGATTCTCACCTCTGCGGCGTGTGCCGACCTCTGCATTGGTGACCGTTTTATCCTCAGCCATCCCCATAACCTCCAGGGTCCATTTCGGAAGGTCATGAAGATTCTTATGTCTGGCAACCCTCTGCCAACCTGGGCCCTTTCCTGGCGATTGTGGGACAGCTTCTCCTGTGGAGACAGAGAGGGCATCGTTAGCCGTATATGGGGTTCACAGTGGTGGCAAGGAGGGGGGGTGTTTGTTTGAAGGAACGTTTGGGGAGGTGGTGAAGGGTGCTCTGTGCTTCATCCTCCAGGACCGTTGGGGGAACAGGAGATCCCTCCTGGCCTCAATCACATCAAGGAGCCTCCCAGTGCATCTCCTAATCTTAGGGTCTGTCGTCTCGGCACCATGGCTGCGAGCTGAGCGGAGTTGGCTGTGCAAGTGCTATATTTTTTTTTAATTTAGAGTATCCAATTCATTTTCTTCTTCAAATAAGGGGCAATTTAGCATGGCCAATCCACCTACCCTGCAGATCTTTGGGCTTGTAGGGTGAGGCCCATGTAGGCACGGGGAGAATGTGCAAACTCCACTCGGACAGTGACCCAGGGACGGGATCGAATAGCAGTCAAGTGCTATTTAAATGCCTCTCAACCTTGTTAGTGGGGGCTAGCAAGTGCGGTCCCGGTGAATCAGCTGCTGAGCCTTCATTTGCAGCGTGAAGCCAGTGGGGCCTCATTAAGTGGACCAATTGACGTTGCATTGCATTGCCAGCCTCGCCAGGCCAAGCATCGGGAAGCTCACAGCAGTTCCCGCTCGCTCCCACAATTAGAAATCTTTCCGGAGAATCGCGCCCGTGTGTGTTGTATGCAGGGAAGCACTGGCAAATGAAAGTTTAAAACGGTCAAAACTTCAAAGACATTTAAAGACTAAACATGGCGACTTTGAGGACAAACCTGTTTATTTTTTTCAACCGATGCAGTGAGATCTTAAATCATCAGCTGAAGTCATTATCAGAAATGTAACATTGAATAACAAAGCAAGTGAGACGTGAGGACCAAGCAGGCTCACCTGTCACATTAAAGGTAAATGAAAATGGTGGGCCGTGAAGGACGGCTGGCTTGGGTCGTGAAGGTCGGCCAATGTGGGTCCCGAAGGTTGGCCGGTTGGTAACAAAGGTTTCCAGCCAAAAAAGTTTGATAAACACTGCCTTAGAGGCATGCAGACTGTAAATGCGACCCACAAATGCACCGGTACAGCAGGAACGGAATATAATATAATAATAATCTTTATTGTCACAAGTTAGCTTATATTAACACTGCAATGAAGTTACTGTGAAAAGCCCCTAGTTACCACACTCCGGCGCCTGTTCGGGTACAAAGAGGGAAAATTCAGAATGTCCAAATTACCTAACAGCACGTATTTCGGGACTTGTGGGAGGAAACCGGAGCAGACTCCACAGACAGTGACCCAAGCCGCAAATCGAACCTGGAACCCTGGAGAATACTCCTGCATGGTGGGGTTAGCCTGCAAATTAATCTGAATGGCAAGGAGTGGAAGGTGGGAAAATACCTTTGCTGACAAATAGAAGCATGAAGCTACTCCACTAGATCTCCCCTCAAATTCTTTCTATGTGTGACACACCTTCATTTGTTGCTCTCAGGAGGAGTCATGGAAATTAGAGGATCAGGTTATAGTGAGTGGTGATGGTTTCACGCTCCTCATATTAAACAGTCTTACAACACCAGGTTAAAGTCCAACAGGTTTGTTTCGAATCACTAGCTTTCGGAGCACAGCTCCTTCCGCGAGTTTTGCATCATTGAATTTGTCTATATATGTGTTTCTGGAACCCACCTCTTCATTCACCTGAGGAAGGAGCTGTGCTCCGAAAGCCAGTGAAAAGCAACAGTGCTACCTTGCCGGCCCTAAAGATGAGGAAACATCAGTCATCAAACTTAACACAATTATCTGAAAGATAATGAAAAAATAGTCTCAAATTGAGTACCGGGCACCAGCAAAACACATGTTCAAAATATCTCGCTTGTGAAAATTGATGTCATACAAACACAAACAGGATGCATCATCTGCAATATGTAACCAGCTGTAAAAATGAGAAAGACGGGATTAATGTGCAGCAACAAAGTACTCAAACTATTTTCTGCTGACATCACCCCACATCAAAATACTTTTGTACTAAAGATTAAAAGCTATAAGATGATTAATTACCAGAGATCCTTGGCCTGTCTGACACACTACTGCTATTAAAAAAAGAGCAATCATATAGCACCTTCCACAATATCTGGCTTCCCAAAGTGCTTTATATTTAATTAAGTACTTTTAAAGTGTAGTCACTTTTGTGATGCAGAAATTGGCAGCCAGTTCAGCATGGCAAGCTCCCACAAAAAGCAGTGTGATAATGATCAGTTGATCTGTTTTTTTAGTGCCTGTTCTCAGATTTTTAATAACATTTAGAGTACCCAATTCATTTTTTTTTTCCAATTAAGGGGCAATTTAGCATGGCCAATTCATCTACCCTACACGTCTTTGGGTTGTGGGGGCGAAACCCACGCAAACACGGGGAGAACGTGCAAACTCCACACGGACAGTGATCCAGAGCCGGGATCGAACCTGGGACCTTGGTGCCGTGAGGCAACAGGGCTAACCCACTGCGCCACTGTGCTGCCAAGTGTTCTCAGATTTTTGCATCTCTAGCCCGATGGAAGAAGTTGGACGAGTGAGTAAGCCAGGTGGGAGGGGTCTTTGATTTTGCTGCCCATTTTCCCAATGCAGCGGGAGGTGTAGACAGAGTCAATGGATGGTGATGTGTTAGGCAGGTCAGTTCGGTGTGGACTGCACTTGATGCAGCGATGAGAGTAACAGACCTCTAACACTGTCGAAGATACAACACAGTTTTATTGAACGATAGAACGAACATACATATTTAACTGTGGGTTGACACTATACTGAATTGACTGGAGACCTTGTACTAGCCTGACCAGACTTACTAGTTACCGCGTGGTGTTTGCACTGTGCTAGCTCATGGACTCTGACTGTCTCAGTGGCTGGGTCCAGAAAGAACGGGAAACCTAGTGCCCTCTGGCTTTATAATGGTGCTGTCCTTTCTGGTGATTGGCTGCACTGTGCTGTGTGCTTACTGTGTGTAGGGAGCATAGTGGGGGGCTAAGTACGCAACATTGCAGGGCCCCGGTATTGTGGACTATCGTGGAGGAGGTGTTGTTCTTTGTCCATACTGATTGTGGTCTATGGGTCAGAAAGTCGAGGATCCAGTTGCAGAGGGAGGAGCCAAGTCCTACATTTTGGAGCTTTGATATAAGCTTGGCTGGGATTATGCAGCGGGATTCTCTGACCCCCGCCAAGTCGGAGAATCCCGGGGAGGGCGGCGTGAAACCCGCCCCGCCGCCCCGACGCCAGCTGCCGTAATCT
Organism: Scyliorhinus torazame; assembly: GCF_047496885.1. Lineage (NCBI taxonomy): Eukaryota > Metazoa > Chordata > Chondrichthyes > Carcharhiniformes > Scyliorhinidae > Scyliorhinus > Scyliorhinus torazame. The sequence continues at coordinate 134,613,333 of NC_092717.1, forward strand.
CTGGCGCCGGTTTTCAGGCGGAGGTGGTGTTCACGCCACACCAGTCAGGGTCCTTTGGCAGCGGCACCACCGGCAATTCACCGGGCCCCGATGGGCAGAGTGGCCGGCCGTTTCTGGCCAGTCCCTTGGCGTGGATTAGACATGGTCCTACATGGCGGGACCTGGCAAGTAAGTCGGCGGGGGCGGTCCTCGGGGGGGGGGGGGGGTGGGGGGGGGGGGCGGTGGGGGGATCCGATCCCGGGTGGGGGGCCCACAGTGGCCTGGCCCGCGATCGGGGTCCACTGATCTGCGAGTGGGCCTGTGCCGTGGGTGCTCTCCTTCCTTCCGTAGTAGTCCCTGTAGTGCTCTACCATGGCCTGTGCGGAGAAGATAACCCGCTGCGCATGAGCCAGAATATGCCGGCAGGTCTGCACATGTGCGGAACCATGCTGCCGGTTCCGCGCATGCGCGAGATCACGCCGGCCCTTCGGCGCATGCGCTAATTCGCGCAGTCCCTTCGGCACTTGCTGGCTCAGCGCCAACCCCTCCACCATCCACCTAGCCCCTGGAAGTGCGGAGAATTCCGCACTTTCGGGGGCTTTTGACGCCGGAGTGGTTCGGGTCGGTTTTCCCGCCGGCGTGGGGACTTAGTCCCGCGAAAGGAGAATCCCGCCCATGGTGTTGAAGGCAGAAATGTAGTCAATAAATAGGAGTCTGATGTAGGAGTCTTTGTTGTCGATATGCTCCAGGGAGAGTGTGGGGCCATTGAAATGGCGTCTGCTGTAGACCAGTTGTGGCAGTATGCAAATTGCAGTGGATCTGGACAGTCTGGGAGTATGGAGTTGATGTGCCTCATGACCAACCTCTCGAAGTACTTCATACAATCGATGTCAAGACCACCGGACGACAGTCATTGAGGTACATTGCCTGGTTCTTCTTTGACACTGGTATGATTGTGGTCTTCTTGAAGCAGGTGGGGACCTCGGAACAGAGTAGGGAGTGGTTGAAGATATCCGCGAACACATCTGCCAGCTGGTCCTCACAGGACCTAAGTGCTTGACCAGGGGCCCCATCCGGACCGATCAATTCCGAAGGTTCACTTTCAAGAAGGCCTATCTGACTTTGGAAGCTGTGGCGGTGTGTATGGGTGTGTCTGGGGCTGCTGGGGCAGTCAACAGCGGTTTCATGGCTTCCTGCTCAAACCAAGCATAGAATGCATTGAGCTCATCAGGGAGGGGTGCACTGCTGCCAGAAATTCTACTCAGCTTCACTTTGTAGCCCATTCTGTTGTTTAAGCCTTGCCACAACCGCCGAGAGTCTGTAACGCTAATCTGTGACGCTAGCTTGGTCTGATATTGTCTCTTGGCATCCCTGATGACTTTACGGAAGTCGTACTTGGATTTCTTGTATAGGGCAGGATCGCCTGACTTGAACACCTCAGACCTGACCTTCAGTAGGGAGTCAATCTGCCGATTAAGCCATAGTTTCCGGTTGGGGAATGTACATACTGCTTTCTTTGGCACGCAATCGTCTACACATCTGCTGATAAAGTCTGTGATGGTGGTGGCATACTCCTGCTCTGACTAGCACCTGGCACTGGTAATAATCCTGAGATCACTACTTTTGAACAGTAAGAAGTCTTACAACACCAGGTCAAAGTCCAACAGGTTTGTTTCAAACACTAGCTTTCGGAGCACTGCTCCTTCCTCAGGTGACTTTGACCTGGTGTTGTAAGACTTCTTACTGTGCTCACCCCGGTCCAACGCCGGCATCTCCTTATCATGACTACTTTTGAAGTTCTAATTTTCAACATGATGCACGATCAATGACCACTAAAGCGAGGTTGTAGTCCAACTGAAGGCTTTAATAAGCTAGATGTTTCCCCCAGCAGCTCAGGTACAGAATGAAGGCTGTTGGGGTGGCACGGGCTCTTATACCCCGCCTAGCAGGGTGGAGCTACCATACAGTTTGACCAATGGGAAACATACAATATCTACCAATGGTGTTCCAGCATTACCAGGTACCATAATACCTCTACAGAGACTACCACATTCACCCCCTGTTAAAAAAGAGTCCGGCGGGGGTGGTGGGCTGACATTGCAGCATGGTAACGTGGTAGAAATTATAGTTATGGAGGTACCGTAATACCTCCGTATAGCGTTTTGTAACTATTTACAATTCTATTTTCTATTTACAGTTTATGACTCATAATTAAGTATACACTTTAAAATGAAGCAATCAGTCGATCGGGGACCCTGGTCGTCCTCTGTGATTGTCGAAGCTTCGGTGGTGACTCCGGTGGATGCTCGGGCGTCTGTGACTCCGGGAGCGTGGCCTCGATCCCTGTGGCAGCTTCGACACCCCTAGACGGCGCTGGTGGGGAAAATGGTTGACCTGGGAAGGGAGCGTCTGCGGGGTGCGTCGATGGGTGGGGGGGCCTAGACGGGGCCGGCGGAAGGACCGACCCTCCTGTAAGGTGCACAGGTGGGAGGGAGGGTGGGACTGGTGGCTGGGGTGTGCGTGGGGCTCCGGCGGGCGCCAGGTCTCGTAGGGAGACTGTATCTTGTCGGCCGTCGGGGTACGCCACGTAGGCATACTGGGGGTTAGCGTGGAGAAGATGGATCCTCTCGACCAACGGGTCCGACTTGTGTGCCCGCACGTGTTTTCGGAGCAGTATGGGTCCGGGAGCTGCCAGCCAGGTCGGGAGTGAGGTCCCAGAGGAGGACTTCCTGGGGAAGACAAGGAGACGTTCGTGAGGTGTTTGGTTGGTTGAGGTACACAGCAGTGACAGGATAGAGTGGAGGGCATCCAGGAGGATTTCATGCCAGCGGGAGACTGGGAGATTCCTGGACCGTAGGGCCAGTAGGACGGTCTTCCAGACCGTTCCATTCTCCTGCTCTACCTGTCCGTTACCCCGGGGAGTGTCCCTTACCCCGGGGATTGTAACTGGTTGTCCTGCTCGAGGCGATGCCATTGCTGAGCAGAAATTGACGCAGTTCGTCGCTCATAAAGGAGGACCCCCTATCACTATGTATGTAAGCGGGGAACCCGAACAGTGCAAAGATGCTATGGAGGGCCTTGATGACGGTGGTTGCGGTCATGTCGGGGCAGGGGACAGCGAATGGGAACCAGGAGTGCTCGTCAATCACGTTCAGGAGGTACGTGTTGCGATCGGTGGTGGGGAGGGGGTCTTTGAAGTCCATACTGAGGCGTTCAAAGAGACGGGAAGCCTTTATCAGGTGCGCTTTCTCTGGCCGGTAGAAGTGCGGTTTGCACTCCGTGCAGATTTGGCAGTCCCTGGTGGCTGTCCTGACCTCCTCGATGGAGGAGGGCAGGTTGCGGGTCTTGATAAAGTGGAAAAAGCAAGTGACCCCCGGGTGGCAGAGGTCCTCGTGGAGGGCTCGGAGGTGGTCCACTTGTGCATTGGCACGTGCCTCGGGACAGGGCATCGGGAGGCTCGTTTAGCTCCCCGGGACGATACAAGATCTCGTAGTTGTAGGTGGAGAGTTCGATCCTCCACCGCAAGATCTTATTGTTTTTTTATCTTTCCCCGCTGTGCATTATCGAACATGAAAGCAACCGACCGTTGGTCAGTGAGGAGAGTGAATCTCCTGCCGGCCAGATAATGCCTCCAATGTCGCACAGCTTCTACTATGGCCTGGGCCTCCTTTTCGACTGAGGATTACGGAAGCATGGAGGGTACGTGAGAAGAAGGCCACGGGTCTGCCCGCTTGGTTGAGGGTGGCCGCCAGAGCGACGTCAGATGTGTCGCTCTCGTCGATGCCATGCATCGTGGCCTTTGCAATGTCTGCTTTGATGCGGCCGAAGGGGAATCGACAGGGGAAAAACTGTGGATTGGATCAGGGGACGGGCCTTGTCCGCATAGTTAGCGACCCACTGGGCATAGTAAGAGAAAAACCCTAGGCAGCGCTTCAGGGCCTTGGAGCAGTGAGGGAGGGGGAACTCCATAAGGGGGCACATGCATTCAGGGTCGGGGCCTATAACTCCATTTCGCACTACGTAGCCGAGGATGGCTAGGCGGTTGGTGCTAAACACGCATTTATCCTTGTTGTATGTATGGTTAAGGATCTTTGCGGTCTGGAGGAATTTTCGGATGTTGGTGTCGTGGTCCTGCTGGCCGTGGCCGCAGATGGTGACATTATCGAGATACGACTATGTTGCCCGTAAACCGTACCGGTCAACCATTTGGTCCATCTCACGCTGGAAGACCGAGACCCCGTTGGTGACACCGAAGGGAACCCTTAAGAAGTGATAGAGCCACCCGTCTGCCTCGAAGGCAGTGTATTTGCGGTCACTAGTGCGGATGGGGAGCTGGTAGTAGGCGGACTTAAGATCCACCGTGGAGAAGACCGTGTAATGCGCGATCCTGTTTGCCAGGTCGGATATGCGGGGGAGAGGGTACGCATCCAGCTGCGTAAACCTGTTGATGGTCTGACTAGTTGATGACCATCCTATGCTTCTCCCCGGTCTTTACCACCACTACTTGAGCTCTCCAGGGACTGTTGCTAGCTCAATGACACCTTCCCTCAGTAGCCTTTGGACCTCTGACCTAAGAAAGATCCGATTCTGGGCACTGTACCGTCTGCTCCTGGTGGCGACGAGTTTGCAATCCGGGGTGAGGTTCGCAAACAGGGAAGGCGGATCGACCTTGAGGCTCGCGAGGCCTCAGACAGTGAGGGGGAGTATAGGGCCGCTGAATTTAAAAATTAGACTTTGGAGATTACACTGGAAGTCTAAACCTAGGAGTGTGGCCGCGCAGAGGTGGGGAAGGACGTAGAGCCGGTAATTTTTAAACTGCCTTCCCTGGACTGTGAGGTTTGCTACACAAAACCCCTTTATCTCTACTGAGTGGGAACCGGAGGCCAGGGAGATTTTTTGATTAACGGGGTGGACGAGGAGAGAACAGCGCCTTACCGTGTCGGGGTGTATGAAGCTCTCCGTGATTCCAGAGTCGATTAAGCAGAACATCTCGTGCCCGTTGATTAGTACAGTTGTTGTAGCAGTTGAGAGTGTCCGAGGCCGGGACTGATCCAGGGTCACCGAGGCTAATCTCAGCAGTTGAGTGTTCTCTTTGGGCGCTGTGTGGTCAGCCGAGCTGGGGTCCTGGGAGTCCATCCAAGATGGCGGCTCCCATTGGTCGCACAGGGCTGGGGGTGCACAAAATGGCGGCGCCCATCCATCGAACGTGGCGCCTGCGGGACAAGATGGCAGCGCCCAGGGGCCGCACACGTCCCTGGAGTAGGAAGATGGCGGCGCCCGTTGGCCGCATGGGGACCGTGGAGAGGTTTGTGGTGGCGGTCCGCATTCGCCGCCGGAGACCGTGGCGACCACACGGCCTGGCATACCACCACAAAGTGACCCTTTTGACCTCATCCTTTGCAGGTGGATGCGCGGGCCGGGCAGCGCTGCCGGGGGTGCATGGCCTGCCTGCAAAAGTAACCCCCCGGGTTTCCAGGCCGCCTTGCAGTGCAGGCTTGTGGGGGAATGGGGAGTGTCTCAGGGTCGGCTGCGGAGCAGTTCCACGCTGCCCAGGGGGCTGCCGCGTGGTCAGGAACGTAAGCACGGGCGTTTCTGGAGGCCACATCCAGAGAGCCTGCAAGGGCCCGTGCCTCCTTGAGGCCTAGAGTGTCTTTTTCCAGCAATCGCCACAAAAGCGTCCTGGATCAAGAGTTCTGTGTGGTCGCTCGCCGAAACTTGCGGGCAGCTGCAGTTTCTCCCCAACACCAGGAGTGCACGGTAGAATTCTTCCAGCGATTCCCCAGGGATTTGTCGGGCGTAGACCTGGTTTACCGGGCGAATATAATGTCCTTTTAGCAGCTCAATTGCATCGAAGTCTTCTGCTTCCTCGATGAGGGTGTAAATTTCCGGGCTCACCCTCGAGTGCAGGACTTGCAGTTTTTGTTCTCCCGTGGGTGTTTTCGGCCGTTCCGAGATATCCTGTAAAACACTCCAGCCAGTGCTTGAAGGTTGCCGCTGAGTTCGCCACGTGGGGGCTGAGTTGCAGACACTCCGACTTGATTCGGAGCTCCATCCTTTTAAATCTAGCTTATTAAATTCTTGCACGATCAATGACCACTGAAGCGAGGTTGTAGTCCAACTGAAGGCTTTAATAAGCTAGATGTTTCCCCCAGCAGCTCAGGTACAGGATGAAGGCTGCTGGGGCAGCATGGGCTCTTATACTCCGCCTAGCAGGGCGGATCTACCATACAGTTTGACCAATGGGAAACATACAATATCTACCAATGGTGTTCCAGCATTACCAGGTACCATAATACCTCTGCAGAGACTACCACACAACTTACTTCCAAACTCCCTATATTCTGATTTTAGGACCTCATCCCTTTTTTTACATATGTTGTTTGTACCAATGTGTACCACGACCACTGGCTGTTCACGCTTCCCCTTCCGAATGTCCTGTAGCCGCTCTGAGACATTCTTGACCCTAGCACCAGGGAGGCAACATACAATCCTGGAGTCTTGTTTGCAGCCACAGAAATACCTATCTATTCCCCTTAAGATTGTATCCCCTATAACTATTGTATTCCCTCACTTTTTATTCCTCTCCCATGCAGCAGAGACGTTAGGTCCAGGGGACACATCGGCCGTTAGCTCTATTCATTTCCCTAGTACTTTTTCTCTAGTGATAGGGCACAATTCTTCGGCCTCGTTGCGCTCTCGCCCGAATGAAAAAAAGCTGATGAACAGCAGGAGAGGCGGAAAACAAGAACCGCACCGGGCACCAAACCAGTTGCAATGCCACTGGCCTGCTCCCATAGGGGAAATCGGGATCTTGCCGTAGTGTGGCGAGAAACCAATTATCACCACTTAAGCCCTATTTCCATATAATTAACGGGAGCCGCCCCATATCAACGGCCTCCCATGATTCAGTGGCCTCCTCAGCAAGTGGTCACACTGGCACCAATTAGTATTCCTTTTGAAAAACGTGAACTTGGCAGATGGGCTGCTGTGGGGAGCCGAGGAGGTGAGCAGCCACCTTCATTCATAGGCAAACAGCCTGGGGATACTGGGCATGCTGCCCCTGTGCTCGGGGTGGGGGAAGGGGGAGGCAACCGGGTAAAGCCCCAGTTGTGGGTGGGCCGCCATGAGGAGCTGGGGGGGGGGGGGGGTGGGCCCCGCGAGGCGGAGGTGGGGGGCGGGGGTGGGGGTGGTTGTGCACGGCTCCACCATGCCAACCCCTGGACAGTGTGTTCCTGAACCGGGGGCAACCCTAGCCCCTTCCTGTCTGCTCCACAAACCACTCACAACTCCCACTGACGGCGAGGCCTCTGGCCATGCGGCTGAAGGCCACAATAGGGAATTGGCAATTGTGCTTAATTGAGGACTTCACACAACCCAAGTGGATCCCCGTGGGTGGGCGGGCCATGTAGCATGTGGGACACACTGCCGAGTATCACAATCACACCTTAATGTATGGACACTATGACTGAACACTGCGGGAGGCAGCACCACAGACGCTGCGGCCAACCTTCGATCACCCAGGAGCTGGGCCCCAGTCCTGGCCCCAGCCCCAGGCACATGCCCGTGGCCGGATGTGCGTGGGCAGGGTGTGTCGGGTGGGGAGGGATGGTGGGGGTGGGGGGGTGGGGGGGAGCGTGGGGGGAGCTAGCAATGGGGCACGTCTGGGGGGATTGGTGATTGTCCCGCATCATGGAACAAAGAGCCAGAGACTCCAGGATTGTATGTTGCCTCCCTGGTGCTAGGGTCAAGAATGTCTCAGAGGTTGGGTGAGGTATTTTAATGTTTCTCGTCCAAGTGTATACCACTTTATACTGGTGCCATAGGGCTCCGGTGCACTTGTCAGGGGCATATGCACAGCTGTGCCGTCCTGTTCCAGATGCTGGTTGTGAAACGCAGCCTCATCAGAGGGGTAGAACTCGGGGGAGCTGATGACACTGACACCAATCCATAGAATGGGTCCAGATTGCCACCCAGCGACCCCTCCTCCTGATCGGTGCCCAGAGGGCACCTCGGGATAGAGGGGCAGCTGGTTTGAGTTCCGGCTGCCCCTGCATCATCTGGCTCTGCCAGCCCTGGCGGCTCCCAAATGTCTGCACCATGGTATCGATGCCCTCCGCGATGCTCCTCAGATTCTCTTCAACACCTCAGCAATTCCCACCTCTGACAAGCTCTGCAGCACCTCGGTCACACCCATCTGAGAGCAGGACATTTCCCGCAGAACCTCATCAAGGTCAGCCTGGTACTCAGTCTCATCCCCCCATCGAGTTGGAGATTCTGCCGTGGCCCTCAGCCATGAATTTAAGGTGACTTCATCTGAGGGTTGTGACCTGAAATACAGCGTTGAGGTAACTCACCCCCTCCTTGATGCGTTTCAATGTCTGAAGCTTGGACTTCAGTCCATTAACTCTGGGCTGAAATTCCTCGAGCAACCATCATTTGCTCCAGATATGGTCGCTATGAACCACAATGGGTTCAGCCAGCTCCCACATGCTTCTGCTATACCACATCACCTGGCCCTGCATCCCTATTTTATATAATTAGATTTACAATTTGTTTTTAATTTTACTTTAGTTTCACACTGACTTTTTTCTGGCCAACACTCAATCTCAAAGCAAGTCCAAAAATGTGGAACTCCGTAAGACAATAAGACATAAGAGCAGAATTAGGCCATTCAGCTCATCGAGCCTGCTCCACCGTTCAATTATGGCTGATATGTTTCTCATCTCCCTTCTCCTGCCTTCTCCCCATAACCCCTCATCACTCAGTGACTTGGACTCCACAGCCTTCTGCACCAATGAGTTCCACAGATTCACCACTCTCTGGCTGAAGAAATTCCTCCTCATCTCTGTTTTAAAGGATCATCCCTTCATCTGAGGCTGTGGCCTCGGGTTCTAGTTTCTCCCACAAATGGAAACATCCTCTCCATGGCCACTTTATCTAGGCCTCTCAGTATTCTGTAAGAGAAAAATGATCACCACCCAAAAACATAGCTGTGACATTACATGAGCGCGTTCACTCAATGTTGTAGGACTGCTGCAATTTATCTACCAGCTCTCCAGCCTTGGCCTGCTCCTGCCCCCACTGCCCTGTGGATGTAGTTAGGGAAACAAGACACAGCAATACCTCCCTCACCTACTTCAGTGAATTCCCACTTACCTCAACTCAAGAGTTCCATTTTCTGCAGCTAGCATTCGGTGCTGATTGATCTTTTAGGCCTTGTATTTACCCTTCTAGCTCTGCTCTCAGCCTCGCTCTTTCTCACGTTCTTTTATCCTCCCAGTTCCGCTCTCAGCCTTACTCATTCTTAAGCTCTTTTATCTCCCCAGCTCTGCTCCCAGTCTCGTTCTTTCTCCAACGCTTTTATCTCCTTGCTCCGTTCTCAGCCATGCTCTTTTTCACACTCTTTTATCCTTCTGGCTCTGCACTCAGTCTCCCTCTTTCTCACGCTCTTTTATCTCCTGGCTCTTCTCTTAGTCACGCTCTTTCTCACACTCTTTTATCCTCCCGGGTCTGCTCTCAGTCTCGCTCTTTCTCACGCTCTTTTATCTCCCCTTATCTTCCACGCAGTAATTGGGGTTATTTCAGCTCATGGATAAATGGGCCACTTATGGGTGAAGAATGGAAGCTGACTCCTTGAAGTAACTGAAGAGTGATGCATCGGGGGTTTAAATTTCTCCATGTTAACAAAGTCCTTCGGAACAAGGACGGTTTTACCATTACTGTGAAGGTTAGTGAACTCTTTTGCCTCCAGTATTTTCCCAGCTGCCACATGGAACATAAATAAATATTATCAGTCCATCTACTGTCCATAGGTTTATTAAATAGATGGCCAATGTGTTGTTTACACGACTAATAGCACGATCCTCCTGCCATGTTGCGCCAGAAAAGCTGCTCGCCACGGCGCAGCTTGGCCAGTGAAAGCCGGGAGACACAGCTCCCGGGATCTACCCGGGTCGCAACGCTTCACGAGATCCAACGCAATCTAACGAGACGTTGCAAGGTGAATCCTGTCCACAATGGGCAGGATCACCTTTTGACAAATCTGCATATTAAGCGAGGCAGTAAGCCTTACTCTAATGTGCACATTCCCAAGATGCCAAAGGCTTTGGGATTTAACCCCTTCTCCGTGGCGACCTCTGGTGATCGCTGTTTGCTATTGGTCCCCACAAACCAGACAGAACAGCACTCTTGAGGGTCTTCAAGGGGATCTGAAGCCCCCAGTTGCATGCCTTTTAGGCAGAATGATGCCCTGGTACAGCTGATGCCATCTTGGTACCCTGGCAGTGCCACATGGGTGCCAGCCTGGCACTGCCAAGGTGCGCAGGCGGCACTGTTAGCTGGCATAGGCACTGCCAGGGTTTCACTGAAAGACTCCTGAGATGATGATAATTTACGATATCTGTAAATATGGGCCTGGGAAGGCCTCGGTGTATGCTGCCCCACTCTGGTGGTCGTCAGGGTAGTCTGTCTGCATTTGTCTTGTCAACTGTGAAGGTGCTGTTTGAGGAGAGCACAAATATTCAGAGGTGTTGCCATTCAGAGAAACAGCATCATCATTCATGGCCTTTTTTAGAAGACCGACTTAAAGTAGAATCATAGAATGATGCAATACACCACGAGGCTATTAGCCCATTGGAGCACACTGACTCTTTAAAAAAGCTGTCCAATTTATACTGTGCATTTTTCATAATTCAGCATTTTCTTTCCACTTCAGGTAGAAATGAACGACAGATTTATTATGAAGTACACCAAGCTACGAAATTCTATAGGCGCGATCAGCCATAAAACGGGTGTGGTGCGCCCCTGCCGGCAGTGGGATTCTCCGTCTCGACAGCCAGCCAATGTGGTATCCCATTGTTGGTACCCGATGCCGTCGGAAAATCCGTGGGCATGAGTAAACTGCCGGCGAAACGGAGGACCCCGCCGATGGAGAATCCAGCCCCATAACCCCTCTCCCTGAAGGGCCCCCGTCCTCGACCTGCACCCAGGTCAGAGTTTTTATACTGTGTGGTTTTTCCTTGTTCAGGGGAAACCCCGTCCCAAATTACCTGGGGAGTTCAGCTATGTAAGGGGGAAATCGAATGGAGAACAGCCTGAGGCCCCAAAGGGGGTTATAACACCTCCCCCCCTCCAAGTCCTGCGAAACGTCCATGTCCTTAGGCTGAGGCCCTCTTTTCCGCTTTGGGAGTGGACGGCGGTCCGGTGTTGGCGGGGCAGATCCGGTAGATGTGTAATGTACCGCCGACCGACATTTGCAAGTGGATCATCGAGGCAGGGTGTCGTGGCTGGTAATAGTGCCGGCATTGCAGGCGGCTGAATGACCACGGTGGGCAGACCGATGTCATAGAATTTTATCATAGAATTTACAGTGCAGAAGGAGGCCATTCGGCCCATCGAGTCTGCACCGGCTCTTTGAAAGAGCACCCTACCCAAGCCCACACTCCCACCCTATCCCCATAACCCAGTAACCCCACCCAACACTAAGAGCAATTTTGGACACTAAGGGCAATTTATCATGGCCAATCCACCTAACCTGCACAACTTTGGACTGTGGGAGGAAACCAGAACACCCGGAGGAAACACACGCACACACAGGGAGAACGTGCAGACTCCACACAGACAGTGACCTAGCCGGGAATCGAACCTGGGACCCTGGAGCTGTGAAGCAATTGTGCTAACCACAATGCTAACGTGCTGCCCTTGTCCATGTCCGAGTCAGTGTCAGAGTCTTCTGCTGAGGTGTCAGGCATCTGAGCTTCTCAGACTTCGACGGGCGGAGGTCACAGTGACTAGGGGGACACTCACGGCGGCAACGGGGACCATGGCGGACCTGGGCTGGCACTTCCGTGGTCTGTTCTAGGGGCTCCCGCGTGCGGCGGCGAATGTGGACCAGGTGGCGGCTTGTTTCATGTCCCTGCATCCGGACCGAGCACCAAACTGGACGCATGGCTCGGAGGACCACGTCCGGGACCCCTGTGGTACTGGTGCCAAATGTGCGCTCATATACTGGTCCGCTGGTGTGCACGAACGCTGCTGCAAGCGTCGACCTGCGTCTGTCCTGGAGTAATCCTGTCACTAGTGGTCCTGGAATGACCAGCTGAGGCGGGACGGAGCCGACGTCCCATCAGCATCTCCGCTGGTGCCACACCCGTGGTGGCACTGGGGTTGTTTGGTTGCCGAATAAAAACCAGGTCAGTCTCTCAGGACCCTGTGGTCCGTTTTTTCATCGCCCTCTTGAAAGTTTGGACCGCCCTCTCGGTCGATGCTGGGTGGTACAGGACGGCCCGTATATGTCGAATTCGGTTTGCCGCCATAACTGCTTCGAACCATTTGCTGGTGAACGTGGCTCCGTTATCTGAAACCAGCACACTGGTTTGCCATGGGTGCTGAATGTGTGTCGCAGCCTACCTACTGTTGTCTTTGAGGTCACAGTATGCACCTTGTAAACCTCGAGCCACTTCGAATGGGCATCCACCACACGAGGAATGTTGCTCCCTGGGCCGGCGAAGTCTATAGGAGTGCAGGCCAAGATTTTCCCAGCCATTCCCAAGGGTGTATTGGTGCAGCCAGCAAGCATCTTCATCTTGGACACCGTGGAGGTCTTGCAACAAAAGCGCCTGACCCCGTTCCAGGATGACCACCCGTATCCCCCACAATAGGACGCTGACTTCTATGCTCAGCTCCGGGATCTTTGACGTATAGGTCCGCAGATTTTCAGGCAAAGCTCTGTGCAGGCCCCCATACTGGACTATGTGTCGGACCCTCAATGGCTACGGATACTTCTGGGTCCATTCTTTTACATGAGCCGCTGTGACTGGCAAGGAATACATAAAGTGGAGGGCCGCTACTACTTCTGCGGCAGAGGCCAGGGCTGGAGGTCTTGTGAAGAGGAGCAAGCGGCTCAATGCATTAGCATGTGAGATCCGCATGCCCGGGCGGTGTTCCAGCATGTACTTGTATGCTGCCAGGAGCAATGTCCATCGTTGGATGCTGGCAGATGCAATCGGGGGAAATCACTCAATCCTCCTTGAATAGTGCAAGTAATGGTTTGTGGTCTGTATTGACCATAAATGACATCGCATTAAACATACTGATGAAATTTCTGGACACCAAATACAATGACCAGACCCTCCTTCTCAATTTGGATCAGCCAGTGTGTGTGACGCAAAAGCTAATGGTCGCTCTGACCTGTCGGGGATCCGGTGTGCGAGAATGGCTCCTACACCATAGGAGGAAGTATCGCACATCAAGGGATGTGGCTTTGCCAGGCCGAAGTGCACCAACAGTTTCTCGGAGGACATCCGCCTTTTTTACCTCTTGGAATGCCTTCTGGTGCAGGAAGGTTCCATTCCCACTGGTGCTCTTTTTAAATAGGTTGTGGAACAGACTTAGCAGTGTGGCCAAGTTGGGGATGAATTTCCCATAGTCATTTTTGTGTCCCAAAAAGGAACGGAGTTTGGTTGGGACTGTGGGATCGGAGTCTGCACGGGTGGCCACACCTTGTCTTCACCAGGTGAAGCCCTTTTCTGTCGACCTAGTATCCCAGATAGAACATAGAACAGTACTGCACAGTACAGGCCCTTTGGCCCACGATGTTGTGCTGACCACTTCTCCTAATCTAAGATTAACCTAACCTACACCCCTGCAATTTACTGCTGTCCATGTGTCTGTCCAAGAATCGCTTAAATGTCCCTAATGACTCTGACTCCGCCACCTCTGCTGGCAGTGCATTCCAAGCACCCACCACTCTCTGTGTAAAGAACCGACCTCTGACATCTCCCCTATACCTTCCTCCAATCATCTGAAAATTATGTCCCCTTGTGACAGCCATTTCCATCCTGGGGAAAAGTCTCTGGCTATCCACTCTATCCATGTCTCTCATCACCTTGTGCATTTCTATCAAGTCACCTCTCTTTGCTCCAGTGAGAAAAGCCCTAGCTCCCTCAACCTTTCTTCATAAGATATGCCCTCCAGTCCAGGCAGCATCCTGGCAAATCTCCTCTGCATCCTCTCGAAGCCATTCAAACCCTTCCTATAATTAGGCGACCAGAACTGGACACAATATTCCAAGTGTGGTCTAACCAGGGTTTTATAAAGCTTCAGCAAAACCTCATGGCTCTAAAACACAATCCCCCTGTTAATGAAAGCCAACACAAAGCCTTCTTACAAACCCTATCAACCTGGGTGGCAACTTTGAGAGATCTATGTACGTGGACCCCAAGATCTCTCTGTTCATCCACACTTCCAAGAACCCTGCCTTTTACACTGGATTCAGCATCAAAATCGACCTTCCAAATTGAATAATTTCACATTTATCTAGGTTGACCTCCATCTGCCACTTCTCAGCCCAGCTCCGCATCCTGTCAATGTCCTGCAACAGCCCTCGACACGATCCACAACTCCACCAACCTTCGTCATTGGCAAACTTACTAACCCACCCTTCCACTTCCTCATCCAAGTCAGTTATTAAAACCATAAAGAACAGAGGTCCCAGAACAGATCCCTGCGGGATACCACTGGTCACCGATCTCCAGGCGGAATACTTTCCATCCACTACCACTTGCTGTCTTCTTTCGGCCAGCCAATTCTGTATCCAGACAGCCAAATTTCCCTGAATCCCATGCCCCCTGACTTTCTGAATGAGCCTACTATGGGGAACCTTATCAAATGCCTGAAATCCATATACACCACATCCACTGCCCGTCCTTCATCAATGTGTCTCGTCACATCCCCCAAAAATTCAATGAGGCTTGTGAGGCATGACGTGCCGCTCACAAAGCCATGCTGACTATCTTTATTTTTGGAAAATATTTGATTGAAGCATTTGTAATTTTCACAGTTTACAGTTTAACATTTTAACAATTCTTAAACAACCGCGCGGGCTGACACACGCACAAAACTAAAAACAACGTCCCCTACTACCCCCGCCCTATTTCCTAATTACCCGTGTACTAAGTTCTCCGTCCATGTCTTACACTACCATGCCTCCCATTTTCCTCCCCCCCCTACCCTTTTCCCCTCCTCCCCCTTACTGCTGATGTTCAATTTTCCTTGAAGAAGTCGATGAACGGTTGCCACCGCTGGACGAACCCCTGAATTGAGCCTCTCAAGGCGAACTTAATCTTTTCCAGCCTGAGAAACCCCACCATGTCGCTGACCCACGCTCCTGACTTTGGGGGTTCCGAGTCTCTCCATCCCAGCAAAATCTGTCTCTGGGCCACCAGGGGGGAGAAGGCTAGAACATCGGCCTCCCTCCCCCCTTGGCCCCCGGCTCTTCCGATACCCCACATATTGCCAATTCTGGATTCAGAGTCAACCTCCCTTCCAGGACTTCTGACACAACGTCCGCAAATCCCTGCCAGAATCCCCTCAACTTCGGACACGCCCAGAACATATGTACATGATTCACCCGGCTTCCCCCACAGCGTCCGCACCTATCCTCCACTTCCTCAAAAAACCTGCTCATCCGGGATACCGTCATGTGAGCCCTATGAACCACCTTGAACTGAATCAGACTAAGTCTGGCACAAGACGAGGATGAATTAATTCTCTTCAAAGCCTTTTCCCACAATTCGATTTCCAACTCTCCTCCCAGCTCTACTTCCCACTTCCTCTTCACCTCCCCGATAGGGACTCCTTCCCACTCCATCAACTCCTTATATATCTCTGAGACCCTCCCCGCCCCAACCCCCGTTTTTGACATTACCTTATCCTGTAGTCCCCTCAGGGGGATATGACGAAAGCTTGGAACCTCCCTCCCGACAATGTCCTGTACCTGTAGGTACCAAAACCCATTCCCACCCGGCAACTCAAACTCCTCCTCCAATGCCTCCAGGCTCGGGAAACCCTCCTGAATGAAGAGATCCCCAAATCTCTCAATCCCTGCCCACTGCCACCTCCTAAAGCCCACATCCAGCCCCCCGGAACAAAATGGTGATTGTCACAGATCGGTGGCCACACTGACGGCCCTTCCAATCTCATGTGCTGTCTCCATTGTCCCCACACTCTCAGGGCTGCTACTACCACTGGGCTTGTGGAGTACCGAGACGGCGAGAACGGCAGGGGCGCAGCCAACTCGTACCCTTACAGGATGCCGCCTCTACTCGCTCCCAAACCGACCCCCCCCCCCCCCACTACCCACATCCTGACCATCGATATGTTGGCCGCCCAGTAATAATTAATAAAACTTGGGAAGGCCAAGCCCCCCTCAATGCGGCCCCGTTCCAGGAGTGCCTTCTTCACCCTCGGGGTTTTACCAGCCCACACAAAACCCGAGATCGCCGCATTCATTTTCCTAAAAAAGGACTTCGGGATAGAAATAGTGAGACATTGAAAAAAAAACAGCAGCCTCAGGAGGACTGTCATCTTCACCGTCTGCACCTGCGGAATTCCCTTTTCACCTATTTGACTGCTTTACCCAGATTTAACTTGTAGAGCTGTCCCCAATTCTTAGCCACCTGGCTCCCCAGATATCTAAAGCTCCTCCCCACCACTTTAACAGGTAACTCCCTCAGTGTCCTTTCCTGCCCCAGTGCCTGAATCGCAAACACCTCGCTCTTTCCCATGTTTAACTTGTAGTCTGAAAACCGCCCAAATTCTTCCAGTGTCTCCATAATTCCAGTCATCTCCCCCAACGGGTCTGTGATATAAAGCAGTAAATAGTCCACGTAGAGCGAGACCCTGTGCTCCACCTCCTCTCTCACTATCCCCCGCCAAACATTTGATGACCTAAGGACCATTGCCAGGGACTCTATGACCAGGGCAAACAGGAACGGGGAGAGCGGGAACCCCTGTCTTGTCCCCCTACAGAGACTAAAATATTCTGAGAGGATTCGGTTGGTTCTTACATTCGCCACCAGAGCCTGCTGTAGCAACCGGACCAAACCACAAACTCCTGCCCAAACCCGAACCTGCCTAAAATATCCCATAGGTACTTCCACTCCACCCGGTGAAAGGCCTTTTCTGCATCCATAGCTACTACCACCTCAACCTCGCGTCCCTCCGCTGGCATCATTATAACATTCAGGCGCCGTCTAATGTTGGACGTCAGGTGCCTGCCCTTCACAAATCCCGATTACCTCCGGGACACAATCTTTTAGATCTTTGCCAGCAATTTAGCGTCTACGTTCAAAAGGGAAATCGGCCTGTACGATCCACAGCTCTCCGGGTCTATGTCCCGCTTCATGATGAGAGAGATCGATGCCTGTGATAGTGTTGGGGGGAGCACTCCCAGCTCCTTAGACTCGTTAAAGGCCTTATCCAGGAGCGGCCCCAGTAACCCAGAAAACCTTTAATGAAACTCCACTGGATATCCATCAGGTCCCAGGGCTTTACCCGCTTGCATGGCCCCCAACCCGTCTATCACCTCCTCGAGCCCAATTGGGCCCCCGAGGCATTCCACCAGCTACTCATCTACATTCGGGAACTCTCGCCTCTCCAAAAATTGCTTCATACCCTCCTCCCTGGCTGGGGGTTCCTGCTCATAGAGTCGACTGTAGAATTCCCTCACCCGCTCACAAATCTCATCTTCTGCTAACAGCCCTATATCTAACCTCCACTGTGGACACTGGGTCTTTCCCGTGCTTGCCCATAGATCGATCCAGTGTGGAGCGTGGTCTGACACCACGATTGCTGAATACTCAGTGTCCTCCACCCCCGCTAACAGCCTTTTGTCAAGTACGAAAAAGTCTATCCTGGAATATACCTTGTGCACATGGAGTGGAATGAATACTCCTTGCTCCTTGGCCTCCCAAATCTCCACGGATCCACCGCCCTCCATGCGCTCCATAAACCCTCGCAGTTCTTTCATCATTGCTGATACTATTCCCAACATGGAACTCGACCGGTCTAGTCTCGGATCCAAAACCGTATTAAATTCCCCCCCATAATCAGCCGGTGCGAGTCGAAGTCCGGAATCTTCCCTAGCACCCTCCTGACAAACGCGACATCATCCAAGTTTGCAGCGTACATATTGACCAACAGCACTGCCAGTCCCTCCAACTTCCCACTAACCATAATAAATCTACCCCCCGGGTCTGCCTCTATCTTCCCCACCTCGAATGGCATCTTTTTATTCACCAGGACTGCCATCCCCCATGTTTTAAAGTCCAATCCCGAATGAAACACCTGTCCTACCCATCCCTTCTTCAGTCTAACTTGGTCTCCCAGCTTCAAGTGCGTCTCTTGCAACATGGCCACGTCCGCCTTCAGCTGTCTCAGGTGTGCAAACACATGGGCTCTTTTGACCGGCCCATTCAGTCCACGAACATTCCACGTAACCAGCCTGGTCGGGGAGGACCCTCCCTTGTCGATCAGCCATGACCTTTCCTAGGCCAGCCCTTGGCCCATGCCCCGCACCACACCTGGCACGCCCTTCGGCAGCTACCGTCATCTACTCTCCTCCTCCAACCTCCTAAAAGTCCCCTCCTTGTCAGCAGCCCACCCTTCCTGCCCGCCCCCCCATCCTCCCCGCCCCCCCCCACTACATTAATCTTCAGCTCACCCCCACTTTGCTTCCGTGAACTAGCCTTCTCAGCTAGCCTGGCACCTCCCGCCCTTGGCGCCTAGCATCCTACCACCCGCTGGTTCTCCCCCCGCCCCCCCACTCTTAGTATGAGTTCCCAAAACAATGGCACAAAAAACAAACAAACAGTCCCTCCCAAGGTTCAAGCACAAAGGCCCACCCATCCTCCCGTAACAAAATCTTATCTATTCTAACACCTTCAAGCAGCACCAAGTAGAAAAGATCGGACAAAGAAAAAGGAATTATACATGTAAAAACTCAAACTGCTTTTTAAACATCGCAACTTAAATTACAGAGCTAAAAGACTAAGGTTTTTAAAAGGGCAACGCATAACTTCTAACTCAGTTCTCCACAGTCAAGTTTTGAGGTCTATGTTTGTCTACCAGGTTATTGTCCTTCATGAAGTCCGCCACGTCACTAAAAACACGGGTGGTGCCGAGTCCGGAGGTAGCGATCTTTGGAGTGTCGGAAGATCCGGGAGTTCAGGGGGAAGGTCAATGTTAGGGTTCTCCCGGAGGTGGCAGCCGTTTGTCGAATTTCTTGGGGAAAATTAAAATGTCAGCAGATGCAGTATTCCAAAGGGGGGGAGGGGGTGGGGGGGATTGTTGTTGTATGGTTGAGGTGTGTGAAGTTGGGTTGGGGGGGGAAATGTTTATTTTACCATGTTGATGTCATTGTTTATGTTACTGTTATAAAAATTTTCAAGTACCTTAATAAAATATAGGCTTAATAAATATAAAAATAGGGGCTGGTTTAGCACACTGGGCTAAAGAGCTGGCTTTGAAAGCAGACCAAGGCAGGCCAGCAACACGGTTCAATTCCTGTACCAGCCTCCCCGAACAGGTGCCGGAATGTGGCGACTAAGGGCTTTTCACAGTAACTTCATTTGAAGCCTACTTGTGACTGTAAGCGATTTTCATTTCATATTATTAAAAAAAATAAAATGAAGTCCGCCACGTCCTCCGGCGAGCCAAAGTACAGCTCCTGACCCTCATAGGTCACCCAAAGACGGGCTGGGTAAAACAGACCAAACTTTATTTGCTTCTCAAGTAGGGCCGCCTTGACTTTATTAAAACTTGCCCTCCTCTTTGCGAGTTCTGCTCCCAAGTCCTGGTACACCCGGATCTCTGAATTTTCCCACATGCACCGTTTCATCTGCCTGGCCCACCTCATGATACGCTCCTTATCTAGGAACCGATGCAGCCGTACCACCATCGCCCTCGGGGCTCACTCCCCTGGGCCTACGCATAAGTGCTCTATGGTCCCGGTCCACCTCCAACAGCTTGGGGAACGAACCTTCCCCTATCAGCTTCTCTAGCATCTTCCCCTCATAAGCACTGGCATCAGATCCTTCCTTTCCCTCTGGTAGACCGATGATCTGGATATTCTGTCTCCGAGAACGGTTCTCCAGGTCCTCCACCTTCTCCAGCAGCCGTTTCTGCTGGTCCTGCAGCATCCCGATCTCCATTGCCATCGCAATGGACTGCTCCTCTCATTCCACCGCCAGCTCCTCCAACTTCTGGATCGCCTGTCCCTGAGTCGTCAATCTCTCCTCCACACGGTCGACCACCGCCCTGATCGAGTCCACCGCCCGGGCCAGGTTCTTCCACACATTCCTAGCAATGTTGAGTGAACTTCTCAGTCAAGATGTCCACCAACTGGTCCATCGACCATTGAGCTGGCGAGGTCAAACCCTGTTTCACTGCCACTGCCTCCTTCAAATTCTGATCCTCGCTTCCAACCAACTTTTGATTTCTCCTTTTTCGATTTTTCCTCAGGCGCAGCTCCATAAACTAGGGGTCACCCCCTTCTCCTCTCGCTTTTCCACCCTTATTCTGGAAAATTCCTCTGGAAATCCAGCTTAAAAGCCACACAAAGACCACCAAGAGCAGGAGATGCCAAATGTGTGAACTTTCATTCCATAGCCGCCACCGGAAGTGCCATGCTAACTATCTTTAATCAAACTATGTTTTTCTAAATAATCATAAATCCTTTCTCTCAGACTCCTTTCCAGTATTTTGCTCACCACAGACGTAAGACTGACTGGTCTGTAATTCCCAGAGATTTCCCCATTCCCTTTCATGAACAGGGGAACAACATTTGCCTCCCAACAATCATCCGGTCCTACTCCAGTGGAGAGTGAGGATACAAGGATCATCACCAACAGCATAGCAATCTCCTCCCTCACTTCCCGTAGAAACCCTGGGTATATCCCGTCTAGCCCAGGGGACTTAGCTATCCTGATGCTTTTCAAAATTTCCAGCCCATCCTCCTTCTTAATGTCAACCTGTTCGAGCAACAAGGTCCCTCTTTCTAGTGAATACTGAAGCAAAATATTCATTTAGGGCCTCCCCTATGTCCTCAGACTCTAGGCACATGTACCTTCCACTATCCCTGATTGGCCCTACTCTGACTCTGATCATCCTCTTATTTCTCACATAAATGTAGAACGCCTTGGGGTTTTCTCTAATCCTTCCCTCCAGGGCTTTTTCATGCCCCCTTCTAACTCTTCATTTTCGATTTCCTTTCTGGCTACCTTGTAAACCTCTAGAGCAGTGCCAGATCCTTGCTTCCTCAACCTTACATAAGCTTCCTTCTTCCTCTTGACTAGAAGCTCCAAGTTTCTTGTCATTCAAGGCTCCTTCACCTTACCATTCCTTCCTTGTCTCAGTGGGACAAAGCGATCCAGCACTCGCAGCAAGTGCTCCTTAAACAACCCCCACATTGGTTTTGTGCATTTCCCTGAGAACATCTGTTCCCAATTTATGCTCCTCAGTTCCTGTCTAATAGCAGTATAATTTCCTCTCTCCCAATTAAATACTTTCCCACACCGTCTGTTGCGATCCCTCTCCATGGCTATGGTAAAGGTCAAGGAGTTGCGGTCACTGTCACCAAAGTTGTCTCCCACCGAGACATCTGACACCTGGCCTGGTTCGTTGCCAAGCACCAAATCCAATATGGCCTCCCCCTAGTCGGCCTATCTACATCTTGAGTCAGGAATCCTTCCTGGACACACCTGACAAAATCTGCTCCATCTAAACCATTTGCCCCAAGGAGGTTCCAGTCAATATTAGGGAAGTTGACGTCACCCATGATAACAACTCTGTTACTTCTGCGCCTTTCCAAGATCTGCCACCTAATCTGTTCCTCCATCTCTCTGCTGCTATTGGGGGGTCTATAGAAAACTCACAAAGTGACTGCTCCTTTCTTGTTTCTGACTTCCACCCATACTGAGTCAGTAGACAAACCCTCCTCAATTACCTCCTTTTCTGCAGCTGGGATGCACTCTCTATTTAAAAGTGCCACTTCCCCTCCTCTCTTACCTCCCTCCCTACTCTTCTTAAAACATCTAAACACCGGAACATTGAACACCATTCCTGCCCCTGTGAAATCCGTAATGGCCACAACATCGTAGCTCCAAGTACTGATTATGCTCTAAATTCATCTCCCTTATTCCTGGTACTTCTTGCATTGAAACAGACACACTTTAACCCATCCCACTCAGTGCAACTTTGCCCTATCAACTGTCTATCCTTCCTTACAGACCTGCTGCATACTATTTCTGCCCGTTCAACAGCTACCGATCCTCTGATCCGTAGCTCTGGTTCCCATTCCCCCTGCCAAACTAGTTTAAACCCTCCCAAAGAGTTCTAGCAAACCTCCCGCCCAGGATATTGGTGCCTTTTCTGTTTAGGTGCAACCCGTCCCTCATGAACAGGTCCCACCCTCCTCAGAAGGCATCCCAATGATCTACGTATCTGAAGCCTTCCCATCCTGCGCCAGACCTGTAGCCACATGTTCAGCTGCACTCGCTCTCTGTTCCTTGCCTCACTAGCACGTGGCACCGGTAACAATCTTAAGATTACTACTCTGCTTGTCCTGCTCTTTAGTTTCCAATCTAACTCCCTAAAATCACTTTTTAGATCCTCATCCCTTTTCTTAGCTATGTCGTTGGTGCCAATGTGCACCACGACTTCTGGTTGCTAACCCTCCCCCTTAAGAATCCTGTAGACTCAATCCGAGACATCCCTGGCCCTGGCACCCGGGAGGCAACATACCTTCCGGGAGTCACGTTTGCGACCACAGAATCTCCTATCAGTTCCCCGAACCATTGAGTCTCCTATCACTATCGCTTTTCTGTTCTCCCCCCTTCCCTTCTGAGCCACAGAGCCAGGCTCAGCGCCAGAGACCTGGCCGCTATGGCCTTCCGCTGGTAGGTCCCCCCTACCCCCCAACAGCATCCAAAGCGGTATACTTGTTTTGAAGGGGAACGGCCACGGGGGAATCCCTATACTGTCTGCCTGTTCCCCTTCCTTCCCCTGACTGTAACCCAGTAACCCTGAACCTTGGGTATGGCGAACTCCCTGTAACGCCTCTCTATCACACACTCTGCCTCCCGGATGATCCGAAGTTCATCCAGCTCCAGCTCCAGTTCTCTAACGGTCTCCGAGGAGCTGGAGTTGAGTGCACTTCCTTCAGGTGTAGTCAGGGGGGACACTAGCGGTATCCCTTACCTCCTACAGGAGGACCATGCAACTGCCTTAACTTCCATCCCCTCTGATCTGAATTCCCAAATAGATTTAAAAGGAAAAAGAATTAAAGATTAAACAACCGTTAAGCCCTTAAAAAAAACAACTCTTACCTTAACAGAATGTAGCTGAGATTCTGCCCTATGAACCAGTCGCTCGGCTCCACCCTCCGGACACTGCTCCCACGATTTCCAGCTGCTCCTGGGGTTCCTGTAAAGGCAGGTTCCCAAGCGACACTCGCCCTCTTTCACTCTGTGTCCCCGCTACTCTCCTCACGCTCTTTTATCCTGTGTCCCCGCCGCTCACCTCGTGCTCTTTTACCCTGTGTCTCCGCCGCTCTCCTCGCGCTCTTTCACTCTGTGTTTCTGCCGCTCTCCTCATGCTCTTTCACTCTGTGTCTCTGCCGCTCTCCTCACGCTCTTTCATTCTGTGTCTCCGCCGCTCACCTCGCGCTCTTTCACTCTGTGTCTCCGCCGTTCTCCTCACGCTCTTTCACTCTGTGTCTCTGCCACTTTCCTCACGCTCTTTCACTCTGTGTCTCTGCCACTCTCCTTGTGCTCTTTCACTCTGTATTTCTGCCACTCTCCTCGCGCTCTTTCACTCTGTATTTCTGCCACTCTCCTCACGCTCTTCCACTCTGTGTCTCCACCGCTCTCCTTATGCTCTTTCACTCTGTGTCTCCGCCGCTCTCCTCACGCTCTTTTATCCTGTGTCTCTGCCACTCTCCTGCACTCTTTCACTCTGTGTCTCTGCCGTTCTCCTCATGCTCTTTCACTCTGTGTCTCTGCCGCTCTCCTCGCACTCTTTCACTCTGTGTCTCCGCCGCTCTCCTCACACTCTTTTATCCTGTGTCTCCGCCGCTCTCCTCGCGCTCTTTCACTCTGTGTCTCCGCCGCTCACCTCGCGCTCTTTCACTCTGTGTCTCCGCCGTTCTCCTCGCGCTCTTTCACTCTGTGTCTCCGCTGCTCTCCTCCCGCTCTTTCACTCTGTGTCTCCGCCGCTCTCCTCCCGCTCTTTCACTCTGTGTCTCCGCCGTTCTCCTCACGCTCTTTCACTCTGTGTCTCTGCCACTCACCTCACGCTCTTTCACTCTGTGTCTCTGTCACTCTCCTTGTGCTTTTTCACTCTGTGTCTCCGCCGCTCTCCACACGCTCTTTCACTCTGTCTCTCCGCCGCTCTCCTCATGCTCTTTCACTCTGTCTCTCCGCTGCTCTCCTCATGCTCTTTCACTCTGTGTTTCTGCCGCTCTCCTCATGCTCTTTCACTCTGTGTCTCCGCCGTTCTCCTCACACTCTTTCACTCTGTGTCTCTGCCGCTCTCCTCATTCTTTCACTCTGTGTCTCCGCCGCTCACCTCGCGCTCTTTCACTCTGTGTCTCCGCCGTTCTCCTCACGCTCTTTCACTCTGTGTCTCTGCCACTTTCCTCACGCTCTTACACTCTGTGTCTCTGCCACTCTCCTCATGCTCTTTCACTCTGTATTTCTGCCGCTCACCTCGCGCTCTTTCACTCTGTGTCTCCGCCGCTCACCTCGCGCTCTTTCACTCTGTGTCTCTGCCACTCTCCTTGTGCTCTTTCACTCTGTGTCCCCGCCACTCTCCTCGCGCTCTTTCACTCTGTATTTCTGCCACTCTCCTCACGCTCTTTCACTCTGTGTCCCCGCCACTCTCCTCATGCTCTTTCACTCTGTGTCTCCGCCGCTCTCCTCACGCTCTTTTATACTGTGTCTCTGCCACTCTCCTGCACTCTTTCATTCTGTGTCTCTGCCGTTCTCCTCATGCTCTTTCACTCTGTGTCTCTGCCGCTCTCCTCGCACTCTTTCATTCTGTGTATCCGCCACTCTCCTCACGCTCTTTTATCCAGTGTCTCTGCCGCTCTCCTCGCACTCTTTCATTCTGTGTCTCCGCCGCTCTCCTCACGCTCTTTTATCCTGTGTCTCCGCCGCTCTCCTCGCGCTCTTTCACTCTGTGTCTCCGCCGCTCACCTCGCGCTCTTTCACTCTGTGTCTCCGCCGTTCTCCTCGCGCTCTTTCACTCTGTGTCTCCGCTGCTCTCCTCCCGCTCTTTCACTCTGTGTCTCCGCCGCTCTCCTCCCGCTCTTTCACTCTGTGTCTCCACCGCTCTCCTTATGCTCTTTCACTCTGTGTCTCCACCGCTCTCCTTATGCTCTTTCACTCTGTGTCTCCGCCGCTCTCCTCACGCTCTTTTATCCTGTGTCTCTGCCACTCTCCTGCACTCTTTCACTCTGTGTCTCTGCCGTTCTCCTCATGCTCTTTCACTCTGTGTCTCTGCCGCTCTCCTCACACTCTTTCACTCTGTGTCTCTGCCGCTCTCCTCATTCTTTCACTCTGTGTCTCCGCCGCTCACCTCGCGCTCTTTCACTCTGTGTCTCCGCCGTTCTCCTCACGCTCTTTCACTCTGTGTCTCTGCCACTTTCCTCATGCTCTTTCACTCTGTATTTCTGCCGCTCACCTCGCGCTCTTTCACTCTGTATTTCTGCCGCTCTCCTCATTCTTTCACTCTGTGTCTCCGCCGCTCACCTCGCGCTCTTTCACTCTGTATTTCTGCCACTCTCCTCACGCTCTTTCACTCTGTGTCTCTGCCGCTCTCCTCCCGCTCTTTCACTCTGTGTCTCCACCGCTCTCCTTATGCTCTTTTACTCTGTGTCTCTGCCGCTCTCCTCGCACTCTTTCACTCTGTGTCTCCGCCGCTCTCCTCACGCTCTTTTATCCTGTGTCTCTGCCGCTCTCCTCGCACTCTTTCATTCTGTGTCTCCGCCGCTCTCCTCACGCTCTTTTATCCTGTGTCTCCGCCGCTCTCCTCGCGCTCTTTCACTCTGTGTCTCCGCCGCTCACCTCGCGCTCTTTCACTCTGTGTCTCCGCCGTTCTCCTCGCGCTCTTTCACTCTGTGTCTCCGCTGCTCTCCTCCCGCTCTTTCACTCTGTGTCTCCGCCGCTCTCCTCCCGCTCTTTCACTCTGTGTCTCTGCCGCTCTCCTCCCGCTCTTTCACTCTGTGTCTCCACCGCTCTCCTTATGCTCTTTCACTCTGTGTCTCTGCCGCTCTCCTCGCACTCTTTCACTCTGTGTCTCCGCCGCTCTCCTCACGCTCTTTTATCCTGTGTCTCCGCCGCTCTCCTCGCGCTCTTTCACTCTGTGTCTCCGCCGCTCACCTCGCGCTCTTTCACTCTGTGTCTCCGCCGTTCTCCTCGCGCTCTTTCACTCTGTGTCTCCGCTGCTCTCCTCCCGCTCTTTCACTCTGTGTCTCCGCCGCTCTCCTCCCGCTCTTTCACTCTGTGTCTCTGCCGCTCTCCTCCCGCTCTTTCACTCTGTGTCTCCGCCGTTCTCCTCACGCTCTTTCACTCTGTGTCTCTGCCACTCACCTCACGCTCTTTCACTCTGTGTCTCTGCCACTCTCCTTGTGCTTTTTCACTCTGTGTCTCCGCCGCTCTCCACACGCTCTTTCACTCTGTGTTTCTGCCGCTCTCCTCATGCTCTTTCACTCTGTGTCTCTGCCGCTCTCCTCATTCTTTCACTCTGTGTCTCTGCCGTTCTCCTCACACTCTTTCACTCTGTGTCTCTGCCGCTCTCCTCATTCTTTCACTCTGTGTCTCTGCCGCTCTCCTCACGCTCTTTCACTCTGTGTCTCCGCCGTTCTCCTCACGCTCTTTCACTCAGTCTCCGCCGTTCTCCTCACGCTCTTTCACTCTGTGTCTCTGCCGCTCTCCTCACGCTCTTTCACTCTGTGTCTCTGCCGCTCTCCTCACGCTCTTTCACTCTGTGTCTCTGCCGGTCTCCTCACGCTCTTTCACTCTGTGTCCCTGCCGCTCTCCTCACGCTCTTTCACTCTGTGTCTCTGCCGCTCTCTCCGCGCTCTTTCACTCTGTGTCTCTGCCACTCTACTCGTGCTCTTTTATCCCGTGTCTCCACGCTCTCCTCGTGCTCTTTTACCCTGTGTCTCTGCCGCTCTCCTCGCACTCTTTCACTCTGTGTCTCTGTCACTCTCCTCGTGCTCTTTTATCCTGTGTCTCTGTCACTCCCCTCGTGCTCTTTTATCCTGTGTCTCCGCGCTCTCCTCATGCTCTTTCACTCTGTGTCTCTGCCGCTCTCCTCGCACTCTTTCACTCTGTGTCCCTGCCACTCTCCTCGCACTCTTTCACTCTGTGTCCCTGCTACTCTCCTCGCACTCTTTCACTCTGTGTCTCTGCCGGTCTCCTCACGCTCTTTCACTCTGTGTCCCTGCCGCTCTCCTCACGCTCTTTCACTCTGTGTCTCTGCCGCTCTCTCCGCGCTCTTTCACTCTGTGTCTCTGCCACTCTACTCGTGCTCTTTTATCCCGTGTCTCCACGCTCTCCTCGTGCTCTTTTACCCTGTGTCTCTGCCGCTCTCCTCGCACTCTTTCACTCTGTGTCTCTGTCACTCTCCTCGTGCTCTTTTATCCTGTGTCTCTGTCACTCCCCTCGTGCTCTTTTATCCTGTGTCTCCGCGCTCTCCTCATGCTCTTTCACTCTGTGTCTCTGCCGCTCTCCTCGCACTCTTTCACTCTGTGTCCCTGCCACTCTCCTCGCACTCTTTCACTCTGTGTCCCTGCTACTCTCCTCGCACTCTTTCACTCTGTGTCTCTGCCGCTCTCCTCATGCTCTTTCACTCTGTGTCTCTGCCGTTCTCCTCGCGCTCTTTCACTCTGTGTCCCTGCCACTCTCCTCACGCTCTTTCAGGCTGATAGGTGATCTCAGTGGCGTTAAAAACATATTTCTCCCTGCGGAGGGGGACACTGGTCTGTTCAAATCGCCGGAGGACTTCAGCCAGGTTCTCCAAATGTTTCTTTTCTGAGGCCTGGTTGATGTGCACGTTGGCCAGGTATGCGGCCTCGCTGGGTGTGAAGCTGCAGGATGTTTCCATCACTCGCCGGCACAGGCCAATGAAACCCCAAAAGGCAGTCGGGTGTATCCATACAACCCTCTGTGGGTGTTGACCGTCACGTACTTCCGAGAGTCTGGATCCAAGATCTGCAGGCATGCGTGGCTCATGTTGAGCTTCAGGAATGTGGTACCGCCGCTCAGTTTTATGTACAGGTCTTCAGTGTGCAGGACTGGGTAACGGTCCAGGCGAGAGACCCGGTTCACCATCATATTCTGGTTCCTTCACAAACGTATGAATCCGTCGGGCTTTAGCACCGGGAAATACTGGCGCATCCCAATCGGTGAAACGGATGGTACGGGTGATGCCCAAGCATTACAGCTGATTCAGCTCAGTGTCGACCTTCGGCCACGGCGCATACGGCACTGGGCAGGTGCGGAAATGATGGGGCTCCACGTCCTCATCCACACTGATCCTGGCCGTCGGGCCCTTTATTGTCCCGAGGTTTCCCGCAAAAACGCCTGGAGATTTTGCCAACGCTTCTTTCTGGCATGGGAGTACAGGTGGCGGTAATGTTGCCAATCCAATTTAAGGTGGCAGAGCCAATCACGGCAGTGTAAGCTGGGTCCTTCTCTGCAAACTACCACCAAGGAAAAATATGCCGACTGGCCCCTATATTCCACCCTCACATTGGTGGTCCCCTCAATGGCCGACGGTTCTCCAGTGTAAGTGTAAGTTGCCAATCGTGCAACCGTGTCCCGAAGGTCCAATGTCTGGAGACCGGTGTTGATCATGTTGAACATCCGGCGGCTGATCACTGACTGCGACTCCGGTATAGAGCTCCACTTCAATGGGGTGTCCATTCACTTTTAACACAATTCGGATGGGCACGACCCTGGGGCAGTAACACTCGTACTTAGCATGGGTGCTCTTTCAAAGGGGCGGTGCAGACTTGATGGGCCAAATGGCATTGTTCTGCACTGTAAATTCTATGATTGTATGGTACCCTTTCTCCTGGTTCTCCACATGGAATACCCGGCCTCTAGGGGGGCAGCAATGCCTGAGGTCCCGGCAGAGAATGTGGCTTTCCCGGGCTTGTCCGCCGTCCCGGCCCTGTTCATGACACCCATGGCCTGCGACCGCTATCTTAGTGTATTTCTCAGGGGAATTCCCCTGGTCATGCCTAGGTGTGCTATAGCGACAGCCTAGGGTCCTGCAGTTGCTCTCGCTTCACAGCCATTCATGTTGTCCGGGCCCAGGAGCAGTCGGTTGCTCCAGTAGCCGACGTCCAGGACCACCAAGCCCAGGACTCCGCTCTCCGTGTTCTCTCGGGACATGACGATGTCCGCCGCCTTCTGGAGGGTTAAGTCGGCCTCTGTAAGGAGTCGTCTTTGGGTATCGGCATCTCGGAGCCCACTGACGAAACAGTCCCGCTATTTTCGGACAGTGTAGCCCCGAACCCGCATGCGGCGGCGAGCATTTGCAAGCGCATCAAAAAGTCGCCATTTGATTCTCCTTGGGCTTGGGAGGCGTATGGAACCAGAACCGGCAGATCATTATCGTGGGCTGCGGGTTAATATGTGCCTCGCTCAGGGCCATCAAGGTGCTGAAAGACTTGGAGTCCAGTCTGTCCAGATGCGTGAGGCTCTTTTTTTGTTCGTTTATAAATTTAGAGTACCCAATACATTTTTCCAATTAAGGAGCAATTTAGCGTGGCCAATCCACCTACCCTGCACATCTTTGGGTTGTGGGGGTGAAACGCACGCAAACGAGAGAGAATGTGCAAACTCCACAGTGACCCAGAGCCAGGATCAAACCTCGGACCTCGGCACCGTGAGGCAGCAGTGCTAACCACTGCACCGCCGTGCTGCCCTAGATGCGTGAGGCTCTTGAAAAGTGCATAGGTGGGTCCCTTGACTGCTGCCAGCAGGATAATGGTCTGCCTTTCATCCCCAATGATTCCATTGAACTGAAACAAATATTGCCCCTGTTCCGTTTATTTTGTTCTATCTAAGTTCTATTGGGTCCAGTCATCGGTATCATAGAACATACATACAGTGCAGAAGGAGGCCATTCGGCCCATCGAGTCTGCACCGACCCACTTAAGCCCTCACTTCCACCCTATCCCCGTAACACAATAACCCCTCCCAACCTTTTTGGTTACTAAGGGCAATTTATCATGGCCAATCCACCTAATCTGCACGTCTTTGGACTGTGGGAGGAAACCAGAGCACCCGGAGGAAACCCACGCAGACACTGGGAGAGCATGCAGACTCCGCACAAACAGTGACCCAGAACGGAATCGAACCTGGGACCCTGGCGCAGTGAAGCCACAGTGCTATCCACTTGTCCTACCGTATCTGCATCAAATTGCTCAAGTTTCCTCATGTGCTGCATCTCCCTGTCCGGAGTGTAGGCCCCTGTGGGCCTGAACGAAGTGGGTCGGCGGTAGAACACACGGTGGCTGTGGCAGCTCCACTTTACTCTCGTCGCCAGTGTAGAACCCAAATGGGAGAAACAACAGGAACACAAGGTAGGGTAGAAATGAACAATGGTTTATTACAGTGTACACAAAACTACAAAAGACTGTAACTCCTCTCCCCCGAAGTGCCACCCTCCCTGACTTGCACCCAGGTGAGGGTTTTTATACTGTGTGGCTTTTCCTTGTTAAGGGGAAACCCTGCCTCCAATTACCGGGGAAGCTCAGACTCAGCTGTGTAAGGGAGAAATCGAATGGAGTACAGTCCTTGGCACAGTCCAGGGGGTTATACCATTCTAATAAATCTCCTTTGCACATTCTCAAAGATTCCAACACAATGCTCTAGCTAGACCCAATCAGTGTTTTATAAAGGTTTAGTGTAACTTCCTTGCTCTTCTACTCTATGCCTCTATTATTAAGGTAAGTATCCCGCAAGTCTTTGTTCCAGATGCATTTTGACAATGCATTTTCTCCATGTTCTTTTGTCCTACAACCTTCAAAGACACGTACACATATACCTCACTGTTTATCACCAAGCCTACCAATATCCAACCACCAAACCATCAGATGACTTTTCTCACCTCAGTTTATGTGCAGATGAAATCCTTATTCACCCTTCTGTTACTCCAATATTTGACTTCCATTGTTGTTTGGCTGGACCTCCATCTTCCACCCTGCATAAACTTCAGCTCATCCAAAACTCTGCTGTCGGTATACTGACCTGTATTAAATTCCATTCACTCACCGTACCTGTCCACGCTGACCTACATTCCCGGGTCTGGCAATGCTACAATTTTAACATTTTCATCCTTGTCTTCTAATCCTTCTATGACCTCATCCCTCTGTATCTCTGTATTTTCCTTCAGACCTACAAACTTCTGAAGTCTTTGCATTCTTCCAGTTCTGCTCTCTTGCAGAACCCCAATTTTAATCCCTGCACCATCAGTGGCCATGCCTTCGGCTGCCTAAGCCCAAATCTCTGGAATATGCTCTTTAAATCTTGCTGCCCCTAACCCTCTCTCCTTCTTTCTGTGTTCTATAAAATCTACTTTTCTGATCCAGCCTTTCATCCCTGACCTATTATTTCCTTATGTGGTTCGATAATTGATATTACTATTGTGAAACTCCTCGGGTCATTTTATTATGTTAAATGTGCTATACAAATAGAGGTTGTTGTTGTTGTAGTCTCAGTCAAATGAACATGGAGAAAATGCATTATAAAACACATCTGGAACAGTGCAAACTTGTCATCATTTTCAAGGCAGACTGTTTCAATAGTTTGGGCTGTCAATAAAACTCTCTATGAGATAAGAAATATTACAACCTTCAAATTAAGACAAAGTAAATATATGTCACAAATGTAAAAATATTAGCTTAAAGAAGAGAACTTTTTGGAACTTTAGGACTCCCTCCTGTGGCAGGAAGTTATGGTCCTGCCTGCCGCCCGGATCATCCGGACTTGTCGTAGGTCATTGGACGTTTGGTTGAGCCGCTAAATCTCCCGCGGTGAGTCCTGCCATGATGAGGCCGGAAGATTCCAGCCCTGATTTCACAGATTACAGTGTGATTTCAAATAGATAATGAGTCTTTTACATATACTGGAATTACATATTTTGGAACAAACAAATCTCCTTTAACAAGAAGATGTAATGTCTTTGTTGTTCTGGGTATTTGCAGTTATGCCACACTGTGCCTGTGACTGCATTGTACCATGATAAAATCATTTCTTTATTTTTACACTGGGTGTTCCTTATATGCTGCAGGGCCAAGTTTGTGTTTGATGTACTAGGGTGATAAATGGCAGAATCAATATCTGATATGCCAGTGTTCAATACGGTAATGGTATGAGTGAGTCAGTTCATGTGGTGTTAGTGTGCATATGTTGAAACTGTGTATACAATACTGCAGGTTTGAAGTTGGAAGTGCTCTGGAGATGTCGGGAGTCCATGCAGTGCAATTGGAGTACAGCTGATCTAGATAATGGCAATGTTGCTTCTGAAGTTAAACTTACATGTGACATTCCAGTGATGTTGGAGAGACACTGGCCTGTACCGTGCTCATCCATTTAATGCCAACATTGCAAGTAAAAATAGGCAACAATGATCTTTGCAGTACTGTTAAGTGGAGAGAAAGCCATTGTCAGTGCTTCGAGAAAAGCTAAATAGACAACACTTTATTGGTGTGTGGTAGTCGGTATTAGAATTATTATGGTACCCTGTAATGCTGTAAGACCATTGGTGTAGGAGGTACTGTTTTCATTGGTTAAGCCTGCCTGCTGGTTCCGCCCAGTAAGGCAGAGTATAAGAGCCCGTGTCTCCCCAGCAGTTGCCTTCTGTACCTGCGCTGCTGGGGGAAACATCTAGTGCAATAAAGCCTTTAATTGTCTCCAATCTCGCTTCTGGAGTTATTGATCGAGCATCAGTTTATTACACTAGATTTAAAAGAATGGAGCTCCGAATGAAGCTGGAGTGTCTGCAGCTCAGCCCCCATGTGGCAAACTCAGCAGCAACCTTCAAGTACTGGCTCGCGTGTTTCAATGTCTATCTCAGGATGGCCACAATTACACCCACGGAGGACCAGAAAATGCAAGTTCTGCACTCAAGGGTGAGCCCAGAGATCTACACTCTCATCGAGGACGCGGACGATTTTGAGGCCATAATGAATCTGCTGATAGGACACTATATTCGCCCTGTAAACCAGGTCTACGCCCGACATCTACTAGCGACGAGGCAACAAATCCCTGGGGAATCACTGGAGGAGTTCTACCGTGCGCTCCTGGTGTTGGGGAGGAACTGTAACTGCCCGCAAGTTTCGGCCAGCGACCACACAGAACTTTTGATCCGGGACGCATTTGTTGCAGGTATGCTGTCCTCCTAAATCCACCAGCAATTGCTGGAGAAAGAGACACTAGGCCTCAAGGAGTTTGCTTTGAGTTCTCTCCATTCGCACTCGTGGGTGTCGTGTTGGGTGATCCGATATACAAACGAACCAACACGTTTGTAGATGGTACAACTCTGTTTTATTATTCTGTATAATAACAACTGTTAACTTCTGGCTGTAGTTTGTACTTCACCAGTTAACCTGTGGACCCAGCCCTAGCACTATCTTAGAAAGGCACTCAGCACATGGTGTATGTCTGAGTGGCACGCTGTGAGCTCTGTGCTCTGAGCTATCTCCTGCTGGAATAGGCGGGAACTGTGGTGTTCCCTGTTTTATAGTGCGTGTGCTCTCACTGGTGATTGGCTGTGATGTTGCGTGTGTGTTGATTGGTCTGTCGATCTGTCCATCAGTGTGTGTGTGTGATTGCACTATGATATGTTAATATGGATATTATGACATCCCCCTTTTCACAAGAGTGTGTGCCTATATGGTAATAAATATTGGTGTGTACTGAGTGCAGCTGAATATGTGTGTGCAATATTCACAACATGAGGCTAAACTATATACATAGGAAGGTGTCAGCTGCAACATAGCAACAAGGTTGTACCATAAACAAAACAAGTGCAATCATCAAAGATCGAAGATCGAAAGAGAACTCCTGGAACGACAAAAAAAGAGAAACACATTAATCATTGTTGCACAACAATTCAGTGAGTCCAATGTGCAAACAGGCTCATAAGTCCAGCCTAGTAGGTGGGCGACGAATTTGGGTTGACCGCCTCAAAGGTGGGTCAGGATCCACCGGCTGAGGAATGGGCCTGGCCACGGGCGATAGAGGAATAGCCATAGTGGCAGGAAGCGCCATGAAGTCGACATCAGGGATAACAGGATGGCGTGGCACCGGTGCATGATCACGTAGCGAGCGCGGAAGCAGCCAAAGGGCCCGCCGATTACGCCGGCGGATGGAGCCATCAGGCATGCGAACCAGGAACGAGTGGGGAGCCACGCGGCAGAGAACCTCGGCAGTTGCCGACCAGCCACCCTCTAGTAGGTGGATGCGGACGTTGTCTTCAGGCGCCAGGGCAGGAAGATCAGTTGCCCGAGTGTCATGTGCCACCTTCTGCTGAGCACGTTGCTGTCGCATCCTTTGCAGTACTGGAGCATGGTCGGGTTTGGGAACATGAATGGACAGTACAGTGGTCCTGAGGGCGCGACCCATCAACAGCTGGGCTGGTGAGAGGCCCGTGGACAGTGGGGCCGAGCGATAGGCCAGCAGAGCTAAACAGAAGTCAGATCCGGCATCAGCAGCCTTGCAGAGGAGCTGCTTCATGATATGGACGCCCTTTTCCGCCTTGCCATTTGACTGGGGATGCAGAGGGCTGGACGTCACGTGTGTGAAGCCTTATGAAGCGGCAAAAGAAGACCATTCTTGGCTCGCAAAACAGGGCCCATTGTCCGACATGATGGTAAGCAGAATGCCATGGTGAGCAAAGGTTTCCTTATATGCTCTGATTACAGCTGATGATGTCAAGTCGTGCAGGCGTATGACCTCCGGATAATTGGAGAAATAGTCAATTATGATGACGTAGTCCCTGTCGAGTGCATGAAAAAGGTCCACACCCACCTTTGCCCAGGGGGACGTTACCAACTCATGGGGCTGAGGTGTCTCAGGGGGTTGTGCCGGCTGAAACCTTTGGCAGGTGGGGCAGTTGAGCACCATGTTGGCGTTGTCGTCGCTGATGCCCGGCCAGTACACAGCTTCTCGGGCCCTCCGCCTGCACTTTTCAACCCCGAGATGGCCTTCGTGCAGTTGTTCGAGGACAAGCCGGTGCAT
The DNA here is from genome assembly GCF_047496885.1 of Scyliorhinus torazame. Classification (NCBI taxonomy): domain Eukaryota; kingdom Metazoa; phylum Chordata; class Chondrichthyes; order Carcharhiniformes; family Scyliorhinidae; genus Scyliorhinus; species Scyliorhinus torazame. The sequence continues at coordinate 134,648,411 of NC_092717.1, forward strand.
GCTGTGTGGGATCACAATCCGGTCCAACTTTAGGAGGACACCGTCAATGACGGCCAAGTCGTCCCGGACATTGTAGAATTGTGGGCACTGCCCCTTGAGCCACCCTTCCGTCATGTGGCGCATTACACGTTGTAGAAGGGGGTCACGGCGAATACGGGCCAGACTTGCATCGGTAGCTGGCAGATTGGCTGATGTGAAGGCTACTTGTGCGTCGACCTGACAGACAAACCCCCCCCGATTCAGGTGGTGTGCTTACTGCTCTGGACAGGGCATCCGTGATGATGAGGTCCTTTCCCGGGGTGTAGATCAGTTGGAAGTCGTACCTCTGGAGCTTGAGCAGAATGCGCTGGAGGCGAGGGGTCATCTCATTGAGGTCCTTTTGTATGATGCCGACCAGGGGACGATGGTCGGTTTCCACGGTGAACTGAGGGAGACTATACACATAGTCGTGGAATTTATCTATGCCGGTCAACAAATCCTTCTCAATTTGGGCATAATGCTGTTCTGTGAGGGTCATGGCCCGCGAGGCATAGGCGACCGGGGCCCATGATGCAGTGTCGTCCCGTTGCAGGAGTACCGCCCCAATGCCGGACTGGCTGGCATCAGTGGAGATCTTTGTATCTCGAGTAGTGTCGAAGCACGCCAATACCGGGGCGGTGGTTGAGCTCTTCCCATTCCTTCTGGTGTGCGGGCAGCCACTGGAACTCCGCAGTCTTCTTCACCAGGTGGCGAAGAGGCGTTGTGTGGGAGGCAAGGTTGGGAATGAACTTCCCCGGGAAGTTGACCATCCCGAGAAAGCATAGCACTGCCTTCTTGTCTGCCGGCTGTGGCATGGCTGCAATAGCTGTCACTTTGTCTGCATCTGGACGCACCCCTGACCGGGATTTGTGGTCCCCCAGAAGCTTTAGCTCAGTTTGGCCAAAAGAACACTTGGCTCGGTTGAGGTGCAGGCCGTGTTCTCGTATCCGAGCAAAGACGCGCTGGAGACGACTGATGTGCTCCTGTGGTGTGGTGGAACAGATGATGACATCGTCAACATAGCCGCGCACCCCTTCGATGCCCTCCATCATCTGTTCCATGATTCGATGAAACACCTTGGATGCTGAGATGATGCCAAACGGCATCCTATTGTGGCAGTACCTGCCAAAGGGAGTGCACAGCTTCCTGCTGGACTGATCCAGCTGAATCTGCCATAAACCCTTTGAGGCATCAAGCTTGATAAAAATTTTAGCCCGGGCCATTTCGTTCATGATCTCTTCCCGTTTGGGTATGGGGTAGTGTTCCCTCATGATGTTATTGTTCAGGTCTTTTGGGTCGATGCAGATCCGGAGTTCGCCAGAGGGCTTTTTAACGCACACCATGGAGCTGACCCATGGCGTAGGCTCCGTGACCCGGGAAAGCACTCCTTGGTCCTGGAGATCCTGCAGCTGCTGCTTGAGGCGGTCCTTGAGTGGTGCTGGGACTCTACGAGGTGCGTGAATGACCGGGGTGGCGTCCGGTTTGAGCCGTATTATGTAAGTGTAGGGCAGTGTGCCCATGCCCTCGAAAGCCTCCTGGTTGCGGGTGAGGAGCGAGTGGAGCTGTGCCCTAAAGTCTGTATCCGGGAAATCGGACGTGCCTTCTGGAGACAGAGTGTGTACCCGCTGAACGAGGTGGAGAACCTTGCACGCCTGTGCACCTAGCAGGGAGTCCTTTGAAGATCCAACTATCTCAAAAGACAGTGTGGCTGTGTACGAATTGCGTGTAACCTCGAGCTGGCAGGATCCCATGGCCGGGATAACATCACCGTTGTAATCGACCAACTGACAGCGGGATGGCCGAATCGGTGGTTTGACCTTCAAGGCGTAGAAGGCTGACCATGCAATGAGATTGGCGGAGGCACCAGTGTCTAAACGGAATGTGATTGGTGATCGGTTCACCGTTAGGGTGGCACACCATTCATCGCCCGGATTAACGCTGTGCACTGGCATCGGCTGGTGGGTCCTACTTGGGGACATCCGATTTCTGTCTATTACCGCAACGCGGAAGGCTTCCCGGTCGTCAGTATCACCGGTCTGTACGTTGTCAGGGTATGACTCGGTGTATGGAGGCTGAATGGCCCGCACGTCCCTGCGAGGCTGGCGGAATTGGGGAGCGTTGGCAGGTCGAGCTGCTCGACAGCAGGCAGCGTAGTGGCCCATCTTGCCACAGCGGAGGCATTGTCGAGTTTTGGCTGGACATTGCCGCTTTAAGTGTGCGGATCCACAGTTGCCGCATGTCGTGACGTCATGGCGTTCGTTGCGCCACCGCGTATATGCGTAGTTCGGCCCTGCGTAGAGCGCGCCTGCGCGTCATGTCCCTTTGCATCGACGTCTCTTTTGACGCGGGAGGCCGCGGAAAGCGCGCAAAATGGCCGCCCTCGTCCGGGCCGCGGGCTGGGTGGAATTCGATCGACTGGACCCGCTCGGCCTCGAAGGGTCCCTGCCGTGCCGATTCGGCCGCCTGGAATTGGGAGTACCGGCTGGTCGCGTTTTCGTGGAAGATGCAGGTTTCGATGGCGGTGGCTAGGATGAGGCTCTTTATTTTGAGGAGCTGCTGGCGTAGGGTGCCCGAGGATCCCCAAAAACTATCTGGTCCCGAATCGTGGAATCGGAGGTGGCCTCATAGCCGCATGACTGCGCGAGGATACGGAGGTGTGTCAAAAAAGATTGAAAACGCTCATCCTTACCCTGCAGGCGCTGCTGGAAGAGGTACCTCTCGAATCTCTCATTCAGCTTGACGCTGAAGTGTTGCTCAAGCTTTAGAAGGATCGTCTTGTACTTCGTCTTGTCCTCGCCTTCCGCAAATGCCAGGGAGTTGTAGATGTGGATGGCGTGTTGCCCTGCCGTGGAGAGGAGGAGGGCGATCTTCCTGGTGTCCGATGCATTCTCCCTGTCTGTGGCTTCTAGGAAGAGCTGGAAGCGCTGTATAAACAGCTTCCAGTTGACGCCGAGGTTTCCAGCGATTTGGAGCGGCTGTGGCGGGCTGATGGTGTCCATGGCGCAGGATGGCGGATCTCTGACGATGTGCAGGTAGGTCTCACAGTTGCTGGGTTCCAAGCCTGGTACTATGTCGTGTTGGGTGTTCCGCTATACAAACGTACCAACACGGTTGTAGATGGTACAACTCTGTTTTATTATTCTGGATAACAACATCTGTAAACTTCTGGCTGTGGTTCCTACTTCACCCGTGAACCTGTGGACCCAGCCCTAGCATTATCTTAGAGAGGCACTCAGCACATGGTGTATGTCTGAGTGGCACGCTGTGAGCTCTGTGCTCTGAGCAATCTCCTGCTGGAATCAGCGGGATCTGTCGTGTTCCCTGTTTTATAGTGCGTGTGCTCTCACTGATGATTGTCTGTGACGGTGGAGGATCGAACTCCCCACCTACAACTATGAGTTCTTATATCGTCCCGGGAAGCTAAACAAGCCTCATAATGCCCTATCCCACGGCACATGTGCCAACGCACAAGTGGACCGCCTCCGAGCCCTCCACGAGGACCTCTGCCACCCGGGGGTCACTCGATTTTTGCATTTCATTAAAACCCGCAACCTGCCCTACTCCATCGAGGAGGTCAGGACAGCCACCAGGAACTGCCAAATCTGCACGGAGTGCAAGCCGCACTTCTACAGGCCACAGAAAGCGCACCTGATTAAGTCCCTTTGAACGCCTCAATATGGACTTCAAAGTGACTCTCCCCTCAACCGACCGCAACATGTACTTCCTGAATGTGATTGACGAGTACTCCCGGTTCCCATTCGCCATTCCCTGCCCCGACATGACCACAGCCTCCGTCATAAAAGCCCTCCACAGTATCTTTACGCTGTTCGGTTTCCCCGCATACATACACAGCGATAGGGAGTCCTCCTTTATGAGCGACGAACTGCGTCAATTCCTGCTCAGCAAGGGCATTGCCTCAAGCAGGACGACCAGTTACAACCCCCCGGGGAAACGGACAGATAGAGAGTGAGAACGGAACGGTCTGGAAGACCGTACTACTGGCCCTACGGTCCAGGAATATCCCAGTCTCCCGCTGGCAGGAGGTCCTCCCGGATGCCCTCCACTCCATCCGATCACTGCTATGTACCACGACCAACCAAACACCTCATGAACGTCTCCTTGTCTTTCCTAGGAAGTCCTCCTCTGGGACCTCGCTCCCAACCTGGCTGGCAGCTCCTGGACCCATCCTGTTCCGCAAACACACGCGGGCGCACAAATTGGACCCATTGGTCGAGAGGGTCCATCTCCTCCACGCTAACCCTCAGTACGCCTACGTGGCGTAGCCCGACGGCCGACAGGATACGGTCTCCCTACCGGACCTGGCGCCCGCTGGATCCCCACACACACCCTCACGACCAATCCCACCGGCGCACCCCACAGCCGCCCCCTTCCCAGGTGGATCGGTTCTCCCACCGGTCCCATCTAGGGGTGATGAAGCTGCTGAAGAAGCCAAAGCCACGCTCCCGGAGCCACAGATGCCCGAGCCGGCGCCTGAATCACCACCGAAGCTACGATGATCGCAGAGGACGGCCAGGGCCCCGATCGACTAATTGCTTCATTCTGAACTGTAAATAAATTTTGTAAATAGTTGCGATGTAACGAGGCAAAAACCACTGTACTCATGTATACCGGGTATCTCCATAACCTTAACCTCTACCACTGTGTAATGCGAGCCCCCCCCCCCCCCCCCCCCCCGCCCCCCCTCCCCCCGCCGGACTCTTTTTTTTACCAGGGGGTGAATGGGGTAGTCGGTATTAGAGGTATTACGGTACCCTGTAATGCTGTAAGACCATTGGTGTAGGAGGTACTGTTTTCATTTTAAGCCTGCCTTCCCAGCAGCTGCCTTCTGTACCTGCACTGCTGGGGGAAGCATCTAGTGTAATAAAGCTTTCAATTTTCTCCAATCTCGCTTCTGGAGTTATTGATCGAGCATCATGGTGCAATGCTGAGTAAGGAACCAGAACTGATCCATGTGGTTCCAGTACCGCTGGAGATGTATTCAGACCATTCACTGCAAGGTAAAAGGATTAAATTTATTGTGTCGTGCTTGTTCTGTGATCAGCTGCGTCAGTCCATGCATTTCCAGTGCTGTGGCAAGTTATAATAAGAGTGAGTTTGTACAGGCCCAGTGCTGTGTTTTGCAATAAGCAGACAGGGTCTGTGCAGTGCCAGTACAGTGTTTAGCACTCAGCAGAGTGGGTTTTGTGCAGTTCCAGTGCTGTGCTTTGTAATAAGCAGACAGGGTCTGTGCAGTGCTAGTGTTGAGATAAGCAATATAGTGCCAGTGCTGTGGTCAGCACAAAGTAGAGTGGATTGGTGCAGTGCCATTTATGTGCTTTATAATAAGCAGACTAGGTGGGTGCAATGCTCATGCCTTGATCAGCAATAAGCAGAGTGGGTTTGTGCAGTGCCAGTGCTTTGACCAGTAATATGCAGATTGAGCTGTGCCACATTTCAGTGCTGTACTGTGCTTTGTAATAAGCAGACTAGGTCTGTGCAATACGTGCCAGTGTTGTGATTAGCAGTGGGTCTGTGCAGTGCCAGTGTTGTGATCAGCAGTGGGTCTGTACTGGGTAGTCCTATATTCGGCAGTGGGTCTGTGCAGGGCCTGTGTTATGATCAGCAGCGTGGCTTTGCAGGGCCAGTGCTCTGATCAGCAGTGGGTCTGTGCAGGGCCAGTGTTATGATCGGCAGTGGATCTGTGCAGGGATAGTGCTCTGAACGGCAGTGGGTCTGTGATGTACCGTCAATTACCATGAGACAAGAATGGTGAAACAATCGAGGCTTTATTGCACAAGCTGTTGTGCCTCCTGCAGCTGGAACCAGAATGGAAGCAGCGCAGGAGAGCAGACACTTTTATACGCCGCCTGCTAGGAGCCAGCAGGCGGGGATTTACTGTTGTACCTGTAACACATGGGCAGTACCGTAATACATACAATGTTACTAGTGGTGTTTACCAGTCTGTGCAGGGCCAGTGCTCTGAACGGCAGTGGGCCTGTGCAAGGCCAGTGCTCTGATCGGCAGTGGGTCTGTCCAGTGCCAGTGCTCTGATCGGCAGTGGGTCTGTCCAGTGCCAGTGCTCTGATCGGCAGTGGGTCTGTCCAGTGCCAGTGCTCTGTTCGGCAGTGGATCTGTGCAGAGCCTGTGCTCTGAACGGCAGTGGGTCTGTGCAGGGCCAGTTCTCTGAACGGAAGTGGGTCTGTCCAGTGCCAGTGCTCTGATCGGCAGTGGGTCTGTGCAGGGCCAGTGCTCTGAATGGCAGTGGGTCTGTGCAGGGCCAGTGCTCTGATCGGCAGTGGGTCTGTGCAGGGCCAGTGCTCTGATCGGCAGTGGGTCTGTGCAGGGCCAGTGCTCTGATCGGCAGTGCGTCTGTGCAGGGCCAGTGCTCTGATCGGCAGTGGGTCTGTGCAGGGCCAGTGCCAGTGTTGGGGAAGAGGGCGGAGCTTGGCGCTGGAAGGGGCTGTCACGTGACGCAGTGTTTACATCCTCAGCTGTTGGGAGTCCGAGTTGAGGAAGAGCAGCGGCGGAGCGAGCAGGAGCTGCGCATTGTTTTCATCCCGATCCAGCTCCCTTCACTTCACACGGTGTGTCTCCGGCCTCGGTTTAATGCAGGTGTTTTTGAGGAGCGAGGCCGGTTCGGCCGGCCGCTCTCCGGGTGTCTGGCCCCGGAGCTCCGACTGTCTGTGGTGTCGCGTGGACGGGGGGGGGGAGACTGAGAAAGTGAGCCAGTGGCCTAGGAGCGGACCTGAAAACACTGGTCCCCCGCCCGACGCTTTGTGCTCGAGCTCCGGCCGGGCGCCTCGCAGTATGGGCCCGGAGCCGGAGCGCGGGGCCTGCAGACCCTGAAGCGGCTGTTCGGGATGTGAGGAGCAGACACACACACGGCTCCTTTTGTGTGGTTTGCTGCACAATGCCAGAGCCCAGTAATGTCCCCACAACAACTGACCACACTTAACGTTTTGTTGTATTAGCTGCGCATTGTTGACTTTCCTTTCACCGAACTTTGCATTTAAAATGGGTTTGCCGTGGCCTCTGGACACAGTCGTCATTGCCCCCCCCCCCCCCCCCCACCCACCCCCCCGTGTCAGGAGGTCTTAAATGAGCTGCCCCAGGAATTGAGCTTTCAAAGGGACTTATTTACTTACTTTTGCTGTCCACACAGCACTCGAAACAAACATTTTTTGGGGGGGCGGGGGAGGTTTTTGTTGTTAAAATAGGCAATCGACGTTTTGTTTCGTCGTTGGCAAGTTTGGAGAAAGCCCTGCGTAGAAATGCTGCTGACGTATTTTTCAAAAACCTGTTTTTAGACTGGCTTCCAAACCTCTTAACATGTACCTTGCAAGGCTAAAATGCTAATCATACATTATTTTAAGGAAGAACACTAAACCCATGCAAGCCTGTATTTATCGCTACAGGCATGGCTGACGTTTTATGTATGTTTTTCCAAAAAATATTGAATTCATTGTTTTCACTGAAATTTGTTGAGTTTTTATGTTCTTGAAAGTATGTGGACATAACGGCTCAGCTGGCGTCTTGATGCATTTTTTTAAACAGCTGTTTCATGATCACGAGTTTGGTGGTCAGCAAAACTGCAAAAAAGCATCTCTGCATACGATGTGAAAGACCTTGTCTAATCTTAGTAGGGATCCTATTGGGGATGCTCAGCTTGGAATTCAGATTGCTACCTGGTGACCCTGCTGGTAACAACACAGTGTTGTTCCTCTTCCAGTCAAATAGCTTGTCAACAAATCATTATTAGGACTCACATGAAGAATGACTGTTTGGATAATAGTAGAAAGCTGCTGCATGTCCAGAGATCTTTAGGGGCAAGGGAATTTTTATTTTTAAAAATATGACTGGACAACAGTTGTACCTTGCATGAGTTTCATTTGCTTGAAGCCCATATTGGAAAATTGCAGTTATTTGCTACCTGAGAAAATGGTGGGCAGTGCACCTGGAGTTTCTTGAAGTACACTGGGCAGGTGAGGCAGGAGTACCAATTCAGAAAATTGGGTCATGCACTCTTTTCCCCCCCCCCCCCCCCCCCAAAAAAAAAAGAAATGCCTGTTTAGTCCAGAACTTGAGGTGGTGCTTAAGTTTGGTGCTTCGTTTTCTCCTTTTTTTTTAAACTCTTAAGCTGTTCTTGGATCACGGAGGCATCACAACTTGAATGTGGGGCAGTGAGTTTGGAATTAAATCTTTAGTGAATTTGAGTTCTGGTTACTGTGTTACGAAGGAGTGATGCAATCCACAAACACTTAATGTTTTCAGAATCTTGATGTTCGAATCAAACTTTCAAAAAAAAAAGTCAATTGTTGCAAAACGATTTTTCCCAAAAAATCCGCTGAGTTCCTCATTAATGGTCAGTCTCTCACCTTTACCAGACATTTCAGAATTTGGAATGATTTGTTTCCATGTATCAGTATAATGAGGGGGAATAGCTCAGTGCTAGAGAGAAATATGGAAAAATAAAAATAACAAACTGAATCTGCATTTGTATCCAATGTCAAAAATAAAATGATTGGGGGATTTATTTTTAAAAAGGATCTGCATATTTGAACCTTTTTGAGCGAGAATTGCATCCACTTGCTATGAAGCCATCTTTCCTATGTACTTTTGTCTCATGATGTGAAGAACTTAAAACATGGTAAGATTGCAGCTGGCCAGTTGGTAGTTTTACTCAAAATGGAATAAATGGCGAAGTCACTTCAGGAAATGGGAGTTTACAGAAAATAAGGCCTGAATTGATACTGGAAATTAATTATACATTCATAGATTTTGGGCAGTTTAGCAGCGTTGGCTGAGCCAGAGACTGTCACCATGCACATTAAAACATCTTATCCAGAAATCTGGAATAAAGATTTTTTTTTTTTAAATGACCCCTTGAAAGCGATGATGTTTTAAAGCAGGACAAATTAAGTGTGGATGATGTATTTTATTCTGAAGATGTATATTACATGTATAAACTCTTTGCTATACTCCTGTGTATATTATCCTTTTGTGTCTTTTTCATGATTTGAAAAAATGTTTTTGTGCAGATTGCACCACATTCTAGTCATAGTTTTATGGCAGCCTAACTACAAAGAATAAACATTCTCGTTACAGCAGTCTGTTCTGGCAAAAAATGAAAAATGCACTGAATGTTTTGCTTTAACTTTTCTGTTTTAAAATTTATGGTGCAAAGGAAAGGCATTTCAAAGAGGCTTGGGATGTAGTTTATAATGTATCCCATGATAACTCTGGCACTACAACCTATTAGATCTATTGCCGGTTATTATTTAATACTAAAAATGTGGATGACAATGCATCATGTTAGAATTGGAGATTAAACACCATAAGGGGAGGAATTGGCACAATGCAGGCTATTTCTTTGAAAAGCCAAGCATAAAACTGAATATTGCATATGTGATGTTTAAATAGAAACCATTTATTACATTTCAGTATCTACATTTCAGATCTAAATTAATGTTACAGCAGCCTTTGACTGTTATAATTCATGATCAACATTCAACATAGGAACAGAGATAGGCTATTCCGCCTCTTAAACCTGTTCTTTAATTATTCTGAGCATAGCTGATGTGTACCTCAAATCTTTTTACCTTGTTCCATATCCGTTGATACCCTGGCTCAACAAAATATTTTAATCCCGGACTTGAAAGCTTCGGAGCATCTACTGCTTATTTGAGTGATCTGCTTCTCGGCAATAGCAGCCAAATACAAATCAAATTCGACATGTTTTCTGATGATACCCAGCTCTACCTCATAACCATCTCGTTATCCTTTTACTGTCTCTGATATGTCATTGCTTCTTGGTCAACAGGGAAGCAGTGGGCCAAGTGGTATTATTGCTGGACTCGTAATCCAGACATCCAGGGTAATGTTCTGGGGACTTGGGGTCAAATCCCACCATGGCAGATAGTGACAGTTTTATGGATGTAGCTGTGATGCCCAAGTGAGTAAGGCATTGGATTTGAAATCCAATGGGAGTTCTCCACAAAGGGTTCAGCTCTGCTCGCAGCGGATTTGTGCAATATTTGGGTGGCACAGTGGTTGCTGCCTCACAGCGCCAGGGACCTGGATTCATTTCCAGCCATGGGTGACTGTCATGAATTTTCACTTCACTTTCTCCCAGTGTCGACATGGGATCGGGTGGGGGAGGGTTGGTGCAGACTCAATGGGCTGATTGGTCGCCTTCAATGTTTCTAATGTGTGAAGAACCAGGGTCGACTATTCCAATGTGCCTCTGTCTGGCCATCCATTTTTCACCTTCTCTAACTTGAGCGCATCAAAGGTTTTGCTGCCCATACCCTCATTAGCAGGGTTTCACCGATCAACCCTGTGCTTGCTGAGTTTATGCTAGTTCATGATAGGCAGTGGTTTGATTTTAAACTTTTCTCCTTTGGCCTACAATCCTCAGATCCCTGCATTCATCCAATTATAGTGCCTTGCTTACATTTCCTCGCTTCACTATTAATTCCTCGGAACCTTAATTTTGAAATTGCCTCCCTAAACCCCTGTAATTCTCATCTTTTGGAAAAACTTAAACCTCCTTCTCTGACCAAGCTTTTTGATGCCTGTTCCAATATGGGGTGTCACAGTGGTTAGCACTGCTGCCTCAGAGCTCCAGGGACCTGGGTTCCATTCCGGCCTCGGGTGATTGTCTGTGTGGAGTTTGTACTTTCTCCCCTTGTCTGCGTGGGTTTCCTCCGGACACTCCGGTTTCCTCCCACAGTCCAAAGATGTGCTGGTTAGCTGGACTGGCCATGCTAATTTGCCCCTTAGGGTCCAAAAGGTTAGCTGTTGCTACTGTTACAGGGATAGGGTGGAGGTGTGGTCTAAAGTAGGGTGCTTTTTCCAAGGTCAGCGCAGACTTGATGGGTTATATGGCCTCCTTCTAAACTTTAGGGATTCTATAATATCTCCTTATGTGACTCAGCCTTATTTTGTTTGACTGCCCAGTGCAGTTCCTCAGGATGCTTTGTTCTGTTCAGGCTGCTATAAAATTTCAAATTGTTTATTTTATTCACTTACGGGACGTGGGTGTCGCAGGCTGGGCCAGCATTTATTGCCTATCCCTAATTGCCCTTCGGGGGAAACCATAATGCTGTGGATCTGGAGTCACAGGTAGACCAGGTAAAGATGGCAGATTTCCTTCCCTAAAGGACATTAGTGAACCAGATGTTTTTTTTTACGACAATCAACAATAGTTTCATGGTCATCATTAGACATTCAATTCCAGATATTTTATTGAATCCAAATTGCACCAATTGCTGTGGCAGGATTTTGAGCCTGGGTCCCCAGAGCATGAACTTGAACTCTGAATTACTAGTCCAGTGACAATACCACTATACCACTGCTTGTTGTGTTAATGTCTCCACCAATTTAGAAAAATAAACCACGGAATTTAAATCTGCAACCCTCCACTCTGGATGTCTGGTTTACTAGTCCAGTGATAATACCACTACGATACTGCTTCCTTCTGTTGCAGTTTATTGAGGTCCAGATTTATATTCCCTCTCTGTGGAAAATGTACTTTCTGATTTTTCAGACCTAAATAGCCTGGCTAAAGTTTTAAGATGTCTGCCTTGAGTGCATTTTCCACCAAAGGAAATTGTTTCTCAGTGAGTCCCTTTATCATTTTGGAGTGTTCTCTACTTTCTAAATTTAAGGAAAACAAAACAAAGTTTGTGCAAACTGTCTTCATATTTTAACTCTTTAAGACTCCGTGAATCAGCGATGTTGTAAGTCTCCAAAGCCAGTGTATGTTCCCTGATGGCCAAAACTGAATGCAGTACTCCAGTTAGAGTCTGAATAAGGACATCTTCAATAACATCTATCCTTTTTGATTACTTTTTATAATGTGCGACCAACAATGAGATTAGTGTACCAGTTGTTGCTTCTGTCTTTACTAGAGATGGGGATGCTGTCAATGTGATTATAAAGAAGTAATGATATAGGATATGATAAAAAATAGATATGGCGAGGTATTTTAAAAGGGGTATGGTGCTTGATTGGCCACATCACAGAAGTTGGGGTGGTGATTTGAGAGGCTCTGCCCAGAATCTTCAACCTTTCCGATATGGTGTGATGCTAGAGGAATGGAGGGTGGCAGATTTGACTTGCCTGTGTTTTTTTTGAAATTGGTGGAGACATAAACAGTGGTGTAGTGGTATTGTCACTAGACTAGTAATTCAGAGTTCAAGTTAATGCTCGGGTCCTGGATTCGAAACCCACCACGGCAGATGGTGAAATTTGAATTCACTAAAAATCTGAAATTAAAAGTCTCATGATGACCATGAACCCCATCTGGTTCAGTAATGTCCTTCAGGGAAGAAAATCTGTTGTCCTTAACCGTTCTGCCCTATATGTAACTCCAGCGATGCAGTTAACTCTTAACTGCCCCCTCTGAAATGGTCTAGCAAGTTACTCCGTTCAAAGGCAATATGGATGGAGAACAAATGATGGCCCAGCCAGCGATGCCTCCATCCCAAGAATGAATAAACAAAAATAGGCCAGTCAGCCTAACATCTGAGGTGGGGAAACATGGAGACAGTAATTGCCATTTGGAAAGGTCTTGGTGAATAACTGACATTAGCAAGGATTATTTCTTATCCTGTTTGATTAACTTAATTATCAACAGGGTTGTTGAGGGTAGTAGGGTTGATGTCTATATTGACAAAGTACCACATATATAGTTTTGTCAGCAACATGAAAGCCAGTGGTATTAAAGGGGCTGTGGATAATGTGCAGAGTGAATGGTAAATTCTTAGACCTGATGCAAATATAGTGTTTTTTTTCTCAGAAGCAGAATTAGAATCACTAATTCTTTAAATATTAATTTCATATTAACCTGGATTTGGGTATGCGAGGCACCATTTTTAAAAAAAAAAAACCAACAGATGAGGCAATATTCAGAAATGTAGCAAACAATGAGGACAATAGCAACAGACGTCTGGAGGACATACAACTAGTGAAATGTGTGGACTCATGGCAAATGATATTTGACACCAGTGACACATTTTGGAAGGAAGAAAAAGGAAAGGCGATGTTAACTAAAATGTTTAATGTTAGAAGGGGTGCAAAACTATTCACCTGAGGCTGCAAGTATGCAAATTGTTGAAGATTACAGGCTAAGTGAGAAAGCTTTTTTAAAATAAAAAAAGTGGAATCCTTGGCTTTATTAATAGTGACAGAGTACAAAAGCAAGAAAACATTGATTAGGTTCAGTAGGAGGTATTATGTTAAATTCACATTACCACACTTTTGGAAGGATGCCAAGGCCTTAGTAGAGGGTGCAGAACAGACTTATCAGAATGGGATCTGAGATGAGATACTCTGTTTATGTGGAGGGATGGTTAGGTGGAAATTTGATTGAAATGTTGTAAATTTGTGAACAATTTTATTTATTGTTTACAAATTTGTCCAATTAAGGGGCAATTTAGCGTGGCCAGTCCACCTGCCCTGTACATCTTTGGGTTGTGGAGGTAAGACCCACGCAGACACTGGGAGAATGCGCAAACTCCACACGCACGTGACCGGGATAGAACACAGGTCCTCAGTGCCTCGAGGCAGAAGTGCTAACCGCGGTGCCACCCCAAAATCGCAAAAAGTTTTGATAAGAGAAATTGCGCAATTGTTTCCAGTGGTGGAAGGGGTTGTTAACCAGTAGGTCATTTAATATATTTAATGATTGGGGAAAGAACCAGAAACATCAGTGAGTTGTGATCTGAAATAGATTTGAAATGGTAGTGGTAGCACATTCAATAACTTTCAGAAGTGATTGGCTCAATATTTTAATGGAAACATGTTATTGGAAAAGAGCGGTGGGTGAGGGAGGAAGTTCTGTGGAACTAATTGGGTAGCTCTCCCAAAGATCTAGCACAGGCAGGATGGGCTGAATGGCCTCCTTCCACGCTACATATTCTATGAGTTCACCTGTGCATTAGATTTTATGTATTTATGTACCTGTTTTGTGTGATTTATGTACTTGTTTTGTTCCCCTCCACATTTTCTGAACTTTCACGATAAAGAAAACATTCTGATGTGTTCTTGGAGCCAGTGAATAACCTCTCACTTGACCACATTGACCTCTATCTGGTATTTTGTTCTCTTTCACTACTGTAAAAACAGATATAAAGTACATTCAACAAGTCTGTCAGTGTACTGAAAGAAGGTACTGATTGATGGCTTCACCCCAGAAATGGAGCCTGTTCTCTTAAAAATTCTTAAACTTCTTCTGTTCTAGAAAACTACTTGAATATATTCAGAGAATTAATTGGCTTTACAACTTGAACTGTTCCTCTTCTCCCAGTGTTTGTGAAAATTAAAATCTTTCTTTAGAATCTCTTCGAATTATATTTAATTTATATATAAAATATGTGGCTATACATTGCCCCACTTGTTTTTAAGATGTTGTTTATAGAAATGTTAGAATAAAGGATATTTAATTGCTAGTAATAGGATTGACCTTTTTTGTTGTTGCAGTGAAACAAGTAGCGGTGCTATAGAAATGCTCCTACAATTCTCAGAAACTCAATTTTGGGAATCGCTTGCATTGGCCTTTGAAGGTGGAAGGAGGTCCAATGTCTGCCTGAAATAGAATTCCTGTTTTCCAGTTTACACTAACCTAATTCTATGTGCTTCACATCGATTCTGACCATAACCATCTTCAAGGGTAAGTATCACAGCAGATTCAACTCCAAGGTACACTGTGACTGCTTCTTAGATTTTGATATTTTCACAATTCATCTATATTTTGTTTGCGTTCAAATGTTAACTCATATCTGATGTAGTTCTCCCTCACTTAATTTTTCTAATTTATGCTAACGTAGATTAGATTTCACATTGTCAAAAGTAAATAATTTTGAAATGCATTTTCTTTTTGTTGCTGCAAACAACCTGAAGATGCTCAAATTGGCAGCTGTAAGTTGCTTCCATCAACTGCGACATTGGAGATTTTAATCTAAAGCTGGCCTGAAGTAATAAGTTAAAACACTGACTATCAAAGAGAATGGGGAAACTAGATAGGACAAGTGGAAAAATATGATGCAGACTGGAAATGTAACTTTAAAAAAAAAAATAGCAAATGAACAAACTATGGACTCTTGGGACAGGAGAGGGGTGAAATTGATTAGTGTTCTCTCTTCTATTTAGCTATGCTACTGGGAAGAATACACGTGTAGTCCATGAATGAACACAAAATTAGTTTAATAGCTTGCAAGTACATCTAGAGCACATAAATGAAAATTAGCCACTTGAGCAGGGGAACTAAGGCTAATAATGTCATTTTTTTTTGTGTTGTGCTTAGATATTTTTTAATTGCTGCAGCAAAAAAAATGTACTAAAAGAGAACAGGCGATAGGAATGAAGTAGCAATATAGAATGCTGAGCTTGATGTATAGAACTGGATTTCAGTACAGGGTTAGAGACGTGTATAGGTTTTTGTTGTCCCAAGACTTTGGGTAGTTTTTACAAGGTAAAGAACATAACCAATGCCAATAACATTAATGGGGTCCTTTTTTCGTGCCATGGGATCATTTCCACCTGAACTGGCAGACAGGGCCTCAGTTTTATTATGCCATGTAAAAGACAGCACTTCTGACAATATAGCTAGTTACCAAGCTTATGCAACTATTTGTTTTTGTATGTTGGGGCCATTCTTCAGTGGACAGATTTTAGAATCATAGAATTCCTGCAGTACAATTATTGAAGAGGATTCTTTGAGACAGGATTTACTCCCATTTGGAAGCACGTGGACATATTAGCGAGAGGCAGCATGGTTTTGTGAAGGGGAGGTTTTGTCTCACTAACTTGATCGAGTTTTTTGAGGAAGTGACGAAGATGATTGATGAAGGTAAGGCAGTGGATGTTGTCTACATGGACGTCAATAAGGCCTTTGACAAGGTCCCTCATGGCAGACTGGTACAGAAGGTGAAATCACACGGAGTCCGAGGTTAGCTGGCAAGAACTGACTTGGCCATAGAAGACAGGTATCAGTGGAAGGGTGCTTTTCTGAACGGAGTGCTGTGACTTGTGGTGTTCAGGGATCAGTGCTGGGACCGTTGCTGTTTGTAGTAAATGATTTAGAGGAAAATGTAACTGGTCTGATTAGTAAGTTTGCGGAAGACAAAAAGGTTGGTGGAATTGCGGATCGCGATGACTGTTAGAGGATGCAGTAGGATGTAGATTGGTTGGAGACTTGGGCGGAGAGATGGCACATGGAGTTTAATTCAGACAGATGTGAGGTAATGCATTTTGGAAGGTCTAATACAGGTGGGAAATATACAGTAAATGGCATAACCCTTAAGTGTATTGACAGGCAGAGGGATCTGGGTGTATAGATCCACAGGTCACTGAAAGTGGAAATGCAGGTGGAGAACGTAGTCGGCAAAAGGCATGCTTGCCTTCATCGGCCAGGACATTGAATATAAAAATTGCCAAGTTATGCTGCAGATGTATAGAACCTTAGTTTGGTCACACCTGGAATATAGTGTTCAATTCTGGTTGCCATACTACCAGAAGGATGTGGAGGTTTTAGAGAGAGTACAGAAGAGGTTTGACCAGGGTGTTGCCTGGTATCGAGGGCATTAACTGAGGGAGATGTTATCATAGAATTTACAGTGCAGAAGGAGGCCATTCGGCCCATCGAGTCTGCACCGGCTCTTGGAAAGAGCACCCCACCCAAGGTCCACACCACCCCATCCCAGTAACCCCACCCAACACGAAGGGCAATTTTGGACACTATGGGCAATTTAGCATGGCCAATCCACCTAACCTGTACATCTTTGGACTGTGGGAGGAAACCGGAGCACCCGGAGGAAACTCATGTGCACACGGGGAGAATGTGCAGACTCCGCACAGACAGTGACCCAAGCCGGGAATCGAATCTGGGATCCTGGAGCTGTGAAGCAATTGTGCTATCCACAATGCTACTGTGCTGCCATGTTGGATAATCTCGGTTTGTTCTCACTGGACGACCTGAGGTTGAGGGACGACCTGATAGAAATCTACAAAATTATGAGGGGCATGGACCGAGTGGATAGTCAGAAGCTTTTTCCCCAGGGTGGAAGAGTCGATTATTAGGGAATACAGATTTAAGATGCAATGGACAAAGTTTAGAGGAGATGTGCGAGGGAAGGTTTTTACACGGAGGGTAGTGGGTGCTTGGAAATTGCTGCCAGAGGAGGTGGTGGCACGATAGTGACGTTTAAGGGACGACCTGACAAATACATGAATAGAGGGATAAGGACCCTGGAAGTGTAGAAGGTTTTGGGTTAGACGGGCAGCATAGTCGGTGTAGGCTTGAAGGACCTGTTCCTGTGCTGTACTTGCTTTTATTCTATGTAGAAGGAAGCCATTCGGCCCATTGAGTCTGCACCGAGACTCTGAAAGAGCACTCTACACCCCCCCCCCACCCCCCGTAACCCCACCTAACTTGACCATCTTTGGACTGTGGGATGAAACCGGGGCGCCCGGAAGAAACCCATGCAGTCACGTGAATGTGCAAACTCCACAAACAGTCACCCATGGCCGACTTTAACCTGGGTCCCTGTCGCTGTGAGGTAGCAGTACTAACCAGTGTGCCACTGTGCAGCCTCAATATGGAATTCCGACAATGCAGAAAGAGCACCCCATTCAAACTGCACATCCCTGGACACCAAGGGCAAATTTAGCATGGCCAATCCACCTAACCTGCACATCTTTGGACTGTGGGAAGAAACTAGAGCACCTGGAGGAAATCCACCCAGTCATGGGGACAATGTACAAACTCCACAGAGAATCAAACCAAGGCTAGAATTCTACCCGGGGTTCTGGCGCTGTGAGGAATGGTGCTAACCACAATGCCATTGTGCCGCACGGGGGGCGGGGGGGAGCTTTTTTTCTTGAAGGTGTTGATCTGCTGTTGCTAGTTTTCTAGATTGGCATGTATACTTGGTGTAGTATAAGGGTCTGGCACATACAGGGTTAATGTGGGACTGAGGACAGTACTGCTTACAATGATCTAAAAGACACATGGTGTTGAACAGGGACATGGAGATAGTTCCTTGGCTGTAACCTTTTACTGTATATTCGCATATTGTCACAAGGAGCTAATAGAGACTTACTGTTAACACACAAAAGATTACAAAGACTTTAATAGACACATTCTGTAACCAACACCATCCCAGCACCTGGTGCCGAAGGTACCTAGTGCATGTCAATGATCACCAGTTATATTCTCAGAATAAACTGTTTGCTCCAGTATACAAAACATTTCATTGTAGTGGTGCTACGGTAGGATGGATCAGTTTATAGGTGATCTCTTGTATGATGGAACTTTGTTGAGAAATTCTGTGTAAAAGGTTTTAAAATGATTTGAAAGTTGAGCTTTGAGCCTATTAAAGAGGGATAATAGATGGTTATGCCAGCCTGCAAATTGTCACTTTGTTTCAAAATAGTGGATCAGATTTGGCAAGTGGATCAGGTTTGGCAAAGGTGCAGCCCAGTGCAAAGTAGTGATGCCGACAATCTCAGCCGTTCTGACAGCATCTGTGGAGAGAGAAGGGCTAATGTTTCGAAACATTAGCTCCCTTCTCTCTATGGATGCTGTCCGACCTGCTGAGATTATCCAGTATTTTCTGTTTTTGTTTCTGATTCCAGCATCCGCAGTAATTTGCTTTTATTTTGCAAAGCTGCTGGTTTGCTTAACTTTAGAAGAAACTAATTACATGTTGGAACTTGCTAAGTAAATATATGGAAATAAGTGGAAGTACAGTTTTTCAAAACATGTCTGATCATTACATTTGGCAGTCTTACTGAACTGCAATGACCAATGAACTGTTTTGTGTGAATTTCAATTCTATTTCCTGAACTGAATTATTTTAGCCTGTATCAATATCATAACTTATTTTAAATCAATGCAGTTAAATGTACGTAACAAAGTAAATGTGAGAAATTGATCAGGGTGAAAGAGAAGTATGACTCACAACATGTGTTACTTCCTTTTTTGACAGCTTAAGTTTTCAGATATAGACAAGAAATGAGGAAGCATTTTTCTACACTATATAATTTGAAACATTTATGTCTCTGCAACAGCAAGTAAAGTGGGGTTTCTGTACTGCAGGTACTATATTTTGCTTTCCAGTTGAGCTAAAACTGTGAAATAGTGAAAATTGACATTGTTCACACATAGCTGATAAGTATTCTCTTGGAAAGGGTTAAATATTTGACAATGCGAAGAAATTCTTCCATATTTGGCAAAACAAGCAATATTAATGAAGGCAAAAATTGACAAAATTCTGCTTTAAAGAAATTGCTGATTCTGTTTTTTTTAATGCAAATTAATTGTTCTATTTAGTCTTAATCTTCCTTTTTGACTCCAATTCCTTGTCTACCTGCCGGCTGCATGATGAGCGCTTGACCAGTGCTTGACTGTTTTCCAACCGCAGAATCGTTTTGCCCTCACTGACAGAACCCCTGCAAAACATTCTTGGAGTTAAACCACATTCTATTCTTGTGCAACAGATGGAAATATACAGAATCAAATTTTAAATTATTAATATTTATCAACTTAAAAGAAAGACACACACACAACAAGAAGGACAATAATGTGCTATGGCCCTTAAGTATACTGATTACTGTATACTCTCAATTTTACATGAAACAAGCCCTTGGTGCCCAAAGTACTTGGGTTTTGCCCTAAACTCTGAGACACCCTTTTTCCCAAACAACATCCAATTTTAAGCTAAATCCGGTGGCAGAGTGGTTAGCACTGATGCCTCAACACCAGTGACCCGGGTTCCATTCTCGCCTTGGGTGACTGTGTGAAGTTTGCGCTTTCTCCCCGTGTCTGTGTGGGTTTCCTCCGGGTGCTCCGGTTTCTTCCCACAATCCAAAGATGTGCAGGTTAGGTGGATTGGCCATGCTAAATTGTCCCTTCATGTCCAAATGTGTGCAGGTTAGGTGGGGTTACAGGGATCGGATAGTGGGGAGGTGCAGGCTGGGCCGAGGTAGGGTGCCCTTTGCGGGTCGGTGCAGACCTGATGGGCTAAATGGCCTCCCTCTGAACTGTAGGGATTCAAATTCTAAATAATTATCAGAAATAGGTTAAGGTCCACGTCTGGGAAATGGTCTTCAGGTTTAGCTAATGTGGAAAATGGGTGCTTCTTTTGGGAGACTATATCTGCAACATTCTACAGTTCTGATGTAAGCTGTCTCTTAGTGTTCTACAGTTATACCATTTTTTTTCCCATTTGTTATTCATCCTGTGGAGTTGGCTTTTTGGCAGGTATGTGCCAATTTCTTTATCTGTCCACTTTGAAGTTGCCACTTCTATTGCCCTATTGTTTTCTCTAGTCACATGTTTTCAACGCTAGGCAAATTTGCATTTCATCATTGCTCCGGACCTCATGCCTCTAAGCAACTCCGTTTTACTTGATTTGAAAGACAATTTCATTTCTCACCCATTTCTTTATTTATTTATTTAAAAAAATAAATTTAGAGTACCCAATTAATTTTTTTCCAATTAAGGGGCACTTTAGCGTAGCCATTCCACCAACTCTGCACATCTTTGGGTTGTGGGGGTGAAACCCACGCAAACACTGGGAGAATGTGCAAACTCCACATGGACAGTGACCCAGAGCCGGGATCGAACCTGGGACCTCGGCGCCGTGAGGCTGCAGGGCTAACCCACTGCGCCACCGTGCAGGCCATTCTCAACCATTTCTTATTGGTTCGACCTTATCAACATTACAAACATTTAAAAAGCATGCATTGACATAAAATATACCCCAGAGTATTTACACCCAATGTTCCAAATAGGCTCTTTTTTTTGCTCATGATAAAGCATCCACACTTATCCTTGGATTGCCACCATGCCGTGATGGAGAGGCATGAACATTCCATTGATCCTCCGAGCAAACAGTTAGGAGTCTTAAACTCCGAGCAGAACCACCCATGATGGTAAGGTCAGAAGTGAGGAACCAGACAAAGCACAATCCAAAACAAGTGCTGAACAGTGGATCAGGCAGAAGATACTTGTATCATGGCTGTGATGGCGGATGACGGCTGTAGCAATAGGGAAATCTCCAGTCATCGAGGTTCCTTTGCCACTGGAACTCCGCCTACTCTCTTTCAAGAACCGTGTGTCTGCTCATGTGCAACACATACCCACGTTAAAAGATGTCTCGCATCAGGCATCTACCTAGAGGAAGCTAATACACCCCTGACACAGACGAACCCTGCGGTGATTAGTGAGAGGGGATGGGGACAGAGCCATGAGATCTGGAAGTCCCTAGCTTCGGACCAGCACATACGTGGTGGAGTTTGATTCTTAGAATAGGAACATGAGCGTTTTGGCAACTTTCTTCATGACTGAGCAGTCCTCTTCAGGATCCACGCTGCATGTGGAAAAGTTGCCCTAAAGCCTCTTCCATTCCTAACCTGACTGGAAAACCTCATCCAGTGAGCTCATCTATCTGCGGTCAGAAAATCAAAGTTAAAACTCCATTTGGGAACCTGGAATGTACAAACCCTCCTAGATAATGAGTAAAACAATCGACTGGAAGGTAGAACTGTCCTTATTGTCTGTAAACTCGGGCACCTAAACATTCACGTTGTTGCCCTGTAAGAGACCAGAAGAGCAAGCAAAGGGCAGCTGAGGGATGATGGCGGTGGTTGCATCTTCTGGAGAGGAAAACCGAACTATCAGTCCAGGACACATGGAATTGGATTTGCCATCAAGAACAAACTCGTCAACTGACTTTCAAAGCTCCCTGTAAGCATCAATGAGCGTTTCTTGACTCTCCGTCTACTACCTGCCGAGGCCAGTGGGCAACAGTCGAGAGCATCTATGCGCCCACATTTGATGCCAATGAGTCCAAAGAAGACCCCTACTCTACCCTGGGCAGCATACTGTCCAACATTCCTAAGGAAGATAAGATCACCCTCCGTGGGGACTTCAACACCAGGCTGTCAGGCAGAAGGCAGAGAGTTGGGATAAAAGGTTCTTGTTCGGAATGGCAACAGGTGAGGAGTGGTGTCCCGCAGGGTTCAGTGTTGGGGCCACCGCTGTTCTCTTTATATATTAACGATCTAGATGACGGGACTGGGGGCATTCTGGCTAAGTTTGCCGATGATAGGTGGAGGGGCAGGTAGTATGGAGGAGGTGGGGAGGCTGCAGAAAGATTTAGACAGTTTAGGAGAGTGGTCCAAGAAATGGCTGATGAAATTCAACGTGGGCAAGTGCGAGGTCTTGCACTTTGTAAAAAAGAATAGAGACATGGACTATTTTCTAAACGGTGACAAAATCCATAATGCTGAAGTGCAAAGGGACTTGGAAATCCTAGTCCAGGATTCTCTAAAGGTAATCTTGCAGGTTGAGTCCGTAATTAAGAAAGCAAATGCAATGTTGTCATTTATCTCAAGAGGCTTGGAATATAAAAGCAGGGATGTACTTCTGAAGCTTTTATAAAGCATTAGTTAGGCCCCATTTAGAATACTGTGAGCAATTTTGGGCCCCACACCTCCGGAAGGACATACTGGCACTGGAGCGGGTCCAGCGGAGATTCACACGGATGATCCCAGGAATGGTAGGCCTAACATACGATGAACGTCTGAGGATCCTGGGATTATATTCATTGGAGTTTAGGAGGTTGAGGGGAGATCTAATAGAAACTTACAAGATAATGAATGGCTTAGATAGGGTGGACGTAGGGAAATTGTTTCCATTAGCAGGGGAGACTAGGATGCGGGGGCACAGCCTTAGAATAAAGGTGAGCCACTTTAGGACAGAGATGAGTTGAAATTTCTTCAGCCAGAGAGTGGTGGGTCTGTGGAATTCATTGTCACAGAGGGCGGTGGAGGCCGGGACGTTGAGTGTCTTTAAGACCGAAGTTGATAAATTCTTGATTTCTCGAGGAATTAAGGGCTATGGAGAGAGAGTGGGTAAATGGAGTTGAAATCAGCCATGATTGAATGGTGGAGTGGACTCGATGGGCCGAATGGCCTTACTTCCGCTCCTATGTCTTATGGACTCCCAACTCTGGAAAAGAACCATCGGAAAGGAAAGAGTTGGGATTTGCAACTCCCAACTGGCTTCTCCTTCTCAAATGCAAGGAAACCAGCTCGTCATCACAACCACACTGTTCCGCCAAAACAGTTTTCAAGTCTTCCTGGAAATATCCATGGTCACAGCACTGGATTATGCTCAACTTCATCATCATCATCCAAGACCAAAAGGATGCCCTCATCACCAAGACATGATCAGTGCAGATGACTGCTGGACAGACCACTGGCACATCCACTCCTCTATGTTAATCAAACTCTGCCAGAAACAGCGGAAGATGAAGAAACTGCTCAGAAAAACAATCAACACTGAGCGGCTTCAAGAGCCAAGCATGCTAGTGAACTTCCAACAATGCCTTCTCCAAAGTGTCCACTAATGAGTGGAGGGAAACTGGAAAGAGCTGAAGACAGTCGTCATCTCAAACTGGAAAAAACCATCAGCTACAAGATCAGAAAATGAAACACCAAGACTGGTTCAACGAGAACGACCATACCATCCAAGACCTCATCGACTAGGAGAGGAAATCTCTCTGCGCGGAGATCTTTCCGCTACTTGTCGAATTGGTTTTGTTTGGCGTGGCAAAATGACAGAAACCGAAGACAAAGAGGAGAGCTCATCAAATCAGCCAAAGCGGAGATAGAAAGGAGAACTAGGGAAATCAAGAACCAATGGTAGAGTGAGAAAGCTATGGAGCTGCAACTCCTCTTCGACAAGCACAAGGCTTCTTCAGTGCTACCAAGGGTATATATGGAGCCAACACCCCGGGCGGGATTCTCCACTGCCGCGCCATCGTGAACACCGTCGAGGTTCACGACGGGGTGAAACGGCCCCGATCCCGACCGATTCAGGCCCTGACAATGGGCTAGGATCGGGGCTGTGTCATCTACACGCGCCAGGCCTTGTCGCCCGCGTAAAGGCGGCGTTGCATAGATGACGTGGCCGGCACCGCATAACTGGCGTCATCCGCGCATGCGTGGTTGCCGTCCTCTCTAAGTCTGCCCCGCAAGAAGATGGTGGACGGATCTTGCAGGGCCGCGGAAGGAAGGAGGTTCTCCTTCAGAGAGGATGGCCCGACGATCAATGGGCACCGACACCGACATGAGGTTATTCATAAAGGCCCACCTATCAACCTTGCCCCTTGATTTAGGTGTGGAGATCCTCAGGTTAAATCACCACCACTCAGCTCTTCCTATGGGGAAGGTAGCCTATGGTCATCTGGGACTATGGTGACTTTACTTTTTATATGATTGTCTCTGCTGGATTACTGGCAACATAAATCTCATGTTGCAATACCAAACTTAGTCTGTCTTTCAATTGTCGAATATTTTTGTTGGTGATTATCTAATTTCCTGGAGAAATACCCCACAAGCTTCTCAAGACCACGTTCATCTTGTAACAACACAGCTCCCACACCAATGTCAGGAGCATCTATAGACCATTTAAACTGTCATAATTTGGTACAGCTAACATTGGCTTTGTTGTCAACACAGTTTTCAAATGTTGGAATGCAGTTTGGCAGCCCTCCGTCCAGTTAAATTTATTGTTCTTCAAAGGTTCTATTAGTGGTGATACCACACTGCTGAAGTTTGGTACGAAGGTAACGATCAAATCCACTCATTCCCAGAAACCTTAAAATCACCTCTTGTAAGATGTAAGCTTTAGTGAATTGCCTTTTTTTAAATTCATGACTAGATTAGCTTCCTTTAAGCATTCAAACAGTTCTTTTTAAGTTTTGCAGATGTTCTTCCCAACTTCGAGTAACCATCACTAAATAGTGAATGTACACTGCACAGAGACTGAGACCTTGAATAAGTTCACAGAATCATAGAATGTACAATGCAGAAGGAGGCCGTTAGACCCATTGGCTTTACACCGGCTGTCAAAAGAGCACCCGACTTAAGCCCACACCTCCACCCTGTCCCAGTAACCTAGTAACCCCACCCAACCTTTGGACACTGGGGGATATTCAGCATGGCCAACCCACCTAACCCGCACATTTGACTGTGGGTGGAAACCAAAGCACCCAGAGCAAACCCACGCAGACATTGGGAGAACATGCAGACTCCGCACAGACGGTGACCCAAGCCGGGAATCAAACCCGGGTCCTTTTTAATCGTTAGTCTCTGAAATGTTGCGGGTGCATTCTTCATGCTGAACGCATAACTTTAAATTGTCCGTGTCACGAATGCTGAGATTTCTTTTGCCTTCACAGGCAAAGATACTTGGAAATAGCCCTTTAGCAAGTCTATTTTTTGTGATCAATTTAGACTGCCCAACTCTTTCAATGCAATCCTCAAACCATTGTACAGGAAACAAATCCCTGCTGGTGACGGTATTCACTTTCCTGTGATCCACACACCGTCATTGTGCTCTATCCAGTCACCTTTACGATAGGGGAGCTCCAATCACCAGAACTCCGTTCAGTAATATCATTTTGGAGCGTATATTAAATTTCTTTCTGTACTTGTGATAACCTTTCTGAATTTAAACTTTATAGATGCTGCTTCATTTCTCCCACATCCACATCATGCCTCACTATCTCCTTTCTGCCTAATTTATTCCCACAAATCCATTTAGAAGAGTGCAGTAACTCTTCCAATTCACCTCGGATCTTGTCTGGAAGATAACTAGACCGGTTTTGTAAATTTTTCAGTACTTCCTCATTACCCAAATGAATTGGAAGGAAGTCATTGTCAGAATTTAACCTGTCTCATTTTCCCTGCTTCATTACTTTCAAGACCTCATGCTTGTCCTCATCTCCTCTATCCCAATACCTATTAAGCATATTAATATGGCACACTCTTTAAGATTTATTTCTATCTGGTGTGCATATCAGATCATTTACTTTGCTCTGTTTTCATTCAATTTGATACGATTAAATCTAGCTTGTCGTGGTTCTCCCGACACAGGTAATCTCACCAACACTTTCTCCCCTGCTACAAAACTACAAGCCTGTGCTTTCCTATCAGCCATGGCTTTCATTCTCTGCTATGGTGTCTTTAAATGCTTTCTTGCCATCTCACAAGCCCCATTCAGTCATTCTCTGAAATTTGATACATAGTCCAAAAGTGTAGTTATCTGAATTATTACTGAATACCTTTTCTTTGATTCACTTCAACAGTCCTCTAACTTCATGTCCATAGACCAATTCAAAAGGTCTAAATCTGGTAGAATCATTTGGTGCATCGCTAATGGCAAAGAAAAAATGGAATCCCTTTGTCCCACTTGTGAAGTTAATCTTGACTATACCCTCTCATCATTGTTTTCAAAGCCACCTCTCTAATACTCCCTGTGACTGGATGATATGCTGATGATTTGTACTGTTTTATTTCCAGGCTATTATTCATGGCCTCTTTAATTAATCCTGACATGAAACTTGATCATTGATCGGATTGTATCCTTTTTGGTAAGCCATTTCATTTTCATTCATTTCATTTTCATATCTAGTAAAGAACTTGCTGGACAGAACCTCTTCCTTCAATATTCCTCTGGACAAGATATCCTTATCCCACAACATTAGGGATTGACTCGCTCCTGTTTCTCTTAATATTTTAAAATCTTTCCCTATCCCGTTTTTTTACATGGGGAAAGATTTTCCCTTCAGATACAAAATTCCTAAACACAGCAGCCACCTGCTGGTCACTCTGTCCCTGTACAATTTGTACACACATTTTTACCCTTATTGTTTGGCCTTCTCTGATTATAAACCTCTCCGACCTATCGGCTTTTCTTGTTCCCCAGTCTTGGATTTAATAGTTCCTTTAAGAATTATAACACCAACTGGCTTTCCCCAGGTGCCTTCATCATGCTGAGGCACAGGGTGGAGAAGTTGACCTCCACCCCAACAAGACCCACCTACGAGCAATCAGCGAAACAAAGGCTAAAACATCTGACCCCGCATCCGCCTGCACCTCTTGCCGGTCTGACACCCCAAATATGGCATCTAGGTGACCAGGCTCCGGGCCCACATGTAAAACCTCCGAAATGGTGCTGAACACAGTCCTCTAAAACCTTTCCAGCTTCGGGCAGGATCAAACATGGTTCGCAAGGTCCTTCCCACACTGCTCACCGACATCCTCCACCCCATCAAACAGCCGGCTCATCCTTGATTTTGTAAGGTGCGCCCTGTACACTACCTTCAGCTGTGTCAGCCTCAGCCTTGCGCACAAAGTCGAGGCTTGTTTACCCTCGCGATACCTCATACCACAGACCCTCTTCCATCACTACCCACAACTCTTCCTCCCACTTCACCTTAACCTGCCCCCGCGACATCCCGTCCTCCTCCAAAATCCTCCCATAAATTGCCGAGACGACCACCCTCTCCAACCCCACCGACAGCACCGCCTCCAGCAACAGGGAGGCAGTCACTATCAGGAAGGCCGGAAAGATCTTCCTCGCAACGTCCCGCACCTGCATATCCCTGAAACTTTCACCCTGCGTCAGCCAAAACGTCTCGCCTAACTCCTCCAAACTCGCAAATCGCCCTCCCAGGAACAGATCCTTCATTTCCTTAATCCCCCTCTCTCCCATCCCCAAAACCCCGCATCCATCCTCCCCGGCTCGAACACTCCCTACCAAACAACTAGTGAAATTGAACTTCCGAAGCCCTTCCCAAACCCGGTTCACCTGCACCATCCAAATACCTAAAGTGAGACACTGCCTGACAAAATGGCAGTGCCCCCATCTCCTCTCACTCCTGGAAGATAGTCCACAAAATACTCACTTTTCCCTAACTTCAGTTTGTACCCTGAAAACGTCCCAAATCTCTGGAGTAACCCCATTATAGTCCCACCGAAGTGTTTGGCTCAGAAATGTACAGCAACAAAACAGAAGGGTGGGACATGGGACATCCCTGCCTCGGACCCCAATGTAATGCAAAATACCCTGACTTCATTCTGTTTGAACGCACGTTCGTCATCAGCTCCTTATATAACAACTGTACCCATGCCACAAACTTCGGTCCAATCCCAAATGTCTCCAATACCACCATCAAATAACTCCATTCCACCTGATAAAACACCTCCGCATCTAATGCCGCCACCACCTCTGTCTCCCACCTCCGCTGGAGAAAGCACCATGTTCAACAACCTCCTATTCGAGGATGACTCTTCCATTCACAAATCTTGTCTGGTCATCCCCAATGACCCATGGGAGACATACTTCCAACCTTAATGCCAACATCTTTGCCAATGTCTTGACATCTATATTCAGCAGATATATCGGCCTATATGACTCACACTTGGCCCGATCCAAATCCTTCTTTAACAACAGCGAGATGGAAGCCTGCCCCATTGTTCGGGGCAAGACACCCCGACTCATGGTGTCCTCAAACATTCCTACAGTCAAAGGCACCAGTTTATCCTTAAATCTTGTGTAAAATTCTTCCTGAAACCTATTGGGTCCTGCCGCCTTCCCTTCCTGCATCATCCCAATTGCCACCTTCACCTCCTACTCTCCCACCAGCTCCTCCAACCTGCTCTCTCTGCCTCTTGCAACCTCGGACACTCCAGCCCACTCAGAAACTCCCTCATCTCCCGCTCCTACTCCGGCGACTTGCCTACACGGGTCCCTGTAAAACTCCTCAACGCTTTATTAATCTGTGTCGGAGCCACCACCATCTCCCTCGCCACTGCCTCCCTTTGGAGCTCTCCTGCCAACTTACGGTCTGCCTTCTTGCCGTACTCGTAGATGGCTCCCCTCCCCTTTCTCAGCTGATGTACCGCTTTCCCGGTGGACAATAGGTCAAATCTCGCCTGCAACTCCTTCCTCTTTGCCAGGAGATCTGGGTCCCCTGCATACCTCCCATCCACCTCCAAAATCTCTCTCTTCAGTTGTTGCCGTTCCTCCCTCTCCTCCCTATCCACCTTAGCCTTAAATGAGATCGTCTCTCCCCTCACCACCGTCTTCAGGGCCTCACAGACCGCAAGACCTCCCCAAACAATTAAACCATACATACTCCACAATCACCTTCCCAATCTTGTCACAGAAGCTCCCGTCCGCCAATTACCCCACATCGATTCTCCACCCCAGCCTCTGGGCTGCCCCTTCTCCAAAACCACATTCATCCAATGCGGAGCATGATCCGAGAGCACAATTGTCGAATACTCCGAACTCGTAACCCCAGCCAACAATGCCTTTCCCATCACAAAAAAGTCAATCCTTGAATAGAATCCTTGTGCACCGGCGAGAAAAACAAATACTCTCGATCACTTCGATGTAAAAACTTCCATGGGTCCACTCCTCCCATCTCCCTCATGAGCCCTGCCAATGCCTTTGCCCCCCCCCATGGGTATCCAGACCCGGGATGGCACCCAGCGTACAGGATCATCTGGGTTCGAAATGATAGCTCTTTTCTCACCTTACAGATGCTGCTAGATCTGCTGAGATTTTCCATTGTTTTCTCTTTGTTATGTAAAGTACTTGTTTCCACTGATAGGCAAATCCGTATCTCATCATTGCTCCAGACCTCTGCCTCCAATCAACTCTCTGTTTTACTTTTTTTTTTCAATCTTAATTTTCCCCGTTCGAAATGATACGCATTCTCTCTTTTTGCACACAAACTCTCCTCTCTCCGGTTGCACACGTGCTATCCCACCTCCCAGCTCCTCCCCCTCCAGCCTGTGCCTGCCTCCTCACTCGCGTCTGGACCTCGCCCCTGCCCCTTGAACCCTCCTTCCCCAAATGTGTGCTTAATTAGAAAGGGAAGGTGTAGCCCCCACAGCTGTTCTTTCATCAAGAACAAAGAGGCAGACTCATTGTGATTAGAGAAACAGCTGCTACCCTGACTTAATGGATCCTTGCAGAGCTATAAAAATACATAATCTGAATCGCTGCTTTGAAGTTCCAGCAAGCTATCAATCATGATGCTTTTTTAATAAAAATGTTTTTATTGGGTTTGATACATGGTATATTTACAAATGCACACACGGAAACCAAAAAGAATTTTGCTACCGCTCTTATCGCCCGCCACACTTTGGCAAATCTGACCACAAGGCTGTGCTCCTGCTCCCGGCTTATAAGCAAAAACTGAAGCGGGAGAATCCGTCAAAGAAAGTTGTGCATTGTTGGTCTGAGGAATCGAATGATCTCCTATGGGACTGAGTCAGTGGACTGGTCAGTATTTAAAAACTCTGCAACCAGCCTGAACGAGTACGCCACTACAGTGATTAACCAATTAGTAAGTGTGTAGAAGACTGTGTGCCAAAGAAGCAAATCCGTGTGTTTCCCAACTGGAAACCCTGGATGAACAGGGATATCCACTGCTTGCTGAAGTCGAGGTCTGAGGCGTTCAAGTCAGGCGACCCTGACCTCTACAAGAAAGCCAGATATGATCTAAAGACAGTACCGGACCAAGCTTGAGTCCCAGACTAGCCAGACGGATCCCCACCGTCTATGGCAAGGTCTGCAAGACAAAACGGGCTACAAGATGAAGGCATGTAAAATCGTCGGCTCCAACATACCCCTCCTTAATGAGCTCAACACATTCTATGCCTGCTTTGAGCAAGAGGTCAGCGAGAGCGAGCCCTCCATCCAGATGCTGCGGATGAACTTGTATCTGAGATCACCACTGCAGACGTCAGAGCAGCCTTCTCGAAGGTCAACCCACGGAAAGCCACTGGCCCGGATGGGGTACCTGGACGAGCACTCGGGTATTGCGCGGATCAGCTGGCGGGGGTATTCGCAGACATCTTCAACCTCTCTTTGCAACAATCTGATCTGCTTCAAGAAGACGACCATAATCCCTGTACCAAAAAAAAGTCGAGCAGCGTGCCTTAATGACTATCGTCCAGTGGCTCTGACATCCATCATCATGAAGTGCTTCTAAAGGTTAGTCATGGCACGAATCAACTCCAGCCTCCTGGATTGCCTTGATCCACTACAGTTCACCTACCGCTGCAACAGGTCCACAGCAGACGCCATCTCCATGGCCCTGCACTCTACTCTGGAACACCAAGATAACAAAGATACCTATGTCAGGCTCCTATTTATCGACTACAGCTCAGCCTTCAACACCTTCATTCCTACAAAACTCATCTCCAAACTCCTTGGCCTAGGCTCCTCCCTCTACGACTGGATCCTGAACTTTCTAACCCACAGGCCACAATCAGTAAAGATAGGCAACAACATCTCCTCCACGATCATCCTCAACACTGGTGCCCCACAAGGCTGTGTCCTCAGCCCCCACTATATTCCTTATACACCTATGACTGTGTGGCCAAATTCCCCTCCAACTCTATTTTCAACTTTGCTGATTTCAAACTGTGATGAGACAGAGTACAGGAATGAGATAGAGAATCTGGTGAACTGGTGCGACGACAATAATCTCTCCCTCAATGTCAACAAAACGAAGGAGATTGTCACCGACTTCAGGAAGCGTAGTGGAGAACATGCCCCTGTCTACATCAATGGGAACGAAGTAGAAAGGGTCGATAGCTTCAAGTTTCTAGGTGTACATATCACCAACAGCCTATCCTGGTCCCCCCCCATGCTGACACTATAGTGAAGAAAGCCCATCAACTACTCTACTTTCTCAGAAGACTAAGGAAATTTGGAATGTCAGCTACGACCCTCCCCAACTTCTACAGATGCCCGATAGAAAGCATTCTTTCTGGTTGTATCACAGCTTGGTATGGAGCCTGCTCTGCCCAAAACCGCAGGAAACTACAAAAGGTCATGAATGTAGCCCAGTCCATCATGCAAACCAGCCTCCCATCCATTGACTTTATCTATAATTCCCGCTGCCTCAGAAAGGCAGTCAACATAATTAAGGACCTCACGCACCCCGGACATACTCTCTTCCACCTTCGTCCGTCAGGAAAAAGATACCAAAGTTTGAGGTCACGTACCAACCGACTGAAGGACAGCTTCTCAGACTTTTGAATGGACCTACAATACTTTTCACTGTATACTAATACATATGACAATAATAAATCAAATCAAGAAGTAAAAGAAAACTAAAAATAAAGGGAGAAAAAAACCCAGTAAGTATATAACAAATGAGCAGTAAAAATGTCATTACACATGCCAGTAACCCCCCATCTTCCCTTTTAAAAAAAATATACAGAACAAGCAAAACAAAACCGGGTGGAAGGGGCATCTGAGTGGTGCCCCTGATGTTGCTTGCATCTCTTGGTCTGTTTTCTTTTTTGTTTCTGTCCGTTTGCCTCTGCATTGGCTGTCTGTCATTCCTCCTTCCTGGTGTTTCTTTCTCTTCGCCTTGCTGTGCTTGTTGTGGTCATTGTCGGTTCCTACACTCTCTCTCTTTCCCCCCCCCCCCCTCAGAAGGTTCCCTTCTCTTTCCTCCCTTCTGGCTACCCTCTGTTGTTTTCCTTCCCTCCCGCCCCCTTCCACTCTGCTACACCCCTTTTCTGTTGTGTTTGCCCCCACCCCCCTTCCCTCTCTTCTATCTTGTCTTGGCTACTTGCTCTTGGCTACTTATTTATTTGTTGGCCACGAACAGTCTGGGGAATGGCTCCCATGTTTTGAGGAAGCCATCTTCCGACCCTCGGATGGCAAATTTGATTTTCTCCATTTGGAGAAATTCAGATAGGACGGACGACCAGTCTGCAGCTTTAAGTGGTGCTGCTGACCGCCAGCCGAGCAGGATTCTGGCGGGCAATTAGGGAGGCAAAGGCAAGGGCGTCTGCCTCCTCTCCATGAAGAGAACTGGCTAATCTGATACTCGAAAGACCACCACTTTCGGGCATGGCTCCACCCTCATCCCCACCACTTTGGATATTGCCTCGAAGAAGGCTGTCCAGTACACACCAAGTCTGGGGCAAGACCAGAACCTGTGGGCGTGGTTGGTCAGGCCTCCTTAGCACCATTCACATCTGTCCTCCACCTCCAGGAAAAACCTACTCATTTGGGTTCTTGTTAAAGTGGGCGGGTTCTTGTTAAAGTGGGCTCTGTACCACTTTTAATTGCGTTAGGTTGAGTCTTGCGCACTTGGAGGTGGAGTTGGCCCTCTGTAGTGCTTCGCTCCAGAGTACCCACCCTATTTTGAACCACAAGTCTTCCTCCCATTTCGTCCTTGTTGCGTCCAGTATAGTGTCGCTACAGTTTCCTCTACCTGGAATGTCTGCGTTCAGTAGTTCTTCTAGTAGCGTCTGTTGCGGTGGTCGCAGGTACGTCCTTATCTCCTTCTGCAGGAAGTTTTTAAGGTTCAGGTATCTTGAGTTTGTTACTCTTAGCTATCTGGAATCTCTCCATCATTTTGTCCAGTGTTGTGACCCTGCCGTTGGTGTATAGGTCCCTGACTGTCAATGTCCCCCCGTCCTGTCTCCACCTTTTAAGGGTGGCGTCCGTGAGTGCTGGTGCGAACCTATGGTTATTGCAGATGGGGGCTTGTTTGGACATTTCGGTCAAGCCGAATTGTTGCCGTAGCTGGTTCCAGGTCTGGAGGGTGGCTGACACCACTGGGCTGCTGGAGTATTTTTTGGGTGGGGATGGGAGTACCGCCATGGTGAGGACCCAGAGCGAGGCCCCCTGCAGGAGGCCCCATCTGCGCGCATCCACTCGGCTTCTGGCTCCTTACTCCGTCCCATTACTCTCTTCGCTGTCGCTGCCCAGTGGTAATACTGTCGGTTTGGGAGCCCCCCCCCCCAATACAAACACCATGATTAACCTGTCCAGTGAGTTGAAAAGGCCTTGGGGATTGGGCGGGATCGAAGTAGGAAGAGGCACCTGGACAGCATGTTCATTTAGATTGTCTGTACTCTCCTCCTGAGAGTCCTTTTTGACTTCCTTTGTCAGACTGGTCAGGTTCCACTTGTGAACCCCCGTCCAGTCATGAGCACCAATTCACGTCAGCGGGACTTTTGTCTGAGGGGGGCCAGAGCATCCCACCTGGCTAGTGAATGGCGCATCCTGCCTGTCAGTGAAATGCAATGGTGGGTTGGGGTGGGAAACGGCGGGGCAGTGGAGCATTTCAACAGGTCTGGTGCCCGATGCCGAACCAGTTTTCTCCGGCAACGGGCCAGTCTCCACCCGATCAGGAATCCCAATACCAGCGTTGGGCAATGGAGAATCCACCCTAGATTTGCTGTTATGGTATGTCACGCTTGCCTTGTCTTGTGACAACTTGACACATCTAGTAATGCCTGTCTGCAACCACTCTGACATCTGTTGTCCAGCTTGCTCTGCCTGTTTGCTGCCCTGCACTTTGCCTTCTCAGCTCTGATAAAATGGTCAAAATGCTGACATTTTCTGATGTCTCAAGATAATGTGAAATCTAAAATTGGAACAGAGCTTGTGTATAGTGTAGTGTTCAATTCTTGTCGCCACACTAACAGAAAGGTGTGGAGGTTTTAGAGAGGGTGCAGAAGAGATTTACCAGGATGTTGCCTGGTATGGAGGGCATTAGCTATGAGGAGAGGTTGAATAAACTTGGTTTGTTCTCACTGGAACCAAGGAGGTTGAGGGGTGACCTGATAGAGATCTACAAAATAATGAGGGGCAAAGACAGAATGGATAGTCGGAGACTTTTTCCCAGGGTAAAGGGGTCAATTACTAGGGGGCATAGGTTTAAGGTGCGATGGGCAAGGTTTAGAGGAGATGTACGAGGCAAGTTTTTTTAAAAAAATTTTTAATTTTAAAAAAAAATTATTTTTTTTTACACAGAGGGTAGTGGATACCTGGAACTCACTGCCGGAGGAGGTGGTGGAAGCAGGGACGATAGTAACGTTTAAGGGGCATCTTGACAAATACACGAATACGATGGGAATTGAGCGATACGGACCCCGGAAGTGTAGCAGATTTTAGTTTAGACAGGCAGCATGGTCGGCGCAGGCTTGGAGGGCCGAAGGGCCTGTTCCTGTGCTGCACTTTTCTTTGTTCTTTGTAAACCCAGTGAATCTAAATTCAAGCATTTATTTATGGTTTGCCCTTTTATGCTTGTAAATGACCAATTACAGCACACTCTGAATAGTAACTAATTATTGAAGTGCTGAGAATGTAAAATTGCCTTTGGCAATTTGTCGTTATGGATAAAAAAGGCATTTTACCATAAAGTTGAACATCTGCCATAACTGCCAAGCAAAATATGTTGCTGGGTTTTCAAAGCAATTTTGAAATTCTTCAGTATCATTGGGTTTAAAAGTATGTGGTTTTCTACTGTGCTTAAAATAGTTGATATTTACAATTGAGTGAGTAAAGTATTGTCTGTTTGCTACTTGGTTTCATCACCAGTTAAGTTACAAGCGCTTGGCAGGATGTACAAATGAAAATCATCGAGCTTTCTATATTGTGAGCTGGTTGTTGAAGTGATAAGGAAATAAATAATGGCCTATTTGCATGTTTTTGTTAGTTATCTTCAACTGACTAAGATGTTCAACTTTATAGTAAAGTGCCTTTTTTATCCATAACGTGATAAAAGAGTAGATGGTAGTTTTAGTTGTTAGGCCAAAAACAGGTTAAGAAATCTGGTTTCCCTGATCAAATATGTTCTATCTTTTTACAGCTAATTATTAACCTTTAAAAACAAATGACATTTAAAGCACAAAAGCAAAATATCGTGAATTCTGGAAAGTGGAAATATTCAACAGCTCTAGCCACATCTTTGGAGAGAGAAAGTCAATCAGGTCGATGGTCTTTCATCAACTGGGTTAATTAAAGGTGGTGGGGATTAATAGGTAAAATTAAATAGGATAGCAGGAGATCTCGGGTGACAAAAGAAATGATAGTCCAAGGGAAAAGAAAATGGTAATGGGGGCAAATAATGAAACAAAAATAATGCAAAATACCACTGATGCTGGAGATCTGAAATAAAAACAAAGTGCTGGACAAACAAACTTAGCAGGTCTTCCAGTATCTGTGGAGAGTGAAGAAGAGTTAACATTTCAAGTCCAATACAACTTGGAGAAAGAAGAGTCATATTGGACGCAAAGTTAACTTTGTCACATGTACCGGAGTAGAGTGAAAAGCATTTTTCTGCCAAGGAACGTGCACCGGGTTAGATGCGCTCTCTGCACCACTTTGAACTGCATGAGGCTGAGCCTTGCGCAGGTGGAGGTGGAATTGGCTCTGTTCAGTGCTTCGCTCCAGAGAGCCCAATCCACTTCTGTCCCCAGTTCGTCTCCCCATTTCCGCCTGGTCTCGCCCAAAGGCATTTGGGCCCTGTCCAGTAGGTGTTTCTGCATTTTCCCGCAGTTTCTGTCCGTGTCTATCAGGTCCTCTAATAGTGTGGTCTCAGGGGCTCTGGGTTAGAACATAGAACAGTAGAGGCCCTTCGGCCCACGGTGTTGTGCCGATCATTTTTCCTAATCTCAGGTCAACCTAACCTACACCCCTTCAATTTACTGCTGTCCATGTTTAAGAGTCACTTAAATGTCCCTAATGACTCTGACTCCACCACCTCTGCTGGCAGTACATTCCACACACCCACCACTCTTCTGTGTAAAGAACCTACCTCTGACATCTCCCCTATACCTTCCTCCAATCACCTTAAAATGATGTCCCCTCATGATAGCCATTTCCACCCTGGGGAAAAGTCTCTGGCTATCCACTGTATCCGTGCCTCTCATCACGTTGTACTCCTCTATCAAGTCACCTCTCTTCCTTCTTCGCTCCAGTGAGAAAAGCCCCAGCACCCTCAATATTTCTTCATAAGACATACCCTCCAGTCCAGGCAGCATCCTGGTAAATCTCCTCTGTACCCTCTCCAAAGCATCCACATCCTTCCTATAATGAGGTGACCAGAACTGGACACAATGTTCCAAGTGTGGTCTAGCGAGGGTTTTATAAAGCTGCAGCAAAACCTTGCGGCCCTTTAACTCAAACCCCCTGTTAATGAAAGCATATGCCTTTTTAACAACCCTATCAACCTGGGTGGCAACTTTGAGGGATCTATGCACGTGGACCCCAAGATCCCTCTGTTCCTCCACACTTCCAAGAATCCTGTATTCAGCATTCAAATTCGACCTTCCAAAATGAATCACTTCACATTTATTAGGTTGAACTCCATCTGCCACTTCTCAGCCCAGCTCTGTCATTGTCCTGTTGTAACCTGTAACAGCCCTCAACACTATCTACAACTCCCCTAACCTTCGTGTCATCGGCAAACTTATTAACCCACCCTTCCACTTCCTCATCCAAGTCATTTATAAAAACCACAAAGAGCAGAGGTCCCAGAACAGATCCCTGCGGGGCAACACTGGTCACTGACCTCCAAGCGGAATACTTTCCATCCACTACCACTCGCTGCCTTCTTTTGGCCAGCCAATTCTGTATCCAGAGAGCCAAATTTCCCTGTATCCCATGCCCCCTAACTTTCTCAATGACCCTACCATGGGGAACCTTATCAAATGCCTTACTAAAATCCATGTACACCACATCCACTGCCCGACCTTCATCAATGTGTCTCGTCACATCCTCAAAGAATTCAATGAGGCTTGTGAGGCATGACCTGCCGCTCACAAAGCCATGCTGACTATATAGGGTTATCCTACTGTCCCTTTGCGGAGGAAGTGCTTTATTTGTAGGTGCCTAAGTTCCTGCCCTGTCGGTTGTTCCAGCTCCTCCGTCAGTTCTCCCAGTGTTGCTAACCTGTTTCCTATATAAATGTCCCTGATTGTCAGCGTCCCTCCCTCATCCTGTCTCCATTTCTTGAAAGTGGTGTCTAGCATGGCTGCTGGGAACTTGTGGTTTCTGCAGATGATGGCCATGGGAGACATCTTGGTCAGACCAAAATGTTGCCTCATTTGATTCCACTTCCTTAGTGTGGCTACCACCAATGGGCAGCATGTGTATTCTGTCGGGGTGATGGAAGTGCAGCCATGACGAGGGCCCGGTGGATCGTCCCCTTGCAGCAGGCCTCCTCCATCCGTACTCATTCCGTATTGGGTTTGCGTACCCATCCTCTCATACTTTCTGCCGTGGCTGCCCAGTGGTAGTATTGTAGGTTTGGTAAGGCCATGCCTCCCCTATCCTTTCTCCTTTGCAGTGTTGGTTGGAAGAAAGCCTTGGGCATGAAGATCGATATTGATCTGAACAGGCAGAGGAACCTCGGCAGTACGTTCATTTCGACCGTCTGCACTCTCCCCGCCAAGGAGAGCGGGAGAGCATGCCACCTTTGTAGGTCCTTTTTTACTTCCTCCGCCAGGCTGGTCAGATTCTACTTGTGGATCTGTGCTCCGTTCCTGACTATTTGGATCCCCAGGTAGCGGTATTTGTTTGGGGCTAGTTTGAATGGGAGTCCCTCCAGCTCTGTCCCTCCTGCGTTTGGGTTCACCGGGCATGCCTCCCACTTGCCCAGGTTAAGTTTGTAACCCGAGAAAGTTCCAAACTCTTTCAGGATCTGCATGGTTGCTCTCAGTCCTTCCTGCAGTTTCGAGACATAGAGGAGCAGGTAATCCGCATAAAGTGAGACTCTGTGCTCTCTGTCTCCTCTCTGGATGCCCTTCCAGCCTTTTGTGTCTCGCAGAGTGATCACCAGGGGTTCAATTGCTAGGGGTGGGGGAGGGGGCGGTCATTATTACATTCGTCAGCCGCCTGATGTTCGCAGTGAGTTCCCTACTCATGACAAAGCCTGTCTGGTCTTCCGCGCCCACCTCTGGTACGCAGTTCTCCAGCCTTTTGGCAGGGGCTCCTTCATGAGTATCTTCGCGTCTAAATTCAGTAGTGAAATGCGTCTATATGAGCCGCATTCCGTCGGGTCTTTGTTTTTTTTGGGTATCAACGATATCATGGCCTGTGCTAGTGTAGGAGGCTGGGTGCTCCTTGCTCGCAAGTCCGCGAGCATGTCCCTTAGATGTGGGGCCAGGGCCGTGCAAATAGTTTGTAGAAGTCTGCCTGAAACCTGTCTGTTCCTGGCGCCTTCCCCACCTGCACGGAGCTAATGCCCTCCATGATTTCTCCCAGATCTATTGGTGCTTCCAGTTCCTCCCGCCTGTCCTCCCCCACAACTGGCATATCCAGTCCGTCGAGGAACTGTTTCACCCTGTTGTGGGGATCGGAGGTGTACAGCCCTGGGTAAAGGTTTCAAATGCTTGATTGACCTCTTTTAGTTCCGCTACCAGTCTGCCTCTGCTACCTTTTACCTGTGCTGTTTCCCTCGTGACTGCCTGCTTTCGCAGCTGGTGAACCAGCAGGCAGCCAGCCTTTCCCCCTCGTGTCTGGTGGAATTGGTGCACTGCTTTCCTCTCCGCCAGCAGCTTTATGGTCGAGGCCTAGGAGTACTTTCTATCTACCTCCTAATATAGAGTTGATCAGCTGTTGCCTGGCCACCCCCTCTTCCCTGTCTCTGCATGCCTTGTAGGCTATAATTTCCCCTCTGATTCACAGCCTTTAGTGCCTCCAGAACGTGGAAGGTGAGACCTCCCTGTTCCGGTTGTTAGTCACTTAGTCGCCTGTGATGTTTTATGGCAGAAGGCCTTGTTGGCCAGGAGGTCCGTGGTTTTTCATTCTATATAGAGCAAAGATGAGCGTGAATATATAAAGAAAAATATATACGTCGGTTGTCTTTCATTATTTACATTGGTTCCAATTTCTTGTTCTTTAGTAGGCGCTTAGTTTTAGTTGGATCCCCGCTTCCCTTTTTTTTTTTCTTCCCCCCCCCCCCTTCCTCCTGATCCTCCTCCCCTTCTTGCCATCTGGCATGCCCCCTCCCCTCATCGGGATTTTTAACCTGTTCCTGTTGGGAGTGGCGTGATGCCGTCTATTTTGTTATGTGTTGGGCATGGTTGGGCTCCATGCCTATATATTGCAGCCCCCCCCCTCATTTCTTTTCGTTTGTGTCCATAGTTTTACTGTAGCTTCCCCCTCCCTATGGCTTATGGGCTGTTGGCTACAAACCGGTCTGGATGAATGGATCCCATGTTTTGTGGAAGCCCTCTTCCGATCCCCGAATGCCAAATTTAATTTTCTCCATCAGATGTCAACATCCAGAAGATCCGCTAACAGTAATTGTTGCGGTGGTCGTGAATATGATCTTGTTGCCGTACATAATTTTTTGACATGCATATATCTCAGTTTGTTTCCCCCTGTCAGCTGGAACGTCTCTGTTAGTTCCTCTAGTGTTGTCAGTCTGTTGAAGTTCCTAACTGTCTACACCCCCCCCCCCCCCCCCCCCCCAACCATCCTGTCTCCATCTTTTGAAGGTGGTGTCAATTTTGGGTGGCACGAACCTGTGGTGGTTGCAGATGAGGGGCCTTAATAAACATTTCAGTTAAACCGATGTGCTGGTGTAGTTGGTTCCAAGAACAAGAGTGTGGCTGTCGCCACTGGACTCGTTGAGTGCATGGTCGGTGGGGGTGGGAGCTCTGCCGTGGCCAGGCCCCGGAGGGAGGTTCCTGTGATGGAGCCCTTCTCCATTCTCACCCATTCAGCTTCCTGCTCCTTTGTCCACCCCTTTACCATTTGTGCTGTTGCTGCCTCGTAGTAATATTGAAGGTTTGGGAGGGCTAGGGCCCCCATGCGTCTCGTTCTCTGCAAGTCTTTTTTGGGGCTCCTAGGATTCCACCCCCCCCCCACACACACACACACACACAGGCCAAGGTCAATTTTTCCACTGAGGTGAAAAAGGATTTGGAGATGTAGATTGGGGCTCTGATTTTTTTTTGTTGTTGACTGCAGCCAGGTCGAGACTCTACAACTAGTGGAAATAGTTTCTCTCCATCTATCCTATATGTCCCCCTTGATTTCTTTAATACTTTAATCAAATCAATCTTTAACCTCTTAAATTCCAGGGGCTAGAACCCTTCTTTGCATGATCTTTCTTTGCAGCTGAACCCTTGAAATCCAGGAATCAATCTAGTAAATGCACCATGCACTCCCTGAAGGCTAGTATATTCTTCCGGGTGTGGTCTAATTAGGGCTTTGTATAGCTGAATACAACAGCTGATCTTGATACCTCTGGATATAAAGGTCAACATTCCATCACCCTTATTTTC
The DNA here is from genome assembly GCF_047496885.1 of Scyliorhinus torazame. NCBI lineage: Eukaryota > Metazoa > Chordata > Chondrichthyes > Carcharhiniformes > Scyliorhinidae > Scyliorhinus > Scyliorhinus torazame. Next base: position 134,689,361 of record NC_092717.1, read on the forward strand.
TGTACGTGTTCATGGAATTTTAATGTTTTGTAGCTAGACCCCAGGACTCTGGACCACCAATGTTTACAGCTTTCCACCATTCAGAGAATACCCTGTTCTATCCTTTTTAGGTTCTGAGTGGATCACATTTTCCTACATTGAAATTAATTTGTTATAGATTTGCCTATTAATTTTATGCCTCCACTTGCACGGTTTACAATACCACTGATCTTCATGTCATCAGCAAATTTAGACATTTGGCTTTTTATCTTCTCTAAGTTGTTGAGGAATACAGCAGATAGTTGAGATCTCAACACAAATGCTAATGGAACATATGCTGCCAATTTCGAATACCTGCGAGTTAGCCACATTCTCTGTCTTCTACAATTGGCTCAAAGATGATTACAATGAGGACCATATTAGCGAATCAATATACCTGGTTGCAACAATTTTAGAAGCAATAGGGAATAAAGTACGGTATTAATTAGAGACAATGATCTATTTTTCTCATCTCAATACCCTGCTGCGCCAATTTCTAGGGCACTATGATGATGAAAGATGGCCCAAGAACTGTCCCAGCATACATGATTCCATTTAAATACAATGAACAGTTATACAGGTGGGTGAGGAAATTACTATCTGGAGGAAAAAATACACATTATAAATTTGTGTAACATTGTGTCGACCATTTGAACAGAAGTTGTGAATTTGGTGCAAGTGGAAATTTGATTCCGGGTGAAGACGGTGTGGGACCTTTTCCTTCCAGTACTTAATGGATCATGTGACTGTGAGGTAGTAAGCATTTCTGTCAAGTGTTTTAGTGCTTAGTGCAAGTTAGAAATATTGATTAAGAATAGTTATAGCACAGTAATAGAACATTCAGTCCTGTTGAAGCTATGCCAGTTCTGCAAGTGTAATTCAGCAATTCCCACTCATATCTTTATCTGTAACCCTGCACTATTTATCAATTTTCCTTTTTGAAAACCAAATTGAATCTGCCACCACCATCCCATTGAGCACTGCATTACAGTTCCAAATCTAATTGAGGTGCATAAGGTGCGAAAGGGGATTGACAGGATGAATGTAGAGTCAATGTTTCCCTGTGTTGGACATTCTAGAACCAAAGGCCATAGTTTTGGGCTAAGAGGTGGCAGATTTGGGCAGCACGGTGGCGTAGTGTTCTGCACTCCTGTCTCACGGCGCCGAAGTCCTAGGTTCGATCCCGGCTCTGGGTCACTGTCCGTGTGGAGTTTGCATATTCTCCCAGTGTTTGCATGGGTTTCGCCCCCACAACCCAAAGATGTGCAAAGTAGATGGATTGGCCATGCTAAATTGCCCCTTAATTGAAAAAAATAATTGGGTACTCTAAATTTTAAAAAAAAGGTGGCAGATTTAAAACCAAAATGAGGTGGAATTACTTCACTCGTGAATCTGTGGAATTCTTTACCACGGAGCGCAGTGGACGCTGGAACACTAAACAAATTTGAGAATATGAATAGGTTTTTAATTAGTAGTGGCATGAAGAGTTATGGGCAGGAAGGTGGAGACGAAGCCAAGATGAGATCAGCCATGACTATATTGAATGACGGAGCAGGCTCAAGGGGCTAAATTGGCTTCTGCTCTTAGCTCTGGGGCAGGATACTCCATTTGGGAGACTGTTCTCCCACCGGACTTGAATCTCACCTGATTTGCGCTCGTGCTGGGAGTGCAAATCAAGAAACCAGTCCCAATCCTGCGAGGATTGCGAGGCTCTTGGGATTTTCTGGGTCACCCCCACAGTACAAGCGTGACTCCCTCGAGAGACCCTCACCAGAGACCCCCTTAATTAGAGATACCCCTGCCTGGAAACCCCACAGGTTTGCTTCCTCTGCCTGAGCCAGCAGGTATATTGCCCAGGTGAGTTTTAAAGCAGTGATTTTTTTTTTCACTGACTCTTTTTGGACTGCTCTCTAACTTCCAGACCAGCGGTCTCTCTTATGGGGGGTCTTCAGGCATGGGGTCTTTCTTATGGGGGTCTTGCAGGCAAGGATCTCCTTTCTGGTGGGGTGGGAAAGTCGATAACTGTTTGGGGGGGGGGGGGGGGGCGGGGGCGGGAACGGTGACTCTCCAATCGACTTTGGGGGCAACTCCCTTAAAGAGTTGCCCCCTTTTCCCACCGCGAGGTCCATATTTGTCAAGACCTGCACGAAATCTCGCCCACATGATTCGTGGGCCTGGAGAATATGGTACCCATCCCTTTAATAGGATGCAAATGGGTCTTAAATTACCCATTTGCATCCTCCCGCTGGCACAGGATATGATGCCAGTGGGGGACTGGAGCATTGGAGTGGGATCAGCGCCTGACGCTGAATCCTCTGCCGCATTGGGAACTTTCCTGCAGGCGGTGGAGAATTCAGTCTCTTAACCACTTGCAGCATTTAAAGAAAAAAAAAATACTTGTGTTGCCTTTGATTAGTGTGCAGAAAAAGTGTGTGTTGACAACAAACTCAAAAGCAGATTTAAGAAAAGTACACATGTTACAGAGTAGGTTATGTGTTCGGCATACTGAATGTGGGAGTTCGTAGACAGCGAGACTATTCGGAGTGAGCACATCTGTAGATGATGTTTCCGTTTTGAGCCCCTTTGGCTCAGAGTCATTGAGTTGCAGCGTAATTTGAGGCACTCGTAAGAGAGAGGAAGGCTGGATCAACACAGTTTTCTCAAGACTTTGGTCACACTTAGAATGATGAAGGTTTAGGTGTGGATGTGACATAATCAGGCAAACCTGGGTAAGATAGAGACCGAGGATGCACCGAAACTGATTCTATTCAAATGGTACAATGTATTTTATATCTGTAAAGATAAAATCAAAAAACCTGTTGAAAAAATGGCCTGAATCCACAACATGGCATCTTGAAGCAGGAGGCCGTCCAAATGCAAGGACCGAGGAACTGGGGAGAACAAGATGGGGAATGCAGTAGAACATGCAGTGCAAAAGGAGGCCATTCGGCCCATCGAGTCCGCACCGACCCACTTAAGCCCTTACTTCCACCCTATCCCCGTAACCTAATAACCACTCCTAATCTTTTTGGCCACTAAGGGCAATTTATCACGGCCAATCCACCTAACCTGCACGTCTTTGGACTGTGGGAGGAAACCTTAGCACCCGGAGGAAACCCACGCAGGCACGGGGAGAACGTGCAGACTCCGCACAGACAGTGACCCAGCAGGGAATCGAACCTGGGACCCTGGCGTTGTAAAGCCATAGTGCTAATCACTTGTGCTACCGTGCTGCCCTGTAGTATGGAACTCTATAATTAGGGGAGGGACAGATAGCTTCCTTTTTGAGCATGATCAAGTGTCTCATGTGGCACATTGTTTGCCTGATACCAGGTGAATGAGGGTTGAATGGATATTCTAGAGGGAAGAGGAATATCCAGTCGTAGTGATCTATGTTAAAACCAACAACTTGGGGAAGAGTTTGGAAAACACCAGGAATTGGTAGGTAAATTAAAGAACAAGATCTCAAGGGTTATAATCTCTGGATTATTACCCAGTATTGGTGCAGAAAATAACTATAGTGTCAGGATGATCTATAGTCTGGGATTAGAGTCTTGGTGGAGGAGATAAATAGGGTGGTCACAGGGGCTATAAATAAGTAAATGGTGGTTTGAGGGGGGGAGAAGGGTTAGGTGGCACAGTGGTAGTCTCGGGTGAAAAGGGCAGTGTTAATAATTCAAACACAAACGAAAGGGAGGAGAGTCAAATAACCAACATTGCGCTTTGGGCACCATAGGTAAAAGAAAAATATGTGAAGTGATTAAACCATGAAAGAATTAAGAAACACGTGGGAAAGACATTATAGCCGAAAGACTGGTTAGGCCAGGATGTGTGGCCCAAATTAGCATTCTTTATGAAAACTCACACAACATGAGGAACAAATGGAATGAATAGCAGGTGCAAATTTAACTTGCAGGTATGATGTGCTAGCCGTTACTAGGACATGGCTGCAAGGCAGCTAGGACAGGGTGCTGAATATACCAGCATTTGCCGACTGCAAGTGTGGGGAAAAATGACAGAGGAGGAAGAGGAGGCTTGGTGATTAAGGATGAAATCACTTTAATGATAGAAAATATAATGAGAAGTGAACAAGCAATGTAAATAGCATTAAGAAAGAGAAAAGGATCTAAGATTGTAATGCGGGTTGTGCATAGACCTCCTGATATAACTTCAAAATTGTAGTTTGTATGATTTCTGAGATTAGAGAAGCATGCAACAAAGGCAGAGAATAGCTTTAATGAGGAATCTTAACTTGTATTTAGGGACAAGCATATCAGCAAGGTGAATTTCAATCATCCATGTGGACTGTTAACATTATTGCTTTATTTGAACCTATGGATTTGGGAACTTAATTTTTAATTGCCTTTTAAGATTCTAACTAAAAAGTTAATTATTTTTTAATATGGTAAGTTGCAACTTGGATTTTTTTTTTTAATAGTACATTGGGTTGCTTGTTATACTTTCTGTACAAATTGATGTATTGCAGTTTTTTTCAGGAAGGGTCCAAATAAATCTATTTTTACAAGACTGACATTTCCAAGCCCACGAAGCATTAAAAGCAGTTAGAAAATGTTTCTCTTTCGAGCTTAAACCTGAAGAGGAAAAACTTTGTTGATTTATTTAAAGAAAACTTTATTCTTGAACTGCAAGTCTCCATTAGTGTATTCTTTCAAAGTTAAGATTTGAAAGTGCTCTTTTTTCTCCCAACTGTACCTTGTTGCCAGCATCTGTAGATATGGCATCAGCTTCTACATGTATGCTGATGACAGCTTTATCTCTCTATAGCCTTCCCTGAGCTGTTTATATGCTGTCAGTTTGCACGTTCAACATCCAGTTTTGGATTAGCCACAATTCCTTGCAGCTAAATTTTGGAAAGACAAGTAATATTCAGCCACCATATTGCCTTTCCACCAACATTCTGGTCACTGTTGCAGGCTGTTCTCCACCTTAGTGTCCTATTCAAGAGCTAGGTGGGAGGCTGACCAATATCTATTTCCACCTTTTATTTACCGCTGCCTGATTCTGTCCCCACCAGAACCAATGTACTGCTGAAATGAACATGCATGTTTTAGTCACCTACAGGCTTGATGAATTAAGTGCTGTATTGACCAACAAATTTGCTGTGAAATATCACCCATGCTACACCAAGCTCGCTTTGCACTTAAAATATTGTCTTTGTTGCTGGTTTACATTGCCTCTTATTGCCCCACCTACCCCTCTTGCTGCTGCACTTTCAAACTCCCTCTGTTTCTCAATTCCTTCAGCTAAGGCTTGGTTTTTCCCTTCATGTGCCTGCTCTGACTTATTGGTCACACATAGCCTAGAAGAGGTTTCAAGCAAAGATCTTGCAAAATCTAAGGGGCTGCTAAGAGGGAGTCCAGGTTGCTATTTTTTCAATAACCCTACTCCAACTACTGTAAATTGAATGCATTTTATTACATAGTTCGTTTTCATGCACTGTAATTGTCTTTTGCAGGTTTCTACACATTGTGTTGCAATACTGTGATCCTGTCCTAAGACCCCAATATCCAGGCTTGTGAAGTGCTATACTTGTCATCATCTGCTCATGCATTATCTATTGCACTCAGTGTTCTAACATTTCGTGGGTCTGATCAGATTTCCCAACACAAGAAGTCATGGGTGGAGCTGTGAGTGCTGGTGAAGATAATGACGACTTAATTGACAACTTAAAAGAAGCCCAGTACATACGTACTGAAAGAGTGGAGCGAGCCTTTAGGGCCATCGATCGTGCAGATTATTATTTGGAGGGATATAGGGAAAATGCTTATAAGGACTTGGCTTGGAAGCATGGCAACATACATCTGTCAGCACCTTGTATCTACTCTGAAGTTATGGAAGCACTGAAACTTCAACCAGGATTGTCTTTCCTGAACCTTGGCAGTGGAACTGGCTATTTGAGTACAATGGTGGGCTTAATTTTAGGTAATTACATTTTTATGTTTTTCAGGTTGAATTTTTGAACTTAAATTCAAAGTTGGCATTGTAAAGAGTTGCCCAGAAATGTCAAGGTGGTAAATTGCTTATTTCAAAATCTATGCTAAAATATGTCACTCGTTTAATGATGTTGATCAGTATTATTTTTTTTAAATGGTGGTCTGCTTGACATTCCATGTTATGTTCTGCTCTGTCAGAGCACTAGACCTTACTGACCTAAAGCTAAAGGTGCTGACCACATCCCAGTCCACCTGTATAGGTGTCTGCCCAGCTGCAGGTTTTGTGGCTGTCATCATCAGATAGGAGCCTAATACATTTCTTTCTTTAATGCTTCTGTAAAGAGAAAGGGGACAAAGAGCATCAATGGAATTTTTTTTCTTTTGCTTTGGCATTCTTGGGAATTTTCTACGACTAAATTGGGAACTTACTGGTATATTGGATGGAATTTCTACGAGGTACTGGAACACTGCCCTCTTCCAACCTTGCAATTGTGCTCCCACAGCGCTCCACCAAAATTCTGGGGACAGTGTATTCTTCTGCAGATAAAAATTTAAGTATTCAAAAAAGCCTTCGCTTGAAAGGGGGATTGGGGGAATTTTAAAATGAATCTGTGAAAACAGTTTTTCCACATTTTTGATCACTTGCTCCAAAATGGAATGGGCTCCCAAGGGAGATGGTGGAAGTATGTTGTCTACTTTCCAATAAAAATTAGAAGGTCTTCTTTCAGAAGATATTATTTTAGGATGCTATGTGTGAGCAATTGTAAGACTAATTATATGGTTAGTCTAGCATTCTTGGGAGGAATTGGTAACTTTGGACCTCTGGTTCCCAAAGTTTTCCACCACAGGGAGTTTCCTTGCTTCATCTCTGGGTTTTGTAGGATGATTAATTGCTATGATTAGACATTGACTATTATTACTGTCTGATTTTAAAGGACCTCTTTGTCTTATAATTTATGTGCAAAAGTTGTGCAATCATCTACAGGTGTTCAGTGTACAGAAAACTGAGTTCATGCACTTGTAAGTTTCACAGTACTCCGTAACCCATACAAAATGGTCCTACATGGCTTTTATAGATTTTATATGAAGGCCATGATATTGGTTACCATTATTTCATATTGCTAAACAGCTAATATGTCAACTAATTAAACCTGAGCAGAATTTGCCCTTGCATATAATTTGGATTTTCTTTTTAACTTATCTCTCAAATTCTTCAGATTTCTTGATTCTTTCGTGAGCCAGTACAGGCACGATGGACTGAATGGTTTGCACCTTAACTTCTATGTTGCTGTTGAACAGAGTGGCCTGCAGAGGGCATCTAAGAGTCAACCACATTGTAGCTCCGGAGTCACATGTGGGCCAGACAGTGAAGGATGGCAGATTTCCTTCCCTAAAGAACATCAGTGAACCCAATGTTTATTTGATGATACCATTTCTGAGACTAGATTCAAATTCCAGATTTTCAAAGACATAATTGAGTTCAAATTCCACCAGTTGATGTGGTGGGATTTGAATCATGTATTCAGAGCATTATAAAAAATGATCCCATCCACACAATTTGGAATGGAATCCATGAATGCCGCTGTCTTCCCCTGTAATTACAGATCTGTGGAGTCCCATGCCACAGTAACTGTGCAAGTCTTCTAAGATATTTAAACCCAGCAAGGGAAAGAAGATTTGAAACTGAATAACATTTGTTGAATCCTTAGTTTCTTTACCCGTCAGTCTGGCCTCAATAAAAGTTGAGATGGATTTGCAGGTACAGCATTAGTTATTTTATTTAGCTTGCAAGTTTGATTCCTTTCACAGAAACATAGGACACATCCAGTCTCCTACATCCAGGAAAGCGAATGAACAAAGAGACAAAGGGATATCTGCAAATCAATTCAAATGGTATCAAGTTTCACATACTCGACGCCCATAGGTCATCCTATATCCCTCCTGACCTGTTTGATCTATTCTGATTGGCTCACTTCCAATCCCTTCCTCTGGCCCCTATTACTCCGCATCCTTTTCTCCTGCTTTGGTGGACACACCTCTTCCTGCTTTTCCATGCGGTCTGAAATCCTTTGTCTGTGAACTCACCAGAATTAGACTGGCCTACCTCTACATTACATTAATATCTCTAAAGTAACTATTTTATATCACATTCATCATTCCCTCCTTTTATCATTCCATGATAACCAAACTATCCAATCCATAGCTACGGTTCCTCATCTAAAAAGATCCGTCGCTGCATTTCCAATTCCTGGCTTAGCCCCCCCTCATCTGCTGCACCCTCATGGATTTTAACAGTTAAGTTTTTAGGGGCGTTGATCTGATCCAGTGCACCCCGCATTTTACCTATCACACATTTAAGGATGGCCAGGCCCACAAAGATGCAGCCGATAGCCACCACTAAATACATGGCCATATTTATCAACCAGTCCTTCCAACCCCCAAATCCCCAGTTACCCCAAGAGCCAGGATCCTGCATTCCGTCCAGGTGATCGCGTATGTGATCCATAAATTTAGTGATGTTAGCGGTCAAGTCCTGAACTCCCATGATACACTTGCCCTGCGCTATGGCTAAACTTCACCCCGTCTCAGCTTATTGCTGCTGAAACAATCTTCCATGCCTTCATTTTACCTATACTCTCACATTGTACCCTCTTAACTTGAGGCCACCCGAAACTCCTGCCTGTGTCTGAACTTATAGCAAGTCCTGTTCCCCTATTATCCCTATGCTCGGTAATTATTTGCTCCTGGTCAATCAATTACTTTTAAAATTCTTGCCATTGTTTTCAAATCCCTCCATGGCCTTGCCCTACCCCTCTGTGTAAACCCTTCCAAATCCGCAATCCTCTGAGGTATCTACACTACTCTAACTCTGTGCATTCCAAATTATAATTGTTATACTATTGGCGGCCATGCCTAGTAGTTGCGTGGACCCAAGTTCTGGAATTGCCTTCCTACACTCCTGTGCCTTGTTTTCTTGTTTTCCTTCTTTAAGATCCTTCTTAAGACATACTGTTGTAACCTAGCTTTTGGTCATCTTATAATGCTCCTGTGAACCACCATGGAATGTTTCTATATTTAAAGGCGCTATATAAATTATCGTTGATCAAAAAAAAATGAAAGCTCATTGATAGCTTAAGTGTATTAAAGTTTATAATTAAGTGCGAATACTATGTTCCCAATAACTAAATTCCAAACAAATTATATGCTCCTCATGGGCTGGACCTATTCTGTTTGTTTGAAAACTTAGCACTTGGGAACTGTTCAGTCTTTTGGGATAAATTCTGTTTTGCCACATCCTTTGATATTGAAATTTGTATTTTAAATTAAGCTAGATAAGAAAATACACAAAACCATGCAAAATTTATTTCTACAAAAATTGCGGTCTGTAACTGAAGATATTGTTTGCATGTGGAGGTGGCATAGATTTCTTCAGAATCAACTTGTACGTATAACAAAAACCTTGCATTATTTTAAAATAAGATTGCCTTAAACAATCGGTCATTACGCAATTCTCTCATTGTAAGTTTTTCTTGTAACCTCTGAAGTAATATTGTATACAAATTACTTGTATATCACAAAAGGTGTAAATGCATTTGTTGATGGTTTTAAAACCTGTAGGGTAGGGTTATCCCATAAACTTTGTATTTAATTATGAATATTTGTATTGTAAGCTTATCAATGTTTGATCAATGTTAATCCAGTCCTTTATTGATTTGAAGATTTCAGAGTATACTGAATGTTGTAATTTATACAAAAGATTGTTGGATGCTGTATTTCTCAGAACAAAAACCATATTTAACTCTTATGTGATGCAGAACAAAACTGGGCATTTAGGACTACTGACAGGTTTGTCCCTCTGCTAATTTCACCTTGCCCCCTCCCCACTGAAAGTGATTTGTTTCAAGTCCTATAGTTCTCTATTTTCTTTAGTAGTATCTACTGGTAGCTTTTGCTGGTCAGAGCTGCATAGATGTTAATGAACTGGTAGTTCTAAGTGCAACAACTATTGACCTCCCAGTTTACTGTGATCTTTCTTTGGGTCTTCCATCTTTATTACTGTTCTGAGGAAGAGAACATGCAGGGACAACTAAGGAATTGTTTTCAGATCCTTCTATGAATGCTTTTTAAAAAATCACCCAGCTAACTATTTCTGCATGGTTTGCACTCTGTACCAATGGTTTCTGATGGCACTATAAAGCCCTAGAATGTTCAAACCACATTGTGGTTTGTAATATCACCCAGATTGTGATTATGTAGAATATCAGTATACTGACAGCACATTTCAGGTGCTTTGTTGAATTGGTGGGAGTTATACAGTACATTCCGTAATGATCGTCTGCACCACAGTTGTCAGCTGTACACTATGCAATGTAATTTGAAAGAATTTGTGCATGGAGGCAAGAGTAGTTGCGTTCAACATGTTTGATGATGTGGGATTGATGGTCAAACACTCTTGTGCTGATGGAGACAGCAGCAACTCGCTGGGAATCAGCAGAGAGCTCTAACTTGGGTAGTTGATCCTGAAGTAGCTTGATTACCTTTTTTATTGACAAAATCTGCAGCTGTTTCCTCCAAGGTTGTTTAAAATGAGTGTAATCTTGACCTGGGAAAGGATGTTGATAAAGACCTTCACCAAATAATCTGTGGACTTCTCTGCTTCTAAAACAGATTAGACTGTGTGCCTCTGATCTAGACTTGGAAGTGCTGGTAGCTTACGCAGGATGTAAAAATATGACCAAATCCCCACAATTTGGAATAGATTCTATGAATGCAGAGGAACGAGAGTTTCACTCCACCACATTTGGATCAGCTAAGCAAAATTCCTAAGTTTTCAACCTTTTCATCTCCAAAAATTCATGTACAAGTCCGGTGGCACAGTGATTAGCACAGTTGCTTCACAACTCCACAGTCCCAGGTTCGATTCCCAGCTTGGGACACTGTCTGTGCGGAGTCTGCACGTTCTCCCCGTGTCTGCGTTTCCTCCCACAGTCCAAAGATGTGCAGGTTAGGTGGATTAGCTATGCTAAATTGCCCTTCGTGTCCAAAAGGGTGGGTGGAGTTACTGGGTAACAGGGATAGGTTGGAAGTGTGGGCTTAAGTGTGGTGTTCTTTCCAAGGGCTGGTACAGACTCGATGGGCCAAATGGCCTCCTTCTGCACTGTAAATTCTATGCTTCTAAGTTCCATACAATGTTGCCAAAATTCTGTGATTCGATAAAGATGTACAAAATCTAGTGGTGCCTGGACAGAGTAGATGGGGGATAAACTGATCCCATGAGAGAAGGATAGTGAACAAGAGAGCACAGATTTAAGGTAATTGACAAAAGAAGAAATGGGGTCATGGAGAGATTTCACATGGGAGTAGTTAGGATCTGGAATGCACTGCCTGTGTTTGTGATGGAGTTTGTGATCGATGCATTTGGGAGTGAATTGGATTGTTATCTGAAAAAGGAGAATGTAGGGCTACCAGGAAAAAGCAGGAAGTGACACTGGGTAAATTGCTCCCTTGGAGAGCCAGCCAAATTGCCGCCTCCTGTGCTGTGTAACCATTCTATCGTTCCACAAAATACCAGAGGAACAAAGTTGTTATAATTCAACCGTACTTTAGTGCTACACTCCTGTTCTTTCAGTCATCTTCTACCTTCACTGACCTTTACCCTGTATAATCAAATTTTCAATCCTGTCAGCACAAATAGCCAATGTAAGTACAGGTATGATTTCTAAAATGCTAGTCATTAAAAAGAAATTGCTCATAGTCACCAGTCATGCTTAGAATTAAATTGGAAGTACAGCACAGAAGACCGGAATATACCAGTGATTGTGCCCACACAAACCTCCTACCGCCTGTCTTCATCAGACTTTATCAGAATAACCACCTGTTTCTTTCCACTCGTGTGTTTATACATCGTGAATGAATCCCAGCAATTACCTCAATTGCCCTTTGGGCAAACCTCTTCCTGCCCAACCAAATCATTTCACAATCTTAAAGACACATTAGGCCACCCCTCACTCAGCCTTTCAGTGAACCCCCCCCCCCCCCCCAGTTTATTAATCTTTCCTGATAATTATAATCTCCCAATCGTTTCAATAGTTATGACCAGGTATAATCTCTCAGTACCCTAAATTTGCATCTAATTAAAGGTTGCCATTAAAACTAGCCCAACCAGTTCTGGCCAACAAACACCGTTCACTATCAAAAATTAGTCTTAACCCTAAAATTCAGGTCAAATCTCCTGCACGTTCTCCCCGTATCTGCGTGAAACGCTCCGAAATTGAGACCGTGTTCGCGCCGTCGTGAACGCCGTTGCATTTCACGACGGCACGAAACTGGTGCGGGCACTACCGATTCTGGCCCCCGTAGAAGGCCAGCACGGTGCTGGAGTGGTTCACGCCGCTTTCGCCTCCCTTCCCGGCGCCAAATGGGCACCGCGCCAACCCCCGCATGTGCAGTTGGGCCGCGCCAACACCCGCGACTGCGCGGGGGACTTCCTCAGCGCACCAGCCCCGACGCAACATGGCGTGGGGGTCCAGGGGCCGGACGCATGATAAAATAGGGCCGGGGCTGAAGAGGCCGGCCCGCCGATTGGTGAGCCCCGATCGTGGGCCAGACTCCATCGGAGCCCCCCCCCTCGGGTGAAGGAGCGCTTTTCCCCGCCCCACAGGCCACACCCCGACCCTATGCGCAGAGTTCATGCTGGGTGCGAGCAGGTGTGAACGGCGCCGGCGGGACTGCCGTTTACGAGTGGCCGCTCGGCCAATCAAGGCCGGAGAATCGGCGGCCCGGCTGCGGACAGCGGCCTGCAACTGGCACCACTCCAAACATGCCGGCCAAATGGTGCCGATTCTCCGCTCCTCGGAGAATCGTCTGCCGGCCCGGCATGGGAGAATCCCACCGCTCGTATTTGCTCAACATTTTTTTTTTGGCAAATTGATGAAGTTCCATTTTTGTGGGATGTTTGGCTTGCCAAGTTGTTCAATAGCTTGCTATGGTTGTGTGGGTGTCCATATTTGCTGAGAAGTGGAAAGTGATATTTCCGTGGTCCTTCTGTAATCATTTGTGTCTTTCGTGTGGGAGGCAGGTGAAAGGAATGTTAATGCAGGAGAGCTCGATGCATATGATTCTTATTCAGCCATATACTTGCCAGACAGCTGAAGTGAAATGAAAATCGCTTATTGTCACAAGTAGGCTTCAAATGAAGTTGCTGTGAAAAGCCCCCAGTCGCCACATTCCGCCGCCTGTTCGGGGAGTCTGGTACGGGAATTGAACCGTGCTGCTGGCCTGCCTTGGTCTACTTAAAATGTCAGCTATTTAGCCCTGTGCTAAACCAGCCCCTGGCTATTTGCTACACCAGCTATTTGATACAAGGATAATTTTCTCTCTGGTTAAAAAGAGGATATTTGCTAATCCACATTGCTGCTCTGCTGTTTTTATGTGATTTGGGAGGCAAGCTACTGTGGCCCATCCAGTCCTTTTATGGGGTTTTGTAACTATTTAGAGCTGCTTGTATTACTGGTATTTTGCTCCGAGGTGAGCATATTTCAGTAGTAGCATTTGCTTTTGTGAAGAATTGCATTATGGTTCTGCCCGGAATATGAGGAGCAGTTTATTGAGTTGTATTGATCTGTTGGTCAGATATTTTGTGTTCTCAGGCCAGCACTGCTGGAGATATTTCGGGGACTGTGTGTCGAAGGATTAACCATACAGAAAGCAAAAAGACTGACTTTTGTTAACTTTGTGTCGTGACTGAAATGAGGTTGAGATGCTTTCTTGGGCATGGAGGCCTCCTGCTTGAGACTGGTGTGTCTTCTGCTTCTTGTGTTTTTTTATAAATCATGTGAGGAGTTAATTTAAAGCACAAATTGACATTCAATCATTGAATCATAGAATTTATAGTGCAGAAGGAGGCCATTCAGCCCATCAGGTCTGCACCGGCCCTTGGAAAGAGCACCCCACTTCAGCCCACACCTCCAACCCATCCCCGAAACCCAATAACTCCACCTAACGTTTTTGGACACTAAGGGCAGTGTATGATGGCCAGGTGGAATCCCGTGTAGACTCCGTACAGACAGTGACCCAAGCCAGGAATCAAAACTGGGACCCTGGAGATGTGAAGCAACAGTGCTAACCACTGTGCTACCGTGCCGGTCCTCAAACTTGAGGTGCAACTTCGACAGTATTGTTACGTGGCATAGTTGCATAGCTCCCCAGCTGCAGAAAAAGCAGGGAGGAATTCTCCGTCCACCGCTGCCGGAATCACAAAATGCAATTGCGGAGAATGAGCTACCAGGTGCCCACCGGAGTGCCATTAACGGGCTCGACCCCGTCTCTGAGGCACTCGCGATGCTCTGCCAGGAGATTTGCCAATGGCGAGATTCACTTGTGGTTTTAAAAACCGGGAAATGTACCGTGGGAGAGAGAGCGGGGTAGGACACGTGGGTTGCCAGTCCTGCTACTGGTTGGCTGCCCCCCCTGGACCGGGGCGTCCTAGCACGGACCGCTATTGCCACAGAGTGCAAGACACTCCTCCAATCCCCACCACAATCAGGCACCACCTGCCGGCGGAGCATCACGTGGCCCACCCAAGGAGGATGCCCACAGTAGACCCTACAGGAGGGTGCCGGACAGGGGCTGTGGAGCGTACCGCTGGAATGGGTAGGACCAGCCACTGGTACCACTGTCGGCAGCCCTGGGGCTCAACTGAGGCTGTACGATCAGGAGCTGCTTGGGGAGGACAGAGGTTATCCGTTGTAGTTGCGACTGATGACACCTACCTGGAGTCCACAGACCGATGCGGAGAACCATGTAGCGAACAGGGGTTTTATCAAGCGGCGTATCAGTGTCCTGAAGATGTGGTTCAGGTGCCTGGACTGCTCTGGAGCGATCCTCCAGTATGGCGGTGAGCCTCTCACATTGTGGTGGCCTGTTGCTTCCTCCACAACATCGCACAGCAGAGGGGTGCCATCCTGGAGGAGGGGGAATGCTCTAATCAACTCTAAGTTCACTAACTAGGGGGCCTGGACGATTCGACCACCCCCTCTCATGACCACCCGTCCTAATCTCCCTCCATGATTCCTACCTGCTGGGTTGGTATTAATAACGGGTCTGGTCCAGGGGATGGAAGACTATGATGAGCTGCTCTGATGAGCTCTGGTGCTCCATAGCGTTTCACAACATCTTCCTGGGTGATCCCTGCCTGCGAGCTGGCCATTCCATCAGGCAGTCCCACTGAACCTTTGGGGTGGCAAAGGTGGGGATGGGGTGTGTGTGTGGGGGGAGGGGGGGGGTTGTGTGTGGGGGAGGGGGGGTGAGGGTGTGTGTGTGTGGGGGGAGGGGGGGTGTGTGGGGGAGGGGGGGTGAGGGTGTGTGGGGGAGGGGGGGTGAGGGTGTGTGGGGGAGGGGGGGTGAGGGTGTGTGTGGGGGGGGGAGGGAGGTGTGTGGGGGGGGGGAGGGAGGTGTGTGGGGGGGGGGAGGGAGGTGTGTGGGGGGGGGGGAGGGAGGTGTGTGGGGGGGGGGGGAGGGAGGTGTGTGGGGGGGGGGGAGGGAGGTGTGTGGGGGGGGGGAGGGAGGTGTGTGGGGGGGGGGAGGGAGGTGTGTGGGGGGGGGAGGGAGGTGTGTGGGGGGGGGAGGGAGGTGTGTGGGGGGGGAGGGAGGTGTGTGGGGGGGGGGGGGAGGGAGGTGTGTGGGGGGGGGGGAGGGAGGTGTGTGGGGGGGGGGGAGGGAGGTGAGTGGGGGCGGGAGGGGGTGTGACAGCAGCATCCATTCAGCGTCCAGGGGCGTGATCGAATAGTGTATCAGATGCTTAGACCACTCTGGAGGCCTGTGACCACCTTCACCATCTGCCCATCTTCTGCCCCCCCACTCACCCAGTGCCCCCTCTGCAGCCAACCTGGCCAAGCCCATCCCACACACACCCTCCTGAAAGAGTACCGAGGCAGGTTGGAACTTCTGTGCACGGGTGTTTATTTTGCAAATAACATGTAAACTATAAAAGTTTGTGCCTGGCCCCTACGCCATCCTATGTACTGCACCCATGCCAACTTAACTGGTGTCTTCCTTTCTGGCCTTACAGTACCTAATATTACATCTAGGTGGATCACCAGGCGGTACGTTAGGGGTGGAGGCGGCCTGCTGGTAGTCCTGCTCTGTGAGATGGGTCCCTTTTGGCAGATGTCCTCTGGAGCCTCCGGGCCTGCATGGGCTCTGGAGTTGCTTGGGTGCCCCAAGTGGCATGGTAACATCCTGTTCTGCCCGTTAGCCATCGGATGCACCAGGGACAGGAGGAGTGGGGGTGCAGTGTCCAATGGGCTGTGGTGTTCTGGCATCTTCCCTGCGAGAGTCACCGGCACGGGCCCCATGACCACTGCATCCTTCGGGATGCCAGTGGCCTTCAGGCTGGAGTGAACCGCTGGGGCCCCCCTGCCTCCAGGCGCTGCCACTCCTGGAGGCCCGCTCTCGTCTTGACCAGGGTCTCCTTGTTCGCAGCCATGGAGTACAGGGACTGGGCCACCTCCCTCCGGCACTGGTGAAGGTCAGCCAGTGCCTGGGCAATGCAGATGACACCCTCAACCATAACCCTCGGCCAAGCTCTGGAGCTCTGCTGCGATGTCCAGGTGGCCCTGGTACATAGCTGTGACAGGGCAGCCCTGCCCTATGCCTTGGGCCACCGCCTGCACAGATTCAGTCCCGGCATCAACAGTTAGTTTCTGAAACAGAGGATCCCTCTCGTCGTATTTCAAGGCTTTTTCCTTTATGTTAAAGTAGAAAAAAATGCATGAGCTTTCTGGGGTAACTAAAAGACCTGTGGGGAGAATGTGGTCAGTATGCATTTTATATTTGTCATTGGTTTGTCCAGCACGTCTTTCAAGTGCTTCCAAGTTTACAGGCTCAAGTTACATGCAGGGAATTGATTTTTATTGTGACAGCACATAACTCCAAGTTGGCTGTTTCATTTCTTTATTATGATCATAACTACTTTCAATGTTTTGCCATTTGCTGTAAAACATTTTGGCATATGCAGAAGTTGTGCAATGCACCATAAATATCCTGGACGGGGTTCTCCAGTTCGCCAGCCCTGTTTTCCTGTGCGCCGTGCCCCACTGGCAGCGGGATTCTCTGTTCCCACAGCCGGTCGTGACCACCTACGGCTTCGGGTAACTCGCAGGCGTGGGTGCACTGACTACAGGATCCTGCCGACTGCGAATTCCACTGCCTATCTTTCTTGCTTGTTTTTTATTGGGACTGAAGACATTGGCTCTGACAAGTTTCAATTCCAAGTTTTCAGAAATAGTGGCCCATAGCTTCTGAGCTTAGTGGTAGCGGGGGTACACCCAACTGGGGAGACACACTCCTCCCTCTCTCCTCCTTCCCCACCCTCCCCAATTTAAGGATGCACAGCAATCAGCTGGGAAGTTCAAACTCACATTGGGCATTTGTTCTGCAATGAGAACATCCAAAACTACGTTAAAATTGCAAACTTCAGATGGTTCCGATTATCTTACAGTAATAAATACCCGGAGAAAGTTAGCTTATACAGCTTACACACTAACCTTCTAAATGTGGCTGGGCCTTTAGCTGTTGTAAAGCAGATATGTTTAGTTCCTTCCCTCTGACTCAGCTGCCCTCTACACAAAGCTTTTGGAACCGCTGCACTGAACCTTTCTCACCAGGACTGAGGTGCAGTTGCATTTCAGAGTAAGTAACTGGGAATGGAGTGACAATCTGACCTTGATTGTCACTCCACGGAAGTTACAGTAGACTAATTGTTGCCCGTTTTAGGATATTTTTCACAAACATAATTGCAGCCACAGAACAGATTGTACTCTCTGATAAATGTCACTCCGTATTTCAACTGTAATTGCACTCCAATTGTAATTTACAAAGCAGTCCTAAAAGGACCAAACAAAGAAAATAGAAATAAAAATCAAAGAATTTGAACGACTGGATGATCACTATGATGTGGCTTTTCCCATTCCGCTTTCTCCCACTCACCACCAGTTCCTTCCCCTCACTACCTTCGGGCTCCCCAAAACCCTCATCATTGGCTATTGTTGTCCAGTAATAGTAATCCTTGTAAATATATGGTGCTGTCTGCATTAAAAATACCTAGTATTCTGCAAGTTGGGTTGAAATGTTTGTACTAAATTCTGCCTACGACTTTTAACATCCAAAAATGTAATAACAGGTTTACTCTTAATGGGAATGCTTGGTGTCTTAAATGCCTGCCACCTAAACTTGGCTGGTGATGCATTTGGCATGGGGGTTAAAGTTCCCACTTGGTACAGAAGCTTACTTGCTCACGATTTATAGGTACATTATGCTCATGTCACCCAAACTTGCAAAACGCTTGCTCTTGAGGTTTTCAATTCTGGAAGGATCCTCGCGCACATCTCTACTAACGAGTTTAAAGGAGCTCCTTCCAGGCAAATCAATGTAGTTTTTTATTTGTTTGGTGGATGTGGCTAGGTCAGCATTTATTGCCCTTCAGAAAGTGGCGGTATGCAGTTGACTTGATCTGCTGCAGTCCATGTGCTGTAGGAACACCTAATAGTGCAGTTAGGAAGGGAGTTCCAGGATTTGACCCATCGCCAGTGAGGGAACGGCAGTGAAGTTCAAGTTAGGATGGTGTATGACTTGGAGGAGAGCTGGTGGTGGTGTTTTCATGCATCTGCTGCTCTGTCCCAGGTGGTAGAGCTCGTGGGTATTTAAGATGCTGTTGAGGGCAGCACGGTGGCACAGTGGTTAGCATTGCTGCCTACAGCTCTGAGGACCTGGGTTCAAATCCCGGCCCTGGGTCACTGTCCATGTGCAATTTGCACATTCTCCCCGTGTCTGCATGGGTTTCACCCCCACGACCCAAAGATGTGCAGGGTAGGTGGATTGGCAATGCAAAATTGCCCCTTGGAAAAAATAATTGGGTACTAATTTTAAAAAGAGATGTTGTTGAAGGAACCTTGGTGAGTTGCTGTTGTGCATCTTGTAGATGGTACACTGCTTCGGTGGTTGAGTGAGTGTGGGAATTTCTGGTCCGTTTCTCATCAATAGTAACACACGGGATGTTAATAGTTGGGGGTGAGGGGGGGGTCAGTGATGATAACTCCTTGTATGTGAAGGTGAGATGGTTAGATTCTCCCTTGTTGATGAAGACCATTGTTTGCACTTGTGTGGCTTGACTGTTATTCACCTAAATATGGTTGCAAATGCTTCAGCCCACTCATTAACACTCCTGTGCTGGGCTCGTGGACAATCCTCCTTCTGTTGATTGTTTAAGTGCCCACCACCATTCATTACTGGATATGATAGGATTGCAGAGTTTTAGACCTGATCTGTGCCAGGATCCCAGGTTCGATTCCCCGCTGGGTCACTGTCTGTGCGGAGTCTGCATGTTCTCCCCGTGTCTGCGTGAGTTTCCTCCGGGTGCTCCGGTTTCCCCTCTCAGTCCAAAGATGTGCAGGTTTGGTGGATTGGCCATGCTAAATTGTCCTTTGTGTCCAAAAAGGTTAGATGGGGTTATTGGGTTATGGGGTAGGGTGGAAGTGAGGGCTTAAGTGGGTCGGTGCAGACTTGATGGGCTGAATGGCCTCCTTCTGCACTGTATGTTCTATGTATGTATCATGTCACCTCTCGTCTTCGCTCCAGTGAGAAAGCCCTAGCTCCCTCAACCTTTCTTCATGACCCCCAGTCCAGGCAGCATCCCGGTAAATCTCAGCACCCTCTCCAAAACATCCACATCCTTCCTAAATGAGGCGACCAGACCTAAACACAATATTCCAAGTGTGGTCTAACCAGGGTTTTATAAAGCTGCAGCAAAACCTTGCGGCTCTTGAACTCAATCCCACTGTTAATGAAAGACAACACACTATAAGCCTTCTTAACAACCCTATCAACCTAGGTGGCAACTTTGAGGGATCTATGTACGTGGACTCCAAGATCCGTCTGTTCCTCCACACTTCCAAGAATCCAGCCTTTAACCCTGTATTCAGCATTCAAATTTGGCCTTCCAAAATGAATAATTTCACATTTATCTAGGTTGACCTCCATCTGCCACTTCTCAGCCCAGCTCTGCATCCTGTCAATGTCCTGTTGTAACCTGCAACAGCCCTCAACACTATCTACAACTCCACCAACGTTCGTGCCATCGGCAAACTTACTCACCCACCTTTCCACTTCCTCATCCAAGTCATTTATAAAAATCACAAAGAGCAGAGGTCCCAGCACAGATCCCTGCAGGACACCACTGGTCACTGACCTCCAGGCGGAATACTTTCCATCCACTACCACTTGCTGTCTTCTTTCGGCCAGCCAATTCTGTATCCAGACAGCCAAATGTCCCTGAATCCCATGCCCCCTGACTTGTGAGCCGACCACGTGGAACATTATCAAATGCCTGAAATCCATATACACCACATCCACTGCCTGTCCTTCATCAATGTGTCTCGTCACATCCTCAAAGAATTCAATGAGGCTTGTGAGGCATGACCTGCCGCTCACAAAACCATGCTGACTATCTTTAATCAAACTATATTTTTCTAAATAATCATAAATCCTTACTCTCAGAATTCTTTCCAATATTTTGCTCACCACAGACATCAGACTGACTGGAATGTAATTCCCAGGGTTTTCCCTATTCCCTTTCTTGAACAGGGGAACAGCATTCGCCTCCCTCCAATCATCCGGTACTACTTCAGTGGAAAGTGGATGCAAAGATCATCACCAACGGCGCAGCAATCTCCTCCCTCGCTTCCTGTAGTAACCTTTGGTATATCCCGTCAGGCCCAGGGGACTTATCTATCCTGATGCTGTTGAAAATTTCCAGCACATCCTCTTTCTTAATATCAACCAGTCGAGCCTATTAACCCGGATCACACTGTTCTCACTAGCAACAAGGTCCCTCTCTCTCTCTAGTGAATACTGAAGCAGAATATTCATTTAGGGCCTCCCCTACCTCCTCAGACTCCAGGCACAAGTTCTCTCCACGATCCCTGATCGGCCCTACTCTCACTCTGTTCATCCTCTTATTTCTCACATAAATGTAGAACGCCTTGGGGTTTTCCCTCATCCTTCCCACCAGGGCTTTTTCATGCCATATAGCTCTCCTAAGCCCATTTGAGTTCCTTCCTGGCTACCTTGTAACCCTCTAGAGCCATGCCAGATCCTTGCTTCCTCAACCTTACAAAAGCTTCCTTTTTCCTCTTGACTAGAAGCTCCACTTCTCTTGTCTTCCAAGGCTCCTTCACCTTACCATTCTTCCTTGTCTCAGTGGGACAATACTATCCAGCACTCGCAGCAAGTGCTCCTTAAACAACTCCCACATTGCTTTTGTGCATTTCTCCGAGAACAACTGCTCCCAATTTATGCTCCTCAGCTCCTGTCTAATAGCAGTATAATTTCCTCTCCCCTAATTAAATACCTTCCCATACTGTCTGTTCCTATCCCTCTCCATGACTATGGTAAAGGTCAAGGAGTTGTGGTCACTGTCACCGAAATGATCTCCCACCGGGACATCTGACACCTGGCCTATCTCCATATTGAGTCAGGAATCCTTCCTTACACACCTGACAAAATCTGCTCCATCCAAACCATTTGCACTAAGGATGTTCCAGTCAATATTGGGGAAGTTAAAGTCACCTATGACAACAACTCTATTACTTCTGCACCTTTCCAAGATCTGCCGTCCAAATCTCTCTGCTACTACTGGGAGTCTATAGAAAACTCCCAATAAAGTGACTGCTCCTTTCTTGTTTCTGACTTCCACCAATACTGACTCAGCAGACAAACCCTCCTCGACTATCTCCTTTTCTGCAGCTGTGATGCACTCCCTAATTAACAGTGCCACTCCCCCTCCTCTTTTACCTCCCTCCCTATTCTTAAAACATGTGAACCCTGGAACATCTAACAACCATTCCTGCCCCTGTGAAATCCATGTCTCCGTAATGGCTGGCGCTTTTCCTGACCTGCCTCCTTGAACTCTTAATTGAACCAGAGTTGATCCACTGGCATGATGGTAATGATAGTGGGGCATGTGCTGCGCCATTAGGTTACATATTGTGGTTGTATGCAATTATTCTGCTGCTGATAGTGCACAGTGCCTCGTAGATGCCCAGTTTTGAGTTATTGGATCTGTTTGAAATCTATCCCATTTAACATGGTAGTAGTGCTACATAGAATGGAGTGTATCCTCTGTGTGAACATGGGACTTCATCTCCACAAGGATTGTACGGTGGTCATTCTTACCAGTACTGTCATGGACAGTTGCATCTGTGACCGGGGGATTGGTGAGGTTTTTCCCCTCTTGTAGCTTCTCTCACCACCTGTCAAAACCCTGTCTTGCAGCTATATCCTTTAGAGTCAGGTCAGTAGAGCTGCTACCAAGCCACTCTTGGTGATGGATATTGAAATTCACCTCCCTTCTATGCCCTTGCCACTCTCCGTTCATCCTCCAAGTGGTGTTCAATATGGAGTACTGTGGGGGGATGGTAGGTGGTAACTGGCAGGACAGGAGGTTTCCTTGCCCATGTTTGACCTGATACCATGAGACTTCATGGGACCCATAGTCAATGTTAAGGACTCGCAGGGTAGCTCCCTCTGGACTGTATACCACTGTGCTGTCAACTTGGTCGGACAGGGATTACCTGGAGTAGTCATGCCTGGGACTTGGCGCGTTATGATTTCGGGAGTATGACTAAGTTGCTTGACTAGTCTGTGGGACAGCTCTCTAAAATTTGGCACATTCTCCAGATGTTAGTAAGGAGGATTTTGCTGGGTCGACGGGGCTCGGTGTGATTTGTTATTTCCAGTGCAGAGGTCAATGCTGGTTGGTCCTTCCATTTCTTTGAGATTTCGTTGCAGTTTTATAAAACTTGAATGGCTTGCGAGGCCATTTCAGAGAGCATTTAAGAGTCAGCCACATTACTGCAGGTCTGGAGTCACGCACAGTGGGATAAACAGCTGGCTTGTGATGCAGAACAAGGCAGCAGTGCGGGTTCAACTCCCGTACCGGCCTCCCCGAACAAGCGCCGGAATGTGGCGACTAGGGGCTTTTCACAGTAACTTCATTGTAGCCTACTTGTGACAGTAAGCGATTATTATTATGTAAGCCAAACCAAATAATACTGTAGATTTCCTTCTTTGAGGACATAAGTGAACCAGATTGGTTTTAACAAAATTAACTATGGTTTTGTGATCTTAGAGTAGCTTTAATTCCAGGTTTATTAATTGAATTTAAATTCCAAAAGCTACGATGGTGGAATTCAAGCCTGTGTCCCCAGAGCATTAGCCTGGGCCTGTGGTTACTAATCCAGTGACATTATCAGTCTGTCACTGCCTTCCCTTACATGGCCATGCCATTGTTAAAATTCCTTGATTTGATATATGAAAACTGACTGTACTCAAAATAGATTGTCCAGCATGAACCTTTTGACATTTGCCAGTTGAAAAAATAATCTAAAGTTATTCCCTGATGTGTAATATCCCAAGGATATTATTCCATGCAGATTGATTATTTCAGCTGATGCATATCGTTGGACGGGTTTTGGCAGAGAATGACCTGTATGGAATTGCTTGCAACAATTTGTGACTGCTTGAGAAACAAGACTTCTGATGATTTAGCTTTCAGTTATCCTGGAAGTTACAAGGGAGCCTTGAAATTATCTGTGGATTTTCAAACATTATTTTGGTGTGTTGTTACTGTTGAGACTTATCCCTAATTACATTAGGGCGATGGTGAGAAATTTGGAATTGCTTCAGTCCATGTGGTGAAGGTGATCCCACAATGGGATCCATGTTGACATAGGACAAGATTCACCTATGACAGACCAGGTAAAGTCAGCAAGGGCTGAGATTTTATTTATGTGTCAGGATCCTCATATTGTATTTTTTTGGTTCCTGGTTCCTGATCCCACATAGCATCATTGCCTGGTTCCAGAGCAATTTTTAAGAAGGTGATCAGATGGTGCCTTTGCTGTCCAATTTAGAATGGTTGGTAAACTCCTGAGGCTGGAGGTCTAGTAGGAGTTATAAAGGAGCACTGAGCCTATAGTTTGCTGCCTGCTGGTAGTCTCCATTAGTCTGCCAAATTTTGGCTTCAGCAAGGAGTCCTGCATGCCAACTTGAAAATTCCAGTCGGTATCGGAAGAGTGGCCATAATAGGTTCTTGGGCTCGTTGAGTAGCCTACGCTGCTGCATGTGGGTGGGTTGCCGCCTACTCTTGAACCCCCCCCCCCCCTAACAAAAGCAGCCTCTTATGAAAATGGTGGGAACATCTTGGCAAATCGGTATGCCGCTCTCTGCCAGATTGCCTGCAAACCCATCTATAATGCTTGTTCGGCTGAATGGGAATTCAGCCCCAGGTGCCCTACTCTATGGGACATTAGTTAACCAGTTGGATTGTCATGATAATCTGAGAATTTCATGGTCACCTTTTATTTTTACAGGTACCAGCTTTATATTACTGGAATTTTAAAGCTAGATTCAAATTCTTAAATTGCCACAGTCCAGGCCTCAGGACTATTAGTCCAGTAACATCACTAATTAGCATATTATCTTTGGCTTCTGCTTGTTTGAGATATTTTAGGTGAATCTTAATTGATGATTTTTCTGGAATTCTCTCTTCTTGGTAAACAGTACAGTATTTGGACTCTGAAGGTCTCTAAGTGGTTTTTGAAAGGAATCTCTTGCAGCAATCTCCTCCATTACAGGAGCTATTACCAAACTTTATCCTATCAGGGTGAAAAATTAGTTATTGTCTGCAGACTCAAGACACATGTGCAATGAAGGCAGTTCACAAAACATCTGGATTTTCTATGCCGATAATACTTGATGTTGGATTGGTGGTAAGGTACCATGGTCACTTTATGCTGATGCTACAGCAATTTTGTTCCCCTTCCGAGGAGATTCATGATCTAGTGACTGCAGAAATACAGCCAAGCACTCCCAAATATTTAAGTGAACCTGAACCCAGAAGATCTGCTTGTTGCCAAATTGGCAGTTATTCAGCCAGATTTGAAAATCTAGAACAAAGAGTTTAAAAACACACTGTGGTTAAATTCCATGTCTCAGCCTAATTTGATGCAGATGTTTAGGACAGTTTGGTCTGGCTTTTTAGCAGAGAGGAAAACAGCCAAGTCGCATTCAAACAAATGCACACCATGTGAATTGTCCAATGATATATGACTGACTGTTACTCTTGAATGTTGTTCATTGAAATCCATGAAGCTTTGCCAACTGTTTTCAAGCGTATTTAATAAACTAAAATTATTCCAGTTGAGTTGAGTCATTCCAGTTTGAACCTTCAGAAAAAAGATAGATTGCTGAATACTGTGGCAAAACTGCAGATAAGGAAGTTAATCACAGAATAATAGCCTGGTACATAAGTTCTTTATTTTTCAATAAGTATCTGATGTGCACAAGGTGTAATTCTGTTATATAAATATATATTCACTTATTAATTCTGGGCAGGCACAGAGTCTGAGTAGCGACAATAGTTAACAGCAAGGTTTTTTGTTTGTTGTTCTTTACTATGGGGAACTACATCTTGCTTATGGGAATTAATCAAAATAAAAAACTTATTTGGAATAAGGTGGAAAAGGTCCCAAAACGTATGTGAACACTGTTTTTATGTCTGAGTATACGATATATGATTTGCAGTTCCAACTATTTTTAAAAATTCTTTCATGGAATGTGGGCTTCACTGGCTAGGCCGTCATTTATTACCCACCCCTAATTACCCTTTAAAGAAGGTGGCGATGAGCTGCTTTTCTCAATCGTGGCAGACCATATGGTGTAGGTTCACTCACTCTGCCGTTAGAAAGGGAGTTCCAGGGTTTTGATCCAGTGATAGTGAAAGAATAGGGATATAATTCCAAGTCAGGATGGTGTGCGAATTGGAGGGGATTGCAGGTGGTGGTGGTGGTGTTCCCATGCATCTGCTGCCTTTAAAGCGCATGGGATTAGGGATAGTGTATTGAAATGGATCGAAAACTGATTGGCAGACATAAACGGGCAACATGGTAGCATTGTGGATAGCACAATTGCTTCACAGCTCCAGGGTCCCAGGTTCGATTCAAGCTTGGGTCACTGTGCGGAGTCTGCATATCCTCTCCGTGTGTGCGTGGGTTCCCTCCGGGTGCTCCGGTTTCCTCCCACAGTCCAAAGATGTGCAGGTTGGGTGGATTGGCCATGATAAATTGCCCTTCGTGTCCAAAATTGCCCTTAGTGTTGGGTGGGGTTACTGGGTTATGGGGATAGGGTCGAGGTGTTGACCTTGGGTAGGGTGCTCTTTCCAAGAGCCGGTGCAGACTCGATGAATAATATCTCCAAATTTGCAAATGACAGGAAGTTAGGTGGGAGGGTGAGATGTGTGAGAGGGATGCAGAGATCCTTCAGTGTGATTTGGACAAGTTGAGTGACAAATGAATGGCAGATGCAGTATCATTTGGAGAAATGTGAGGTTATCCCCTTGGTAACAAAAATGAGAAGGCAAAACTATTATCTGAATGGCCATAAATTGGGAGAGGGGAATGTGCAACGAGACCTGGGTGTCTTCATACACCAGTCACTGAAGGTAAGCATGCCGGTACAGTATGCAGTAAAGAAGGCAAATGGTATGCTGGCCTACATTATGAGAGGATTAGAGTACAGGAACAGGGATGTCTTGCTGCAATTATACAGGGCCTTGGTGAGGCCACACCTGGAATATTGTATGCAGTTTTGGTCTCCTTATCTGAAAGATGTTCTTGCTCTAGAGGGGGTGCAGCGAAGGTTTATCAGATTGATTCCTGGGATGGGACTGACGTTTGAAGAGAGATTAAATTGGTTTGGTTTGTGTTCGCTGGAGTTCAGAAGAATTTTCTCATCTTTTTTAATATAAATTTAGAGTACCCAATTATTTATTTTTCCAATTAAGGGACAATTTAGCGTGGTCAATCCACCTAACCTGCACATTTTTGGGTTGTGGGGGTGAAACCCACGCAGACACAGGGCGAATGTGCAAATTCCACACGGACAGTGACCCAGGGCCGGGATTTGAAACCGGGTCCTCAGCCCTGTCGGCAGCAGTGATAACCACTGCCATGTGCTGCCCGTGGAGTTCAGAAGAATGAGGGGGGATTTCATAGAAACCTATAAAATCTAGCAGGACTAGACCAGGTAGATGCAGGAAGGATTTTCCCGTTGGGGGTGGGGTGACCAGGACTAGGGATCACAGTCTGAAGATATGGGGTAGACCATTTAGAACAGAGATGAGGAGAAATTTCTTGACCCAGAGAGTTGTCGGTCTATGGAATTCATTACCACAGGAAGTAGTTGAGGCCAAAACATTATGTTTTCAAGAATCAGTTGGATATAGCACTTGGGGCGAAAGAGATCAAAGGATATTGGGGGGGAAACGGGATTAGTCTATTGAGTTGGATGATCAATCAGGAGAGTCCCAAGGCAGGACTGATCAGTACTAGTGTTAGCTCTGTATAGAGCTCCAGGCTCTGGTTATCAGCGTACGAAGAAGAAACGTAATTTGGGAACCAAGCAGTATAAAGATGACGTCTTAAGGTACGGCTTGTCAAGTGTGCCACTGCAAATAAGGATGCAAAGCCCATGTGTGTTATATGCAGGGAAGTACTGGCAAATAAGAGAAGTTTCCAATTTTGAAAGAGAAGTAGTGGGTCAAAAATTTCTTTTGAGCTTGAGACCGAGAGTCAGCTATTAACTTACAGCTGATTCCAAAACAAAAGACTAAGCTATAGTACCTGACTTGTGACAGCGCATTAAAAACACGCCAAAAGCCCATGAGGCTGACCGCATTCTGGAATAGCATCTCCCAGGAGTATCCAGTGCTGAGTCAAACAAGCATTTTGTTGCTATTGCCCTTCATGATGACTTACATGTGCGAGGTTGGATTTTCCATTCTCACAAAGATGAAGATGGCACAGAAGAACTGGCTGAAGTCTGCACATGATATGTACATTGCCCTTTCCTCTTGTGAACCTGATTGTAGTGAGATCATGAGGACCGGTGTAATGACTTACGCCAGGCCTTTGAGATTGACTAATTAGAATACGAGTTCCCTCATTAGTGGCCCAATCAGGGAACCCCTTTCTGTGTATATGTCAGATCTTCTGCACTCCCGGTGTAGACAGCAGACTGAATGGTTATGGTTGTTCTGCTGTTGGGTTTGTAAATAAAAGGAATTCTGGTGACGGGACGTCTGCCTCCGTGGACGTATTACAACCAAGCAGGCTCCCCCTTCACATTAAAGGTGAATGTGGCGTGGGTCGCAAAGGTTGGCCGGTTGGCAAAAATGGGTCATGGGAAAAAAAGTTTGAATAACACCGATGTAGGGAGTTAATGTTTAATGGTGGATGTGGTGTCAATCAAGCAGACCACTTGTCCTGAATTGTTGAGTAAAGGAATTTTTGCTGTGTTTTATCTGCAGCTATATCTGCAGATTTCACTGTGATGATGTTCACAGAGCTTTAAAGTGCTGTGACAACAAAACTGAGTATCTTTAAAAGTCTAGCCTGTTGTCTGTTTCCTAAAGCTGAACGATCTACGGTATGCTAATAATTGAATAGTGGATAAATGGTGGCTGGAGGGCATTTTACATTGGTACCTTCTTTCAGGAAAGAACACTAGTGAGGTTTCCTGGCATCTCTAGATCAAGTTCCATTTGCAAGGCAGGTACCTGGAATAATACTGAAATATTTACTGTGCATTACTGGTTAAGGTTGATTTGTTGTACATAATAATATCATGGCTGTCTGTCTGGCAGTGGGTGTTTTGGATTTTCTATAGGGACCTTGGCATCTTTACTCTGCACCTGTTGGATGGTGAATTATCTATCTATTGGATCTTTCCACTTTAACAAAGAACAGTACACCACAGGAACTGGCCCTTCGGCCCTCCAAGCCTGCGCCGACCAAGGTACCTGACTGATCTAAAACCATATGCACTTACGGAGTCATATCCTTCCATTCACACCCTATTCATATATTTATCTATATGCCCCTCCAATGCTGCTATCGTACGTGCTCCCACTGCCCCCCCAGGCAGCATGTTCCATATATTTACCATCCTCTAAAAAATAAAATAAAAATTGCCTCGCACATTTATTCTAAACTTTTCCCCACACACTTTAAACCTTTGTCCCCTAGTACTTAACTCTCCTACCCTCGGAAAGAGCATCTGTCCATGCACTCTGTCCATGCCACTTATAATCTTGTAGACCTCTTATCAGGTTGCCTCTCAATCTCCGTCATTCCAGTGAGAACAGACTGAGTTTATCTTGCCTCTACTCATAGCTTATGCCCTCCATAAAGGCAACATCTTAGTAAACTGCTTCTGTACCCTCTCCAAAGTATCCACATCCTTCTGGTAGTGTGGCGACCAGAATTGTACACAATATTCCAATATTTGATATGCATTCTCCAATTGGTAAAGGACTACAGGACCCAACAACCAGGTTATGAGGTTTCTGGCTACTTAATGCGTTAAGTGTTGAGCTTGAAATCAAAATAAATTAGCACTACAGTTGTATTGAATGGAATTGGATGTGACAAGTGCCCATTCCTGACATGACAATTATTTGTGTACTAAAATCACATGATTTTCAGGAAGCCAATCAAGCTAAATTTAACTTTGTGTTGTGTGGAAGATTTACATATTCAAAAAGAAGAAAGGCCTAACCTCTTGTTGAGCAGTGCTTTTTGTCTACTTCTGTTTTCCTGATGCGATTTTGAAATAGTATCGATTTTTGTCCCTGTTCTTATTTTTGCTGATTACCAAATAATTGCAATGCTATATTGTGACCGCTAATCTCCAATGATTCCACATTAAGAATGTTATCCTAGTTTATGGATGAAATTAAATTTTACTACACAATGGAACTACATTTGGTAATTTTAATCTGTTACCTCACTACCATTAGGGCTTTTCTGATTTGAGTGCTTAGCTTGTTGTAAGAATCTCGGTTCCGTTAGGCTACTTTGATATTGACCTAAATTTGTTGCTCCCAGCAATTTAATAAACCCGACTGTGTGCCCTAAGAATCTTGGTCAAATTAAGATTGATTTTGTGTGAAAACACTGATCTACTTAGATTCGATACTGATGTCATTTTGGTAATATATTGCTATCATTATTTGCGAACTATAATGATATTGAAGTGGTTTAGGTCAAATGTTCCCAAACTATAGAATCCGTAGAAGGAGTCCATTTGGTCCATCAAGTCTGCACCAACACTCGAGAAAGATCACACCACCTAGGCCCATTCCTCTGCCCTATCCCCGTAACCCCGCACATTGATCATAGCCAATCCACCTGCACATATTTGGACTGTGGGAGGAAACTGGAGCACCCAGAGGAAACCCACGCAGGCACGGGGAGAATCTGCAAACTCCACACAATCAACCAAGGCCAAAATCGAATTTGGGTCCCTGGTGCTGTGAGGCAGCAGTGCTAACTACTGTGCCGCCTTGATAGATAGTGGTAGTGCGATCCTGTGACAAATATTGAGTTTATTGGTTCACGTTATTATTCTAGAGGTAGAATAGGAAGTTTTAGGAAGATTAAGGTTTTAACTGTAGAAAATGGGATAAGTGTAACTAAAGTAGCTTGAAGTAAAAGGCCGGGACCATATTAACATACGGGCTTAACAGCTAGAAAATTAAGTGTCATAAAACAGCAGGGCTTTAGTTAGCCGGAAAATTGGAGACGTGGCATTTTCAGTGCTTAAAATTAAGTGCAGTCCAGAGAGATGTTTTGCTTTGGGAGTTGAATCTGAATTAATTTAAAAGCGTTCAGTGAACTGTCAAAGCCTATGTAGTCATGGAGATGGGTGGAGCACAAGAAGGTTTTCTGGTTTCAATCTATCAGTGTGTTTGCTGGGAGTCTGCAGCAGGGGAAGAGGCTCCATGCCAAAATTGTGCAGCTGTTAGCAGGCTCCAGGCAGTTAGGTTTCTGAAAAGCCCTTGGAGCCGTCCGGCGCATTTGATGATTGCAGTTTGGATGTCATGTGGTTTGCAACTATCAGAGCTGGTCGGTACAGTCTGTGCTCAGGAGAAGTCTTTGGGCACTGAGAACGTTACAGAAGATTGCTGTGCTGACGACAGTTGGGACTCTGAGAAGCCCTGGAAGCCATTTATAGCTCAGTGCAACCAGGAGACTGGAGTTCGGAGAAACCCGGGGCAGTGCCAGCTTAGTGAAGCTAGCGGTTTGTGAAAGTTGGGAGCATGCTGGTGATTAAAGATGAAAGGGTAAGTTTAAGAATCTCATGGACCACAGTCTCGGGAGAAGGAATTGAACCATCGTGAGGTAGCAGTTGCTGGGGCAGTCCGAGTCAGAACAGCTTTTGAGGGAATTCAGAGGTGAGATCTTCAAAAATGAAAGAGTTGAAATCCCTCCAGAGGGGAAGAGGTTTTAC
Source organism: Scyliorhinus torazame (assembly GCF_047496885.1). Taxonomy (NCBI): domain Eukaryota; kingdom Metazoa; phylum Chordata; class Chondrichthyes; order Carcharhiniformes; family Scyliorhinidae; genus Scyliorhinus; species Scyliorhinus torazame. The sequence goes on from NC_092717.1 coordinate 134,720,740, forward strand.
TGAGATTTTGTAACTCCCAGTGGTCACTGACATCTGGATACAGTGCGAGAAATCGGTGGGATCTATCTTGATTCCACCTAATATGCAATGTGATGTGGTCGATCACCGTTTGCCTGTTAATTCATAGCTACCTCATGTTAATTCTGAATATAGAGTATAAGACCGATATTGTACATTGTTTAACTTTGCTGAATTTGTACAGTAAATCTTCAAAACCGTGAAATCTTGTGAATTTAGAAGGTTATGGGGTGATCTGATCTAAGTATTCGATATATTAATAGGGAAAGACAGGGTAGATAAAGATAAACTATTTCCTCTGGTTGGAGATTCTAAAACTATAGGGAGCATACTCTTAAAAATTAGGGCTAGACCATTCAGGAGCGATGTTCGGAAGCACTTCTTCACTCAAAAGGTGTTAAAGGTTTGGAAGGCAAACAGCTGTTGAAGCTAGAACAGTTGTTAATTTTAAATCTGAGATAGATAGATTTTTGTTCAGCAAAGATATTCAGGGATATGGGCCAAAGGCAGGTAATACATTATAGAAAGAAGTCTTGCAACACCAGGTTAAAGTCCATCAGATTTGTTTCGAATCGCTAGCTTTCCGAGCGCACTTCTTTCCTCGGGTGAGGAAGGAGCTGCGCTCCGAAAGCTAGTGATTCAGAACAAACCTATTGGACTTTAACTTGGTAATGTAAGACTTCTTACTGTGCCTGCCCTGGTCCAACACCGGCATCTCCACATCATAGATTATAGAAACAGATCATTGAATCCCTACAGTGCAGAAGGCCATTTGGCCCATCGGGTCTGCATCGACCCTCCAAAATATGGAGTTAGGCCACAAATTAGGTATGATTCATTAAATGGCTGACCAGGCTCGGCGGGCTGCACAGGTGGTACACTTGTACATATTTGGGACTCGTGCTATGTTTCAGTGATCTATTTGTAATACCAGATTCTTTTATTTTTCTATTCCATTTAGGTTTTTGTTTTCCAAGCAATATGTGACCTTACTTATTTTACCAAAATTGAATATGTTACACTCGCGTTGAAATTCATTTGCCAATTACATGTCTACTCTGCATGTTGTCTTGTAATTGATGCAATTCTCTTCTGTATTAGACATCCTCTGAAAAAAAATTGTCCTGTGCAAAATTAGAAATAGTCTTTGACTGAAATCTCAATCATTAATAACAGCGAGGTATGTCAATACACTACAAATCTGAAGATATTGTGTTGAAACTGTCTGGTGCTCTAGTTAGAGCTCATCTGGGTAAAATGCCCATTTTTGATCCCAGCGATGCAAATTAGATATTCAAACCCTGGAGGTCTGATGGGAAAATCAGACTGGTCCCTAACATAATAAATTGATTGATGAATGATAAATACTTGAATTCTTCAGTTATGAAAGTAAGCAATTGAAGTATATATGATTTACAAAAAATAAATTACTTCAAGCTAAAATGTGATGGTCACGGTTCAAGCTGGTGAAAGGCAAATTTAGGATTAATATCAATGTTCTTGCTGAATTTAAAAAAGAAAATTTGGAGTACCCAATCTTATTTTTTCCAATTGAGGGGCAATTTAACATGGCCAATCCACCTACCCTGCACATCTTTGGTTTGTGGGGGTGAGTCCCACGCAGACACTGAGAATGTGCAAACTCCACATGGACAGTGACCCAGGGCCGGGATCGAATCTGGGTCCTCGGCGCCGTGAGACAGCAGTGCTAACCATTGCACCACCTTGTTGAATTTTCAACACCAGGAATAGATTTTAGGGCAGGCCACCTTAACGTCATTAATTAATTAATATTCTTATTGTCTGGTCATTGTGGATTTGTACACAGCCGCACATTTGTTTCTAATATATTTTGATGGTGTTAATTGGGGTAGAGATTTGGCTAGAACACTGGAAGAATTTCCAACTCATTTTAAAAGCTTTCCCAGGATCTTTTAAGTCCATCTGAGCACACCGATTGAACCGCAATTTACTGTCCAGCGCATTAATGCAGTTCTCACTCAGTATTACACTGGAATGTCAATCTAGATTATTTGTTCAAGCTTTACAATTGAATTCACAATCTCTGACTCTGAACGTACTAGCACTGAGTCGAGGTGATTTATAAAAAAATTTTTTTTTAAATTTAGAATTATGGGTTAATAGATTAACTGGCTTTGCTCACCCAGATCTGTATTGTGTTGCGAAAAGAGATTGTTTCAATTCAATAAGGTTTGTAATCTTCAGATCTTTAAATATCCTTTGCTTTCTAGGTCCTTTTGGGTTGAACCATGGAATTGAGATTCACGCTGATGTTGTAGATTACGCCACAGAAAAGTTGGAAAATTTTATAAAGAACAGTGATAGTTTTGATAAGTAAGTATGATGTGATTTGAGCTTGTATCCTCCATCCTTTGTTTCGCCCTAGCTTTATTAAAATTTGATTTATTTTTCTTTCTCCAAGATTTGGATGCATGTCTATTCTGTGGATCTATTTTCATTGGATCATCTGTGTGTTTAGTTTGCATGTTTTGTAAGTGCAATCTTTGCGTGAAAGGATGGCAATCCTGCGAGTGGTAATCCTGAGATATTGTCTTGGTCTACCAAATGTAGCTACGACAATATAATTTTTAAAGCGAGGAGAAATTTCTTAAGGATGAGCAAAAACAACAACATGCATTTATAATGCACCATTATTTTACTGAAATATCCAAAGGTGCTTCACTGAGATATATTATAAGAGAAAATATGATACCAAGCTACATTAGGAGACATTGGGACAGATGGCGAAAAGCTTAATCAACAAAGTAGTTTTAAGAAGTAAATTTAATGGAGGAAGGTGAGGTATCGAGATCAAGATAGTGAGGGACAGAATTCCAGAGCTCGTGTCTTAGACATCTGCAGGCATGGCCATCGGTGGTGGAGCAGTTAAAATTCAGGATGAGCAGGAGGCCAAGATTCAGAGCTAAGATATCTCCGGTTTGAAGGGCTGGAAGGGGATTACAGAGATGGGGGAGGAGCCAGACCATGGAATGATTTGAAAGCCAAGGTTAGCATTTTAAAATGGAGCTGCTGTTTGGCCTACACTGGCTCTCGGTTAATGAGAAGAGTTATTGGGCAACCGGCATTGGGTACAAGTTCGGACATGAGCAGCAGAGCTTTGAACGATGTGACGTTGAACAAGGATTCGTCAGGTATGCGTTCAAAAGCATTGAGGGTTTCAGCAGAAGAATTGCTTAGTCAGAGGTGGACAAGGGTAACATTGTGAAGGTGGAAATAGGTGACAGCAGGCTAATGGTTGAAAGCTCATTTTGGCCAATTATGTCATTTGAGGTTGCGAGCAATCTTGTTTGGCCTCGGGACACCTTCTCAGAAAAAGGGATCGAATTGCTAGTGAAGGAGGGTAGTTTGTGTCAGGGACCAAAGATATTGGGTGGGAATCGGCAGGGCGGGCAACTCCGGCGCGAAGGAGTGGCGTGAACCACTCCGGCGTCGGGCTGCCACGAAGGTGTGGAATCCTCCGCACCTTCAGGGGCTAGGCCGGCGCTGGAGTGGTTTGAGCCACGCCGGCCGGTGGGGGAAGGGGCTTGGCGACACGCCAACTGGCACAGAAGGGCCTCCGCCTGCTGGCGTGAGTTGGCGCATGCGCTGGGGGGTTCATCTCCGCATCAGCATTCGTGGAGGACCAGAGCAGCCGCGCGGAGGAATAGAGTGCCCCACGGCACAGGCCCGCCCGTGGATCAGTGGGTCTTGATCGCGGGCCAGGCTACCATGGGGGCACCTCCCGGGGCCAGATCCCCCCGAGGCCGCCCGCGCAGCCAGGTCCCGCCGGCAAATACCTGGTGTAATATATGCCAGCGGGACTGGCCGAAAAACGGGCGGGCAGGAGAATTGCCGGGGGGGGGGGGGCCGCTGCCAGCGGCCGCCGGCCAGCGCAGCGCGATTCCCGCCCCCGCCAAAATCCTGGCGCTGGAGAATTCTGCAGCCGGCGGGGGCAGGATTCACGCCGCACCCTGCTGATTCTCCGACCCGGGGGGAGTCGGAGAATCCCGCCCAATAGCTTCAATGTTGCCAATAGCTAATTGGAGGACATTTTTGTTCGTGCAGAACCAGGTGTCGGTCAGATAAGCGGCCAATACAGAGACAGTGGAGGGTTCAAAAGAGGTGGTAGTGAGTGTCATCAGCCATCACGCGGAAACAATATTCTGTTTTTGGATGATAGCACCAAGGGGCAGCATGTAGATGAGAAGTAGGAGAGGCCAAGTACAAAAAGAATTGGAATTGAAAGTTAGTACCTGCAATGGGGATCATGAAAGTGTATTAGTGATGTGGAAAAAGAATATTACCTAAAGTTGTTGAGGGAGGAGATTTGCCATCCTTACCTGGTCTCGTCTACAGGTGACCCCAGATTCACAGCAATGTGGTTTACTTTTAACGGCCATTCATTTGAAGGGCAATTAGGAATGATAAGAAATGCTGGCATTGGCAGCAATATCCCACAAAAGAAATTACGAAAAAACCTCTGCTCAGGACTCTCATAATTCTTAGCTTCTCTGGAGTCTTGTACCTTGCATCTAAGAACTTCCTTTCTCTTTACCTCTCTCCTTCTCGCGTGTGTGCACGATCCCTTGCTATTGTTTATCTCCCAACCAACTTGGTCATATGCTAAATTACTGGAATCTGGTTGCTTTTTACAAGAAATCATCTTGTAGAAGAACCTAGTTTTTAAAGGGATCAGCACCCAACATAGAATATAGCTTCTTTCCCCAAAAGGACAGGGACCATCGTACAAGTATTGTTTTTTGAGGAGAAGGGTATTGACACAGATTTCAAGGAATGTGACACAAAATTTAAGAGAGGAACATTAACATATGTGAGCAGTCATGGAAGCCAAATGCTACTGTGCAATTTTTCTGCTTGCTATGCCACAATTCCATAAAATAATTACGAAGAATTTTCATTGGAGATTTCCTTTTTTAAATTGCAGATCCAGCAATTCATTCTGTGTACGTTTCTGGGGAACAAAAAACCTTCCTCAAGCCATTTATTTGTAAAATATATTCTGAGGTCCTGGGTTCAAAATTAGGAAGGGTCTGGACTGAATAGATGGGGGATAGCTATTCCCATCTGTGAAAGCCTCACGTACTAGTGGGCATAGATTTAAAGTAACTGGTGGTATGAGAAAAACCTTTTTGTTTCATGCAGTGGGTGGTTAAGGTCTGGAATACACTGCCTTCAAGAGGCAGGTTCAATCTAAGGATTCAAAAGGACATTAAACTTATCTGAAAAGAAATAGTGTGCAGTATTGTAATATGTTACTCCATAGAGACTTGTGGCCGCACCTCGCCCCATGCTTGCAACAGGGTGACCAACTTTTTTTTTTACAGGAACATCCCTTAATTTAGATTATAGTTATTGTTCTGTGATTCTATTTGTCCCATAATGTTTGGACAGTCACATTCATGTTGGCCATAAGGTGGTGCTGGATTGGAGCCCCCAGAGAAGGGAGGGCAGCGTGTGGAGCCATCGTGGGCCAGGACACATGATTCAGTATTATGTCACTGGGAAATATGGAGAACTTGAGTAAAATCAAGATATGTAAATTAAAATAATTTTTTTTACAAATCATTTAAAGCACAGATGTTCATTGTAATAATTTATTAATTTGAATATTTTAATAGTTGGAGAAGCACTTTGGAAAGTTGTTGGTGATTTTCCCATCAACCCCACTCTCCTGGAAACCAGCCTCCTGCTTTCATGGCCACCAAAATCAAAGTATTTGTTACTTTATTTTAGAAGAATTGGCCACCCTGACTTGGAGTGGTGCCCCTTGAACCTGTATATAACCAACCAATTGTCTCTGTCCAATAGATCCATGATCCCCTGTGGACGGTAGCTAATTATCTATGACGTTGGGTCTTACAATACGCCAATTTATTTTTCAATTTTGTACTATCAGTATAATGCAAGGCACGTTATCATCTTCTTCCCTCTTTTCCGGAGACTTTTACATTTATAGGGTTGCATGAATAGCAGCAGCACTGCTGTGCAATCTACTCATACCCAATCTTCATGTGTGAGCCAAGATGGTTCACACCTTGTTTAACTGTGAACTGTGTCCCAAAAAAGCACAATCCTGTTTCATTATTTTAATTGTTATTTGCAGAATGCGTTAAAAGTTACTGTTGACTATATTTTGCTTTTTAAAAAAAGTTAGCATTGCAATCTTGCACATCAAATTATTGATGTTGTTCTGCCATATTTGGACATGAAGTTACCTGTAAAATGGGAGGGTTTTGTACAGAAGTCTAGTGGCAAGTTTATATCAATTTACCAAAAGCATAGTAACTCTTGCATAATTTTGTTAAAATTTTAAATAATAGGTTTGAATTCTGTGAGCCAGCGTTTGTGGTTGGGAACTGCTTGGATGTTTTGTCGGACAGTCTTCAGTATGACCGTGTTTATTGCGGAGCAGGAGTTCAAAAGGATCATGAGAATTACATGAAAATCTTTCTGAAAGTTGGTGGAATTCTTGTTATGCCTATGGAAGATCAGGTACCGTTGCCCTTTAAAGCAATATTCAACAATTTATCCATTCATTTTATTGGCTCTCATTCATTCAGTCTCTAATATAAATTAATACTCATAAAATCAGCCAAGGTCTATTGCCTGCGAGACCCAAGTTCATATCCAGCCCAAATTAATGGATTGAAAATTACCTTTGGAAGGAATGAATGTAAAATGACTTTTAACGACCATAATCTAATTTCTACTGAGCATGGCAGAATTGAGAAGTGTTGTTTTTTCCACCACTAAAATTTCTCGCCTTGCATTCAAACATATTTTGCAAATTGTACCATTGAGCTGATTCTTTCTTATCTTTTGCATCATCTCAAATGCACTCTGCAATATTACCTAGATGCAAAATGCTTCTGTATTTCCCCCCCTGTTGTCATTAGCATCTTGATGCTGTTATCTACCTTGAAAATGTCTTGGGATTAGAAACTCATCTCTGGCAGTGCTGCAAAATGAGCAGCCTTGAACCAGCTGCCCATTTTCCACAGCATCTGATTTTCAATTTCATCGATTATTGATACTGCTAGTTTTTAATTTTGGATGTCACTTACTCAATATCTCTGTCCATAGTTATTCAAGGTGACCTGTTGTATTCAGACACAAATCTGAATAATGCATGATGAGCGTCTTTGGCAATTGCAAACATATTTAAGCCGTAGGTGAAAGGCATTCTCATGGAAAACATAAATTTGTCGGACACACTGGGCAGAATCGTGCCAGAATTTGGCAAGTGTCAGGCTGACACTAAAAACTGTCAACCAGCTCCAAAAAGATTGGGGTGCCCTTTAAATATGCTGCATCCTAACGGCCCCCAGACCCGAGGTATCGGGAATCCTTCCCAGCCAGGTTGGCACTGTGCCAACCTGTCAGGGCAGTGCCCCGGGCATGCACCACACCACCCAGAGGCTCTACTGACCTCTGTGCCCCAGAGGTATCCAAACATGCTGCCACGGTATGAATATTTAATGAGGGGGAAATCATTTGATGGCGGGGGGGGGGGGGGGGATGGGATGTGGGCAACTAATGACATTTAAATCCATTCAGATTTATTAAAATGAAAGAGCCTGAATCTCATGACATCGCCGGCGAGAGGTGGGGAAAATCGATCTCTCCAGCGAGAATCTAGTTTCTCGATTCTCTTGAGTTTTGCCACTCGACGCAGATCCTGCGGATGGCAAGTGCAGGCACAAGGTTTCACCACTATTTCTCTTACTGCCTAGTGGATCCTCGTGGAGTTGAGGCTGCAGGAATAGTGCTTTAGTTCAAAGATGAACTTTCTGTGCAAAGTAAGAAATTTTGTGCAGTTGTGTATTAGTTCTCGTCAGCCTAGAATTTACGATATGTGCTCAGGCTCCAAATAGTCCTCCCATCTCCTCATTCAGCTTTTCTTTCTTTATCCTTTTTCTTCCACCAACTCTCCTTGTGTCATTCACTTTTAAGCCTGCATTACACTGTCAATTTTTTCACCTTGGAACACAAAATGAGCACTGCTTTGTTATTCAAATTAAGTACAAAATCGAAGTATGACAATTATATTGTAATTTGCATAAATTGAAAAATAACATTGTGTTGATGAGTATAAGTGATGTGACTAGACTTTAGCACGTTGTCGCTTCATCTCTGAGCTTAACTACAAAATGAATTCAAAATTTACAAAATTGAAGGCTTTCATCTGAAATGAGTTTGGGCAGTCTTCATTCAATTCTTAATTGATGTACTCGACAGAATAAGTTTGCCTATTTAACATCAATGAGCATTAAACTTTCTGTCTACTCCTTGCCTAGATCACTGATTTGGGAATTGTGTTGGGGGAAGAATAATAATGAAATAGGAGCTGCCATATTAAATCCACACTGTTCTTTACCTTGGAGCACTTGATTCAATTACTGTATCAAAGTAAAAAGTTATCCTTGCCTAATCATTGTCATAAACATTTAAAAAAAAAAAAAAAAAATGTAGAAATAAGCATTGTAAAACATTTTTGTAATTTACTTTAGCAGGATGCTTCTGCTCTTTCCTCATGTTTTGCTTGAGTGCATTTCTTATTTTTATAACTTCCTCATTCACTTTTTTTCTGACATGTTCATTAACGCAACTGTTAGTAGTTCAACGGGCAGTCCATTGAGTTTGAAATATTGACATTCCCGTAAATAAAAATAACAAACTGTAGGGGTAGGCATGCATATGTTCACGTTCAAGATATCTATTGCTTAAATAAGTCCATAATTGCCAAAGATTCGTTCTGTATTCAGAAGCACCTAGAAAAAAAACAATGGAATTTAGTGATAGACATTAATTGCATGTTTTTAATAGCAGCTGATAGCAAAGCAGTTGCATTTGCAGTGTTTAGTATGTGCCTCTGTTTATAGCCCTCTTACCTGTGAAAAATGTATCTTGTACAAAATACAACAATCTGTAGAAGGCATTGCATTACTTATCCAGTGCCATCCTTCTTCACTACAGCTTACTCAGATAATACGCACAGGACAAAATACATGGGAAACCAAAAACATATTGGCTGTTTCATTTGCTCCTCTTATCCAACCAAACAGATCCGATTACTTCAAGTCAGAGAATGTAAAACTACGTAAGTATTCAAATTTTTTTTTTAACAAATTAGTTGAGCTATCTAATAATGCTGTTCAAGCAATAGGTGTATGAAGAACAAATATATCAATAATATGCAGCTCAGCCATATTATTAGCATGCACATAAATAAATCCGAGATCTGCCATGCTGTGTTCAAAATATTTGAACTGGACTTTAAATAATAAAATAGTACAGAAACCTTTAATTTCAAAAACGTTACTTGAAAGGCTTCCTAATAGTAACATAAAAGCATTGAGAGTTGTATGTTATGAATAAATGTTAGAATCTTGCATCACTAACATAACCTCATGCACAACAAGGGCCTCTCAGAAAATCATTGCCAATTGAAAAAACATTTGAAAGTTATTGAATTTGACGCCCTATCCTGTACAATTGCTGACTCCCTTTATTTAAAGTTCAAATCCTCACTCCATCACTGTAGCAATGTTAGCACCAGGGTGAACCATTGTTCTTTGCAACAAGTTAGAAAACATTTGAATAAGACCTCCTCTTCTAAAATTTCAATATGCCCACTGCATTGATGACATCACCCACAGCTTCTAGCAGGAGGTGCAATGGAAATGAATATAGCTGGGAACAGTAGCAGTCGTGTTCAGAAATCGATGAAGGGATAGTGAAAGATTGCAGTTATGAGGTTCATAATTTTACTGATAATTGTTTTTTTTCATTCACTTAATTTACTTGTTCATAGAAAATGTAACAAGTCTAACTTTTAATTTTTGGTAGAACACAATGGTGGGCCGTAACTGCTCTGAAAATGAGATTTAAATCACAAACTTCTGACGGTTCTGGCAGGGTTATGCTAATAGTTATTCTGAAAAGGTTAGAAGAATTAAAACCTTTTCTAACTCTGGATAGTTGTTTAAAACACCGAGACTGATACCTGCAAAGAACGTATCTGCTTTATGGCAGCAATGCAAAAAAAAAAAAGGTCCTTCATTCCGACTCTTAAGATTTTCGTGCTCGACAACTGCGCCCCTGGGTCTCCTGCAGCCTGAGTCAGAAGATTGGGGAGACTGGCATGGCAGAAATTTGGCTCAGGTAAGTGGGCACAGTGGCAATCCGACGATGCTGATTACCACTCCAAGGAAGTTATGGCGCATCAAGATTATTTGAATTTTTTTTTCAAATTGTTTCACACTGACTTATTTTAATGTTTATTAAAAATGAGTAATTAATGATCTTCAACCTTAAATGTGTCTCACAGTATTTTCTCACACAACAGGAATAATCATTTAACTTTTTTTTATTAGCATGATGCAAACAGGCATAAGCATCAGTATAAGCTCCAGTGATTTTATTTATATTGTATTTTAGATTGAATACTGTATTTTAAATGATTTCACTTGTTTTTAATTTTGCACGCCCAAATTAACCTTTGTAGGCTCAGGGCCATTTTAAATTAAAATTCTTCTTATTTTAGCAATCGCAATTTATTTGCTTTTTAATAATTTTACAAGTTTTGACAAAATTATTAATGCTTCAGATTAAAAATAATCTCTGAATGTTTGGCCTGCCAAATTACATTTAACAAAACTGTGTAGCAGTAATTTTTCACATTTTGATCTTTACTATCAAGCATCATTTTTGTGCTATGATAATAAAATACATAATACATAGATAATTATCATGTGGTTTTTCAAATCACTTTCCTCAATTTGGTCCTCATAGCCTCAATCATATTTGGAAACTACATTTGTGTATTTTGATTTATTTTTTAAAAAGTAAAATGTGGCTTTCCATCTTGCCATTTTCAACAGCGTGTGTTGATGTTAAGAAATATCGGGGTCAGTTTTTGCTTGGTGTGGTTGGGGAAATTGGCCCAAGTTTATGTTTAAAATTATGCTGGTTAGTGTTCAAGTTTCCACCAAAATATATTTGCATAATCACAATAATAAAATATTGGATCAGCATAATGACATGTAACTGTTTTTCTTTCCATTAAAATTTAAAAAAATATTTGAGTGCAAACTCAATAAAGTTGAAAATGCTTTTATCATGAAAAGTAAGCATTGCTAATAAGTGTTTAGATCTCAACCTGTGAATAACTTAATTTTTAAAAACTTGAAATAACTTATTGAAAAAAAACTACTGTAGTTAAATTTACTAGTTTCATAGGTGTGGACCGATCAGCTTCCTAATAAATTAAATATTTCTTGTAATGTAAAACCTTTTATGCTTACTCATGCCTGTTCAAATTGAAGCCCATCCTTGAACAATGGCAATTGGTAGAAACTCCACATTCTCCTCATTTCAATCTGTAGTGTACCCAGATTTGTGTTGGGTCTAGCTTTAGGAGATATGATTATTAAACCAGTATTAAAGATTACAGAAACCATTCTTGTGTTAGACATAACTTGCATTTAAAACTTCCCCATGTTTTGCACTGGTTTGACGATTTCAACCTGATTATGCCTATAATACTGGAAAATATCCGACCACATCATCTTTAATAGCTTAACTGAACAAATTAGGCAAAAAATTGATCTAATCAGGAGGCCAGCTAGTTCATCGATATTTTTGAATAGGTAGTTGAAAACAAGGTTATAATAGGGACTTCATCAGCAACTCACATCTACAACATTATATAAAGTTTAATACTAAACCAGGTTTCCATGCACAGAAGGAGGTTGTTTTGAATGTTGTGGCTGTGCCAGCCGAAAAAGAGCCATTCAGACTAATCGCACTCTTTGTCCGAAGCCTGAAGGTTACTGCATTTCATTGCATTCCAAGATTTTTTTTAATGTGAAGTTTTCTGCCTTGACTGTTCTTTCAGGCAGTGTTCATGTCCCCAAATACCCTCTGGATAAGAAGAATTTCTCTTCAACACCCCTCTAATGCACCTGATATTTACTTTTAAGTCTGTGGCCCCTGGTTATTGACCTCTCTTAAGGACGTAGAATGGATCGGATGGACTTATCTTGCCCCCTTCTTCTGATCCCTTTCCCACCAATAACTTTGTACATCTTGATTAAATTGCCCCTCAACCTCCTCTGTTCCAAAGAAAGCAGCTCCAGTCATTCCAATTTTTTCTAAGAATTAAACCTTCTTCATTCCTGACGACAACCTCGTAAATCTCCTTTGTGCCTTCTTTCGTGCAATTGTATCCTTCCTGTAATGCACTGACCCAAAACTGTGTGCAATACTCTAGTTGTGGTCTAACTATTGTTTTATACAGCTCTAATGTGAACTCCCTGCTCTTATAGTCCTATACCTCAATAAAGGAAAATATCCATATGCCGCCTTAACCACCTTACTTGCCTATCTTGTTACTTTCATGGATCTGTGGACACGCACTCCAAGAACTCTTTCCCTACACTTCTCGGCATCCTACCTTATGTTTATGCATCAAGGTATGTGGACTTGCTGGCTAGGCCAGCATTCATTGGCCATGCATAATTGCCCTTGAGAAGGTAGAGGGTGAACTGTCTTCTTGAACCGCTGCAGTCCATATGGTGTAGGTACACCTACAGTGCTGTTAGGGAGGGAGTTCCATGATTTTGACCCAACAGCAATACATTTCCAAGTCTGGATGGTGAGTGACTTGGGGGAGAACTTCCAGGTGGTGGTTTTCCCATGTGTCTGCTGCCCTTGTTCTTCCAGGTGGTAATGGTCATGGGTTTGGAAGGTGTTGTCTAAGGAGCATTGGTGAGTTCCTGCAGTGTATCTTGTAGTTGGGGTACACTGCTGTTACTGTACATTGGTATTTCTTGTGTATTAAATAAAAACAAAAAATGCTGGAAATATTCAGCAGGTCAGGCAACTGAAGCCAAACACTAGTTGCACTGTGCTATCCTGTCTGTTAACCAATTCTCATTCCTCGCTGATATATTACACTCAATTCCACGAGCCCAAATCTTGTGAGGCAGTCTGTTTTGTGGCACTTTATCAAATCCCATCTGAAGGATCGACTGGACTTGCCCATTGGTTCTTGCTTATCTAACCTGTCAGTCACACTCAAATGCTCAATCTTTCCTTTTTATAAAATTGGATCAAGTGTTGACTCGAGTTAGTATATTGTCATTTTCCAAGTGCCTTGTTACCATGTCCCATTTCGCATTGCAGCATATTTCCCTGCAGGTCCTTGCACATTTCAACATCATATGTAGGAAAGCATCTGTGAACCAAGCCTCAGCCTTGTCGCATTAGCAGTTCAGTCGTATCGTGTTTAAATATTGTCCTGCCTCCACAATCCTTCAACTCCCATCTTGGCTGCTGTTTAAGAAGCTCACCTGGAGTAGTCATGCAGATCATTATTATGCCTGTTCATGCTAATTGATCAGGAAACCCAGAAGTCAAATGCAAATGCAGTGTCTTGGTTAAAAAGCCACTGACACAAGTGCTGCTGAAACTCCAGATTCCCCACATTCTACTCGGGCTCTTCTACTTCTGACAGGTCAAAAAGTTAAAATTTCCTTCCAAATATTTATTTATTGTCTTTGCCATTCCTTTATGCCTCAAAATTTCTCCTGTCTCTTGTGAAAGCTCTTACAATTTGGTTTTTTTAAAAAGATTTCTTGATGGCTTACTCTGATTCCAATTTCTCTCTTCTCTTCAGTTTCTTCACCATTCTTTTCAATTTTTTGACCACACCCTCCCCTCATTTCCTCCTCCCTTCACCTGGCTCCCGCTATCTATCTATCTATTTGAGTAAATTATAAGCCCCTCCTTTTAATCTAATATTATTCAGAAGGGAATGTAGACTTGTTAAGAATTGTGATTTAATATAAATAAATAAATATTTGCCATTGTTTATGTGCAATCATGTCTTTTAATATAATTTCCCAGTTTATTTTAGAACTTTTTCCCATGCTTCCATTATTGGCTTTGTTAAAATGTAATCTCATGTTTGGACTTCACCACATTACTTTTAAAATGACTAAAGTCATTATAATATGATCACTCTACCCCAGATGATCCTCTACTGTAAGATTGCAAATTGCTCCTAGCTCATTGCACAAGTCTAGATCTAAAAATAGCCTGTTGCTTGGTTAGTTCCTTGACATGTTGTTCCTTGACATGTTGCTCTAATAATAATAATATTTATTATTGTCCCAAGTAGGCTTACATTAACACTTCAATGAAGTTACTGTGAAAAGCCCCTCGTCGCCACACTTGGCACCTGTTCGGGTACACAGAGGGAGAATTCAGAATGTCCAATTCAGCTAACAAGCACATCTTTCGTGACTTGTGGGAGGAAATCGGAGCACCCGGAGGAAACCCATGCAGACATGGGAAGAACATGCAGAGTCCGCACAGACAGTTAACCACGTCGGGAATCGAACCTGGGACCCTGGTGCTGTGAAGCAACAGTGCTAACCACTGTGCTTCCTTGCTGCCCGAGAAAATTGTCTTGACTACATTCTGTGAACTCATCATCCAGGCTCCTTTTACCATTTTGGTTTGCTCAGTCCATATGAAGAGCAGAGTCTCAACAATTACTGCATTACTGTCGTTACACCGTCCCCATTTCCTGTTTCTATTTTTTCCCCTTCTTATTACTACTGTTGAGGGGTCTATAACCAATGCAATAATTTCTGCATTTATTCAGTTCTCCGTTCCAGCCATACTGATTCTACTTCTTGATTTTCTAGGCTGAGATACTTTTTCTTCGTTTACGGTTGACTCTTTATTACTGGGGCTGTCCTGAATCCTTTTCTAGTTTGTTTAACTTTTCCAAAAGACAAGTACTCCTGAATATTTAATTCCTAACCTTGATAACCCTGAAAAAATATCTCCGAAATGGCTACGAGATCAAACCTATTTATTTCTATTTGTGTCTTTAATTTATATTACTAAAAATGGTATGTGCATTCAAATATAGTGCTTATAATTTGAAGCTTTTACTATTTTCCCTCTAATATCATTGTGATGAATGCTCTAAGTGCTGTTATTACAGTCTGTCTCTTCTTGATAAAATCTGCTTAATTTTGCCCAAGCCTTCAACTTTTCTCTTATGACTTATAATTGTATCCTTATCTGAACTCTCCTTTCTCTCTTCCCCCCCCCCCCCCTTATTAATTTAATGTCTTGTCTACTGCGCTAGTTATTTGATTCAACAGCACAAATTTTAGCCTGGTATATCTCTGTTGCATCTTAAAGCTCTGTCCTCCGAATAAGTCACGCACTTGAAAAATATATACACTTCTCACTTCAAGAAGCTGTGCTGTAGTTGGGCCAAAACTTCCAAGTAGTGGCAATCACAGTTGGATTGACACTCCGCTCTTTTTTACTTGCACTAGAATGCAGCTGCACCTTTCTTGCCTGACCTTCCAAATCGGGTGGGTTGAGAATAGTGCAGTGCAGCGGATTCTCAAGGCCTTCAGTCAAGTACAACAGAGTCGGACGAAAGGAAGCCAAGCCCCCTTTTTTACGACACTAGCTGCCGTAAAGCAGGTAAGTTTAAAGATCCTAGTCACTTTGTGAGGCCAGGTTGGGAGCGTGGGATGGCGTTAGGTCCAATGTGGTGTTGCAGAGGTCAGTACTATAGTTACCCAGGAGTTCAAAATTTTAAAATTTTTCTATAGTTTCATTGGCAACTATACTGCTAAGATAGTTGGAATCATCCGAAGCCTCTGATTTAAATTGGATAGTTCCCAATACAGGGTAATTGCTCATTGGAAGTTTGAAATTCCTGAGCAATTTCCATGCAGTCCTTGCATCATATCCACCCCCCTGGAGATTGGAGGTTATGGGCTGTGCACTTGAAACTTCTAAAGGTGATGCTGCAGTTGACCAGCCACCTTAGCATTCTGTTCAAACATGAACTGAGCTTCTGGCTTCCCTCTGCCATACAATTTGCATACTTCAACCGTAATTACTTTTTGGCTGTCTGTGACTCTCCTGCCATTGTTCCCTCCAGACCTGGTTCTTCCATCATGGCCATCCATAAGACATAGGATCAGAAGTAGGCCACTCGGCCCATCGAGTCTGCTCCGCCATTCAATCATGGCTGATATTTTTCTCATGCCCATTTTACTGCCTTTTCCCCATAACCCCTGATCCCCTTATTAATCAAGAACCTATCTATCTCTGTCTTAAAGACACTCAGTGATTTGGCCTCCACAGCCTTTGTTATGGGCCAGGGCTTGGAGAAACCCAAAGTGTATCATGGAGTTCACCTGACCCACGACTTTTAATAGATTGTGGTTATGGGGACCACATGGTCCACTCTACAGGTATGGTGCAAACAGAGCTTTACAGTACTTTTAAATTAAAACAATGTTTATTCTATGAACTCAAGTTAACCTTTTTAAAACATACAGTGAACATCTTAGCAACCATCAATTCAAATGCAACCCCCAAAGAATACAACACCAAGTAATGATTTAAGCTTTCCTTTTAACATTCATAAAACTTAAAAAATCTTCAAAACAAAAAGACATCAGGCTTAACATCACTACTGAGAACATTTATAATTCTGAATTCACCAAATGATCAAGAGACAGTCTTTTTATGGCAGAGTATCAACAGTACACCTGCTCTGTTTGGCTTCAGCTCCAACACTGAAAACAAAACTAAACCACACCCTGCATCAAGCAGCCTAAAACGAAAGTAAAAAGCTGACAGCCCAGCTCCACCCACTCTGACATCACTGCAGTAGTAAACACTCATTTCTTAAAGGTACTCTCACTACAGATATTTATATACACCCATTTATAAGCACCCATTTCTTAAAGGTACTCTCACATGTCACCTTCTACAGCAGAGTTCCACAGATTCACCACCCTCTGGCTGAAGAAATTCCTCCTCCTCTTTGTTTTAAAGGATCGTACCTTTAGACTGAGATTGTGCCCTCTATTACTAGTTTTTCCTACTAGTGGAAACAACCTCATCCTTCTAAACTCCAACGAGTACAGACCCAGAGTCCTCAACCATTCCTCCATACGACAAGCTCTTCATTCCAGGGACCATTCTTGTGAACTTCCTCTGGATCCTTTCGAAGGCCATCACATCCTTTCTTAGATACGGGGCCTAAAACTGCTCACAATACTCCAAATGGGGTCTGACCAGAGCCTTAAGCTTCCTCAGAAGTACATACCTGCTCTTGGTTTCTAGCCTTCTTGACATGAATGTTAACATTGTATTTGCCTTTTTAACTGCTGACTGAACCTGCATGTTAACCTTCAGAGAATCTTGAACAACTACTCCCAAGTCCCTTTGTGCTTCTGATTTCCTAAGCATTTCCCCATTTAGAAAATAGTCTATGCCTCCATTCCCCCTTCCAAGTGCATAACCTCACACTTGCCCACTGTCCTAGCCTGTCCAAGTCCATCTTCAGCCCCCCTGCTTCCTCAGTACTACCTGTTCCTCTACATATCTTTGTATCATCTGCAAACTTAGCAACAGTGCCTTCAATTCCTTCTTCCAAATCGTTAATGTATATTGTGAAAAGTTGTTGTCCCAGCACTGACCCCTGAGGCACACCACTAGTCACCGGCTGTCATCCTGAAAAAGACCCCTTTAACCCCACTCTCTGCCTTCTGCCAGTCATGCATCTGACTGACTCCGGGTTACTGTGTGACTGTTTTCCCCTATCACATTATTGGCAGCCACACTTATCTGATAGATTTATGAAATAATAGAAGCTGTAATTAGTGTTCATAGTCATGAAATTGTTTTATGGGATTTAAGATTGCACTTCTTAATTTACTGAGAAGATTGAGGCCCTTAAGACAAAAGCATCAAAATGGAATGTAATTGCACAGATACTGAAGTGGTGTAAAGAAAATACTGCATGCTCTGGTCGATCTTACCAATCAATATTTGCTGCTGATTCTTAATGTTGGGTTGGGATCGTCGAGGTTGAAATTTATTTTTAAAAATTAAATTTTTTTTTAAAAATCTTAAGCAGGAACAAACCTGTCCATGTTTTTTGTTATAATGGAGGTTTCTCATGTTAACTTCCAGGCTTGGGGGAAACCTGGCAGTTGAAAGATCAGAATAGCTGAAAACCTGGTTCAAGCACTACTTGTGGACCAGGAGAAGCAGAAATATCTCCTGTAGACCCAATCAGCATCTCAGTAAAACATACACCCCAAACCCACCATCCCAACCACCACAATCCTTGCAATATGCCTGATCACCACCCCAACCACAATCTGCTCACCAACGCCCCTCCTCTGCCCCGCACCCAAATCTGCTTTTTCACCTTATGATGTAGACACTCCTCTCTGTCTCAGATAGCCTTCTGTCCTACTAATCGGGCTGTGTGCGCGCAGGAAACCAACATAAAATAATTTAAAGGAGCCCTGCAGTTATATATGCTGTTCAAGAAACCCATTAACTAGGTCTCCTGATCTCCGAATAATCCCCATGCATTGAATGTGTCTTCGGTCTTTCATCCCAACATTTAGACACTAAAAGTCTGGATCAAGTGTCTTAGTATGTTTTCACTCTTGCTTTTCCGAGACCAGTCAGTGCATCTTCAGAAATTGCTGCTTTTCATGCCCATGTTTAATCAGCCCAGAGTACTAAAATTATCTCTTTGGCTTATTGCACTTTCTCCAAATGCTCCTCTATTCTATAGTGATATTATTTTTGCAAACGTGCAGTCTGTTTCTGTGTGTATACTGTTGATACTGAGCTCCACTCTTCCACCACTATCATTGATCACCTAGAGCAATGTTTCCTCTGATGTCTGTTTGTTGTGTGCAACTGCCTATGGTTGCACAACACAGCTTAGAGAGAGTATTGCCTTTAATGTGAATTTATGGATGAGTCAAGAAATTCTACCATGGGATACCAGGAAAACTGAAGCCATCAATTTTGCTCTCTGCTATTACTGTTCTCCTTTGTCATTCAGTTCACCCCTTTTTCAAGCACTTGCCTCAGAATACTGTAAGCCATCAAATCTAATTTAAATGACCATTGTCACAAAATAGTTGTTTTCTGTTTCCAGCTAGACTAAACTTAAATGTCTACTAGCAAATAAAAATTTTGAGCAGGTATGAGATTATGTCCACATTTATAGTGGAAAGTATAATCTTGCTGAGCTTTAATCGTAATCTCCCTTGCCTTCCCAATACTACCGTCTGCAGGACGATATATTGTGACAAGTTTAAATGGTCAATTTCCATCCTGAACACACGTAGTAGGAGTATTGAGCCTGCTCTGCCACTCAACAAAATCATGCCTGATCTGATTGTAACCTCAACTCCACATTCCCGCCCACCTGATAGCCTTTCATCCCCTCGTCTAACAAGAATCTATCTACCTCTGCCTTAAAGTAATTTGACTATTCTGCTTCTACTATATTTGAGGAAGACCTCCAAGGACTCTCAACCATCTGAGAGAAATACCTCATCCCTGTCTCAAATGAGCGACCCTTTTTTAAACAGTGACACCTAGTTCTGGGTTCTCCCATTAGAGGAAACATCCTTTCCACATCCACTCTCTCCAGTTTCTTCAGGATCTTATAAGTTTCAATCAAGTTGCCTCCAACTCTTCTGAACGTCAGCAGATACAGATCCAGCCTCGCCAACCTTTCTTCAAAAGACAACCCAGCCATTCCAGCTGTTATCCTAGTAAACCTCGCTGAACTATTTACAATGCATTTAAATCCTTCCTTAAATAAGGTGACTCCGACTATACAGTATAGGAATATTGTATAGGAATTTATAATAACTGGTAATATGAATACAAGAACAGAATTAAACTTAAAATGGGGACTAAATTACATCTGCATGGCCTGGACTACTTATTTCCCCCACCCTCTAATCCCACTTTAGCTGAAAATTGTACTTGGTCCTTGCTGGCTATAAGCAACACCATCGGTAATCATTGGTATATGTCAGTTAAATAAGAATACTGTTTCATTTTCTTTTGTAGCACCAGTAACTGTACGATGCCTGCAGGATTTGGCAAGAATTTACATTCGTCGCAATCTTAGAAAATTGATAAATCAAGAGATTCAGGCCAAAGGTGTTCCTCAGAAGACTGCACCAAAACGGAAGCGCAAGAAGCTTCGCAGACGTAAAATTGATACCTATGTATTTGTGGGCAATCAGTTGATACCTCAGCCATTTGACAGTGATGAGGATGATAAAATGGAAGAAAATAGGGAAGAAGAAAAAGAAATGAATGAAGACCTCAAACAGGAAGAGGCTTCTCCAAATTTGCTTCGTGAAAGAATTCTGAGTCTGCCATTACCAGAATCTTTGAAAGCATACCTAACCTTCTATAGACAAAAATAGCACTGAACAAAAATAATTCTAAAGGTATCTATGTTAACTGATGTGTTTCTTAATCCTCAAATGTAGCATTTTCTAGAGTAATCACTCCACAAAAAAGACATTTGCTTGAAGATAAAGCAGGTTTCAAATATTAAAAGTATGATTAAATTGGTTTGACTTGATTACTTGTAATCCATCGAGTATGAATAACTTAACCTTTTACCAGTGAAGGGAATCATTACATTCAGATGCTGAGCTCACATTTGAAGATTCAGTCAGAATACTTCAGATTATACGCATGAGATTTCTGATATCACAAGAACATTTTGAGGCAATGGTCACATTTTCTATGAGAAGATGAAAAGTAGGATATTTTTAAAGTTGCATAAGAGTTTTAAACATTTAAGTGGCGAGTACCATTTAATATAACTTGATTAATCAGATTTGCTAGTGCAATTAGCAATTTTTAATTATTACCACTTCCCTTCATAAGTCATGCATGCGCAATCATACAATAAATAAGACATAAAGCAATGTATTTGTTTAACTTTGGGAACTGTATTAACCTAAGGAAATATTTTCTATGACAATGCAAAAAAATGCATATGGCCTCTCAGAGCAATTCAGTACAAAAGTGGATTTAGCTATACAAGTGGCAATTGGCAATTGTACAACTACTTAATTATGAGTTTACAGTCCATAAATAATATCTGGCAGGTCCTTCAATTGGGCATTGACACAAGTAATGATTTCATCTTCATGAGGATGAATACTGTTTAGACTCAAAATATCATATACTGTCCTTATACAGCAGATGCACTTTAGAATTGAGGAAAATTTATGTTTGCCAAGAGTTTTAAACTTTTTTGACAAGAACTTGCTTTGTGACATTATTTTTGAGCTTCAAGTGTTAGAACAATGAAAATGCTGTTACCTTTTTCACTTTGAAATTACTTTGGGATAGTAAATACCCTTAAACAATACTCTGGGACCTTAGGGATTATGTAGCCAATTTGCAAAAAAGTAAGGCAATATACCATGGCCACTGATTTGCTTACTGTAGTACTTTGCTCATTTGCACCTCTCCTGAATCATTAATTTGCAGACAGCTCAGGGAGAGGACACTGAGGGATATTTTCTTGATAACTTGTACAGTAGATTGTACTGGTATACCAAGATGATTAATCCATGGTGGATTGTGAACTTGGTGATGATACTTGGAGTGATATTCAGGTAAATATTAGACTTTTTGTACAGACATTGAAATATCTTTTTTTCTGCACTGTTTGTCATTTGATCTATTATGTACAGTGATTAAAACATAGATGTATTTTCATAGATAGGTAATTTTCTGCAACTTTGATCAAGAAATATAAATTCATCTTTAGAAGTGTTGCTTTTTGGTGTCAAAAATATGGTTTGCTTCATTTCATAGAATTACTAATTGCAAACACTAGCAGTTCTATGAATGTTCAAATTGAATGAATACGTTTGCTTCTGTATACATTTATTTGGGGGAATATTTTGCAATAAAATTGATATTCTTTGTCATATTGTGCAGTAATGAGTTTATAAGTCTGCTTTTTGATTGCTTGGATTTAAATAAGTGCACCTCTATTTCAAAAACTATGTATCTGCAGAAGGGCACCAAAAAAATGAGTTTGACGGTCTGCCTTTTATGAGCTATTTCATGTTCTAAAAAGGTAAATAATAATTATAAAAATATTTACAAAGCAGCTATTAAGG
Organism: Scyliorhinus torazame; assembly: GCF_047496885.1. Taxonomy (NCBI): domain Eukaryota; kingdom Metazoa; phylum Chordata; class Chondrichthyes; order Carcharhiniformes; family Scyliorhinidae; genus Scyliorhinus; species Scyliorhinus torazame. The sequence goes on from NC_092717.1 coordinate 134,742,843, forward strand.
CAATAGCTAATGGGCTTTCTCGATAGCACTGTCTAAATGTATATTTAACAAGTCTTCAGCACTATAGTGTATGTGAGCTTTCACATCAGATTTGAAAAGCGTCCCACTGCAGAATCAAACTGGAGCTGAAATTGCTCAATCTCACTCTGCTGTATTAACAGTGGTGAAGCAAGAGTTGCAGTGTATCTGTGGTCAACGCATTTGACCCTGCTAGAGTATCTCTCCGCGCCGGAGACCCAGGTTCAATTCTGGCCTTGGGTAACAGTGCAAACTTCACATTCTCCCCGTGTCTGCATGCGTTTCCTCTGGGTTATCCAGTTTCCTCCCACAGTCCAAAGGTGTGTGGGTGATGTAGATTGGCCATGATAAAATTTCCCCTTAGCGTCCAAGGATGTACAGGTTAAGTAGGGTCATGGTGGGGGAGTAGGCCTAGGTAGGATGCTTTTTTCAGAGGGTCGGTGCAGACTCGATGGCCCAAATGGCCTCCTGCCCTGTAGAGATTCTATGATTTATATTCTGAATTGAGCTACCGGGTTTTAATAGCTGTGTCTGTGTTAAAGGCAACCTGATGTTTTTTTGGAGGGGTGGGGGAGCAAGATGCAGTATGTCTTGCATTAAATTTTGATATTCAAATATTTGGTCAAAGATATTTTTTAAGGCTGAATTCTGGAGCCAATGATTCAGGCCTAAAGACATCATGGACCCCATATGCATCCTTTATGATTTTTCTTTTTTTTTTTTAAATTATTTTTATTAGAGGTTTTCCTAAAATATCAACAACAAAATGAGAGAAAAAAAAAGGAACCCAACAGGGTTAAGTACAAAACACAATCTAGAAAAGCAACCCCCCCCCCCCGGTACATAAATAATAAATTAACATTCCGACTTAACACAACAGGTATATACACCCCCTCAGACACTTCAGTGTAAATAACAAAAACAATAATAGAGTAAACCCTCCCCCCCCCCCCCACCCCCCCAAACTGCTGCTGCCATTGACCAATGTCTATTGTTCTGCCAGGAAGTCTTAAGAACGGTTGCCACTGCCTAAAGAACCCTTGTACCAACCCTCTCAAGGCGAATTTCACCCTCTCCAATTTAATGAACCCTGCCATATCTCTGATCCAGGATTCCACGCTTGGGGACCTCGCATCTTTCCACTGAAGAAGAATCCTTCGCCGGGCTACCAGGGATGCAAAGGCCAGAATTCCGGCCTCTTTCGCCTCCTGCACTCCCGGCTCCTCTGCCACCCCAAATATTGCGAGCCCCCAGCCCGGTTTGACCCTGGATCCTACCACCCTCGACACCGTCCTTGCTATGCCCTTCCAAAATTCCTCCAGCGCTGGACATGCCCAGAACATATGGATGTGATTTGCCGGGCTCCCTGAGCACCTAACACACCTGTCCTCACCCCCCAAAAACGGGCTCATCCTTGTCCCGGTCATGTGTGCCCTGTGCAGCACCTTAAACTGTATGAGGCTGAGCCTCGCGCACGATGAAGAAGAGTTCACCCTCCCCGGGGCATCTGCCCACGTCCCTTCCCCAATTTCCTCTCCAACTCCTCCTCCCACTTACCTTTTACCTCCACCACCGAAGCCTCCTCCTGCATCACCTGGTAAGTTTCCGAGATCTTCCCCACTCTTTCTTTCTCCTCCCCCCCCCCCCCCCCCCCCCCCCCCGAGAGCACCCTGTCCTGTACTGTGTGTGTGGCAGTAGCCGCGGGAATTCCACCACCTGCCGTCTGGCAAACGTCCTTACCTGAAGGTGTTCCCCGGGGGTGAGCCCATACTTCTCCCCCAGTTCACCCAGGCTCGTGAACTTCCTGTCCACAAACCGGTCCCCCAACTTTCGTATCCCTGCCCTGTGCCACCCCGAAAACCCTCCACCTGTTCTTCCTGGGGCGAACCGGTGGTTCCCCGTAATGGGGTCCACGCCGAGGCCCCAACTTCCCCCCTGTGCCGCCTTGATTGCCCCCAAATTGAGGGCAGCCACCACCACCGGGCTCGTGGTATACCTCCTTGGAGGGAGCGGCAGCGGCGCCTTTGACAGCGCCCCCAGACTTGTATCCACACAAGACGACGTCTCCAGCCTCTTCCATGCAGCCCCCTCCCCCTCAATCACCCACTTGCGCACCATCGTGACATTGGCGGCCCAGTATACCCACAGAGGTTGGGCAACGCCAGTCCCCCCCCCTATCTCTACTCCGCTCCAGGAACACCCTTTTCACCCTTGGAGTCCCTCGCACCCACAGAAACCCCATTATACTCCTGTTAACCCGCCTGAAAAAAGCCTTTGGGATAAACACGGGGAGGCACTGGAACAGGAACAAAAACCTTGGGAGCCAGGTCATTTTGATCGACTGCGCCCTACCCGCCAAGGACAGCGGCAACGCGTCCCACCTCTTGAACTCCTCCATTTGCTCCACCAGCCTTGTGAAATTAAGCCTATGCAGGGCCCCCCAGCTCCTGGCCACCTGGACCCCCAAATACCTGAAGCTCCTCTCCGCCTTTTTTAGTGGGAGCTCGCCAATCCCCCTCTCCTGGTCCCCTGGATGAACTACGAACACCTCGCTCTTCCTCATGTTGAGCTTGTACCCCGAAAAAGTCCCCGAATTCCCTAAGAATCCTCATTACCTCCGGCATTCCTCCCACCGGGTCCACCACATACAGCAGCAGGTCGTCCGCATAAAGTGACACCCTATGCTCCTCCCCACCCCGCACCAACGCTCTCCAGTTCCATGACTCCCTCCATGCCATAGCCAGGGGTTCAACCGCCAGTGCGAAAAACAGGGGGGACAAGGGACAGCTCTGTCTCGTCCCTCGGTGCAACCAAAAGTACTCGGTCCTCCTGTTTGTGGCCACACTCGCCATCGGGACCTTATACAACAGCCTAACCCACCTGGCAAACCCCTCCCCAAACCCGAACCTCTTCAGCACCTCCCACAGGTACCCCCACTCTACCCTATCGAAGGCTTTCTCAGCGTCCATCACCACTACTATCTCCGCCTCCCCCTCCCTCGCCGGCATCATGATAACGTTCAAAAGCCTCCGCACATTCGCGTTCCCGCACATTCGCGTTCAACTGTCTCCCCTTCACAAACCCCGTCTGGTCTTCACAATCTGCGGCACACAATCCTCAATCCTCGTGGCTAAGACCTTCGCCACCACCTTGGCATCTACATTTAGCAAGGGAATCGGTCTGTAAGACCCACATTGCAGGGGATCCTTGTCCCGCTTCAGGATCAAGGAGATCAGTGCCCGGGACATCATCGGGGGCAAAGCCCCCACCCACCCCACCCCTCCCTTGCCTCATTAAAGGTCCTGACTAACAGCGGGCCCAACAGGTCCATATATTTTTTATAGAATTCGACCGGGAAACCGTCCAGCCCCGGTGCCTTCCCTGCCTGCATGCTTCCTATCCCTTTGATCAGCTCCTCCAGCCCAATCGGGGCTCCCAATCCCGCCACCAGTCCCTCTTCCACCTTTGGAAACCTCAATTGGTCCAGGAAGCAGCCCATCCCTCCCTCCTCCCGTGGGGGTTTGGATCGGTACAATTCCTCGTAAAAGTCCCTGAAGACCCCATTGATGCCAACCCCACTCCGCAACACACTCCCTCCCCTGTCCTTAACTCCCCCGATCTCCCTAGCTGCATCCCGCTTCCGAAGCTGATGCGCCACCATCCGGCTTGCCTTTTCCCCATACTCTTAAATTTCCCCCTGGGCCTTCCTCCACTGCACCTCCGCCTTCCTGGTAGTCACCAGGTCGAATTCGGCCTGGAGGCTACGCCTCTTCCTCAACAATCCTTCCTCGGGCTCCTCCGCATACCTCCTATCTACCCTCACCATCTCCCCCACCAGCCTCTCCCTCTCCCCCCGCTCTCTCCGCTTCTTGTGGGCCCTAATGGAGATCAGCTCTCCCCTCACCACCGCCTTCAGTGCCTCCCATACCATCCCCACTCGGACCTCCCCGTTGTCGTTGGTCTCCAAGTACCTCTCTATACTTCCTCGGACCCGCTCGCTCACCTCCTCGTCCGTCAGCAGCCCCACCTCCTAGCGCCACAGCGGGCGCTGGTCCCTCTCCTCTCCCATCTCCAAGTCCACCCAATGCGGGGCGTGGTCCGAAATGGCTATTGCCGAATACTCAGTATCCTCTACTCTCGTTATCAGCGCCCTACTCAAAATGAAAAAGTCAATTCGGGAATAAGCCTTATAGACATGTGAGAAGAATGAAAATTCCCTAGCCCCCAGCATTGCAAATCTCCAAGGGTCCACCCCTCCCATCTGGTCCATAAACCCCCTCAGCACTCTAGCCGCTGCCGGCTTCCTACCCATCCTAGACCTGGAGCGATCTATTGCCGGATCCAGCACCGTGTTAGTCTCCCCCCATTATCAGGCCTCCTACTTCCAAGTCTGGGATCCGACCCAACATATGCCGCATAAAACCTACATCGTCCAAGTTCGGGGCATACACATTGACCAGTATCACCCTCTCTCCCTGCAACTTACCACTTACCATTATGTACCTACCGCCATTATCTGCCACAATGCTCGACGCCTCGAATGACACCTTCTTTCCCACCAAGATCGCCACCCCTCGATTTTTGGCATCCAGCCCTGAGTGAAACACCTGACCTACCCACCCTTTCCTCAATCTTACCTGGTCTGCCACCTTCAGATGTGTCTCCTGAAGCATAACCACATCCGCTTTGAGCCCCTTCAGGTGCGCGAACACGCGGGCTCGCTTAACCGGCCCATTCAGTCTCCTTACATTCCAGGTTATCAGCCGGATCAGGGGGCTACCCGCCCCCCTCCCCCGCCGACTAGCCATGACCCCTCCTCGGCCAGCCACGCGCCCGCACCCCACACCCGGCCCGTTCCCCACAGTCGCATACCCCTGTCTCGACCCCCCCCCACCCCCCCACTCACTCCAGCTCCTCCTTGACCACACCCCCCCCCCCCCACACCCCGGCTAGGACCCATCTTAGCTGATTTACTCCCCCCGTTGCACTTCCGCAAATCAGCTGACCCCGGCCACTCCCGCCTCTCCTTCGACTCCTCCCATTGTGTGACACACCCTCCTCTCCCGTCCCCATCCATCGGCTCTCCCCCTCCTCCTTCCGTTCGAAGTGCGGGAAACAACCCTCGCTTCCCCGCCCCGGCCCTGCTCCCTCCAGTCTTCAGCGCGGGAGAAAGCCCGCGCTTTCCACCTACCAGGCCCCGCCACCTTTGACGCAGCTCCTTTTACAGGCCCGGTCCCCTCACCCCTGACTCGGGGGGGCCCCCCCCTCCACCCCCTCCCCCGCGGGGCCCCATCTCATTGCCGTCCACCCCTACTCCATTTACTTACGCCCCTCCAAGAGCCCACCCGACAGACCCAACCAAAACAGTGCCCAACCCGCCCCAGCCACCCTCGCCGACCCGAAAGAGAAAAACACAGAGAAAAAGAAACCCGGAGCAATACAAAGGCCCCCCCACTTCGAAACAAAAATAAACATAACATATCAACCGCAGTCCCCAATCGCCCATCCCGACCCTCAATCTGTGTCCAACCTCTCGGCCTGAACAAAGGCCCACGCCTCCTCCGGAGACTCAAAATAATGGTGCCGGTCCTTGTAGGTAACCCACAGTCGCACCGGCTGCAACATGCCAAACTTCACCCCCTTCCTGTGCAGCACCGCCTTCGCTCGATTGTACTTGGCCCTCCTCTTCGCCACCTCCGCACTCCAGTCCTGGTATATCCGAACCTCCGCGTTCTCCCACCTGCTGCTCCTCTCCTTCTTGGCCCACCTGAGCACACACTCCCGATCGACGAACCGATGGAACCTCACCAGCACCGCCCGCGGAGGCTCGTTAGCCTTGAGCCTCCTCGCCAGCACTCTATGGGCCCCTTCCAGCTCCAGGGGCCCCTGGAAGGACCCCACTCCCATCAGCGAGTTCAACATGGGGACCACATAGGCCCCCACGTCCGGCCCCTCCGGGAGGCCCAGAATCCGCGGATTCTTCCGCCTCGACCGATTCTCCATCTCCTCGAACCGCTCCTGCCATTTCTTGTGGAGCGCCTCGTGTGCCTCCACCTTTACCGCCAGGCCTAAGATCTTGTCCTCATTGTCAGAGATCTTTTGTCGAGCCTTGCGGATCGCCACCCCCTGGGTCGTCTGTGTCTCCAGCAGCTTATCAATAGAAGCCTTCATCGGCTCTAGCAGGTCCATTTTAATCTCTCTGAAACAACGCTGGATACCCTCCTGCTGCTCCTCCGCCCACTGCATCCACGTTGCCTGGTCCCCGCCCGCCGCCATTTTGTCCTTCTTCCCTCGCACCTTCTTCGGGTCCACCACCACCTTTTTTGTCGCCCCACTCCTAGTTGAAGCCATATACTGACGGGGAATTGTTATAGACACCTTCCCACACCGGGAAACGTCGGAAAAGTGCCGTTGGGGGGCCCTGAAAAGAGCCCAAAAGTCCGTTTTTGCGGGAGCCGCCGAATGTGCGACTGAGCTCCGCATAGCCGCAACCGGAAGTCATCCTTTGTGATCTTAATGTGGGCTGAAACAGCAACAGGAATCACATGTTATATCACCCTGACAGTTCTGCATATATTAGTAAATTACGTCCTGAGCAAGAATTTCTTTTTAGCTGCTCTTCCATGTGGAAATGGGTTATTTCTGCATACTCCTTTATTTTTTTTCCACCCCAGGCTGGTTGCTCTATCTCACTCCCCTGATGTGACCTATAATTGTATCGCTGATCTGTAGCAATTGGGACCAAGTAACTTTAAAACCATTCATGCAGCAACAGTGTTGTTGGAGTAAGCAAACTATTTGATCATGGATATATATGATTATAACATGTTTAAGGTTTGGCAGTTAGAAGTGGCAGGGAGTTTAGTATTTTCTTTAATTGGAGAGCAATTTGCACTTATTTTCCCCAAGACCAATGTGGAGAGGCATTGTGTATATTAGATTTCAAGAGGTGAGGTGGGAGTGATTGTCCTTGACAGCTTGGTAGCATTTGATTATGTGGATCAAGCAGTCCTAGTAAAACTGAAGTTGATGGTGATATGGGGGGAGAAAACTCTCCATTAGATTTGTAGTTAAGGAATACAAATCATCTTAGCTCCAGTATGTTGCAGGAGTTCCTCAAGGAACCTTCTTCAGCTCTTTCATCAATGCCTTTCTCTCCATTGTAAGATCAGATAGGTTCCTTGCTATTCACAATTCCTCAGATTTAATAATGCTGCCCATGCCTATATACAGCAAGACCTGGATATCACCTAAGTTTGGATTAAAAGGAAGGAGTAATATTTGTGCTGCAAAACAACCAATGATCATCTCCAGCAAGAAGTTGTCTAACAATTTCCCCTTGGCATTCAATGGCATCACCAATGTTGAAGCCCCCATGAGATCCTGAGGGTTATCATTTACCAAGAACTCAACTGGACTAGCCATATGTTTAGCTACAAGTGCAATTCAACAGCTGGGAAATCTGTGGTGACGAGTTCACCAATGGATTCCCCAAAGCCTGTCCACATTGTGGCTACAAGAAATGGTCGGAGATTCAGTATTCTATGGTGAGCAATTTCCCTTGCCTCTCCAGAGATTTTCCACCACCTATGGCGACAAGTCAGGATTGTGATGGAATACTGCCCACTTGCCTGGACGTGTCCATTTCCCAACAACACTCCAGAAGCTTCACCTCAGCCAGAACAAGGCAACTTGCTTGATTCAATCCTAGTTTAAATCGTGGTACTGCTGATCTGATGGCACTGTGGTATACCTATACCATGCTCATTGCAGTAGTTGTGAGAGGTTGACTCATCATCACCCTTCTCAAGCGCAATGAGGAACAGGCCATAAATGCTAGCCTTGCCAGCAACAGTCATCCCACAAACAAATGAAACATAAGGAAGATTCTCTCAAAGTCAGATTAGCTAGTTTTGGAATACATTTCAAATAATGACACAATTAAAGACAGCAACTTCATAATTTGGAGAAGGGTAGCTAATACACAAGTGGTTTTCTGCAAGTGGATCAGCCTTTTTCACTTTTATTTAAAGATTTTGGAAGAATATATTGGTATGATTGTTCATTTACAGTTGAGATAATATGGCACAAATTATTATTTGCTATATTATTACCTAAGTAGCCAGGTAAGCAGGAACTTCTTGGATGCAAATCCAAAGACTATAATAATAATCTTTATTGTCACAAGCAGGTTTACATTAACACTGCAATGAAGTGACTTTGAAAAGGACATAGTCGCCAATTCCGGTGCCTGTTCGGGTACACAGAGGGAAAATTCAGAATGTCCAATTCACCCAACAAGCACGTCTTTCGGGACTTGTGGGAGGAAACCGGAGCCCCCGGAGGAAACCCACGCAGACACAGGAAGAACGTGCAGACTTCGCACAGTCACCCAAGCTGTGGATCGAACCTGGGACCCTGGCGCTGTGAAGCAACAGTGCTACCCACTGTGCTACTGTGCTGCTCTTCTATGCATTCACCACAAAGGAAAAACTGTACTTTGGATATTGGTAAACTGCTCGCAAGATAAATTGCGGTTAGTTTCCTGACTTTTGAGACGTTGGTTTAATCTGAGGATGAATCAAAAATATGGTATCCAAATATACACAAATTGACACTCTGAATTTGCTCAAGTGTTGTTCACCCAGTAACATTGGGTGACATTTTCCTTTAGGAGATGGTTCTCCAACAGGAGGTGAATTGCAACTGATTTGTGACTGGAAGTGCAGATACGGAAATAATTCATTACCCTTTGCTATGCAAATTTATGCATGGTGAAGATTACAGGGGATTCCCAAGGAAATGCAGCTTTTGGTCTGCCATTTTGAGTAGGCGTCCCGATGGCAAGGTCCGGCGGCTGACCACAGCCTCCACCCCTGGATTTTGCGTGTTCCCCCAAGTATGGGGGTGATCTGACCTAAATCGGGGGGACTCAACCAGATAGCCCCCCTAAATCGGGGGGACTCAACCAGATACCCTCTAAATAGGAAGTCATTCCACTGACCCCCTTCCCCCCCAGAAAAGAGACCCCTGTCTGGAAGCTAGAGAGCAGTCCAGACAGAGGCAATGAAAAATATTACTGTTGTAATGTTCAACTGGGCATACGCCTGCTGGCTCAGACAGGAAGCACCACATGTGAATTCCTGGAAATCGAAAGCAGTGACCTGTGTTTAAACCCTTCAAATCATTGAGCTGCAAGCTATTCATTAATTTCCCTCACTGGGCTGTGATTGACAGCTTCCACACATAGCTGCAGCCTTGTTTTATTTATATTCCTTCATGCCAGACTAACTCTGAAGTGCTCTAACAACAATGTTTACAAACATCAATCACTTCAAAGATAGGTGCTGTCAATTTCCAGCGGAACACTTCAAAAACACAAGTGTGAAGGGGGTGATTAGAATCCACTTAACTCTCTTTGAAGTGGTTGATGTTTGGAAATATTGTGCTTAGAGCAATTCAGAGTTATTCAACCTTGAAGGAGAATGAATGGAGCAAGACTGCAGCTGTGTATGTGTGTGGAAATTGTCAATCACAGTCAAGTGATGGAAATGAATGAATGGCCTGCATCTCGAGGATCTGAGAGGTTTAAACACATGTCACTGCTTTTTGTTTCCAGGAGTTGACACATGGTGCTCCCCCTGTCTCAGTCAGCAGGAGTATGCTCAGGTGAATGTTACAACAGCAATATTTTTCACTCTACTTAAGATCACGCCTCCATCCTATCCCCGTAACCCATAACCTTTTGGACACCAGCCAATCCACCTAATGTAAACATCTTTGGACTGAGAGGAAAGTGGAGCACCTGGAGGAAACCCACGCAAACACGGTGAGAATGTTCAAACTCCACAAAGTCACCTGAGGCCAGAATTAAACCCGGGACCTTGGAGTTGTGAGGCAGCAGTGCTAACCACTGTGGCACAGTGCTGCCCAGAGTGCAATTGAGCCAGGAGGCTCGATGACTAACCTACCCTCCACTAACTCATCCCCTCTAACCCTCTCACATGTTTAGATCCTTAAAGAAAGAAATTAATGTCAGTTACTCTGGGGAGGACCTCTCGCCTGTCAAATAAGACTTATTGGAAGTACCAGGATAGGTTGCATCATCCAAACAGTTGCAACAGAGGTGGAGACATTGAGATCATAAGACCACAAGACATAGGAACAGAAGCAGGTAATTTAGCCCATCGAGTCTGCTCCGCCACTCAATGAGATCATGACTGATTTGATGTGATCATCCACAATTCCACTTTAACTCCTTATCCTCATAACCCTTGATGCACTTGCTGATTACAGTGGAATTGAATCCTTACAGGAAGCAGGGTGTGAGGAAATGTAGTCAAGGTAGCTATTGGAGTCAGTGAGCTATTGACTGTTATTAGCTAGCCTACCTCCAGTCATGGAGGCAGAGAAGTCAAGGAAGGGAAGGGTAGAGCTGGACATGGACCACGTGAAAATGGAAATTGGAAGCAAAGTCAATGAAATCTTCCAGGTTAGCGTTAGAGCTGTTAATGAGCGAAGGGCCTGAGTATTTTTGAAATAAAACTTTCATATATCCCACAAAAAGGCAGGCATGCGAGGACCCATGTGGCTACTCATAGCAACATATCTTATTTGGAGGTAGCAAGTGAAGTTGAAGGAAAAGTGATTGGAACAATTTCAACCTGGTGGTGGATGGAGACTGTTTGGGCCTCCGTGCAAGAAAAAAATGGAGTGCTCTGAGACCATCCTGTTGGGAGCTGGAGGTGTTGAGAGATTGCATATACATAGTGAAAACAAGGTAGTTAGGGCCAGGAACTGGAAACTATTAAAGCAAAGGAGAGCATTGGATGAGTCACCAATAGCTGGGAAGAGGCTGGACAAGGGGGAAAAGTCGCAATAGGAAGAAATCAGCTCAGTGAGGCAGGAACAGGATGATACAATGGGTCTACATGGACAGTCATGTTTGTGAATTTTGGGAAGGAGGTAGATTTACAAGAATATTGCCAGGGCTGGAAAAATGCAACTACGAGAAAAGATTAGGTAGGCTAGGGTTGTCTTCCTTAGAGTAGAGGAGGCTAAGGGGTGGCCCATTTTGGATGTACAAAATTAAGAGGGACCTAGATAGAGTAGATGGGAAAGACTTGTTTCCCCTAGCTGAAGGGTCAATTACCAGCAGGCATAGATTTAAGATGATTGGTGGACGGATTAGAGGGGGACATGACGAAAAACCTTTTCACCCAGAGGGTGGTGGGCATCTGGAATTCACTACTTAAGTTTGTGGTTGAGGCTGAAAAGCTCAACTCATTTAAAAAGCACCTGGATCTGTAATAAAGTGCTGCAACCTGCAAGGCTACAAACCAGGGATTAAAATGAGGGCTAGTTCCTTTTTAGATGGTGCAGACATGATGGACTCAATGTCTTCTTTTTCCACCATAACTTTATAGTTCAATTGTTCTGCAGCAGCATATTGTTCAGGGTTGGAGGGCTATGAGGTTCAAGATTGTGGAAGGAAGATCACCTGAGAAGATGAGGTCAGTGCCAGTCATGGAAGCATTGGCTTGTTGTCTAGTGGTGGGGCTATGGTACAGGGGGAGGTAGGAGGAGGTAAGAGAGTTGTCATTCAGCCTCTCCTTGGTCGAGATCAATACGCCAGACAGCTTGTCTGCTGTTTGATCGCATCATGAAACTTCATGTCATTTAACCTCTCCTGCCCTTCACCTGATAACAGGCCTCGACTTTTGTTCTTCTTCCTACATCCACTCCTTCCTCACTGTCACATGGTGAAAACCAATTGCATTTCTGTTTTTTTCTGATGAAAGGTCACTGACCTGAACTGTTAGCTTTCTCTCTGTCTCATAGATGCTGCCAGTATTTTGCTTTTCTATTATTGTGCAATGCCATTGCTCCCTTAAAGGTGAAAAGTGCCCCGCTTTTTTTAAAATTTAGAGTACCCAATACTTTTTTCCCAATAAAGGGGCAATTTAGCGTGGCCAATTCACCTACCCTGCACATCTTTTTGGGTTGTCGGGGTGAGACTCACGCAGACATGGTGAGAAGGTGCAAACTCCACACGAACAGTGACCCGGAGCCAGGATCGATCCTGGGTCCTCGCCACCATGAGGCAGTTGTGCTAACCACTGCGCCACCGTGCTCTGCATTTAGTGTGTTGAATGTCTTGAAACTCGTACATTAGGAATCTGCAATCCTGAAGGCTTTTCATTTTTTAATATGCTATAAAAAAGTAGTTTAAAGGAACAGAAAATACTGTGCAGGATCAATGAGGGTAATTTAAAAAGAAATGCTTCAAAATTGCCAGTAAAACACCAGAAAGTGACTACTCCTGCTGCACTTAAAATCGGTCCTAATTTTATGAGAACTAAAATTCCTGTCTATGATGCTTTCCGCCACCTTCTTACTCCTAAGTGCATCCAATTGTTGCCCCAACCTATCCATGCAGTCTGTGAGGAGCTGCGATTGGGTGTACTTCCTGCAGATATAGTCATCCGAGTTGCTGGAAGATCTTCCACATCTCGCAAGTGCAGCATTTAACCCCACTAACTGACATTTCTATCACCAATTAAATTATTTACAAAAATTTATCAAACTCTTACCTTCACTTATCTCTGCTGATACCCGAGGTAGGTCTTTATATCACTTACCTTCCCAGGATGCTCTCTGGATCTCTCCCTCTTTAATTGCCACACTGCTGCAAGTTACCAAGTTTCAATCCCACTCTGGCTGCGCATTCACCACTTGTTAATTTTTTATGGCACAGTATCCAGATCCTTGGATTCGTACTACCTGCATTGACCATGATGGTTATCTGCATCCATTCTCTTCATAATGTTTGTCTAGAGGGTCGCCTTGTCCTGAAGGAAAGACGATCTTTCTCCTCCTGTTCACCTCAAGCATCAATGGGAATGTTCTCCAGCCTGTTGCACCATTTCCACTCCTCCTTCTAATCATAGACTTTCATCCTTCAAGGACTATGCCCTAAGTTGGCATTGGTGACCATGGACTCCCATTGGATTGGTCCATGATTATGTTTGGCATTACCTTCTCCAATATGGCTGACCACAGAACTTTCTAGCTCTTGTCAAATGCCATAAGGCAAGTATTGAAAGGATTTACAGGCTGACGATCAATCAGTTTGGCCACTTGATGAATCTTCCATCGTCATCCAGTCTTGAAGTGGGACTTGAACTCTTCTGGCCTAGAGCCAGGGATCCTACCACTGTGGCACAAGACCTTCCTCATATGCTCTACTTTGACCAATTCCTACACATGTTGCTCCCAGAATGCACCTTCTCTTTTAAAAGCTAGCTTGAATAGAATTTCTATTTAATTATAAGCAGTATTGTCCTTCAGGTGCTGCAGGACAATTCATTTCTGTAATGACAAACCAACTAGGGGTACTAGTCTCTTACCAACTTGCACCCTCTTGCTGAGCTGTGCAGCCACTCAGCAGTGAGCTTGTGCTATCACAGCAAGCCATCATCATTGAAATAGCAGGTGACACAAAGTTTGCATGCTGCCTGTACAATGCTGTGAACAGGCAAGGATTAAATGTGTATCATTATCCCTGTGCCTGTTTTCTGGCTTTATGCACTTCTCCCCCTGTGATTAATGAAGTGTTAACACGTGCATTGATCCACAGCATAATTTCACAGAAGATTGTTAGCTGTACCCAACAAAAATATTGAATAGCCTTGATATAGCCTAAATTACCACGGTTTATAACCTGTACAAACAATTTCTGCAACTCTTTCATCCGAGGTGAACATATAAGGTTCCACTGCACTATTTGAGGAAGAGCAGGAACGTCCACCTGTTGTCCTGACTTTGTCCCTCAACCAGCATAAAAAAGAGACCCATTATCTAGCAAGTTATCTCAGTGCTGTTTATAGGGCCTTGCTGTGTGCAAATTAGCAGCTGTTTCCCCAACAGTGACTACAGTTCAAAATTACTTAATTGGCTTTAAAGTGCTTTGGGATTGAGATCATGAAAGTTGCTGTATATAAAAGCAAGTTCTTCCACATTAAAAAGCAATATACCACTGTACCATTAAAGAGATTTATCACAACTCTGCATATTGCAGTCATTTTTTTTGCAGTCGGTTTTCTTTCATCTTAAATTTCAACTTTTGCTTCCTGTTATTATTTGCCCAATTTGCATGATTGGCAAAATCAGGCTTATGTTACTTATGTGCAAGAACAAAGGGGGCAATAACAGGGAAGATCAGCCATGTTAACTTAGCTGAGGCAAGCTCCTTCTCTTCATTTTCATATGGAAAATGTGTACAGAGTAGGTTTGCATATTAGTTGGTTGGTAGTTGCAAAAATGAATGGACTTGCAGTATCTGAAGGATTGCAGAAATGATATACTATTTTCCAGCATCACTGTGAAGGAGTGAGGTAAGTATTTGTTGTAATATCAATGACAGAGACATTTACAGACAATGCACTCTTCTTGGGGTGGTGGTGCAGAGAAAGAGGTCAATACCCTTTGTGAAAACTATTTGGATGAAGCTAGTGATGACAAGCCTCCCAGTTCTGTTATACCTGGAAAATAAGGCACAAGAATTTCAAAAGGCAGTCACAGCATTCCTGCTCTTTGGCTGAAGAATACTGATAAATATTTTCTATTCTAGTTTGGCAAGGAGTGACTAATATCCTGCCATTTAATTTGCAGGCAAACTCAGATTTCTGTCAAATGGCAAAGCTACCTTGATTTGGTGGAAAAAAACAGTCTATGTTTCAATAGGGAGGCAATTATCCAGTGTGTTATACTGGAGTGTAACATGTGAAGGAAATTAGCACAGGGACAGCCCACACTGTTTCAAGTACAATTGCCACTGCAGTGGACCTATAACCACATATTCATTTCAATCCGTAACTTCTGCCGTTTGCATTGCATTGAAGCAATCAAGCAGGTCACTGCAACCTTAAGGGAGCAGGAATAAATAGAAAGCTTAGCACTTCTACTAAGTACAGAAAGTTGTTGATAGTAGCCATGTTACTATCAGGGTGCTGAACAACAGCTTGTGGCATATATCACCTGCACAGAATTTTATTTGATGACTGAATCCGTGAACTAGGGCGACCACAGCCAAATAATTCTTGTGACTGCCAAGACATTCTGTTATTGTGATGGTTCTACTACTCTTCGAAGGAGCAATATGAACATACTGATGGCTCCTGAGAGACCCCATGCTGCCTGATTGCTTAACATAGAACATAGAATTCCTGCAATGCAGAATGAGGCCATCTGAAAGTGCACCTTACCTAGGCCCACTCCCCCGCCTAACCTACACACTGAGGGGCAATTTAGCATAGCCAATCCACTTAACTTGCACATCTTTGGACTGTGGGATGAAACCGGAGGAACGTGCACTTCACACAGACAGTCACCCAAGGCCAGAATTGAATCCAGGTCTCTGGCAATATGAGGCATCAGTGCTAACCACTGTGCCACAGTTATATTCTAGCTTTGTTATACTGCCTTTGAAATAGACAACATCTCTCGTATTTTAAGAATTATCAGAACAATGAAAGCTGATTCTGCATTCCAAATGTGATAATAATGAGTGGACTGCCATTTAAATGTCATAAAATTGCAGCAGTTTGTAGATCAAGTCGGAAACAAATGGCTTTTGCATCATTATGCTGCCAAAAAGGTTGTTTGCTCCCGAATTGCATTATGAAATCACATCGATAATGGTGCGGAATTTCTAAATCCTGATGAGGCTGCAGTTAGTGCTGAAAAGCAGCACCACCTAAAGGCAAATGTGGAGTATTTTAACATGAATTTTCCCGCACACTGAGCTTGTATAAACATAGGACAGGTAGTAGGCCATTCAGCCCTTTCAGCCCAAAGACTTCTCAACATATTTTGAAATGTAATGTGATCCACACTGTGATTTTAAATACAAATACATCTCACAAAATAAGAAGGGGGGAATGCCATTAATAAGTGTGGAGTTTAGGGGTGACTGTAGTCTGAAATCTTTGCAAATCAAAAGACTGGACATAATTAGGAGATTGCTGAAGGTAGGTAAGACTCCTGGCTCCATAAACTTTCACCTCAGAGTTCAGAGGATATTTTCCCAAACGATTGGTTCAATTGTCCCAAATGATTCAAAAATAGCAAATGTAACCTCATTTTATAAAAGAGAGACATTACAAACCTGAATGTCCTACTACCACTGTTGGGAAAGTGTTTGAATATATTATGTGGAACAAGGGAGAATTTTGAAGAGCATAAGCTAATTTGTGACATGATTTTAGGATTTGGAGGTTATGTTTAACTAATATATGATTTATCTGTGGAGATGGGGGAGAGAGTAGAGATCATTATAACTTTTATCGCCATGAGAAAATGGATAAACTGGTTTCCAACTTCATGTGCTGCCTGATTTTATTTTCTTCTTCAATGGAGAAAAATTTGGGTGGGCTGTCAAATGAGTGGGTGTGAGATTTGCTATCGGCCCATTTTCTGCCCAGTGATAAAACGTTATAATGATCTCTAGCAATGTTGTCTAGGTGGAATTTAGAAAGGAATTTGACACTGTCCCACATTGTAGGCTACTACATAAAATCCAAATCAATGTGATAGAGAAGGAATACAATAGCAGCATGGATAAATTCCATCTTAGTAAGCTTTCCTGTCATGTATGGAATTTAAGAACCAGGATCCACATTTACAAATTAAGAACTATACAATGAATTGTACAATGCAGGAAGTTTCTATTTTACGAAGGAGATGCAAATTTTGTAGGGCAGATTTACTTACTTCGGTAACTTAGGGCTCGATTCAACTAATTGAAAACAAAGTCCCATAGCGAGCGCGTTTAGCTGTGCACACAGCGCTGAAAAACACATGGCTATACAAAGTGACTCGCGTTGTACAAGGGACCTCAGTGGGGAATGCGCAGCCGAGGCCGCAATAACCCAGTTTTGTACACTGAGGAGCAGTGGCATCATGAGCTCCCAAGGCGAGACTTCTGGTGGCGGCCATGGAGGAGTAGGTCGCTGATTTGATAGCTCTCGCCTGTGATTGACTTTTGGACCTTTTTCCCAGTTTCGTTCCGGATTTTATGGGATAACTCGGTTTTATGCTCGGTTTGAGCAGGTAATCAACAATCTGCTGTCGAGTGCCCCAGCAGCCCATAACTCACCCATACCGACCATCACAGCTTCCAAAGTCAAGTCGGATTTCCTGAAAGTGGACCCTCGGAAGACAACGGGCCCGGACGGGATCCCTGGTCGTGCACTCAGAGCCTGCGCGGACCAGCTGGCAGAGGTGTCCGCAGACATCTTTAACCTGTCCCTACTCCACTCCGAGGTCCCCACCTGCTTCAAGAAGACCACCATCATACACCCGGTGCCAAAGAAGAACCAGACAATGTGCCTCAATGACTACCGTCCAGTGGCCCTGACATCAGTTGTAATGAAGTGCTTCGAGAGGCTGATCATGAAGCGCATCACCTCCATACTCCCAGAACGCCTTGATCCACTGCAATTCACATACCGCCGCAACCGGTCCACAGCAGACGCCATTTCCCTGGCCCTACACTCATCCCTAGAGCATCTTGACAACAAGGACTCCTACATCAGACTGCTATTTATTGACTACAGCTCCGCCTTCAACACCATAATCCCAGCCAAGCTCATATCAAAGCTCCAAAACCTAGGACTTGGCTCCCCACTCTCCAACTGGATCCTCGACTTACTGACCAACAGACCACAATCAGTAAGAATGAACAACAACACCTCCTCCACAATAGTCCTCAATACTGGGGCCCCGCAAGGCTTAGCTCCCTACTCTACTCCCTGTACACACACGACTGCGTGGCAAAATGTGGTTCCAACTCCATCTACAAGTTTGCTGACGATACGACCATAGTGGGCCGGATCTCGAATAACGACGAGTCAGAATACAGGAGGGAGATAGAGAACCTAGTGGAGTGGTGCAGCGACAACAATCTCTCCCTCAATGCCAGCAAAACTAAAGAGCTGGTCATTGACTTCAGGAAGCAAAGTACTGTACACACCCCTGTCAGCATCAACTGGGCCGAGGTAGAGATGATTAGCAGATTCAAATTCCTAGGGGTGCACATCTCAAAAAATCTGTCCTGGTCCACCCATGTCGACGCTACCACCAAGAAAGCACAACAGCGCCTATACTTCCTCAGGAAACTAAGGAAATTCGGCATGTCCACATTAACCCTTACCAACTTTTACAGATGCACCGTAGAAAGCATCCTATCGGGCTGCATCACAGCCTGGTATGGCAACTGCTCAGCCCAGGAGGGCAAGAAACTTCAGAGGGTCATGAACACCGCCCAGTCCATCACATGAACTTGCCTCCCATCAATTGACTCTGCATACACTTCCCGCTGCCTGGGGAAAGTGGGCAGCATAATCAAAGATCCCTACCACCTGGCTTACTCACTCTTCCAACTCCTTCCATCGGGCAGGAGATACAGAAGTCTGAGAACACGCACGAACAGACTCAAAAACAGCTTCTTCCCCACTGTTACCAGACTCCTAAATGACCCTCTTATGGTCTGACCTCATTAACACTACACCCTGTATGCTTCACCCGATGCCGGTGCTTATGTAGTTACATTGTATACCTTGTGTTGCCCTATTTTATATTTTCTTTTATTCCCTTTTCTTCCCATGTACTTAATGATCTGTTGAGCTGCTCGCAGAAAAATCCTTTTCACTGTACCTCGGTACACGTGACAATAAACAAATCCAATCTAATCCAATCCAAGAGTGAGACAGGAAGGAAAAATCTCCTTCCGGTGTATGGAGAATTGGACCAGAAGTGGCCGTGTGAGAAGACAAAGTCCAATAACGAAGACGCGAGCAGAGCCGGTAACGCGGGAAAGCATGGCAGAGTGCAAGTGCCGCGTGGAGACTGCACAGTGGTCGACGGAGCAGCTGGTGAAGATTTTCGAAGATTGCTTCGCCAAGCTGAAGTAGGACAAGCTCGACCCGATTAAGGCTTCGATTGATCAAGTTGTGCAGAATCAAGAGACCCACGGGAGAGCGATCCAGGAGGTGGAGAAAAAGCTGTCCGAGCACGAGGAGTACATAACCGTGCTGGAGACCAAGGTGGAGATGATGAACGACCGCCAGAAAAGAATGCAGGAGAAGCTGGAGGACCTGGAGAACAGGTCCAGGAGGCAGAATCTTAGAATTGTCGGCCTCCCTGAAGGCAGTGAGTGATCGGATGCGAGGACTTATGTGACGGACATGTTGGAGAAGTTGATGGGGGCTGAGGCATTCCCTTGGCCCCTGGAAGTGGATAGAGCGCACAGAGTCTTTGCGAAGAAGTCCCGAGTGAACGATCCGTCGAGGGCCATGGTGGTACGTTTTCACCTTTTCCTGGACAAGGAACATGTTCTGCAGTGAGCCAAGAAGGAACCTAGCAGCAAATGAGCTGCGCATTTATCAGGACCTGGGCGCAGATCTGGCCAAGAGGCGAACTGGGTTTAATCGGACAAAAACGATCCTCTTTAAGAAAGGGGTGAAGTTTGGGATGCTGTACCCAGCCCAACTGTGGGTCACACATGAGGAACGGGACTTCTACTTTGAAATACCAGACGACGTGTGGACTTTTATTAAAGAAAAGAGGCTGGAGACGAATTGAAAGACACTGAAGCCTTGGAGAAGTACTGTGGTGGCAATTTGTTGTGCTGGGTTGTATAAATATAAGTAGTGCTATGTGTAATAAGGGGCTGCTTGGATGGCTAAAGGTAACTTTGTCTTGCAGGGAGCTGGTTAGAGGGGGGATGGGCTTTGGAGTTGGTTCTGCTTTTTGGGTGATTATTTTTCTAAAGTGGCTGTTTCTTCACCGTTTTTTCTGATGTTTGTTTACTGGGGAATGTGATGCTTTTAAAATGTTTGTCCATGTGAGGGGAGAGGGGAGAGAACAATGGGGAGACAGATTGCTTGGTGCCAGTGGTGGGCTCTATAAAGTCAGCATGGGTCAGCTGACTCTCGGAAGCGCAGTGGGGGGTGAGCAGGTGTTAAGCTGGAGCTTGACTTGGGGGGTTGGATTTCTAGTGTTGTTGCTAGGGGGGAGGGAGAGGGGGAGGGAGAGGGGGGAGCTGCTTTGCTGGCGTGAGGAACTGTTACTAGGGGACAAATGGAAGGTTGGGAACGGCGACTGCCTGAGGGGGGGCTCGAGGAGGCGGAAGGCATGAGCTAGAGGCTGGCCTAAAAAGGGTGATGGCTAGTCGGTGGGGAGGGGGGGTGCTGGAAGCCCCCCGACCAGGCTGGTTACATGGAATGTCAGAGGGCTGAATGGGCCGGTCAAGAGGGCTCGCGTGTTTGCGCATTTGAGGGGGTTGAAGGCGGACGTGGCAATGCTACAAGAGACACACCTAAAGGCTATAGACCAGACTAGATTGAGAAAGGGGTGGGTCAGCCAAGTATTCCACTCAGGGCTGGACTCAAACAACAGGGGGGTAGCGATCTTGATCAACAAATGAGTGGCATTTGAGGCAGGGAGTAACGTGTCAGACAAGGGGGTAAGTACATAATGGTGAGTGAGAAGCTGGAGGGGGTGCGGATGTTACTCATGAACATATATGCTCCGAATTGGGACGATGTGGATCCCAGACTTAGAGTCACATAACTTGATTATGGGAGGAGACTTTAACACAGTCATTGATCCGGAATTGGCCCAATCAAAATCCAGGACAGGGAGGAGGCCGGCTGCGGCAAAGGAATTGAAGGGGTTTATGGAACAGATGGGGGGAGTAGACCCATTGAGGTTTGCACGGCCAAGGGCGAAGGAGTTTTCCTTTTTCTCACATGTCCACAAGGTATACTCTCGCATCGACTTTTTTGTTCTGAGCAGGGTGCTAATACCGGAGGTGGTGGATACTGAGTACTCAGCAATCGCAGTGTTGGATCATGCCCCACATTGGGTGGTTCTACGGGTCAGTGTGGAGAGAGGGCAACGCCCGCTGTGGAGACTGGATGTGGGGTTGCTGGCGGACGAAGCGATCTGTGGGTGGGTTAACAAATCCATCCAGAACTACCTGGACACAAAGGATATGGGGAGGTCTCCGCAGCGACGGTTTGGGAAGCTCTGAAGGCAGTGGTCAGAGGGGAATTAATCTCGATACGGGCCCACAGAGAAAAGGCGGAACGGGCTGAGAGGGATAGATTAGTGGAGGAGATACTCCAGGTGGATAGGAGGCCCCAGACGCGGGGTTACTGAGGGAGCGGCGGAGGTTACAGGCGGAGTTTGGGCTGTTGGCCACAGGGAAAGCGGTGGAAGAGTTGAGGAAGGCAAGGGGGGCGATTTATGAGTATGGAGAAAAGGCAAGCAGAATGTTAGCGCACCATCTCAGGAAAAGGGAGGCGGGCAGGGAGATAAGTAAAGTAGAGTAGAGGCGAGAATACTGTCCTGGACCCAGTGGAGGTGAACGAGGTGTTTAAGGACTTTCATAGTAAATTATATGAGTCGGAACCCCCGGCTGGAGTGGAGGGGATGATGCAGTTTTTGGATCAGTTGAGGTTTCCGAGGGTAGATGAGGAACTGGTGGCAGGGCTGGGAACCCCAATTGAGATTGAGGAAATAATCAAGGGGCTGGAGGGCATGCAGTTGGGCAAGGCCCCGGGGCCTGACGGCTACCCGGTAAAATTCTATAAGAAGTTTTCAGAAACATTGAGCCCACTGCTGGTGAGGATATTTAATGAAGCAAGAGAGAAGGGAGTCCTCCCCCCAACAATGTTGCAGGCCTCGATTTCATTGATCCTGAAACGGGAGAAGGATCCGGAGCAATGCGGGTCATATAGGCCAATTTCTCTACTGAATGTCGACGCCAAACTGTTGGCTAAGATACTGGCCACAAGGATAGAGGACTGTGTCCCAGGGGTGATAGGGGAAGACCAGACGGGATTTATAAAGGGCAGGCAACTCAAAGGCCAATATTCAAAGGCTTTTAAATGTTATTATGAAGCCCTCAGAAGGAGGAGAGGTGGAGGTGGTGGTAGCGATGAATGTGGAGAATGCTTTTGATCGGGTGGAGTGGAATTACCTGTGGGAGGCGCTGGGAAGGTTTGGGTTTGGTGAGGGCTCTATTGACTGGGTGCAGTTGCTCTATCAGGCACCAGTAGCGAATGTGCGTACGACCCAGCTGAGGTTGGGGACGAGGCAAGGGTGCCCCGTCTCCCTGTTACTGTTTGCTCTGGCCATAGAGACATTGGCCATGGTATTAAGAGCCTCTAGCAACTGGAAAGGGCTGGGTTTTTTTGGGGGGGCGGGGGGGGGGGGGCGGGGAAGTGAGCACTGGGTCTCGCTTTACACAGATGACCTGCTCTTGTATATTTCAGACCCATTGGAGGGGATGGGTGAACTAATGGGAATCTTGGGGGAATTTGGCAATTTTTCGAGGTATAAATTGAACATGGCGAAAAGCGAGATGTTCACAATCCAGGGACGAGGACAGGAGGAGAGACTGGGAGAGCTGCCGCTTCGAATGGTAGGGAAGAGCTTTCAATATCTGGGAATCCAGGTGGCCCAAGAATGGGAGGCACTGCACAAGTTAAACCTATCCCGGTTGGTAGAACAAATGGAAGGGAACTTTAAGAGATGGAACATGCTCCCGCTATCACTGGCGGGGAGGGTACAGACCGTGAAAATGACAGTCCTCCCCAGATTTCTGTTTGTCTTTCAGTGCCTCCCCATCTTCATCCGTAAGGCCTTTTTCAAGCGGGTGAATGAAGTTATTTCAGGTTTTGTGTGGGCGGGTAAAACCCCGCAAGTGAAGAAAGTGTTGCTGGAGCGCAGTCGGGGGGAGGGTGGGTTGGTGCTGCTGAACCTCTGCAATTACTGCTGGGCGGCTAATATAGCCATGATTAGGAAGTGGGTAGTGGGGGAGGGGTCGGCATGGGAGCGGATGGAGGCGGCGCCATGCAAAGACATCAGTTTGGGAGCACTGATATCGGCACCCCTTCCGTTCTCACCGGCCCAATATTCCACAAGTCCAGTGGTGGTGACGGCTCTGAGAATCTGGGGGCAATGGAGGAGATATAAGAGAGTGGAGGGAGCATCGGTTTGGACCCCCATTTATAATAATCTTCGGTTTGTACCGGGTAGGCTGGATGGTGGGTTCCGGAGTTGGCAAAGGGCAGGAATTAGAAGGATGGGGGATCTATTTATAGATGGGAGCTTTTCCAGCTTGAAAGCCTTGGAGGATAAATTTGAATTGCCAGCAGGGAACGGGGTTTAGGTATTTGCAGGTGCGAGACTTCCTGAGAAAACAGGTGCCGACCTTTCCGCTGCTGCCGCCACGGGGGATACAGGATACAGAGCAGTCTCCAGTACCTGGGTGGGAGATACTGGTTGATAGTCTCCAGTACCTGGGTGGGAAGGTTTCAGATATTTACCAGGAGCTTTCGGAGATGGAGGAAACTCCGGTGGAGGAGCTTAAGGGCAAGTGGGAGGACAAGCTAGGAGGAGAGATCGAGGCGGGTCTATGGGCGGATGCCCTAAGCAGGGTTAATACCTCCTCACCATGTGCCAGGCTCAGCCTGATACAATTTAAGGTAGTCCACCGGGCACACATGACAGCGGCTAGGATGAGCAGGTTTTTCGGGTTAGAAGATAGGTGTGCGAGGGGCCCGGGAAGCCCATCAAACCATGTCCACATGTTTTGGGCATGCCCGAAGCTTAGAAGGATTTGGCAGGGTTTTGCTAAGGCAATGTCCACGGTGCTAAAAACACGGGTGGTGCCGAGTCCGGAGGTAGCAATTTTGGAGTGTCGGAAGATCCGGGAGTTCAGGGGGTGAAAGAGACTGACGTCTTGGCCTTTGCCTCCCTGGTAGCCCAGAGACGGATCTTGTTAATGTGGAGGGATTCGAAGCCCCCCTGAGTGTAGAGACCTGGATTAGAGACATGGCTGGGATTCTCAGTCTCGAGAAAATAAAGTTTGCCTTAAGAGGGCCAATGGTCGGGTTCACCCGGAGGTGGCAGCCGTTCGTCGACTTTCTCAGGGAAAATTAAAATGTCAGCAGATGCAGAATTCCACGGGGGGATGGGGGGGGGGGGGGGGGGGGGGGGTGGTGGGGGGGGGGGGGGGGGGGGGGGCGGAGGGAGGGCCGGATTCTTGTTTTATGGTTGGGGGAGGGTCGGATTGTTGTTTTATGGTTGGGGTGTGTGAAGATTGCGATGGGGGGGAAATGTTTATTTTACCATGTTGATGTCATTGTCTGTTATTTTTATAAAAATTTTCAAATACCTTAATAAATTTTTAAATTTTTTTTAATGAGCTCCCAAGGCGGCCATCTTCGCGACAGCCCCCGCGCAACATGGCGGAGCCCTACAGGGGTCCGGCGTGGAGGAACATAGGGCCCCCCCGGAATGTGCGCGCCAGCCGATCGGTAGCCCCCGATCGCGGGCCTGGCCACCGTGGAGGCCCCCCCCCCGGAGTCGGATCTCCCTGCCCCCCCCCCACCAGGGCGGCTCTTGCAGCCAGAACGCCAAGGTCCTGTCGGGTGGGACCACATGTAATCCCCCCTCTGATAACCTTTCTTTTCTTTGGGATGAACCTCTGTACTGTGTCCTCAATTACTCCCAGAAACTCCTGCCATTGCTGTTCTACTGTCTTTCCCACTAGGCTCTGCTCCCAGTCGATTTTCATCAGTTCCTCCCTCATGCCCCTGTAGTTACCGTTCCCTTACTTTAAGATCTTTAATCAAGTCTGGCTCATTACATAACACTAAGTCCAGAATGGCCTGTTCCCTCGTGGGCTCCATCACAAGCTGTTCCAAAAGGTCCTCCTGTAAACATTCAATGAATTTCCTTTCCTTGGGTCCACTGGCAGCATTATTTACCCAGTTCATCTGCATATTGAAGTCCCCCATGATCACTGTGACCTTGCCTTTCTGACATGCACTTTCTATTTCGTGGTGCATTTTGTGCCCCTGGTCCTGACCACTGTTAGGAGGCCTGTACATAACTCCCATTATGGTTTTTTTGCCTTTGTCGTTCCTCAACTCTACCCACACAGACTCCACATCACCTGACCCTATGTTGTTTAGTGCTATTGATTTAATTTAATTCCTAATTAACAAGGCAACCCCACCCCCTCTGCCCACCTCTCTGTCTTTTCGATAGGTTGTGAATCCCTGGTTGTTTAAATGCCAGTCCTGAACCCCCTGCAACCACGTCTCTGTGATGCCTATCACATCATACCTGCCAGTCACAATCTGGGCCACAAGCTCATCTACCTTGTTCCGTACACTGCGCGCATTTAAATATAGCACCTTTAATTCTCTGTTGACCGTCCCTTTTTGTTTTCTTAGTGTGGTGGACCTTGGTTTACTGAGCCTTTCCATACACTGTGTCATATTTTGTGGGATGGGGACTATCGTAACCTCTCCTGAGTTCCTGAATTACAGTTCGTAAGTCTTCGTTTAAATGATGAATTCCCGTGCAACCACAGCATGTCTGTTTCCTGAATTATTTTATATCTCCCATAGCACACGCAGGTCATTTCTGGCAACAGTCATGAGAAACTGTATGCACACTAAAGATGTATTCTCAAGACTATAAATATTCAAATAAGCTCTCAACTAGGAGCTCCTTGGATCGACCTGGAGGCTTAACTACAACGTTATGCACTACACAGTATGAGTTCAAGTAAGATTGATCTCTGTCATATTTTTTGACACCCATGTTTCTGTTTTGCCTGCGTGGTCACTAAAAATGTCACCCATTATAACTTTCATGGAAACCTCTTTTAAACATTAGTGGCACGTATCTCTATTTGGGAGATTCTGGGCGGGGTTCCCTGATTGCCAACACCAAAATCGCATTCGCCGATTTGCCGGAGAATCTGTTTTTATGCTGAAATCGGGGGTGCCGCTGTTTTTCGAACGCTCAGCTGCCTCAAAAACAACGTAATTGCTGAGTACGGCGCAGGCCGTTGGGACGGCCTCAGGACATCACCTGAAGCCCTCCCCCGATGCTCCGCCCCCGATGGGCCGACTTCCCAAAGGCATCGGCCGCTGTGTTCTCTCAGTTTTTGGGGACCTCGCTTGGCGCCTGCGGACTGTGTCCAGCGCTGCCACAGTCGGGAGGGGAGGGAGCCGTTCCGCTGGCCAGGAGGGGTCTTCGGCGGGGGCTGGTGGGACTGGTGGGGGGGTGGTCCGGGAGAGGCGAGGAGGGTTACAGGGGGGGCACTATCTGGCAGGCCGGGTCTGTGCACGACCGGCGTTATGTTGTACGGTGCGGCCGCCGCAGGTCACTGCCGTGCCCGTACGTGTCCACGGATCCAGCCATTCTCCATCCGTATCTGCATGTAGGCTTTACATGGCGCAGCTGCTAGTCCCCCACTGGGCGGAGCATTGGTACGGGGGTGACGCTGATTTTTTGGTCGGAACAGACGCTTCCTCCTGTCATAGCCACAAAAGCGGAGAATCCAGCCCTATGTTGTCCCGCCAGTGATGAATTGCATGTGATTGCGCTCACTGGGAGGGCAAATCACAAAGAAATTCAGTATCCTTCGCCATGCAAAGGATGGCCAGTCCCCACTCCCCACAATGCATATCTGCACCCTCCCCCGCCCCCCCCCCCCCCCGCTCAACGCCTCCCCATCACAAAACAGCCCCCCACACCAGGATGTTCTGGTTGCCATCCCTTCTCCCAAGTACGGCGGTGACCGCACCCCACCCCCCCCGCCTCCCTAGGGTCCCCATAAATAGGGAGACGCCCCCAAGGGCTCCCTAAATAGAGAGACTCCCCCACAGACCCTCTAAATAGGGTGACTCCCCAGAGACCCTCTAACTAAAGGAACCCCCACAGAGTCCCACTATCCAGTGGGACCCTCCACAGCAACCTCCTGACTAGAGGGAAGAGCCACAGAGACCTTCTATATAGGGAGACCCTCACAAGGACCGCTGAACTAAAGGACCCCCCCCCCCCCCCCCACAGGGACCCCCTAAATAGAGGGACCCCCTACAGAGATCCTTAACTAGAGAGACCCTCCACAGGGACCCCATCTCTAGAGGGCCCCTCACAGAAACCCCTATATAGGGAGACCCCTAACAGGGACTCCTGAACTAAAGGGACCCCCTAACTAGAAGGACCACCCCACAGACCTCCCAGAAAAGAGACCCTGCCTGGAAGCTAGAGAACAGTCCAGACAGGGACACTGAAAATAAATTACTGTTGGAACATCGACCTGAAAGCACCATGTGTCCATTCCTGGAGGGAGAACACCTGTAACCTGTGTTTAAACCCCTCAGATCAATTAGCTGCAAGCCATTCATTCATTTCTGGTAGTGGGTTGTGATTGACAGCTTCCACAAACCAGCTGTGAGCCTTGCTTCATTCATCTCCTTCATGGACGAGTAAGCCTGAGTGCTGAAACCACAATGTTTACAAACATCAACAAGATCAAGGAGTTAAATGCTGTCAATTTCAAACTCCACACTTCAAAATTACTCAAGTGTGAAGGGGCGTGCTTGGAATGCACTTAACTCTTTGATGTGGTTGATGGGCCTTTGAACTAAATAATGGGGTGCGGGGGAGGGGTCAGTTGTATAGAGAATTAGAAAAAACTAGAACCCGAGTGCACAGCCTCAGACTGAAGGGACAATCCTTAAAATTGAGATGAGGAGGAATTTCTTCAGCCAGAGGGTGGTGAATCTGTGGAACTCTTTGCCGCAGAAGGCTGTGGAGGCCAAATCACTGAGTGTCTTCAAGACAGAGATAGCTAGGTTCTTGATTAATAAGGGGATCAGGGGTTATGGGGAAAAGGCAGGATAATGGGGATGAGAAACCTATCAGCCATGATTGAATGGCGGAGCAGACACAATGGGCCGAATAGCCTAATTCTGCTCCTATGTCTTATGGTCTTATGGATGTTTGTAAACATTGTCGTTTCAGCGCTTAGACTGGTTTGTGGAAGCTGTCAATCACAGCACACTACCAGAAATGATAGGACGGCTTGTGGTCACAGGCCCGCTACACAGTCATTGGGCAGAACATTCTGCCCAGATAATGGCAAAGTATCTGTGGTAGTATGCATTAGGGGTCATGTGGGACTGTGAAGCCGTGATGTCATTGGCTGACAGATCCCGGGTCCTGGTTGGATGTTGACCTCTAGCTCCGCCCTGAAGGCGGAGAATAAGTACCAGGAGTCCTCCCCCGCAGGCAGTCTACTACTGAACTGCGGGGGAACAGTCACGCTTAATAAAGCCTCATCGACTTCACTCTATTCGTCTCTCGTGAGTCTTTGTGCGCTACAATTTATTAAGCGTGACTAAAGGACTATGGAGCTCAGGATCATCCCGGAATGCCTGAGGATCAGCCCCCACGCAGTGAACGCGGCAGCAGCTTTCAAGCACTGGCAGACTTGTTTCGAGGCCTACCTCAGAACGGCCACCGGCCGGGTCACAGAAGACCAAAAACTACAGGTCCTGCACTCGAGGTTAAGCACGGAGATTTTCTCCCTCATCGAAGACGCAGAGGATTTCCAGACGGCGTTCGCAGCACTAAAAATGTCTCTATGTTCGCCCAGTAAACCAGATCTACGCTCGCTATCAACTCGCAACGAGACGGCAAAGTCCCGGAGAATCAATAGATGAATTCTACGTCGCGCTACTAATTTTGGGACGGGCCTGCAGCTGCCCGCCGGTGAACGCAAACGAACACACGGACATGTTAATGCGTGATGCTTTTGTGGCAGGTATGAACTCCTCCCAAATCCGCCAAAGACTTCTAGAAAAAGAGTCGCTAGGACTCTCAGAGGCACGGGCCCGAGCAGCCTCCCTAGACGTGGCCGTGCTAAATACCCGCGCCTACGGCCCCGACCGCGCGGCAGCCCATTGGGCTCCGTACGCACCCGTCGCGACAAACCCACCCCCCCCCCCCCCCGGACACCCCACAGGCTTGCGCGGTTCAAACGCCAAGCCGCTCCGGGGGAGCCCGCTGCTATTTCAGCGGCCAAGCGAAACACCCCCGGCGGCGCTGCCCGGCCCGCGCAGCGATCTGTAAGCTGCGGGGAAAAGTGCCATTTCGCGGCTGTGTGCCGGTCCCGCGAGGTCGCCGCTGTCCCGGGAGAACAGGGAGCCCTGCACGCCGTTTACGCTCCCCAACCCCCCCAGCGCCCCATGTATGACCCGCCGGCGCTACCACTCTGGGTCCCGACCACCGCTCTCCCCGGAGAACAGGGAGCCCTGCACGCTGTTTACGCTCCCCAACCCACCCCCCCGCGCCCCATGTCTGACCCGCTGGCGCTACCAATTTGGGTCCCGGCCACCGCTGTCCCCAGAGAAGAGGGAGCCCCGCGCGTTCCTAACGCTCCCCAACACCCCCAGCGCCCCATGTGCGACCCGCAGGCGCCGCCATTTTGGCTCCCGGCCACCACGAGGGGAAGAAGGGCGCCGCCATCTTGGACCACCCCAGCCCTGTGCGACGCATGGGGGCGGCCATTTTGTCCACCCCCGCCGCCATCTTATGACCCCCCAGCCATGTGCGATGTATGGGGGCAGCCATCTTGTTCACCCCCGACCCCATCTTGGATGGCAACAACGGACCCCAGTGTCGACGGCTCCACGGGGTTCGAAGAAGACGCTCAACCATTACAACCACGTCTGGCTTCAATGACGCTGGACCAAGCACGGCCCCGGACGCTCCAGACGACGACGACAACGGTGCTGATAAACGGGCACAAGGCACCATGCCTGGTCGACTCCGGGAGCACGGAGAGCTTTATCCACCCCGACACGGTAAGACGCTGTTCTTTGACCATCCATCCCAGCGCACAAAAGATTTCCCTAGCTGCAGGATCCCACTCCGTACAGATCAAAGGCTTCTGCATAGTTACCCTAACGGTGCAAGGGAGGGAGTTCAAAAACTACAGGCTCTACGTCCTTCCCCAACTCTGCGCCCCCACATTACTGGGATTAGACATCCAGTGTAATCTACAGAGCCTAACCTTCAAATTCGGCGGCCCAATACCCCCACTCACTATCTGCGGCCTCGCAACCCTCAAGGTGCAACCCCCGTCCTTGTTTGCAAACCTCACCCCGGATTGCAAACCCGTCGCCACTAGGAGCAGACGGTACAGCGCCCAGGACCGGACCTTCATTCGGTCCGAAGTCCAGCGGCTACTAAAGGAAGGCATAATCCAGGCCAGCAATAGTCCCTGGAGAGCACAGGTGGTAGTAGTAAAGACAGGGGAGAAGCAAAGGATGGTAATAGACTATAGCCAGACCATCAACAGGTACACACAACTAGACGCGTACCCTCTCCCCCGCATATCCGACATGGTCAATCGGATTGCCCAATATAAGGTCTTCTCCACCGTGGACCTCAAGTCCGCCTACCATCAGCTCCCCATCCGCCCAAGTGACCGCAAGTACACAGCCTTCGAGGCAGACGGGCGATTATACCATTTCCTAAGGGTCCCATTTGGCGTCACAAACAGGGTCTCGGTCTTCCAACGAGAGATGGACCGAATGGTTGATCAACACGGGTTACGGGCCACGTTCCCGTATCTCGACAATGTAACCATCTGCGGCCATGATCAGCAGGACCACGACGCCAACCTCCAAAAATTCCTCCAGACCGCTAAAGCCTTGAACCTCACGTACAAGTGCGTTTTTAGCACAAACCGGCTAGCCATCCTGGGCTACGTAGTGCGCAATGGGATAATAGGCCCTGACCCCGAATGTATGCGCGCCCTCATGGAATTTCCCCTCCCGCACTGCTCAAAAGCCCTAAAACGCTGCCTGGGGTTCTTTTCATACTACGCCCAGTGGATCCGCCAGTACGCAGACAAGGCCCACCCCCTAATACAGACCACTACCTTCCCTCTGTCGACAGAGGCTTGCCAGGCCTTCAGCCGCATCAAAGCAGATATCGCAAAGGCCACGATGCGCGCCATCGACGAGTCCCTCCCCTTCCAGGTCGAGAGCGACGCCTCCGATGTAGCTCTAGCGGCCACCCTTAACCAAGCGGGCAGACCCGTGGCCTTTTTCTCCCGAACCCTCCACGCTTCAGAAATCCGCCACTCCTCAGTGGAAAAGGAAGCCCAAGCCATAGTGGAAGCGGTGCGACATTGGAGGCATTACCTGGCCGGCAGGAGATTCACTCTCCTCACGGACCAACGGTCGGTAGCCTTCATGTTCGATAATGCACAGCGGGGCAAAATCAAAAACGACAAGATCTTAAGCTGGAGGATCGAGCTCTCCACCTTCAACTACGAGATCTTGTATCGTCCCGGAAAGCTGAACGAGCCGTCCGATGCCCTATCCCGCGGCACATGTGCCAACGCACAAATTAACCGCCTCCAAACCCTCCACGAGGACCTCTGCCATCCGGGGGTCACTCGGTTCTACCACTTTATTAAGTCCCGCAACCTCCCATACTCTTTAGAGGAGGTCCGTACAGTCACAAGGAACTGCCACATCTGCGCAGAGTGCAAACCGCATTTTTTCAGGCCGGATGGTGCGCACCTGATTAAGGCTTCCCGCCCCTTTGAACGCCTTAGTCTGGATTTCAAAGGACCCCTCCCCTCCACCGGCCGCAACACATACTTCCTTAATGTGGTGGACGAGTACTCCCGCTTCCCATTCGTCATCCCCTGCTCTGACATGACCGCGGCCACAGTCATTAAAGCCCTGAACACCATATTCACACTGTTCGGTTGCCCCGCATACGTTCACAGCGACAGGGGGTCCTCCTTCATGAGCGACGAGCTGCGACAGTTCCTGCTCAGCAACGGTATAGCCTCGAGCAGGACGACCAGCTACAACCTCCGGGGGAACGGGCAAGTAGAGAGGGAGAACGGCACGGTCTGGAAGACCGTCCTACTGGCCCTACGGTCCAGGGACCTCCCAGTTTCACGGTGGCAGGAGGTCCTCCCGGACGCCCTCCACTCCATCCGGACACTACTCTGTACTAGCACTAACCAAACGCCTCATGAGCGCCTCCTTGTCTTCCCCAGGAAGTCCTCCTCTGGAACGTCGCTGCCGATCTGGCTGGCGGCCCCAGGACCCATCTTGCTCCGAAAACATGTGCGGGCGCACAAGTCGGACCTGTTGGTTGAAAGGGTTCACCTCCTTCACGTGAACCTGCAGTACGCTTATGTGGAGTACCCCGACGGCCGACAGGACACGGTCTCCCTGCGAGATCTGGCGCCCGCCGGCAACACACACACCCCCCCGACACCAATCACCCCCTTCCTACCACCGCCGCACCCCATGACCACTCCTCCTCCCAGGCCCGACCAGGAGTGAAGCCCAAGCTGAAACCGTAAGGCTCCCGGAGACGACAACACCGGAACAAGCACCACCACCACCACCGGGGCCGAGGCGATCGACACGGACGACCAGACCGCCCGACCGACTCGTGGCGTCGACCTAACACTACAAAATGTGGACTTTTAACGAGAACATTTTGTCTTTTTCCTGACGATTACTGTAAATAGTTCAAAATAAAAAAAAACCTTCTACATACTGTAATAACATGCGAAAGCTTTCCTCCCAGCACCAGCCTTGTAAACCCTTACCACCATGCGAAGCATCACCCCGCCGGGTTCATTTTTAACAAGGGGTGAATGTGGTAGTATGCATTAGGGGTCATGTGGAACTGTGAAGCCGTGGTGTCATTGGCTGACAGATCCCGGGTCCTGGTTGGACGTTGACCTCTAGCTCCGCCCTGAAGGCGGAGTATAAGTACCAGGAGTCCTCCCCCGCAGGCAGTCTACTACTGAACTGCGGGGGATCAGTCACGCTTAATAAAGCCTCATCGACTTCACTCTATTCGTCTCTCGGAGTCTTTGTGCGCTACAGTATCATTTTCGGCATGAAAATCAGTTCAAATCCAGTCGGCCCCAGCGGCGTGATCCGGATTGCAAACTCTAGGTACTTAGAACTTTTGTTTTCCCCCATGTGAAAAACACAATTCCTGAGGCACAAAGCATCTGATTTGCCTTCCCTGGGGTGGGTCGGGGTGGGGGGGGGGGGGGGGGGTCCACAGCCTCACTCGGGGGAGCTCCATAGCGCTCACTCTCATTCAAGCCAGGATGATGGCAGCTAGAAGACCAGCTCCCAGATTTTCAGAGGAGGCCTTCACTCGATTGCTAGATGCTGTGGAGGGAAGATGGGCCACAATTTACTAATGACTTGGCAGCAGGCCCTCCAGCAAGGATGCCAATCCCACCTGGGAGACCAAGGCAGCACTAGCCAGTGCCAGTAGCCTGATCAGGTGAGCAGGGAAAAAAATGAATGACTACAATCTAAGGCACGGTGGTGCAGTGGTTAGCACTGTTGCTTCACGGTGCCGAGGACTCGGGTTTAATCCTGGCTTCGGGTCACTATCCGTGTGGAGTTTGCACATTCTCCCCGTGTCTGTGTGGGTCTCACCCCACATCCCAAAGATGTGCATGGTAGGTGGATTGGCCACGCTAAATTGCCCCTTAATTAGAAAAATAAGAATTGGGTACTTTAATTTTAAAAAAAAATCTACAAGCTGCCAGAGTAAGTTTTCCCTGTCTCCCCTTGGCACTCCACCCTTCTGTCAATCCCCTGAATGTCACCTTACACCCACATAGTTCTATCTCACAGGTTCCCAGCACCCGACCTCCAAGCATCATCCTCAACACCCCCCCCCCCCCCCCCCCCCCCCCCCCCACGGCACTCCTCATCAGAACCCTTCCCTGCTCAAGCACAGTGCCCACACAAGCCAACTGTCCTCGACCATTGACTCACTAGGCATCCAGCTCACATTATTCCTTTTTGTGTCCCTGCAGGAGAAGATTGCCCACAACCGTAGAGAGAGAGAGAGAAGACGGGCGGTGAAATGTCTGAAATAAGGGTCTGGACTCCGTTGAAGGAGAGGGCCATGGAACTCGCAGGTTAGGACCAGGGCAGCATAATAACAAAGTGGTTAGCACTGCTGCCTCACAGCTCCAGGGTATGGGTTCAATTCCATCTCGGGTGACTGTGCGGAGTTTGCACTTTCTTCCCGTGTCTGCGTGGGTTTCCTCCGGGTGCTCCGGTTTCCTCCCACAGTCCAGGGATGTGCAGGTTTTAGAGCCTTAGTATCCAAAGGTTAGGTGGGGTTACTGGGTTACCGGGATAGGGTGGAGGCGTGGGCTTAAGTATGGTGCTCTTTCAAGGGCTGGTATAGACACGATGGGCCGAATGGCCTCCTTCTGCACTGTAAATCCTACGATTTTATGAGCAGGCGTAAACAGAGAACAAGGTTGACCTGCAACAGAAAAGTGAGGAGCAACTGCACCTTCATCTCGATAACCAATCTCAAGTGAGTTTTTTGTTGTACAAACCCTTGACCAGGCCATGCACTAAAACCATGTTCCTTGCCTTCTCCCCTGTCCATCCTCGACAGCACCTTCAACGCCTTCGAGCCCCCTGTTCTGCTTGTACTGCGTCCGGACCTTGAACCTACCCAGCGGTCCCCTGGCTCTGTGTTATCCCTGGGTGTGGTCGTTTGTTGCTGCTGGAGTCTGTGCTCCTCCAGCGCTGTTCCTAGCAGAATTACCAGCTCCACTTTCCATCCTGAGATCCCTTAGAAAGCTGCGAGGGATGAGAGCCAGAGAGAGAGAGACAGAGAGAGTCAGGTTGCTGTCCCAGCTGGTGACCTTCAAACCCTCCCCTCACCCGTTGTCCTCCCGGTCTGGAGGCAACCATTCCTATACCTTAGCCAGCAGCTAGTGCTCACGTACATGTCTGGTGCCCTTCCAACTTCATCGCTTGACCAGCCCCAGTCAATTCCCTTGCCCCTTCAGAGTCGCCTGTGGCCTTCCATCTCCTCTAATATATACACCACTGGGGGCTCTGACAGGTATTTCAATGGTTACCCGTCCCTCATGGGCAGGGCCAACTGGATGCTTATGTACATCTTGAGGGCTAATGGATCCCCGATGGCAGGGGCTGGGGTCTGGAAATTATGCTTACACATTCCCTCTCGATCCCTGCACCCAACCTTTTATCCTTGTAGCATGAGTTTTTAACCAGATCCTTAACTTTGAACTCTTTTGATGATCCTTGACTTTGAGAATGTGGACAGCTGACATTGTTAAGGGCTAACTCATGATGGCAAATTACTTGGATGAGCATGTGTCTCAGGAATGTTAGAGGGCATAATTACTCTCTGAATCAGGTATAGGCAAGGCTAAGAGGCACTGTTCTTGTTCAGCCCCGCGATCTCATTGCTGTCAGGCCTTTATACTTAGTCCTGGACAACCAGCCCATTCATTTTAAATGCTTTGTTTTTAAAAAACAGTTTTTAAAAAGCCTTCCTGACATCATGCTGGTAGGTGGGAAGATTCAATGAGGTCTGAAGATTTGACTTTAAGCTTGTGAAATAGATTAAAATGCATTCAAATTCATTCAAATCAAGTCGTCGCCCTTCCTGGGCATGAACCTGAATGTGTAATCAGGTAGGTCCTGCGAGCATCGCGATTGGAAATTTCGCCGCCACAGATACCATTTTTGACTTCTCGCGATATTTTGTGGTCATTACGAGATTTACACCCACAACTAATGTACCCATAAAATTGCGCCCATTGCGTGGAAGGGTTTTCTGTTCAGGATTCTGGCTGGCTGGTATGTTAGTGCCTTGGTGATGACTTGAGTGCAATTAATGACACCTTGGATCTGAGGGAATCCATGGATGACAAATCTCAATGCTCTCTCCATCTGAGCTTTTTTAAAATAGATTTAGAGTACCCAATTAATTTTTTCCAATTAAGGGGCAGTTTAGCCTGGCCAATCCACCTAGCCTGCACATCTTTGAGTTGTGGGGCTGAAACCCATGCAAACACGGGGAGAATGTGCAAACTCCACACGGACAGTGACCCAGAGCTGGGATCGAACCTGGGACCTCAGCGTCGTGATGCAGCAGTGCTAACCACTGTGCCATTGTGCTGCCCCTTCTCTATCTGAGATGACCCATCTGTCTGAAAATAAATATATAGTTCCCCACCCCAGGAAGCTTCCTGCATAATGGTGTGATGAATTGCAAGATGGCTCCCACATCTGCAGCTGATCCCTGGAACAATCTGGAAGTCAAAGAAATTGCAGAGACCATGACCTTGAGTCATTAGAAAAAAGAATGTAAATAGACCATGATTTTTCAAAGTGCGGGAGGTCACGGAGCGACCAGTGCGGTGGTTCCAAACGTGGGAGAAGCGCCCGATGGCCGCTAATGACATTGTTATTGACAATGGCAGCCGTGCCACTTTTTAAATGTGGTAGTCACCACTGATGTATATATTAGGTGCTTTGTGGTAAGGCCCTGTACTACAGGTACAGGGGTAGTTCCCTGCCTGCTGGCTCCGCCCAGTAGGCGGAGTATAAATATGAGTGCTCCTCGTACAGCAGCCATTTCGCCAGCTGCTGTAGGAGGCCACACATCTTAGTGTAATAAAGCCTTGATTGCATCCAACTCTCGTCTTTGTGTAATTGATCGTGCATCAATTTATTGCACTAAAGTTTTCAGAAGATGGACCTCCGCATCAAGCCGGCACGCCTGCAGCTGGATCCGCAATCAGGCAATGCCAAAAAGGACTTTGAACATTGGCTAGCCTATTTCGAAGCTTACATCAGGTCTGCACCAGACCCAATTCCGGAAGCTCAGAAGATTCAGATCCTCTACTCGCGGCTGAGCTCCAACGTCTTTCCACTTATCCAGGTCACGCTGACCTACGAAGACGCCATGGAGCTACTGAAGGAAAAGTACGCTCAGCGGGCTAACACGCCCTACGCCAGACACATCCTCTCCACTCGTAGTCAACGTCCTGGTGAGTCAGTGGAAGATTTCTGGCGTGCTCTAATTCTCCTAGTCAGAGACTGTGACTGTCAGGCCGTCACGGCCACGGAACACTCGAACTTGCTCATGAGAGACGCTTTTGCTATGGGAATAGGGTCGGATTACATCCGCCAGAACCTCTTAGAAGGGGCCAAAGCACGGTGGCGTAGTGGGTTAGCCCTGCGGCCTCACAGCGCCGAGGTCCCAGGTTCAATCCCGGCCCTGGGTCACTGTCCATGTGGAGTTTGCACATTCTCCCCGTGTTTGCGTGGGTTTCGCCCCCACAACCCAAAAGAAAATATGCAAGCTAGATGGATTGGCCACACTAAATTGCCCCTTAATTAGAGAAAATGAATTGGGTACTCTAAATTTTTTTTTTAAAAAGCTCGACCTTGTGGCAACCAAAAAGCTAGCGCTCTCACTGATGGTCGCTTCGCGCAACATCCAGGCCTACACCCCGGCCGCGCGGCCCACCCCTCCTATGCATCGTGGACGCCACAGATGGCCGCCCCATCGGGGACCCCACTCAGCCAACCCCACGCCTGTGCCGGGCGGCAGCAAACCAACCCCGGGGGCCCCAAATGTTACTTCTGTGGGCAGCCAAAACACCCCCGACGACGCTGCCTGGCCCGCAGCGCCCTTTGCAAGGCCTACGGCAAGAAGAGGCACTTCGCTGCTGTGTGCCAGGCCCACGCAGTCGCCGCTATTGTTCCAACCCGCCCCCACGTATGGCCAGTGGGCGCCGCCATCTTCCCCTCCCCAGATCACGTGCGGCCCGTGGGCGCCACCATCTTGTTCGACCCCCACCATGTGCGGCCCGTGGGCGCCGCCATCTTGTCCTCCCCAGGATCATCAGGTGCCGCCATCTTGTTTCCCCCACGACACGTGTGGCTCGTGAGCGCCGCCATCGTACCAGGACCCATGCCCCCCGGACACACCATCAACAACCAGCCGCGTCTCGCCTCGGTCACGATTGACCAGTCCCGCCCATGCAACCTAGCAACGGCCTCTACCAACCTGAAAATCGATGGGCATGAGATCTCCTGCCTGCTGGACACCGGGATCACCGAGAGCTTCATCCATCCCGATACGGTAAGGCGCTACACCCTCGCGGTGCACCCCGCCAACCAGAGAATCTCCCTGGCCTCCGGTCCCACTGTGTGACGATCCAGGGGTACTGCATAGCCACTCTCACTGTCCAGGGCGTGGAGTTCAGCGGCTTCCACCTCTACGTCCTCCCCAACCTCTGCGCTGCCTTGCTACACGGCCTGGACTTCCAGTGCAACGTCCAGAGCCTAACATTGAAATTCGGCGGGCCCCTACCACCCTTTACTGTGTGCGGCCTCGCGACCCTAAAGGTCGACCCACTTTCCCTATTTGCAAACTTAATCAGATTGCAAACCCGTCGCCACCAGGAGCAGATGGTACAGCGCCCAGGACAGGACCTTCATCAGGTCCGAGGTCCAGCGACTGCTTCGGGAAGGCATCATCGAGGCCAGCAACAGCCCCTGGAGAACCCAAGTGGTAGTTGTGAAAACTGGGGAGAAACACAGGATGGTCATGGACTACAGCCAGACCATCAATCGGTACATGCAGCTCGACGCGTACTCCCTCCCACGCATATCTGATATGATCAATCAGATTGCACAGGAACTGGTCTTCTCAACTGTCAACCTAAAATCCGCCTACCACCAGCTCCCCATCCGTAAGGCGGACCGCCCATACACAGCCTTCGAGGCAGATGGCCGCCTTTACCACTTTCTTAGGATTCCCTTTGGCGTCACCAACAGGGTCTCGGTTTTCCAACAGGAAATGGACCGAATGGTTGACCGGTACGGGCGGCGGGCCACTTTCCCGTACCTAAACAATGTCACCATCTGTGGCCACGATCAGCAGGACCATGACGCCAACCTTGCCAAATTTCTCCACACCGCCACTCTCCTCAACCTAACTTATAACAAGGAGAAGTGCGTGTTCAGCACGAACCGCTTAGCCATCCTCGGCTATGTGGTCCAGAACGGAGTTCTGGGGCCCGATCCCGACTGCATGCGCTCCCTCATGGAAATCCCCCTCTCCCACTGCCCCAAGGCCCTCAAACGTTGCCTGGGGTTCTTTTCTTACTACGCCCAGTGGGTCCGAAATTATGCGGACAAGGCCCGCCCACTCATTCAATCCACTCTTTTTTCCCCTAACGGCCGAGGCTCACCAGGTCTTCAACCGTTTTAAGGCTGACATATCCAAGGCCGCGATGCACGCAGTCGATGAAACGTTACCATTTCAAGTCGAGAGCGACGCATCAGACGTCGCTCTAACCGCCACCCTCAACCAGGCAGGCAGGCCCGCGGCATTCTTTTCACAAACCCTTCACGCCTCCGAAATTCGGCATTTCTCTGTCGAAAAAGAGGCCCAAACCATCGTTGAAGCTGTGCGGCATTGGAGGCATTACCTGACCGGCAGGAGATTCACTCTCCTCACTGACCAATGGTCGGTAGCCTTCATGTTTAACAACACACAGCGGGATTAAGAACGATAAAATCTTGAGGTGGAGGATCGAGGTCTCCACCTACAAGTACGAGATTTTGTTTCACCCCGGTAAACTCAACGAGCCCCCCGATGCCCTATCCCGAGGTACATGTGCCAGCGCACAGGTGGACCGACTCTGACTCTGCACGACAACCTTTGTCACCCGGAAGTCACACGTTTGTACCACTTTATCAAAGCCCACAATCTGCCCTACTCCATCGAGGAACTCAGGGCAATCACCAGAGACTGCCAGGTCTGCGCAGAGTGCAAACCGCACTTCTACCAGCCAGACCGTGCGCACCTGGTGAAGGCCTCCCGCCCTTTTGAACGCCTCAGCGTGGACTTCAAAGGGCCCCTCCCCTCCACCGGCCGTAACACGTACCTCCTCAGTGTGGTCGATGAATATTCCAGATTCCCCTTCGCCATTCCATGCCCCGACATGACGTCTGCCACTGTCATCAAAGCCCTCAACACTATCTTCGTTCTGTTCGGCTTCCCCGCCTACGTCCACAGCGACAGGGGATCCTCATTCATGAGCGATGAGCTGCATCAGTTCCTGCTCAACAAGGGTATCGCCTTGAGCAGGACGACCAGCTATAACCCCTGAGGAAACGGGCAGATGGAGAGGGAGAATGGGACGGTCTGGAGGGCCGTCCAGCTGGCCCTACAGTCCAGAAATCTCCCGGCCTCCTGCTGGCAGGAGGTCCTCCCCAACGCACTGCACTCCATTTGGTCGCTCCTATGCACTGCGACTAATGACACACCCCATGAACGTCTCTTTGCCTTCCCCAGGAAGTCCACCTCCGGGGTGTCGCACCCGACTTGGCTTGCAGCTCCAGGACCCGTACTCCTCCGTAAGCACGTACGACTCCACAAGGCGGACCCGTTGGTTGAGAGGGTACAGCTACTCCACGCCAACCCACAGTACGCCTACAAAGCGTACCCCGACGGCCGCCAAGATACTGTCTCCCTCAGGGACCTGGCACCAGCTGGTTCCACA
This sequence comes from Scyliorhinus torazame, assembly GCF_047496885.1. NCBI lineage: Eukaryota > Metazoa > Chordata > Chondrichthyes > Carcharhiniformes > Scyliorhinidae > Scyliorhinus > Scyliorhinus torazame. The sequence continues at coordinate 134,783,182 of NC_092717.1, forward strand.
CACACACACACCTCCGGCCCGGTGCCACCCTCCCTCCCCCGGCGCACCCAGCCGCAACCCCCGCCCCAGGACAATCCGTCCTCCCCCTGCCCACGCCCGAGGATGAAGAGGATTTTGGCACGCTCCCGGAGTCACCGAAGACTAGCCCGACACCGGAATCGCCGTCATCACTGCGACGCTCCCAACGGCAGATCAAGGCTCCGGACCGACTGAACCTGTAACTTGATCGGGACTCTTAAAAAAAAACCATCATCCTTCTGTATAATTCTCCTCCACCCCCGCTGGACTCAATTTTTTAAATGTACTTTAAAACATCTACTTGTATATAGTTCTCCACCACCCCTGCCGGACTCAATTTTAACAGGGGGTGAATGTGGTAGTCATCACTGATGTATATATTAGGTGCTTTGTGGTAAGGCCCTGTACTACAGGTACGGGGGTAGTTCCCTGCCTGCTGGCTCCATCCAGTAGGCGGAGTATAAATATGTGTGCTCCTCGTAAAGCAGCCATTTCACCAGCTGCTGTAGGAGCCCACACATCTTAGTGTAATAAAGCCTCGATTGCATCCAACTCTCGTCTTTGTGTAATTGATCGTGCATCATTAAATAAGAGGGAAATGAGTCTGTATGCAGTCTTCCGACCAGAAGCAGCAGCATTGAACAGGTCACATTCCTTCCACATACAGTTGAAATTGATCATCCTCTGTGTACGTGCGTTTGGAGCCAAATGCCAGATGAGAGCATCTTCCATTTTCTAGCTGCTGTCAAGCAAGGAAAGGGGACTGTAAATATGAATCACTTTCTTACAAATCAGAGACGACCGGAAACACAAATAGGCAGAATATCTACAAGCCAGGATCCCACAATTGATTCAGCTGGATTGAGCTGCTCAGGACCGTCCAGGGCAGGACAGAGCAGTGTCGGTGTTAGCTCTGTACAGAGCTTCAAGGCCTCTGGTTAACAGTCTAGAAAGAAACCTAACTCGGGAACAAAGCAGTATAAAGATGATTTCTTGAGGTCTGGTTTTGTTAATTGTGCCAATACAAATAAAGATGCTAAACCCATGTGTGTTATATGGAGGGAAGTATTGGCAAATTAGAGAAGTTCCAGATTTTGAAAGGGAAGGATAGGTTTAAAAATTCCTTTTGAGATTGGGACCCTAGAGTTAGTTATTGAGTTACAGCTGGCTGCAAATGAAAAGACTACGCTGCTGTACCTGACCTGTGATATGATATTAAAAACATTCCAATAGCCCATGAGGCTGTCAGTATTCTTGAGTAGCATCTCCCAGGAGTATCCAGTGATGAGTAAGGCAAGCATTTTGCTGCTATTTCCCTTCACGAGGAACTACTTGAGCGAGGTTGAATTTTCGATTCTCACAAAGATGAAGACAGCACAAAGGAACTTGCTGAACTCGGCACCTGATATGCGCATTGCCCTCTCCTCCTGTGAACCTGATTGGAGTGAGATCGTGAAGATCAAGCAGGCTCCTCTTTCACATTAAAGGTAAGTGAATGTGCCGTGTGTCGCGAAGGTCAGCTGGCGTGGGTCACAATGGATGGCTGGTTTGCAGAAGTGGATGCCGAGAACAAAATGTTTGAAGTAGTTCATTCAGTCCACTGAACCAGCATGCTCCGCATTCAATAAAATCAGGGCTAATCTGACTGTGGCCTCAACTCGCTGTCGATCAAAAATTTAACTCGGCTTTATATTCAATGATCCACTGCTATCTGTGGAAGAGAATTCCAAACATTAACAATCCTCTGGAGGAGACATTCATCCTCATTTCTTTCTTAAATGTGCACCTCTTTATTCTGCCACAGATGGGGGGGCTACATGGGGGCCAGACACCAGGTGATTGTGGACCAGAGTGCAAATATCCAAGACCAACTGCACGGACTGATGTTCTGTCATTTGAAGGTAGTTGATTCTACTTGGATAGTGCCTTCTTATCTCTGTGCTCCTTTGGCATCCTCCTGACCAGTCAGTGCCCCGGTCCACTCCCATTTCAACTCCCTCAGCTGGCATCATCTGGTCTCCTTTGCCCAGATAATGATAGCAGCCTGACACCCCTCTGAGGGTTCCTACCTCTTACTGTTGACTAATGCAAGCCTCTATCACAATCAGCGATGGCACGTATGTGACTGGTTGTGCAGCTGCTTTATTCTCCCTCTTTTAAATGTGCATCCATTAGTCCTTATGGCTTCCCACTGTGTGCTCGCTGGCTGCACCCTGACATGTCCCAAACACTGCGCATCCCCCATGCCTCCCAATTGAAAGTCCAATTCTGCCTCTCTGAGGCCTGTCAATCAGCTCATCAACGAACTCAATGAACAACTAATTGGAGGCATGTGGGTTTCAAAATCTCCCCTTTCTGCCCTCCCTTTGAAAATTTGGTCGCATTCAGGAGGCAGCAAGATTCTGCTCTCCGGAAGTGTCATTGTCAAACTGCTCCTGCATTCATTCCCACCAACCCCTCCATTCTGGGCATTTGATAATCTAATCCTGGATCAGTGAAGGAAAATTGACAGGTTCTGGTTCATCTATAATCGTTTTCCATATTATTCTGTTATCCCAAAAAAGAAAACTGAAAGTGTAAAAATGAAAATGGGATAAAAACACCAATAAACCAAATCCAAATTTGTGGGGTTGGCTATCCAAAACAGTTGGTCCCAAAGTCTACCTGCAGAGGGCAGTGTTGGCTTTGATAACATTTACAGAAGGATTTAATAAAATTGCAAACATGTTTGGAATATGTTTCCTTTATTAACAGCTAGTGCCATAATTGTAAATATTTAAGTATCTACCCAAACATCAATATTTATAAATGTTTACATTAGATATTGTGCTATCTGAGCTATTTTGCTCCACTTGCCTTTGTCGTCATGGAACTTTTACATTGCATTTAATGTGCCATGAAAGCAGTTTACAAAAAAATTAATCCTGATTAAAGGCCACTGATTTCAAAATAGCTCTAGATTCTACGGGGTAACACTAACCTGCTCTTGATTACTATCCAGTGATCCATGCTAAAAGATTGTGTGGACTGCAGGCAAGGAAGGATTCAGTTCAGCTGTAATGATTTTAATGTTTTTTTACAATGTTAGCGTACTCGATTATTTTTCTTCCAATTAAGCGGCAATTTAGCATGGCCGATCCACCTACCCTGAACATCTTTGTGTTGTGGGGTGAGACCCACACAGGGGAGAATATACAAGCTCCACATGAACAGTGACCTGGGATCGAACCCGGGTTCTTGGCACCGTAAGGCAGCAGTGCTAATCACTGTGCCGCTCTTGCTTTTAATATTTGATTGTCTTGCTTGTTATTATCTCTGCCCAAGGTCTCAAATTAAAAATTGCTTTTGGGTGGTACCAGTTCAGCTGAATAATGATCGGCTGCCTTCAGGAGAAGTATTGAAGTTCAAGAAAAATAAAACAAGTGGAAATAAAATGATGCAAGTCACCTCACCAGCTTTTGGTAAATATAGGTAAATGCTTCTATTTGATTTTAAAATCTAAGAAAAGGTCTTTATAAAAGTGTGTGATGGCAATCAACAAGCTTCCATTTTGTGTGATGTTTTAGCTTGCAGTGCAGTGTTGTTTTGCTTGTTCAAATAAAATTTTCCTGCTAGAAAACTTCCCAATGTGGCAACAATGTTCCTTTTAAAGAAAAATCTAATATTTTATTCTCTCACATTATTTCACCCAAAATAGTTTGAGACCCATTTACAGGAAAACGGGATTGAAATTCACATACGTTAAATATATATTTTACAAGCTTAAAGATGATTTCATTTTGAAAACTGCTGCATCTAGGCAAAAGGTAGTTGTTCAAGAGCAAAATACTGCAGGTGCTGGAATTCTGAAATGAATATACTCCACTTTTCACCAGGCCTTGGGAGAGGAGCTGGGAGGAGGGCAGCCTCATAAAATGGTCAAGGAAGGCAGTGGGATGGGCTACAGCCCAATGTTTTCCTGCTGCCGCAGGACATTCGCAATGGAGAGAATGGCAGTCGCTCATACCAGCCCACTAACCGCAGGTGGGAAGCCAGTTAAATCACTTAAAGGGCCAATTAATGGCCAACTTCTGAACCGGAAATTTACTACCCCCAGAAAGGGTGCCAAAGGAGATACGAGACCACCAAAACCATGGGAAACTCTCAATGGCTTCCCGGATGTTGGTGGTGTGGCAACACCACGGAGTGCTGCTGTTGCTGGAGGGTGAATCTTTGTATTATTGCTGACCTCACCCTTCATTTAAAGTATTGAAATTATTCATAACCACATAATAATCAGATATTTTACTCCGGTGATTTTAACCAGGAATTAATGCAATCTTAATGGTATCATCGGTACATTGTTCTTATATGATTTAAAGAATTGCAGAAAATCTCTAGACGCAAGAATAGATAACACAGGATTTATTGCAACATAATTGGATAGTGTTGGCATTCCGAGTCTGTCTGCCATTGAGATATTAACGAAGGTACAATATGACAAATAGTTTGGACATGTAAGTTATGAATCCATACTTGGCAAACTGTGATGGTACTGAATATTAACAAGGATATGTATCCCTGAGATAGAATCATAGAATCTCTACAGAGCAGAAGGAGGCCATTCAGCCCATCGAGTCTGCACCGACCCTTGGAAAGAGTAACCTACCTATGGCCTGTCACTACCTTGCCCACATCCCGACCTGACCATACCCCTGTAACCCATAGCCCCACCTAACAGTTTGGACACTAAGGGCAATTTAACATGGCCAAACCATTTAACCTGCATATCTTTGGACTGTGGGAGGAAACCAGAGCATCCGGAGGAAACACACCCAGACACGAGGTGAAAGTGCAAACTCCACACAGACGGTCACCCGAGCCGGAATTGAACCCAGGTCCCTGGAGCTGTGAGGCAGCAGTGCTAACCACTGTGCCATCCCAGTGCTTCCTCTGAAGTGCCTAAAACTAATTAAAAAATTATTATTGTAACCTTTTTGCTCCTCTGTGTGCAAACATATGTAACTGCTCTGACATGATTCTGATGTAACTTAGTTTAATGAAAGTTGGCAGTTACTATTACACAATATCTGTGGTTAAAGAGCGATTAGCCTTTATTGCTACTGGCAGAACTGATTATGGGAGATAACTTATCAAGTTACATTGTGCTGCTGCTATTGTTCACAACTGTTTGCACTCCCATCTTTTTGCACCTGGCTGTCTGTACTCCTTCAATGTGGCAAATGTTGCACAATATCAGCATATGCTGTATCTGATTTCAGTGGCGTCACTGTATAGATATGTCAGTAGAACTGTCTTTATAGTCTGAAGTAGGTTGCAACTTTAACTCTTAAGAAGATACAAATAATTTTAGTTGCAACTTTATTGAACAATTTCTATTTTCATAGTCCTGTGACTATCTGTGCTCATGATCAATTTTGGCCAAAACTTGTTCGCAACTTTACCAAGGTTAATTATTACATTTTTTACCTTTGCCTTTTTTGTTTGTTTTGAGAGTACAAATTCATAAGTTTGGGTCATGCATTTTCAAACTGTACTAACATATTCTAACTCTGCTTGAATTCAAAATGAAATATACAACAAAGCTATGCTAGCTCCACATGTTGGAAAGTTTTTAATACTGCATGCTGTCATATAACAATCCATGTTTAAAGTGCTATGAATGAACCTTACTAGGTTTAACTGAATTATGCAAGTATTCTTCTAAAGATCTAGTGGAGCCTCATTATTACTACAACAAACGTCTCCAAGGCAATGGAGAAAGACATTATTCAAACCAAAGAAATATGAGCAAAATTCTGATAATTCCCTGATAAGAAAATCTGTGGTCCCCACAAGATAGAAAAGTGATTTCATGGTATGATTTTATTTGACAGTGTTAGGAAAACAAAGATAGTTTTAAGGGATTTATATTTGTATTGGTAAACATTAGACATTTTAAATGGGTGTAATTTAATGTTCTGTGCCTGGAAGGGTAAATCCTATAGTTAAGTTCATGCTGGACAAAGGTGTTTGTATATGTGGGGGTTGGTTAAGTTCCAGCTGTTTTTCTATTGTGCTTAGAGAGGGCTACAACATGAAGAATAAATAAACCAGCAGGGTTTGTTTCACAATTGGGGCCTTATAAGGTTGAGAAGCTCTTAAGCTTTAGTTTCGCTAATTTGATTGCAATTGGAGACAGGACACTGGGGACTGAACAACTCTCAATTCTGCCAAGAGAAGCTGGACAGGACAAGGTAGTTGCAAAGGTGCAAGCTTCCAAAGGATCAAGATACAATCTAGATAACCAGGGAATTGGGACTGAAAGAACATTTAAGACACCAGAGGTTAAGAGAGCACAGACCAAGGCATTGTTCAGAACAATTAAAGGAAGAGTAAACAAAGTGTTTTGAGTTAAAAAAAAAAGACAATTGCAGTAATTAGATTTAAAGTGGGACAGAAGATTTCAGAGGTAGATGAAATATCTGATGGCATTTTAATGCAGTCTGGGAATCGAGAGTTAAAGCAATTGAGCGCAGTCTGCACAGCAGTCCAACCAAAGAAATCCTGAAGGGGCTGGTGTAAAATCCTGGACTGGCCTACTTGTTAAAATTGGAGCAGAAGCTTTGTTTAAAAGTTTCATTTGGAAACCTGGGGTGGGATTCTCCGACCCCCTGCCGGGTCGGAGAATACCTGGAGGACGGCGCATTCTCCGGCGCCGGTTTCCTGGTGGGGGTGGGGTTTACGCCGCGCCAATCGAGGGTCGTTGGCAGTGGCCTCCCCGGCAATTCTCCGGGCCCCGATGGGCCGAGCGGCCGTCAGTTCTTGGCCAGTCTCGCCGGCGTGAAATGGATATGGTCCCACATGGCGGGACCTGGCTGGTAGGCCATCTAGTGGAGTCCTCGGGGGGGCGTGGGGGGATCCAGCCCTGGGGAGGGGCCCTGACGATGGCCTGGCCCGCGATCGGGGCCCACCAATCTGTGGGCAGGCCTGTGCCATGGGGGCACTCCTTCCTTCTGCGCCAGCCATGGCGGAGCCCTACAGAGGCCGGCGACCCCCCCTGCATATGTGCAGGAACACACCGGCCAGTCTGTGCATACGCGGAACCACGCCGGCGGTTCTGTGCATGCGCCAACTCGCACCGGCCCTTCGGCGCTGGTTGGCGCGGCACCAACCCATTTGCCGCCTGCCTAGCCCCTGGAAGTGTGGAGGATTCTGCAACTTCTGGTTGGCCCGATGCCATAGTGGTTCATGCCATTCTTGCCCCCGGCAACGGGTCATCCTGACAATTGCGGGAGAATCCCACCCCTGGTCTGGATTTCAAAATGCAAACCACTAGGGGAAACCTGGGCTGGGATTCTCCCCTACCCGGCGGGGCGGAGGAATCCGGCGTAATGGAGTGGCGGGAACCACTCCGGCGTCGCGCCGCCCCAAAGGTGCAGAATTCTCCACACCTTTAGGGGCGAAGCCCTTACCTTGAGGGCGTAGGCCCATGCCGGAGTGATTTCCTCCCCGACAGCTGGCGGGAAAGGCCTTTGGCGCCACGCCAGCCGGCGCTGAAAGGACTTCGCTGGGCGACGCATGCACGGGAGCGTCAACGGCCGCTCACGGCATCCCCGCGCATGTGCAGTGGAGGAGGTCTCTTCCGCCTCATCCATAGTGGAGACCATGGCGAAGGTGGAAGAAAAAGAGTGTCCCCACGGCAGAGGCCCGCCGGCCGATCGGTGAGCCCCGATCGCGGGCCAGGCCACCGTGGGGGCACCCCTGGGGCCAGATCGCCCCGCGCCCCCCCCCCAGGACCCCGGAGCCCGCCCGCGCCGTCTGCTCCCACCGATACAGTAAGTGGTTCAATCCACGCCGGCTGGCGAGGGTTGGCAGCGGCGGGACTTCGGCCCATCGCGGGCCGGAGAATTGCCGGGGGTGGGCCCGCCGACCGGCGCAGCGCGATTCCCGCCCCCGCCAATTCTCTGATGGCGGAGAATTCGGGACACGGCGGGGGTGGGATTCACGCCCCTTATTAATACGATATAAATTTTAAAGTGTGTTTTTGGGAGTAGAGTGTGGAAAGGTTCATGTGACAATCATCAGGGGAGATTCTGAACAGACATCCACAAACATTCATTTGGGGTTCAGAGTGGAGAGTGTATTTGCCCTCAGTCGTGTTAAGTGTTTAATAGAGACTTTGTGTCAATGAGACCATTGTGGATTAATATGTACTTTGTAATAATAATAACCTTTATTTTCACAAGTAGGCTTACATTAACACTGCAATGAAGTTACTGTGAAAACCCCGAGTCACCTGTTCGGGTACACGGAGGGAGAACTCAGAATGTCCAAATTACTTAACAGCACGTCTTTCTGGACTAATCCATGTTAATCTTAAAACCTCTGTGCAATTATTAAACTAAGGGGGAAGTAAACATGTATATTATCATAATTTTTTTACTGAATATTTTTTCTTGTAATTAAAACTAAATAGCGTTCCTCCACATATAAAAAAAATAATTATAAGTTACAGTGTTTTGAGCCAGGGTTCTATTTTAGTATCTTCTCGTCCAGTTATAACACCAACTGGGATCACAACAATATTATAACTAACATTCATAAGAATAATGTATTTTTTAAAAATCAGAGAAACTGAAAGTCAATTATTATACAACCAATTAGATCTGTGCAGTTGCACATTAACTTATTTGAGTCAACAATGCTATTTTAATATATAGTTGATATCTTCTTTACCATGTTATAACTAGTTATAAAATATTTTTGAAAGTATAATGGGTTGGCTCTTAAGCTGTTCTTATCTCAGTCTGACTCTAGAGCAAAATATCTGGAGTATGAGTTGAACATTTGTACCTCTTATAACTTTAGTCAGGAAGTTCAAGGAAGATGTTTTTGTGCAATTTCGATAAGGACACTGAGAAAGGAAAACTAACTGGAGCCTGGACATCACACTCGGATATTAAGCATGAACAGAAAACTTTGATAACATTCTACGCATACCCTTTAAAGATTAAACTCCATAGGGACAAATGAAGCAGCATTTTCCTTTCAGTACAAACTCGTTTTTATTTACCAGGCAGACTCACTAGGTTGTACTTTGCATAATTTCTGTACAACAAAAACTTCAGGAGTTAACCTAATCTTAATGTCGAAGAACCATTCCTTTCCATTACTGTACTATCATTGACCTTCAATAACCACTTTGCCTACTTCAACCTCCAAAGTTTTCTCCGGTCTTGGGATTTGTTTTTATTCGTTCATGGGAAGTGGGCATCGCTGGCTGGGCAATCATTTAGTGCCCATCGCTGAGGGCATTTAAGAGTCAACCACTTTGCTGTGTAGGTCAGACCAGGTAAGGATGACAGATTTCCTTCCCCAATGTGGGATGGATGTAGCTGTTATAAGGGGGCATAACTATAAGATTCAGGGTGGGAGATATAGGAGATATATCTGAGGTAGGTTCTTTACTCAGAGAGTGGTTAGGGTGTGGAATGAACTGCCTGCTGTGATAGTGGAGTCGGACACTTTAGGAACTTTCAAGCGGTTATTGGATAGGCACTTGGAGCACACCAGAATGACAGGGAGTGGGATAGCTTTATCTTGGTTTCAGACAATGCTCGGCACACATCGAGGGCCAAAGGGCCTGTTCTGTGCTGTACTGTTCTATGTTCTAATGGGCATTAGTGACAGATGGGTTTTTATGACAATCAAGAATGGTTTCATGATCACCTTTAGACTTTTAGTTCCAGATTCTTATTGAAATCAAATTTCACCACCTGCCATGATGGGATTCTCCAGAGCATGACTCCAGGGGCGTCATTCTCCGACCCACTGCCGGGTCGGAGAATGGCCTTAGGCCGCCGTGAATCCCGCCCCCGCCCCCGCCGAAGTCTCCGGTACCGGAGATTGGGCGGGGGCGGTAATCGGGCCGCGCCGGTTGGCGGGACCCCCCGCTGGATTCTCCGGCCCGGATGGGCCGAAGTCCCGCCCAGAAATTGCCTGTCCCGCCGGCGTAAATCAAACCTGGTATTTACCGGCGGGACCAGGCGGCGTGGGTGGGCTCCGGGGTCCTGGGGGGGATGCGGGGCGATCTGACCCCGGGGGGTGCCCCCACGGTGGCCTGGCCCGCGATCGGGGCCCACCGATCCGCGGGAGGGCCTGTGCCGTGGGGGCATTCTTTCCCTTCCGCCTCCGCTACAGCCTCCACCATGGCGGAGGCGGAAGAGACTCTCCCCACTGCACATGCGCGGGAAACTGACAGCGGCCGCTGACGCTCCCGCGCATGCGCCGGGAAACTGTCAGCGGCCGCTGACGCTCCCGCGCATGCGCCGCATTTCCGCGCCAGCTGGCGGGGCAAAAAATGCCATTCCCGCCAGCTGGCGGGGTGGAAATCCCTCCGGCGTCGGCCTAGCCCCTCAATGTTGGGGCTAGGCCGCCAAAGATGCGGAGCATTCCGCACCTTTGGGCCGGCGCGATGCCCGTCTGATTGGCGCCCTGTTTGGCGCCAGTCGGCGGACATTGCGCCGTTGGGGGAGAATTTCGCCCCAGATCTCTGGATTACTAGTACAGCGACAATACCAACATGTCGCTGCTTCCCCAGAGTTGACTTCTAGCTGCACAATTGAGATAGCCAATGTTGTAGTCTTAGAACCATGGAACAATAGAATTTCTACAGTGAATAGGAGTCCATTTGGCCTGTTGAATCTGGACCAACTCCCTGAAAGAGCACCATAACTATGCCCACTCCCCTGCCCTAACCCCGTAATCCCACCTATCCTCCACATCTTTGGACTGTGGGAGGAAACCAAAGCACCCGGAAGAACACCATGCAGACACAGGGAGAACACAGACAGTCACCCAAGGCCAGAATTGTGCCTGGTTCCCTAGCGCTGGGAGGCTACAACGGTAACCATTGTGCTGCCCCAAAATGTTCTGGGTTTTCCAGGAGAACATATTTCAATGATGTGTTTCTCATGTGGACACTTAATAAATTATCTTTAGGTAAAGCAACATGCTAAGGTGTGCATATCCTTACATACGGGAATATTACAGTGAGAAAACCCACTAATGAAATTTAAATGCACAGTAATGGGTCCTCGACCTTTTTTGGTGGGACCCCGGATTTCATCACTGGCGGGAGGTGAGGGCAATGTCAAAATGTAATCCCGTTGTCATAAAACCATTTGGTGACTCCCGTTGAATTCTCCATCCCCACCGATTTTCTTGCTTGCTGAAAACTGGGGTGTAAAATCCACCCTATGTTTGCGAGCACGACGTTAAACCAAGTCTCCGTGTCAAAAATGGGAAATTTGAGTAGAAGTGACTTGCAACAATTTATATACAAATTTATATCCTCAATTTTTTACATGGCTTCAATAAAACCTCCATCCAGCCCTTATTGTAGCTTTGAACCTGCGCATGCTTTCGATTTTGTGATAGAAAAAGGTTCATTTCTATATTTAAAATGACAGAGAAATGAAATACAATTGAAAACAAAAAGGCACACAGCAGTATTCTTTTGTGGATAAAGTAAAATTTGCATACTCCTGTATTAGTTTTGTGCAAAGACAATAACATTCAATTTGTTCCTCAATAACATAATGCAGGGGTGGCCAACCCACAGCCCGGGGACCATATGAAGCCCATAAGTGTTCTCAGTGCGGCCCAGGAGACATTTTGTTGACCGTTGCCCACGTGCAGGTTTGCCTATTACACTGGGTTCCATCCATAAAGTTTTTTGCTACTGATCTGGACAAAGTCACACGCACATAAAGCAAGGGCACCTGAAGTGAAGTGTGTGCTGATTGCCCATAACATTGACTGTGAGAGCCGTGCTCTCCCTCTGTGTGCAAACAAAGCATAAATATTTATATTGTTTTTACCACTTGACGTTGATTGCCTTTTTGGTATATAAATTAAGCATTTTCTATAGCTTGTTATGAAATATTCGGCATGTATTAAATGTATTTAATCTTATTCACTGAGTCATGGTTAGTCAGCAAGCTCAATTTCAATCCTGCAGCCCACTGAGATGAAGGAGGGCCACTCATGTGGCTCACTCACCAGCCTAGGTTGCCCATCACTGACTTAAGGAGTTAATGCAGTACCCAGGGCATAATGAGTTACTCACATCAGAAAAGCTTAATTTGATCTCTGGTCAGTATTAGACTAATATGTTTCAACTACCGCGACATTGCCTTAAATTAGTCTTCTAATCCTGGTTCTGGAGGGCAAAATTAAGCCAGGATTCCTATTGTTAATCCATATACAGTGCTACCTGGAAGGACTACATGTATGAACATGAGGTAAAGCTAGCATGAAATTTGACCATTGTGACCACCTGGCAACATGCATTATCCAGCCTCAAATGAAGAAAATGCACTTGAACAATATACTACTAGAGGATTGTCAGTGCCTGTAAAAAAAAATTGATTTCAGCATATCAACAAAGGAAGAAGGGAAAGGTCGAGAAAGGGTCAGATATGGATATACTTTCGGTCCTAAAATTATTCATCTGTAGAATGAAATGATATTACAGTATTAATCTAAGGAAATAATGATCATTGTCCCGTGAATCTTTAGAAATTACATTTAGCTTAATTTATTCTGTATGAATGGCTACTAACATTTAAGGTTCCCATGATGAGTGTTTTAAATAAACCCTTAAAATTATGTTCAATCATTGCCAAAGTTTAAGAGAGAACACCTTCGGTGGGATTCTCTACAAATAGGGCTATGTCCCCACGCCGGCAGGAAAACTGACGCCAACGACTCCGGCGTCAAAGGCCTCCGAAAGTGAGGAAATCTCACTTTTCTAGGGGGCTAGGTTGCCGCTGGAGTTGTCCCCGCAGCTCCAGCCAGTGGGGAACGGCCCGCGTGAGTCCGAGCATGCGCGGAACGGCCAAAGTATTTCCGCGCATGCGCGGGGATCCCTTCACCGCGCCGGCCCCGGGCCATATGGCCGAGCCCCACAGGAGCCAGCGCGGAATAAAGTAGGCCCCCGCGGAACCAGCCCGCCCGCAGATCGGTAGGCCCCGATCGCGGGCCAGGCCACCGTGGGGGCCCCCGCCGGGGTCGGCTCCCCTGACCCCTCCAGGGCGGCCCCCACACATTTACCTTGCAGGTCCCGCCGTGTGTGAGGTGAGTAATCCACGCCGGTGGGACTGGGCCAAACACATCGGCCACTCGGCCATTGGGGCGCGGAGAATCGCTGGAGGGGCTGCTGTCAACGGCCCCCGACCGGCACGGCGGGAATCCCACTGGCACCGGGTCGGAGAATCCCAACCCTGGTTCTGTTTCAGTTTCCAAAATGTTTTCTCGGTGTTTGAGGTCTGAGACAGAAGAGGAGGATGAGAAAATATCTTCTCGTAAAGGTTAATGTTCCCCATTTACAGCCCTAAATACCAAGATGAATTCATAATTAGGAGCGACACAATGGACAGTGGTTAGCACTGCTGCAGCGCTGCTGTCTCACAGCGTCAGGGACCCGGGTTCAGTTCTGGCCCAGGGTGACTGTGTGGAGTTTGCAAATTCTCTCCATGTCTGCGTGGGTTTCCTCCAGTTGCTCTTGTTTCCTCCCATAGTCCAAAGATGTGCAGGTTAGGTGGATTGGCCATGCTAAATTGCCCCTTAGTGTCAAGGGATGTACAGAGGTTAATTATGAAGGCCTCACCTTCTCAACCTTGCCTCTCGCCTGAGGTGTGGTGATCCTCAGGTCAAATCACCACCAGTCAGCTCTCCTCTTCAAAGAGGAAAGGAGCCTGTGTTCATCTGGGACCATGGTGACTTTCACACAGTTTGTGGGGTTGGGGCCGGTGAGTGGGCCTGGGGAGGTAATCTGAGCGTCGATGCAGACTCAATGGGCCAAATGGCCTCCTTCCACACTGTAGGGATTCTATGGATGTTGTCAGCAATATGGATAATTCCATGCTCTGCAGTATGTAAACTGTGGGATTTATAAAGATTTACAGATCCCACTTTGGAGTGAATCCCTTCTTGTCCCTCCATAATCGCCCTGTCTCTTTTCTCCTTATGTAGAAAATGTACTAGCAATTGTGTGTCTTAAAATTGCAGCATTAGGACTACCCTAGTTCTGGCAGCATTTTGTGGATAATACTGCTGGATATTTTTTCTCTGCTCCCTGTGCTGTAATATGATCCTGGTTGTGGTCTGATTGGATGCTCAGACTAACTTTAAACTTGCTCAGACCCCACTCACTCTTTCAGTTCAGATTCTGCAGCTCCAGGCACGGCCTCTGCTCTGATCTCACTCAGGATGGGACGCAAATGTTTCCTTTTCGTAACTGTCTTCTTTCTTCTCTTCCCTGCACTCTCCTCCTGCCCAAGCCGATGCCTGTGTTTCAGAACCACAGTCCGCTGTATGCACTTGATGCTGGATCATATTCCCAAAGTAGTACCGCAGACTGTTATCCTGTAAGTGCCGAACTTTCTTTTGAACTGTTTTAAAAATGTGTTTCACAAGCTGAGTTCAGTTAACATCTGACTTTGTTATGGTAATCATGTAGTTTAGGGAACAACTAAATCAGAATTGAAGTTGATGAAGTCGGCCAAATTAATCTCAGTTTGGGAAAAAATTCAAAAACTGTGTTCTGTGCTGCTGAAAAGAACTTTAAAACTATCTGCTGCAACTTATGTGGTGTTTCCATTAAATACTGATGTTAAAGTGAGTGCTTTGAAATGAATGGAGAAGTACAAGAAGGATGCCAGCTGGAACGAAGTGCCAGTATATTGTCACCTGCTGAGATTTGTTTGGGTTATTTTAGCAAAGTTTAATGTTGCATGTGAAGAAATCTGCAAACTCAGTTTGTCGTGAATTTAGGGAAGGTAGATGATTTCATGTTTTCAACAGAAAAGTTGAGCCTAGTGTTTGGATTAGTCTGACATAAGAATAGCTCCAGTTCATTTTCAACTAATTGAAAATATATTTCAATGAGGCAAAAGAAATCTTAAAACTGCCTGCAGAAAGGCACAGCCATTGTCTGTAAAGTAGTTTCTGAAAATTGTGAAGAAATTGTATTTTAATTGCTAATGGCTTCAATTGCAACCCCCCCCCCCCCCTCCCTAAATATTTTTTGGACATGCTTGAGATCGTTATTCTGTAAGGGTATCTTGACATTTGAAAGCACAGCTTCCTATAAATATTGGTTTGTTCTGAAAAATTCATATATTATGTGCTGGAGAGATTCTGGAACTGTG
Organism: Scyliorhinus torazame; assembly: GCF_047496885.1. Taxonomy (NCBI): domain Eukaryota; kingdom Metazoa; phylum Chordata; class Chondrichthyes; order Carcharhiniformes; family Scyliorhinidae; genus Scyliorhinus; species Scyliorhinus torazame. Next base: position 134,798,397 of record NC_092717.1, read on the forward strand.
GTTTGGAATCTCACTTTCTTTGAATGAGGTTTTAATCAGCCCCTTTTGCAAGTTTCCTATACTTTAGAATTGAAGATCATGCCTGCTGTTTCATAAAAGTATTTCTCAACAATCTGTGAACTTTAAAATGAGGGTATATGAGGTTCGCGACTAGAACAGACATGGTTGAGCTGTTACTACCCTCTAATAGCCATAATTTATGCAGCATAGTTTGTGCTGGAGTGAGGCCAGTGGGGACTCCACCCCACTCAGAAATGAACCTTTGTAAGCTTCACAGATTAGTATCAGTCTGGGTGGTACACACAGTCTCTTCCTACTAAATCTATTGCTATGGATATGTTTTCAGTGTAGTGTAAACAGGCTCCTAGTCTTACATGACCTTTGATGTGCACTGTATGCCTGCAGGAAACAAACAATTTATACTCTTCGCCGGAATCACTCGCTAACAAGTGTAGATTGTTCACCTAAGAAACTCCATGTTGCTGGTCATGGGTTCTTTGGGTCTCATTATCCATGAGGGTTCTTACATTCCAGGTTCCGAAGTTGACTTTAACTTTGATTTTCTGACTGCAGGTAGATGAGCCTGCTGGATGAGGGTTTGCATCTAGGTTGGGGTCATAGCAGACTCTTTTTAAGGCATCTTTACTAGCCCTTTCCCCATGCGGGGTGAGCAGAATGGATCCTGAAGAGGGCTGCTCACTCATGAAGAAAGCTGCTGAAACGCTCTCTTGTTCCTATTCCAAGAACGAGGTGACTGAATCAAACTCCACTGCCTATATGCTGGTCCAAAGCTAGTGACTTGCAGATCTCACGGTCTTATCCCCGTCAGCTCTCACCAATCGGCGATCGCCGCAGGACTTGTCTGTGTGGGTGGTGTGTTGCACTTACACTCTATGTCACTGAATACTCCTCCTTACTCCACCCTGGCATAGCTGGAATGAAGAACTCTGCTGTGCGGGGGAGCAAATGCTATTGAACTCTTATCCTACTTAACTTATACTAATGGATCCAAAAGCAAACGTACACCAGAGAAGTGTCTCTCATTGTATTTGGCATAATTAGCAGTCGAAACAATTTTGCCTGTGGAGTCTTCATATGGCACATTTTGCTGAAGACAAAAGAGGGCGACCATTGAAAGGCAGGTCCTGCCACAAGTGCCATGCATAAAGTTACCAAGGGTCATTGTGGGTTGCTTTTTGCATTGGCATGAATTGAAGCTCGCAACCTATTATAACAAGAATTCAAGCAGTCTCCTGAAATTGTGCAGTGAGAGATAATTGTGATAGTTTAAAATGCGTTAGCAGTTTTGGAGTCAATGCCACCACTGAGCTTTTATTTTAATTTAAATCTATATTACTTTTGGTTCCAACTATGATGTGAAAATGCAATTTTCGGAAAGGACATTTTAATAATAATAATCGCTTATTGTCACAAGTAGGCTTCAATGAAGTTACTGTGAAAAGCTCCTAGTCACCACATTCTGGCGCCTGTTCGGGGAGGCCAGTACAGTTGCTATGGGCGTGAGGTGGAGCCAGGTGTTATCAACGTATATGTGAAATACCTGATAAAGTACACTATTCTTTATTTCACACGACCACAACAAAAACTTATATGTATACAGCAACTTTAACCAAATTTCATAGGAGCATTATAAAATAAGTTTGATACCGAACCACATTAGCAGACATTAGGTCAGATGACAAAAGGTTTGCTCAAAGAGGTAAGTGTTAAGACATGTCTTAAGGAGAAAAGCAAGGTAGAGAGGCAGAGAGGTATAGGGAGGGGCTTAAGCAACTGAAGACATGGCCACCAGTAGTGCAGCAATTAAATTCAGAGATGCTCAAGAGGCCAAAATGAGAGGAGTGCAGATATCTTGGAGGGTTGGAGGGATGGAGGAGATTACAGACATAGGGAAGGACGAGGCCATGGAGAGATTTAAAAATAAGGATGAGAATTTTAAAATCAAGATGTTGCTTGATAGGAAGCCAATGCAGGTCAGTGAGCACAAGGGTAATGGGGGAATGCGACTTGGTGCAAGTTAAGACATGAGCAGCAGAATTTCAGATGACCTCACGTTTACGGAAGGTAGAATGTGGGAGACAAGCCAGGACTGTGTTGGAATACTTGGTCGAGAAGCAGTGAGGGCAGAGAAACTGAAATGGGATGAAGTTGAGTGATCTTACAGAGGTGGGAATAGGTGGTCTTAGTGATGGCACTAGTATGAGATGGGCACACAGCATAAGTGGCTAGCACTGTGGCTTCACAGCACCAGGGTCCCAGGTTTGATTCCCCACTGGTCACTGTCTGTGCGGAGTCTGCACGTTCTCCCCGTGTCAGCGTGGGTTTCCTCCGGGTGATCCGGTTTTCTCCCACAGTCCAAAGACGTACAGGTTAGGTGGATTGGCCATGATAAATTGCCCTTAGTGACCAAAAAGATTAGGAGGGGTTACGGGGATAGGGCGGACGTGAGGGTTTAAGTGGGTCGGTGCAGACTCGATGGGCAGAATGGCCTCCTTCTGCACTATATGTTCTATGTTCTAGTAGCTCACATTGGGGTCAAATGTGACATCAAGGTTCCGAACAAGCTGACCTCAATCAGCTGCTGCCAGACAGATGGATGGAGTCGGTAGCTAACAAATAGAATTTGGAGTAGGAAATGAATGGCCAGTCTTCCCAATATTTAATTGGAGGGAATTTCTGCTCATCTGGTACTGGGTGTCAGCTAAGCCGTCTGATAATTTGGCAGCAGTGGAGGAGTTGAGAGAGATAGGTGGTGAGATAGAACCGGGGATCATCAACATACATGTGAAAATTAGCGCAATGTTATCTCTTAGTTAGACCTAATTAAGTATTGTGCAATAGATCTCTAAACATTGCATAGGTAAGAATTTCAATGCACAATATTCCAAACTCAAATCATACAAAATTCCAGATCCAAGAATACTGTAAGCATAATCCAAAAATAACATTTTTGATAAATATGTTACTCATTAGGATTTAACTATAACAAGAACTAAACACTTTGGGAATTTTCCCAGTCAAAGAGTTTGCTTGCATGCAGAGTTAAACCCCTAGAATTAACACTGGGTCAGGATGCTGACACCATTCTGCCCATTTCCAGCTCCCAGAGTGTTGAGATCGTAGGCAAGCAGAGAACACCCTTGGAACTGTTGGGTAAGTTTTAAGTTAAATAAAATTCCGACTAAGAAATATTTTAACCCTCTTTCTGAATTTCCGGGCTGGGATCCAACTTGCCAATATGTCAGCAATTTTCCCGGGCAAAGAAGGAAGAGCTTCTTCAGTGAAACTGACTGGCTGGTAAGGTTTTGATCAGTTACACTGAAGAGCTCCAGCCATAGCCATTGCAAGACTGCTGTTCAAAACACTTAATCTTTCAGAGATCACTTCAATGTTTGACAGGGGATTGCTAACATCTTACAAAGCAATGGACATGTCTAGCATTTCACTTAAATCCACTGCACTACCCTGCTACCAGCCTTAAACATGGCTCCACCTTCCACTTCTGCAGAGGGCCAAGATCAGAAGCCGTACCACCGTCAAACAGCTGCTTTCCTCTCAAGTCACATGCTTCACCACAGGGCAGGTGAGATGGTCACTGATATCAGCGGGAAGGAGACGTGGCCCCCATGCACCACACCCTGTACGAGCAAAGGATCAGCTCCCTTGACATGTCTGAGCACCAGCGCCTTGGGAAATTTCAGACCATGGCATAAGACCATAAGACATAGGAGCAGAATTAGGCCATTCGGCCCTTCGAGTCTGCTCCGCCATTCAATCATGGCTGATATTTTCTCATCCCCATTCTCCTGCCTTCCCCCCACAACTCCTGATCCCCTTATTAATCCAGAACCTGTCAATCTCTTGTCTTAAAGACACTCAGTGAATTGGCCTCCACAGCCTTCTGCAGCAAAGGGTTCCACAGATTCACCACCCTCTGGCTGGAGAAATTCCTCCTCATCTCTGTTTTAAAGGATCGTCCCTTCTGTCTGAGACTGTGCCCTCGGGTTCTAGTTTTTCCTACAAGTGGAAACATCCTCTCCACGTCCACTCTATCCAGGCCTCGCAGTGTTCTGTAAGTTTCAGTAAGATCCCCCCTCATCCTTCTAAACCCCGAAGAGTAGAGACCCAGGGTCCGCAATCGCTCCTCATATGACAAGCTCGTCATTCCAGGGATCATTCTTGTGAACCTCCTCTGGACCCTTTCCAAGGCCAGCACATCATTCCTTAGATGCAGGCCCCAAAACTGCTCACAATACTTCAAATCGGGTCTGACCAGAGCCTTATGCAGCCTGAGAGGTTGACATTAAATCAGGGGCCAAGAGTTCTCCATTGTCAACAGTGTCAGTGAGAAAGGCCAAGGATTGGCAGACTCAGGCCTGAGATGCATGAGGGGTCACACTGATGAGTTGGGGAGGGGATTGGAATAAAGGACAGGAGTTGGCTTTCAATTTGCCCCCACATCCAGTCCCAATACGGGGTCTCATGATTGGGCACTGTGTGCCTTTGAATGAGGAACATAACCCCTCCCCACTGCACACATACCTCCCACTTCCCACCCCCACCCTTCGCATGTCAGTCTTCTCGCATGGCAAGTTACCCATGCACCGCTGGTAGAATACGAGCAGCATGACGACTTTTAAGTGGGCATTAATTGCCTATTTAAATGTCTCAATTAGTGTTCAGATGGGAATGCCATCTACAAGCCTTCTGGCTAATCAAGTAGAGGCAGAAGGTGGCATGGTACCCAGCCTGCATCCTTCCAATTGAACACGTGCCATGCCACCTCCAATCTCACCACCTGGGGAGCATTAAATCCCACCCAGAGTGTGGGGCTTGCTATCTAACAGAGTTCGACCAATTGCATTTCCAGCTCTCCTCAGGTCCTTGCACCTCTTGGAAGAACCACACTCCTTCTGCTGTTGACTTCCTTCACAACTTCTATCCATGCCTACTTGGTTCGTGAGGTTGTCTTCTGTGTCCTGTCATTGGGAAAGATCACCTCACTGTAGATCTCCAGGAGGATCTCCAGGTAAGAGTGAAGAGTGAGAGGCCCAAGGAGTAGTCTTTCCAGGTCTCTGCTCCATTCTTGTGGTTGCTGCAGCTTCAAATATCCGAGTTCTCGTGAACCCTTGTAAAATGCCTCCTTTGACAGATTAGAAACACCCGTCAGATTTCTCCCCTTTGTGACTAAGTTCCATGTCAGGGGTGGGAATGTGGGGTGTTTCCTGCTGTGGAGGCTGTTGGGAAAACACCCAAATCTTCCAACCACATTAATTATGCACCTGATTGTTTTATGCCATATTCAGTGCTGCGGATGACATGTAGACCCCTGTCGTGGCCGGGTGCCACATTGAAAAGTTGCCCAACATCACTGACCCACTATTGAAGAAAGAAGGTGGATCCCCTGAGAATGAAGATGGATCTCCAGGAACATTCTGAGGCTGGAAGATGGGCCCCCTCTAGGACACCCAATCTGCAGATGCTCCCTGCCGATGCACCCCCATACCCACTATTGTGGTGTTCCCGGGTTCCGGGCTGCCTCTATCCTGAACTCTGGAAGCAGCCCCAGGCATTGTTTATATGCGTTCTGACATCTGCACGCCATGTTGCTCCAAGAATGTTTCACACTAGTATGCTTTGCCGTTGCCATTGCGGGAAATCTGGCATGCGGAGTGCCAGGCCTTCATTTGCATCCCATTTAATGGGATGTAAATCTGGTTCACACTGGCCTCTGGCATATTTTCCAATCCACCATGGAGGGCACCAGCGGAAAATCCAGTCCAAATTTACGCTGGTGTGAAACTGATTTCTTGGCTTCCGAACATATTCTTCTCCCGCACGCCCACCATCACACCCGTCGGAGGGGACTTGGGAGAATTCCGCCCACCACTCCTGCTTGTTTCCCCGAATCGGTCAGCCAAACCAAAGGCAGGGTGATGGTGTTGTGGCTGAGTTAAAGAGCTTAGCAAAGCCTGCCCGTGAGTAAATCGGGTTCTCGACCTGAAAGATGTCCTGCTGTTCCACCAAGGAATCTGCCTTTAATTATCTTCCATATATTATTTATTTAATATCTGTTTATGTTCATAAGAATATATATAAGTATTTGAAATGTCAATGTACAGATTATCACAATACACATGGGAGGTTACATCAGCATTTTGGGAGAATGGATTGTAAATTAGCATTTCTGGCATACATACGTTTGTGGGGCAGTGTACTCTAAAGTGATTAATCTATTTGTTTAGTTGTGAGCTCTAAGGATCGCTCGAGCTACGGTTGGGGGTAAGTAAATAATAGGATTCTGCCTACATGGATTGGCAGTCTTACAGATTAGCTCATCACTCTTAGCTTGTGGTGGAGGACTGTATTTAATTTAGACATCTTCCATGCTGACCTCCTTTCCATTTGGGGTGACAGTGGGAAAGGCTGCGAGGTGGAGAGGGGGGGGTTGGTTGGATCCCTGTTTGTTGGAATGGTGACATATGGCCTGAGCCTCCTGGAAGGGGCTCTTGACTACCTGGTTCTTCCTGAGCTGCACCAGGAGCTACGCATCACCTGTTCATTCTGGGCATGTGCTGCATGGATATTTTCCTCAAGTTTTGCTGTGGGGCAAAGTTGCTCTCGATAGGGGGAGGGCAAGAAGTATTGCACCATTTTTGTAACTAATGATACACAGTCTGAAACTTGAATGTAACATAAAAAATGCTATCAAAGAACAATCTCCTTTTTTTATAGCAGGTATATTTTTGTCAAGACAGTTTTCCCACTATATATGGTGACCGGTGTAACCAAGGATTTTGTTCACAAAGCTGGGCAGTGCTCAACAATTTACTCATGGCACGGATTTCAAATTTACTTTCAAATTGGAGAAAATGTTGTCTTTAGTTATGACAAATATTTCAGGTTATGTTGACTGCGATGCAATCGTGTTTCGATATGAGTTGCTAAAAAGTAGCTTTAAAGGACTATAAGAGTCCTATAAGAGTTCTGACAACTGTTAGAGATGGATTTGTTAACTCATCACAGAACTTTCCTCAGAGTACTGACTCCTGCAGAGCTGATATGCAACAGTTTATGCCACGAGGGAACACTGTGGAAAAGGCTTTTGGCCATCTTCTAATTTGCGTAAAGCACATAATAGGATAATATACATGATGCCAGACTACACCATTATGTAATTTGCATGTGATATTGTTTTGTGGGAAAAGAAGCAAAGCCTTCTTCTCCCAAGAAATGTGCCAAACATTGCTTCTAGATGATTTTAACTGGTCATTGCTAATCCAATTGACAAGGATGGTTTTCACAAGTCCAGGATGATCAGTTTATTTTTGGCAGTGTATTTTCTCAGTTAATGGGAATGCCATTAATGAAATTGTATTTTACAAAGAACCTTACTCAGGCATTAATTTATTTCTCGACATTCTAATGCAAACTGCTGGTTTATAGAAACATTTTAGACTGAATTTACATCGTGATAGACACAGCATGTAGAATTTTCCCAGCCTCATGGTTGCAGGCTTGGAGGTGTTGGAGTGGGGGTGTGTGTGTGGGCGGGGGTTGCTGCTGGGAAAATAGGGGGAGTTACCATCAGAATGACTCTCCAGCACATTCTTGCTATTGGTAACTTTTCCAGGGGCCAGAACAGGACCTGAATCAACAGGCCATACTACTGAGGTAGATAGGAACCGTAAATATGTAAAAAGGCCATCAGGTCGAATGCTCAATGGCATTTTGCAACAGTAAGATGGTCCACCCCCCACTTGCAGAGGCAATCAGCTCAAAGGAGGCAACCTCCTTGCATTACTTCAGGAGCCAATTGGAGCTGAAGAGCTCATTTGACAAAGAGGGGGCTTGGGATATGAAAGCCCCTGTAGCCCCAACAATCCAACTGGCTTGCCAATTTTCTTTGACACCTCCCCCTCCCCACCCCAGGAGCTGGCATACCATTCTTAATAAGACAGTGGGTGCCTCTGCCCAAAATTAGGAGGGTGCATATGGGGAATTTTGTTTGGTCTTTCTACCAGCAAATATGGGCTCAGGACCTCCATTTGGCACCAACGTTAGGGTCCCAAAGCCCAGTGTACCCCAAGGTGAATGCTGAAGTTAGGCCCATATTTTCAGTTTGAAATAACAGGGAATGATCCCTTAAAAAAAGTCACTGATTACTACATTTTATCATCATCGAACTGTAATTGGCCCAGAACCTCTGATCTCTGGATGGTCATATTCCACAGTTACCACGGAAAGTGCAGTGGGGGACCTTGCGAAAGTACCAATGTACTGACTGTATGGGAAGTGCCCAGAAATTTGGAATTCAAATGGGCAATTCCCCTACATCTGGAACCATCCAAATTGGAGTTAAAGCTGGAGACTTTGGATGGTTCTGACTCATTTACCAGAGTATTTACCCAGCAAATGTTAGACGGGTTTACACCTGTTCTAACTAAAAGGGAACTGTACCACCGACCTCCCCATTTCTCCACTGCGCCCCACAAATATCCCCCGCAACCACATGGCCCCCGACCCACGCAACCCACCCTACCCACATATACCCACCTGCCACACTACCCCCTCACTCAACTGCCGCTTTACCCTCACCTGCATACCACCTGCCTTCCTACATGGCTGCCACCTTACCATCTCATCCATTTAACGTACACACTTACCTCCTCTCTGTAGCTTCTAAAAGTGTCTTTTTGACCTTTACAGTCTCTTCTTACCAAAATATGGCAGCTGGTGCCATAAAGAGGGGGCATGTCTTGCCTGCCCCTGATAATCCTGCATTCCCAGAACAGGTACACTCTGCTTTTCTGAAGAGGCCTATTACGGATTCCATACCAGAAATGCAGACTTCCATTTAAGGGCAAATAAGTAGCCACTGCTTTGAAGGTTTGGTCCACATATTGGGCGTCATTCTCCGACCCCCCGCCGGGTCGGAGAATCGCCGGGGGCTGGCGTGGATCACGCCCCCGCCGGTTGCCGAAGTCTCCGGCACCGGATATTCGGCGGGGGCGGGAATCGCGCCGCGCCGGTTGGCGGGCCCCCCCCGCTCGATTCTCCGGCCCGGATGGGCCGAAGTCCCACCGATAAATTGCCTGTCCCGCCGGCGTGGATTAAACCACCTTTTGAACGGCGGGACAAGGTGGCGTGAGCGGGCTCCGGGGTCCTGGGGGGGGCGCGGGGCGATCTGGCCCCGGGGGGTGCCCCCACGGTGGCCTGGCCCGCGATCGGGGCTCACCGATCACCGGGCGGGCCTGTGCCATGGCGGAGGCGGAAGAGACTCCCTCCACTGCGCATGCGTGGGAAACTGTCAGTGGCCGCTGATGCTCCCGCGCATGCGCCGCCCGGGGATGTCATTTCCGCGCCAGCTTGCGGGGCAACAAAGGCCGTTTCCGCCAGCTGGCGGGGCGGAAATTCCTCCGCCGCCGGCCTAGCCCCTCAAGGTTGGGGCTCGGCCCCCAAAGATGCGGAGCATTCCGCACCTTTGGGGCGGCGCGATGCCCGTCTGATTGGCGCCGTTTTGTGCGCCAGTCGGCGGACATCGCGCCGTTCGGGAGAATTTCGCCCATTGTGTGGATCAGAGGTTAATTTTTTAAAATTCATTCTTGGGATAGGAGCATTGCTGACAAGCCCAGCATTTATTGTCCATCCGTGATTATCCTTCAGAGGATGGTAGTGAGCTGCCTTCTTGAATAACTATGACCCCTGTGGAGGTGAGAAAGGGAGTTCCAGGATTTTGACACAGAGACAGTGGGGGATTGGTGATATGTGTCCGAGTCAGAATGGTATGTGGCTTAGAAGGGAACTTACATTAGTTCCTTGTCCTCGCTGTCCTTCTAGGTAGTTGAGGTTGCAGGTTTGGAAGGTGCTGTCGAAGAAGCCTTTAAAAGTTGCTGCAGTGCATCTTTTAGATGGTACACATTGCTGCTGCTATGTCCTGATGGTGTTTAAAGTGTGGATGGTGTCATATGACCTGGATGGTGTTAAGTTCTTTGACTGCTGTTGGCGCTGCACTCATCCAGTGGACAGTATTCCATCACACTATTCACTTTTGCCTTGTAGATGGTGGACAGGATTTGGAGAGCAAGGAGTTGAGTTATTTGCCACAGAATTCCAAGCTTTTGATCTGCTCTTGTTGCCTCAATATTTATGTGGATGGTCCAGTTCATATTTCGGTCAATGGTAAAAACCAGGGGCGAAATTCTCCCCCAATGGCGCGATGTCCGCCGACTGGCGCCCAAATCGGCGCCAATCAGACGGTCATCGCGCCGCCCCAAAGGTGCGGATTGCTCCGCATCTTTGGGGGCCGAGCCCCAACATTGAGGGGCTAGGCCGACGCCGGAGGGATTTCCGCCCCGCCAGCTGGCGGAAATGGCGTTTGTTGCCCCGCCAGCTGGCGCGGAAATGCGGCGCATGCGTGGGAGCGTCAGCGGCCGCTGACAGTTTCCCGCGCATGCGCAGTGGGGGGAGTCACTTCCGCCTCCGCCATGGTGGAGGCCGTGGTGGAGGCGGAAGGGAAAGAGTGCCCCCACGGCTCCGATCGCGGGATCAGTGGGCCCCGATCGCGGGCCAGGCCACCGTGGGGGCACCCCCCGGGGTCAGATCGCCCCGCGCCCCCCCCGGAGCCCGCCCACGCCGCCTGGTCCCGCCGCCGTTAAATACCAGGTTTAATTTACGCCGGCGGGACAGGCAGTTTCTGGGCGGGATTTCAGCCCACCCGGGCCGGAGAATCCAGCGGGGGGTCCCGCCAACCGGCGCGGCCCGATTCCCGCCCCAGCCCAATCTCCGGTACTGGAGACTTCGGCGGAGGCGGGGGCGGGATTCACGGCGGCCAATGGCCATTCTCCGACCCGGCGGGGGGTCGGAGAATGACGCCCCAGTATCTTGATGTTGAGCAATTCAGTAATAATAATGCTGTTAAAATTCAAGGGGAGATGGTTAGATTCTCTCTTGTTGGAGATGGTCATCGCCTGGCATTTGTGTGGCACGAATGTTATTTATCACTCATCGGCCCAAGCCTGAATATTGCACAGTCTTGCTGTATTTGCTTGTTTCAGTAATCTGAGGAGTTGGAATTGGTCTGAACACTGTGAAATCCTCAATTAACATCCCAATATTTGACCTTATGATGGAAGGAAGGTCTTTAAACCAACTGAAGATGGTTGGGGCCTAGAACATTACCCTGAGGAGCAGCTGCAAGCAATGTTCTGAGGCTGAGATGACTGGTCTCCAACAACCACAACCATCTTCTTTTGATCTCGGTGTGATTCCAACAGTGGAGAGTTTTCTTCCAGATTCCCATTGAATTCAATTTTGCTTGTCTCCTTGATGCCACACTCAGTCAAATGCTGCCTTGATGTCAAGAGCAATTATTCCCTCCTCAACTCTGGAATTCAACTTTTTTGTCCATGTTTGGGCCAATGCTTTAATGAGGTTTGGAGCTGGGTGCCCCTGATGGAACTCCAACTGAAGATCAGTGAGCAGGTTGTTGCTAACTAAGTGCTGATTGGTAGCACTATTGACAACTCCTTCCATCACTTTGCAAATGATCACGAGGAGGCTGATGGAGCTGGAATTGGGTGGCTTGGATTTGTCTTGCTTTCTGTGGACAAGACATACCTGAGCAATTTTCCACATTGCCCGCTACATGCCCGACCACATCCAATTCTCAATGCTGTTGGCTACTGCTGAATGTAATACACTGTACACAGGAAGATAGGATTTATGAGCAGGGGTAGACCAATTTTCTCTTTGCGCCTGCTCAGCCCTTCAATAAGATCATGGCTGATCTGGTTGTGGCCCCAGCACCACAACCAGATCCCATAACCCTTGGCTCCCTTATCTATCAAGAATCTCGCTAATTCAGCCTGGAATAAGTTAAAAAAAACAGCCTCCACCATTTTCTGGGGAAGATAATTCCACAGACTTATCAAACCTCTGAGAGAAAAAAATCCTTTTAATCTCTGTCTTAAAAGGGAGACCTCTTCAGAGTACGTCCCTTAGTTTTAGTCTACCCAAAAGAGGAAATATCCTCTGGATATCCACCTTATCAAGTTCCCTGGTTTGTAACACAGCATTGTAGAATTTTTTTACAGTGCAGAAGGAGGCCATTCAGCCCATCGAGTCTGCACCGGCTCTTGGAAAGAGCACCCTACCCAAGGTCAACACCGCCACCCTATCCCCATAACCCAGTAACCCCACCCAACACTAAGGGCAATTTTGGACATTTAGGGCAATTTAGCATGGCCAATCCACCTAACCCGCACATCTTTGGACTGTGGGAGGAAACCGGAGCACGCGGAGGAAACCCACGCACACACGGGGAGGATGTGCAGACTCCGCACAGACAGTGACCCAAGCCGGAATCGAACCTGGGACCCTGGAGCTGTGAAGCAATTGTGCTATCCACAATGCTACCGTGCTGCCACAAGGCTACCGTGGGCAGAGTTGTGGAGGTTCATTTTCACTTGGCCAGAACTACACAGTAGGTCACACGTACTGCGTTTCCCAGAAGGCATCATACTGGAACAGGAGCAGGCACAAATAACCAGGTTAAGAGGGGACTTTAATATAATAGTCTACCCGAGGGCCTCTAGAGGTCTGTCGGAGTGCCCGCAGAGGTAATTGGACGTGTAGAGTGTTGTTGAGCAAACCACGAGGAAATTTATTTGACTATCTGGCTTTGAGCTTTGTTTGGTGTGTGACCTCAAATTGGAACATGAACTGGGACTGGCTGATAACCCAACCCTGGTGGGACCTTAATGTTCCGGACACTGACTAAGAGACTCTCTCTTAGTAAATAGTTTAGCTATCTGGTTAAACATAGAGAGAAGATAATCAATATAAAGATAACACTCAACTTGCACTGTGGGTCGACACTATGTTTTGCTTTATTTCCTTATTATTTTGAAGGGCCTTGTTTATTTGAACTACTTTGCGACAATGAATATACAGTCATTGAACTGTTTTCCTGAACACCCATGTTAAATTCCCTGCCTACATTTAAAAAATATGTTCACCAGGAACAAAATTGATTCTTCCCAAACTTCTTTCATTCAGGAACCATATAGGCATCACAGTATCCTTTTGTCCTACAAATGTGGGCCCCACAGCTGAAGTACTTTATTGAAAAGAAGAATTTAAGTCTTCTGACCTGTGTTATGAATGCTGATTAGAAACAGGTCAGTATTGCTGAGGTTAATGTTCTTGTCACACGATGAACTCGCTCAAAGTGTGCACAGTAGGCCAGATATATTCTTTGCAGTCACCTTGTCCGACTCGGCTATTAGAAACATATTGACATTGGTAATTTATTTACACTTGCAGAATCTGACTGCAACTGGAATATATATTTCATGGTGTTTTTTTTTAATGATCGGGACATTTGTTTAATGAGACTCACTTTACAGCAGAACTTTTTATTATGTCAATATACTTGGCTGTTATAATCGGGGGCACAGAATAAAACGTGCTGAAGCATTCATTAGGACTAGAATGAGAGATTGTTACAAAGGAAAAGTAGACACATCAATAGACCACTCTCTAGATTAGTCCTGTTGGCATTATAAAAGGTTAATTTTATATTTACTGTATAATGGGCATGCTGAGGCCATTTTTCCAGTGTAACAGTCTCCTATTGAATTTCTAATGAATGCTCCAGCATGCTTTATACTGGAACAGAGAGAAAACACATAATGCCTTGTGCTTAATCAGCATGAATTCCTATATTCTAACTTAAAATAGGCTTGAACAGTCATTATAATCGTTAGTACATGGGACAGTGGCAGTTGAAGAATTTGCAGTTTGGCACTCTAGTCATGTTCCATGAATGTAGACTTCAATTAAACACAAATTGTTGTTCTCCTGACCAATGAAATTACTTCTTTGTACAAAATATCTTGTACAATAAGTTTCACAGTTTTGAATTATTGATTAGTTGGATACTAAAGTTAACAACAGAATTAGCTGTTAGATATGAAGAGTAAGTCATATGTAGATACAATATAAAGATGTGCGATTAGTCCTAAGTTCCATGTTTCCATTTAAAACATTTTTGGGGGGAATGGTGACAGGATTAGCACTATGAGACAAGAGAACTATGATTCTGTGCCAGGCACACATTGCTATTTGACACAACAGTTGTTTCAATGTGATGATAGATATCTCAAAACCGAAAGTGGGTGTCTGTTGTCAAATATTTAGCAGTGTCTGCTTGATTTAATCAAAACCCACCATAGCCCTGTTAGGAATTAAACAACATTGTATGTTTAGATTTATTATTGAACAATCAAAAATGTTTTCATTAATCTACACAACAAAACATGTGCTAAAAGCACACACATATACTATGTAAAACATACTAAAACTATACTAGTGCTAAATACGATGGCTAAACCAATTAAACAGAAAGTCAGACACATTTAAGCTTTTCAAGTCCATCGCCAGTGTGAACCATTTCTCCTCACCTCAGTCCGAAAAGGTTTACCCCTTATCCTCAAACTATGACCCCGGGTTTGGACTCCCCCACCATCGGGAACATTCTTTCTGAATCTACCCAGTCTAATCCTGTTAGAATTTTGTAAGTTTCTACGAGATCTCCTCTCACTCTTCTAAACTCCAATGAATATAATCCTAACCAACTTAGTCTTTCCTCATATGACAGTCCTGCCATCCCAGGAATCAGCCTGGTAAACCTTTGCTGGACTCCCTCCATAGCAAGAACATCCTTCCGAAGATAAGGACACCAAAACTGCACACAATACTCCAGGTGTTGCCTCACCAATGCCCTAGACAACTGCAGTTAAACATCTCTATTCCTATACGCAAAGCCTCTTGTTATGAAGGCCAATATACCATTTGCCTTCTTCACTGCCTGCTGTACCTGCGTGCTTACTTTCAGCGACTGATGCACAAGGACACCAAGGTCCCGCTGAGTATCCACTTCTCAATTTACACCCATTCAAATAATAATCTGCTTTCTTTTTTAAAAATAAATTTAGAGTACCCAATTCATTTTTTCCAATTAAGGCGCAATTTAGAGTGGCCAATTCACCTACCCTGCACATCTTTTGGGTTGTGGGGGCGAAATCCACGCAAACAAGGGTAGAATGTGCAAACTCTACGCGGATAGTGACCCAGAGCCGGGATCGAATCTGGGACCTCGGCGCCATGAGGCAACAGGGCTAACACACTGCGCCACCGTGCTGCCCATAATCTGCTTTCTTATTTTTGCTACTGAAGCTGATAACCTCACATTTATCCACATCATACTGCATATGCCATGCCCACTCAGCCTGTCCAAATCCCACTGAAGCATCTTTACATTCTCCTCACAGCTCACACTCCCACCCAACTTTGTATCATCTGCAAATTTGGCAACATCAGCATTCATTGCCCATCCTAAATTGTCCTTGAAAAGGGTTGTCAGACGTCTTTTTAGCAGTCCATGTGGGGCTCATACACCTCGAATGTTGGTAGGGAGGGAGTTCCAGGGTTTTGACCCAGCAACAGTGAAGGAACAATGCTAAATTTACGAGTGTCCTGGAGAACAGCTTGTAGATGGCGATTTTTCTACCCACCTCCTGCCCTTGTTTTTCTAGTTGGTAGAGGTTGTGGCTTTGGAATGTGTTCTCAAAGAGCCATGGCAAGTTGCTGCAGTACATCTTGTAGATGATACACACTGTTGCCACTATGTGTCAGTATGTCATAGAGTCATACAGCACAGACAAGTCCTTCGGCCCATCGCATCTGCACCGGTCAAATGCAAAATGCCCTGGGATCACAACTGCACATCTAAATACCTCTTAAAAGTTATGAGGTCTCTGCCACTACCACCCTTTCAGGCAGCGAGTTCCAAACTCTCACTGCCCTCTGGGTAAAAAAGATTTTCCTCACATCCCCTCTAAACCTCCTAAGCTTGACCTTAAATCTATGCCCCTGGTCTTTGACCATATATGGGAAGCTAGGGAGGAGATTGCTGAGCGTTTGGCTTTGATCTTTAAGTCATCTTTTGTCTACAGGAATAGTGCCAGAAGACTGGAGGATAGCAAATGTTGTCCCCTTGTTTAAGAAGGGGAGTAGAGACAACCCCGGTAACTATAGACCAGTGAGCCTTACTTCTGTTGTGGGCAAAGTCTTGGAAAGTTTTATAAGAGATAGGATGTATAATCATCTGGAAAGGAATAATTTGATTAGAGACAGTCAACACGGTTCTGTGAAGGGTAGGTTGTGCCTCAAAACCTTATTGAGTTCTTTGAGAAGGTGACCAAACAGGTGGATGAGGGTAAAGCAGTTGGTGTGGTGTATATGGATTTCAGTAAAGCGTTTGATAAGGTTCACCTGGGTAGGCTACTGCAGAAAATACGGAGGCATGGGATTCAGGGTGATTTAGCAGTTTGTTCAGAAATTGGCTAGCTGGAAGAAGACAAAGGGTGGTGGTTGATGGGAAATGTTCAGACTGGAGTCCAGTTACTAGTGGTGTACCATAAGGATCTGTTTTGGGGTCACTGCTGTTTGTCATTTTTATAAATGACCTGGAGGAGGGCGTAGAAGGATGGGTGAGTAAATTTGCAGATGACACTAAAGTCTGTGGTGTTGTGGACAGTGCGGAATGATGTTACAAGTTACAGAGGGACATAGATAAGCTGCAGCGCTGGGCTGAGAGGTGGCAAATGGAGATTAATGCAGAAAAGTGTGAGATGATTCATTTTGGAAGGAATAACAGGAAGACAGAGTACTGAGCTAATGGTAAGATACTTGGTAGTGTGGATGAGCAGAGAGGTCTCGGTGTCCATGTACATAGATCCCTGAAAGTTGCCACCCAGGTTGAAAGGGTTGTTAAGACGGTGTACGGTGTGTTAGCTTTTATTGGTAGAGGGATTGAGTTTCGGAGCCATGAGGTCATGTTGCAGCTGTACAAAACTCTGGTGCGGCCGCATTTGGAGTATTGCGTGCAATTCTGGTCGCCGCATTATAGGAAGGATGTGGAAGCATTGGAAAGGGTGCAGAGGAGATTTACCAGAATGTTGCCTGGTATGGAGGGAAGATCTTATGAGGGAAGGCTGAGGGACTTGAGGCTGTTTTCGGTAGAGAGAAGAAGGTTAAGAGGTGACTTAATTGAGGCATACAAGATGATCAGAGGATTAGATAGGGTGGACAGTGAGAGCCTTTTTCCTCAGATGGTGATGTCTAGCACGAGGGGACATAGCTTTAAATTGAGGGGAGATAGATATAGGACAGATGTCAGAGGTAGGTTCTTTACTCGGAGAGTAGTAAGGGCGTGGAATGCCCTGTCTGCAACAGTAGTGGACTCGCCAACACTAAGGGCATTCAAATGGTCATTGGATAGACATATGGACGATAAGGGAATAGTGTAGATGGGCTTTAGAGTGGTTTCACAGGTCGGCGCAACATCGAGGGCCGAAGAGCCTGTACTGCGCTGTAATGTTTTATGCTCTATGGAGGGAGGGAATGTTTAAGATGTTGGATGGGATGCCAACCAAGAAGGTTACATTATCCTAGGTGGTGTTAAGCTTCTTGAATGTTGTTGAAGATGCACTTATCCAGGAAATTGGAGAGTACTCCATCACTTGTGTCTTGGCGGCTTTAGGTAGTCAGGAGGTGAGTTACTCTCTAAAGAATATCCAGCTTGAAACCTGCTATTGTAGGACCATATTGCTGGACCAGATAGGGCCAATGATGTTGATCAATGGGGATTTAGCGATATTAATGCCATTTAATGTCAAGAGGAAATTATAAGATTCTAATTTTTATGGTGTGAATGTTATTTGTCATTTATCAGCCCAGGCCCAAATGTTGTCTAGAATTTGCTGCATGTGGGCACAGTCTTCATGGGCGGGATTCTCTGATCCTGAGGCTAAGTGTTGATGCCGTCGTAAACGGCGTCGCCTTTTACGACGGCGTCAACAGGCCCCCAGGAGCAGCGATTCCGAGCCCCTCAGTAGGCCAACGGGGCACTGGAGCGACCCACGCCGCTCCACCTGCCGATACCGGCCTCAAATAGGCACCATGGGTCTGCGCATACGCGCTGCGACAGGCGCCAATGCGCGCATTTGCACTTCGACCGGCGTGGTTGCGCACATGCGCGGTGGCTTCCTTGTCCCTGCCTGCCCCGATGCAACATTGCGAAGGGCTACAGGGGCTGGCGCGGAATAAAATAGGCCCCCAGCCCGAGAGGCTGGCCCGCCGATCGGTAGGCCCCGATCGCGGGCCAGGCCACAGCGGAGGCCCCCCCAGTGGTCGGACCCCCCTTCCCCCCCCACCAGCCCACACCCGAAAGGATGCACGCCAAGGTCCCGCTGGGTAAGACCACACGTGGATGGCACCGGCGGGACTCGGATATTTTTTGCGGCCACTCGGTCCACCCTGGGCGGAACATCGCCGGGGGGGGGGCTGTCGAACCGACCGCGCCGGCGCCAATACTCCACTCTCTAGACAATCCGCGGACCGGCGTTGGGGCGTCGTCGCGCGATTTGCACCCGGCCCGGCGATTCACAGGCCCGGTGTGGGTTGAGAAAATCCCGCCCCATAGTTGTGACTGGTACTGAGAACTGTGAAATCATCAGCAGACATCCCTATCACTTGATTCGATAACAGAGGGAAGGTCATTAATGAATCAGTCAAAATGGTTGAAACTGGCATCAGCCTTGGACCTGAGTGAACAAAACGATAGTGCGGTTTTAATTTGAGTTTTTGAAAATGTTAGTGATTGAGATCAATTTGTTATCTGCGAGATTTACTGGAGGAAATGCCATAGTTCAATGTTTTTCTTTCATGCTGGAATGGTTATCCCATTAAACAATTTCTGTTTTTACTTGCTAAAATACTGGATGTCCTAATTTTCACCCCTTTTTATCAACTACTATTATGATCCCAGACCAGACCCTAACAGTGGCTAGGATACTGGACTGAAACCCCAATATTTAGTTTATTTTGTAAGACTGTGCGGAAAGAATACTTTGCTCCAGGAGTGATTGCACAAATAAATAGGGATTTGGTATGTTTAAAACAAAACTTTATTATGAATACAACATTAAACTCTAACTTCACACCCGGGAAGAACAGCTTACAATTACTCCTTAAACACTACTACTTAATTCTCCATTGAACAACAAGAAAAGAAACATACAGCTCTCAACCCATCTTAAAATCAACATGGCCCAGAGTAATATTTGCTTTACAGAACCAGAGTTTGGCTCCTGTTAGAACCCCTTCAGACTCTGGCTGAATATCTTCAAAAAGCTGGTTCATTTGGCATGTTTCAGCTTTTTCCTCGTTCCCAGACAGGACTGGTCTGCTTTAAATATCATCACTCCTTT
Organism: Scyliorhinus torazame; assembly: GCF_047496885.1. Lineage (NCBI taxonomy): Eukaryota > Metazoa > Chordata > Chondrichthyes > Carcharhiniformes > Scyliorhinidae > Scyliorhinus > Scyliorhinus torazame. The sequence goes on from NC_092717.1 coordinate 134,817,755, forward strand.
TAGAACTATCCTACTGTAAGAGAATTGTGGACTCAGTGTCAGACTTCAGCTCTTCTCCAAAGCTTTGTTGACAGCCGCTCGGCCCATCCTGGCCGAAGAATCGGCATGGCGGCCCGGGACGGAGAGTCGCCGCATATCTCCACCGGCGCTGCGCCGACCACGCAGGCCCCAGTGGCGCCAATTCTCCGCTCTGCATCGGGGCAGCGTCGGAGAATTCCGCCCATTATGACTCCAGGCTTTTAACCCTTAAATTGCCCAATATTTAGAATCCAATATTCCTAAAATCTTCCATTCGTCTCACTACATATAGATATTTCCAAATATGTCTTTTGTCTGAATTAGATGAAAAGAACGCCTTGAGAATAATAACACTGCAAAGCAAAAATATAGGACCTCCATTGCAGATAGTAACCCTGCATCTTTCTGATACTTTATCAATGTCAGCTATATGATCAGTTTTTGTAGATGGGACCAAATGCAATGGCAGACTCAGCAATCTAAGGTATTTTTTGATTTTACATCAATAATTGATCATTACAGCAATGTCTACAAGACAAATGGTCTTCATTGTGTTCACTACTTAAGTGCATATTTCGAGTTAGAAGGGAGTTTTGTTATGAGTGTCATACTATTAATTTTCATTAAAAAAAAATCTTTCTCATCAATGCCGATACATAAAAAAGAAAAGGAAATGCTACACTATAATATGCCACATCATATTGTACTGCAACATTATTGATAAGACATACCACAAAAACCTTTGTACAGCTCTGGAATCCATTTGTTGCAAATGTCATTTCCTATTAATTAACCTCCTTTTTAATCACTATGTACATCCGATCATACCTTTGAGGCTGTTCAAAAGATTGCTATTCTCGAAAATCTGGAAGGTTTTGTGCCTTGTCATTTTTATTATTTTCAGACTGGTTTAGAGTCAAATTTGGGACAAGATTTTCTTTTTAAAAATAATTTAGAGTACCCAATTTTTTTTCCCCCCAATTATGGGAACGTTTTAGCGTGGTCAATCCACCTAGCCTGCACATCTTTTGGGTTGTATGGGTGAGACCCATGCAAACACGGGGAGAATGTGCAAACTCCACATGGGCAATGACCCGTGGCCGGGATCGAACCCGGGTCCTCAGTGCCATGAGGCTGCAGTGCTAACCTCTGCATCACCATGCCGCGCTGGGACAAGATTTCCCCCCCTTCCCGTAGCTGCCAATTCCTAGCCTTTTGCCATTCAGGAAAAATTGTCTTTTTTCAGTTTTCATTTCCATCTTCAATTTTGCATCCCAGAGTGGAAAGTTAGAGCATGTAAGAACCAGGCCCCCCAAAAAGGGATTTCTAATCTTGGTAATGCATAGAGGAAACTGTTTTATTATCACACTTTGTCGGCACCCCCCACCCCGTGGCATGTTTTTCAGTGGCAGAGGCAGCTTACCATTGGCCAGCGGTAGGATCTTCTGGCCTGTTTTGCTTGGCTCGCCCGTCACATTGCCATGGAACCTGCCGTGGGGGACCGCCTTCAGCCGGACCGGAGCATCCCATTGGGGTGAAGAGTTGGAAAATCCCTCCCTATATTTTAATCTCATTTTAAAACACAAAGCCATTTCTTAGTTCAAGGTGATAACAAGAAGTCCAAAGTGAGGAAACTTCTATTGTACAACAAACGTGGCTGCGTTTTGTAGCACGTGTGCAGTTTTGGTGTCCTTATCTGAGGAAGGATGTTCTTGCTATGGAGGGTGTGCAGCGAAGATTTATCATGCTGATTCCTGGGATGGCAGGATTGTCATATGAGGAGAGACTAAATCGGTTCGGATTATATTCATTTGAGTTTAGAAGAGTGAAAAGAGACCTGCTAGAAACTTATAAAATTCTAACAGGAATAGACAGGGTGGATTCAGAATTTGTTTTCCTGATGTTGGGGGAATCATTGTTTGAGGATATAGGGTAAACCTTTTAGGACTGGGGTAAGGAGAAATGTCTTCACCCAGAGAGTGGTGAATCTGTGGAATTCGCAACCACATAAAATGGCTGAGGCCAAAACATTGTGTAACTTCAAGAAGGAATTTGATTTAGTTCTTGGGGCTAACGTTATCAAGAGATATTGGGGGTAGACGGGATCAGGGTATTGGACTTGATGATCAGCCATGATCATAATGAATGGTGGAGGAGGCTGGTAGGGTCGAAAGGTCTCCTCCTGCTTCTATTTTCAATGTATGTTTCTATGTAACTCATTTAGGATACATTTTGAGAGGCCATGGGCGGGATTCTCCGTAATCGTCGCGATGTCCGCCGACCGGCGCCAAAAACGGCGTGAATCAGTCCGGCATCGCGCCGCCCCAAAGTTGCGGAATTCTCCACATCCTGAGGGGCCGAGCCCTTACCTTGAGGGGCTAGGCCCGTGCCGGACTTATTTCCGCCCCGTCAGCTGTCGGGAAAGGCCTTTGGTGTCCTGCCAGCCGGCGCAGAAATGACTTTGCCGGGCGGTGCATGCGCAGGAGCGTCAGCGGCTGCTCACGGCATCCTCGCGCGTGCGCAGTGGAGGGGGTCTCTTCCGCCTCTGCCATAGTGGAGACCATGGCGAAGGCAGAAGGAAAAGAGTGCCCCCACGGCACAGGCCCGCCCGCGGATCGGTGGGCCCCGATCGCGGGCCAGGCCACCGTGGTGGCACCCCCCGGGGCCAGATCGCCCCGCGCCCCCCCCCAGGACCCCGGAGCCCGCCCGCGCCACCGTGTCCCGCCGTCCCAAAGGTGGTTCAATCCATGCCGGCTGGCGTGGGTTGACAGCGGCGGGACTTCGGCCCATCGCGAACCGGAGAATCGCCGGGGGATTCCCGCCGACTGGCACGGCGCAATTCCCACCCCCGCCGAATATCCGGTGGCGGAGAATTCGCGACACGGCATGGGCGGGATTCACTCCGGCCCCCGGCGATTCTCCGACCTGGTGGGGGGTCGGAGAATTGCGCCCCATATGCCTGGCTTGAAGTCTCATTTGACATGGGCATTGATTGAAGAATGGAGTGTGGAAGTCAACATGCACAATTTATGGTGCACTCAATTTTCTGAAAACCAAGGATGTGCAGGTTAGATGGATTGGCCATGCTAAATTGCCCCTTAAGTGTTCAAAGATGTGTAGGTTAGGTGGGGTTATGGGGGTTGTGTGTTGTACTTTATGAAGTAACTCACCAAAAACGTTGAAGTCCAAACCAGGATCTCTTTATTATGTCTCCTGGTAGGATGACAATCTGCTACATAGCACGTTATAATGGAGCCTTGTTACTTACACCCAGCACTGACCAATTATATATATATATGTCTTATTACCCTCTCCTTGTTCTTCTGAAGATGGCCGGATGTGCCTCTCTTTATATCCCAGGTCACATGACCTTGGTCTGGAGACTACATGATGTGTCTGTACCGCCGCCTGCTGGTTTGAGGTCTCACACCATCCAACTGCGATATAGCCTATAGGTATATCACCACAGGGTGAGCCTAGGTAGGGTGCTCTTTCGGAGGGTCGGTGCAGACTCAATGGGCTGAATGGGTTCCTTCTGCACTGTAGGAATTCTAAGCTGAAAGTAGGAAAGCCACAAATCAGACATGCTGACTTCATGTCTGATACTTTTTTCTTGTTGAGGGAAGAAGCTGCACATGGACAAATGAGCTGTTTATAGTTATTTGCATGCATTATGGCTACAAGTTGCACAACACATGGAGCCTGCTGAACACTTGTATGCTGTGTAGTCACTCCCAGTTGTGTAAGTAGGGAGATCTTGTGGTACAGAGGGTAGAGTCTCTGAATGAGTTAGAAGCTTCAGGTTCAAGCCCTGTCACAGGACTTGATGGTCAAGGAAAGTTCATTCATAATGCAGCGAAACAAGTTGAAAACATTGGAGTATGTGGATCGGTGCCCCTCAAACTATAAGCCCCTGGCGGCAGACTAGCGACCTGTTCTGGGAAAAAATAGCTATGGAAACAGCCGAAAGTCTGCCTTAGTCAGACTGGGCGTCGGATGAGAATTGGACTGGCACTTGTATATGTATGTCATACAAGAAGCATGTAGAATGTCTTCTCTTCAAGTTTATTCTATTTTACCTGTCTTTACCTTTTAAAGTCTAGAGTATCAAGCAAATGGCTAGGAATTTGATAAAAGGAGAAAACTACTGTCTTCATTTAACATATTACAGTAGTTTATACATGTTTGTGCATCTTGTCAGGAGAAGAGTTAGACATATTGAAATAAGGGGCGAGATTCTCCGACCCCCCGTCGGGTTGGAAAATCGCCGGGGGCTGGCGTGAGTTCTGCCCCTGCCGGTTGCCGAATTCTCCACCACCGGATATTCGGCGGGGGCGGGAATCGCGCCGCGCCGGTTGGCGGGCCACCCACCCTGCGATTCTCCGGCCCGAATGGGCCGAAGTCCCGCCGCTAAAATGCCTGTCCCGCCGGTGTAGATTAAACCACCTACCTTACCAGCGGGACAAGGCGGCACGGGCGGGCTCCAGGGTCCTGGGGGGGGCGCAGGGCGATCAGGGCCCACCGATCCGCGGGCAGGCCTGTGCCGTGGGGGCACTCTTTCCCTTCCGCCTTCGCCACAGTCTCCACCATGGCGGAGGCGGAAGAGACTCCCTCCACTGCGCATGCGCGGGAATGCCGTCAGCGGCCGCTGACGCTCCCGCGCATGCTCCCCCGGAGATGTCATTTCCGCGCCAGCTGGCGGGGCACCAAAGGCCTTTTCCGCCAGCTGGCGGGGCGGAAATTCGTCCGGCGCGGGCCTCGCCCCTTAAGGTTGGGGCTCGGCCCCCAAAGATGCGGAGCATTCTGCACCTTTGGGGCGGCGCGATGCCCGACTGATTTGCGCCGTTTTGGGCGCCAGTCGGCGGACATCACGCCGTTTCCGGAGAATTTCGCCCCTGATGTTGATCACAGTAGCACAGTGGTTAACACTGTTGCTTCACAGTGCCAGGGACCTGGGTTCAAATCCTGGCTTTGGTCACTGCCTGTGGCGAGTCTGCATCTTCTCCCCGTGTCTGTGTGGGTTTCCTCCGGGTGCTCCGGTTTCCTCCTACAAGTCGCAAAAGATGTGCTTGTTAGCTGAATTGGACATTCTGAATTCTCCCTCAGTATACCTGAACAGGTGCCGGAGTAGGGGATTTTCACAGTAACTTCATTGCAATGTTGATGTAAGTCTACTTGTGACACTAATAAAGATTATTATTATCAATATGTGCAATTTTAAAGAACATTTGAAACGATTAATGGGAAACAAGTGAATGTGTAATAAAACTTTGGTAATAAACCTTTCCTATAATATGTCAAGCAAACTGTCAAAAATTGGGAAAGAAGTTTTAACTTCACTGAGACAATGGGTGTGTTAATCCAATAGTTCTCTTTTGGTTTAGTATGCAATCTGTAAAAATACTTCTTCAGTTATTATTTTGTAACACCTTTTGATGTCCAATTTTTGAACTGAATGTGAATCACTTTCAGTTTATCTCCTATAGTGACTTAACATAAATCACAGTAAGAAGTCTTACAACACCAGGTTAAAGTCCAACAGGTTTGTTTCAAACACTAGCTTTCGGAGCACGATGTCCGTTCATTCATTGTGCATCGCGCGACAATCACCAGGCAGGTATGTTCCCTTCCAGTCGGGGAACACTTCAGCAGTCAAGGGCATTCAGCCTCTGATCTCCGGGTAAGCGTTCTCCAAGGCGGCCTTCAGGACGTGCGACAACGCAGAATCGCCGAGCAGAAACTTATAGCCAAGTTCCGCACACATGAGTGTGGCCTCAACTGGGACCTGGGATTCATGTCTCATTACATTCACCCCCCACCATCTGGCCTGGGCTTGTGAAATCCTACCAACTATCCTGGCTTGAGACAATTCACACCTCTTTAAACTGGGGTTACCCCATCTCTGGATCTGGAAACACTTAATTAACTGCAAAAGCTCGCATTCTAAGCATTGTCTTGCATCTTTGAATTTGTCGATATGTATGTTTCTGGAACGTACCTCTTCATTCACCTGAGGAAGGAGCAGTGCTCCGAAAGCTAGTGTTTAAAACAAACCTGTTGGACTTTAACCTGGTGTTGTAAGACTTCTTACTGTGCTCACCCCAGTCCAACGCCGGCATCTCCACATCATAATATAAATCAGTGTGCAATACAGCTTCAATGGTTGTGTGATGAATGCCACGAAGTGTATTGTTACAGTCCATTCATTAGCTACTGGCCTTGCTTGACTAGTCTATGTTTCCCATTTCACTGCTTTGAAAATTATTTAATTCAGTCTATTGGATCGTGATTCAGTACTCCTGGAAGATTATGGGCAGAATCTTACCAGAATTTGGCAAAGAGTCTAGCTCGGAGTGAAAACTGATGTGTGACTCTCCAGTTGCACAGACCAGTTTTATCTCCTCTTTAAAGAAAAAAAAATGAGTGGATGTGGTTTATGCCGGCTCTCTGGCAGGGCAGGGCCTGATGGAGCTGGCAACCGGTTCTACAGGATTGGGGCATTCCAAACAACACAGAGGTATCGGGGACTCTCAACTACTCCCAACAATCATCGCTGGCATTCCACCCCCTCAAAACACCACCGTGGAAGTATCGCTGGTAATTCCTCCCTCCCACCGTGCCTGCTCTCTCACCCCCACCACACATATGTACCACTCCACCATGGGGTTCCCACTTGGACCGACCCACTACTGGCAAGTTCCCCTGGCAGAGTTTGGCATTGTCCAGTCATGTCCCTCTCTCCTGCCCCCCCCCCCCCCCCCCGAGACCTATATTTACCTCTGCACCCCTGAAGGGATCCCCTCGACTGAATCTCATTTACCCAAACCTGATGTAACCCGTGCTGACATGACTTGACATTGGCGAGGTATGAATAATTAGTGAGGGGATCAGGTGGCGGGTGGCCTGTTCATAATATTTAAACGCATTCAAATATATTCAAATGAAGTGCATGCCCATTGTGGGCGTGAACCTCATGACATAACCGGCGAGTGGCGGGGAACATTAGGAAATGTGATCTCTCTGGAGAGATTCACATTTCCCGATTCTCTCTGGATTTTCAGCCACGTCACCAATCCCATGAATGGGTAGTGCAAGCTCAAAATCCCCTCCAATATCTCTGCAATAAAGTATATTCCTACTAAACTGCTGACCACCCACATTCCTCTCCTGGTCACCATGTGATCAGGAACTGTTAACAGTTCCCCTTCTTTGGGCTTTGTCCTCTCTCCAGATAATCTGCCATCATCATCCTTCCCCTCAAAAAAAGGACACTTGACCCCCACCATTCTTGAAAACTACTGCTCATCTCCAACCTGTCTTCCCTCTCAATCCCTTGAACAAGAGAAGTTTAAGTGGAGCTTTGACAGAGATATTCAAAATCATGAGAGGTCTGGACATGAGGGAAGATGGAGAGAAACTGTCCCAATTGGTAGGAGGATCGAGAACAAGAGGGCATCTGATTTAGGGGAACTGGCAATGAAGCAATGATGACATGAGGAAAATCTATTCACACATCGATTGATTAGCATCTGGAATGAGAGTGTAGTGAGGCAAGTTCATAAAGAAGCAAAGATTATTCCATCATGCTCCAGATCTTTGCCCTTTAAGTGGTAGATAGCTGCAGGGGGATGAGTAGGTGAGTTACTCTCTGCAGAATTTCTAGACTCTGACCTGCTCTTGGCACTGCAGTATTTATATGGCTGTTCCAGTTTCTGGTCAAAAATGCCCAAGAGGTTGATGAAGAAGGATTCAGTGGTGGCTGTTGAACATCAAGGGAAGATGATTAGATTCTCTCTTGTTGGAGATTGTCACAGCCACACAATGATAAAAGTAAATTAACCTTCCTCATTCTTCCTGATCTGTCTTCATGATTGACGACACCAACCTCCTCCAGTGCCTCTCCACTGTTGTTCAACTGGGTGGGATGACCCTCACCTGGTTCCATTCTTATCTGGCCAATTCATATTGATTCAGAGCACCACTTGCAGTGTTTTCTCTTCCTGCTCCTGCAGCATTGTCCTTGATGCTCCTCCAGAATCTATCCATGGTTCCCCCTGAATTCATATCCATATGTTGCCCCTGAAAAACTTTATCAACAATTGTGGAACTAGGTTGACTTTGGATTCATCACAGCTATGTTTTCCTATACTTTGTGGCATCGCCATTTTCTACAGAAATGATAGGCCGCATTTTCAGTGACACCTGGATCAATCCTGGATCCTGATCCCACGCTTCAACAGCATTGCTATTACAATGCAATCTTTAAATGCATGTGGCCAAACTAACCAGGAGATGAGTTTGGCACTTAATTAGAAGCATCGAGCAGTTTCAGGAGACGGGAGGTGCTTGCCTGCTGCCAGCAACAAAAGCAGACGGCGGCAATGTTGAGCAATGTTGCTGCCTTGCCGATTTGAGCAGGCAGCTTCCCGGATGCGGAAAGAGTTTGGGGGTAGTGATATTATGCGATGAGGTAGGATCAATGTTTGGGTCAGTGCTGTTTTTAGTCCACAAACCTGTTGAAGCAGGCACTGCAAATAAATTCATTAGTGTCCTGTGGAGGACCTGACAACTGTGCACTAATGTGTACAAAACCGTTAGCAAGCTCTTTCGGGAGCTTAAGGGGACATTAATTGGACACAAACCCCTTCCTCACTCCCTTCCTCCTGCTGGCCAAATCCGGCCAAATGAATCATACATGTCACGTTACAGCCTGCCCTACAATAGTTTCAGTGTTCCACGAAATATAGAACTGATAGTTAAAACTTGGTTTTGTTTTGCTTCCTGTATATGAAATGCCATTAAACATTAGCTACAAATTAAATAAATCAATACACTCAAATAACCAAACAGCACAGAAGGGAGCCATTTGGCACTATGCGGCTTTGATGTCTATTTGAATGTGGTATCCAAATTAGTTCACTTCCCCTGATTTTACCCACAAGAAACATGGAGGAAACCAACTTGCAGACCATGTACCACAACAAAACACAAACATACAAACTTTTTAAAAAAAATATATGTTTATTAAGAATTTTTAAACAAAATTTTAACCACACAAACACGCCCCCCCCCCGCCCCCCCCCCCCCCGCCCCCCCCCCGTAACACAAAAGAAGGAAAACTTGCATAACAAGACATGAACATGGCAAGTCAATCTGATACAGAACTTTGTACATTGGATTCCTCCCGTACATATCAGTTTTCCGGATCATTCATGTATTTTCTTGCTCAAATGCCCCCCAGAAAAGCCCCCCTTCCCCCTCTCTCCCTCCTCCACACCCCCCCCCCCCCCCCAAGAAAGATATCCCCCTCCCCCCCTGGGTTGCTGCTGCTGCTGTCCGACCTTCATCTAACGCTTCGCGAGATAGTCTAGGAACGGTTGCCACCGCCTGTAGAACCCCTGCGCAGACCCTCTCAAGGCAAACTTTATCCTCTCCAACTTGATAAACCCTGCCATATCATTTATCCAGGCCTCCAGGCTGGGGGGCTTCGCCTCTTTCCACATTAACAAGATCCTTCGCCGGGCTACTAGGGACGCAAAGGCCAGAATGCCGGCCTCTTTCGCCTCCTGCACTCCCGGCTCGTCCACTACTCCAAATAGTGCTAGCCCCCAGCTTGGCTTGACCCGGACTTTCACCACCTTAGATACTGTTCCCGCAACTCCCATCCAGAACCCCTCCAGTGCCGGGCATGACCAAAACATATGGACATGGTTCGCTGGACTTCCTGAGCACCTCCCACATCTGTCCTCCACCCCAAAGAACCTACTCAGCCTCGCCCCCGTCATATGTGCTCTGTGAACTACCTTAAACTGTATCAGGCTAAGCCTGGCACACGAGGAAGAGGAATTAACCCTACTTAGGGCATCAGCCCACAGCCCCTCCTCAATCTCCTCCCCCAGCTCCTCTTCCCATTTACCTTTCAGCTCCTCTACCAAAGCCTCCCCCTCTTCTTTCATCTCCTGGTATATCGCCGACACCTTGCCCTCCCCGACCCATACGCCCGAAATCACCCTGTCTTAAATCCCCTGTGCCGGGAGCAGCAGGAATTCCCTCACCTGCCGCCTCACTTGCATGTACCTGAAGGCATTTCCCGGGGGTAGTCCAAATTTCTCCTCCAGCACCCCTAAGCTCGCAAACGTCCCATCGATGAACAGGTCCCCCATTCTTCTAATCCCTGCCCGATGCCAGCTCTGAAACCCCCCGTCCATCCTTCCTGGGACAAACCGATGGTTATCCCTGATCGGAGACCACACCGAGGCTCCCATCGCTCCCCTATGTCGTCTCCACTGACCCCAGATTTTTAGCGTTGCCGCCACCACCGGGCTCGTGGTATACCTTGTCGGCGAGAGCGGCAGCGGTGCCGTCACCAGCGCCCCCAGGCTCGTTCCTTTGCAGGACGCCATCTCCAACCTCTCCCACGCCGCCCCCTCGCCCTCCATCACCCACTTACGGATCTTCGCCACATTGGCTGCCCAGTAGTAGCCTCCCAAATTCGGCAACGCCAACCCTCCTCTATCTCCGCTACGCTCCAGGAACCCCCTCCTTACCCTCGGGGTCTTGCTCGCCCACACAAATCCCATAATGCTCCTGCTTACCCTCTTAAAGAAGGCCTTGGTAATCACAATTGGGAGGCATTGGAATACAAAACGAAACCTCGGGAGGACCACCATTTTAATCGACTGTACCCTGCCCGCCAGCGAGAGTGTCAACATGTCCCACCTTTTAAAGTCCTCCTCCATCTGGTCCACCAGCCGCGTCAAATTAGGTTTGTGCAGACAAACACACAAACCTAACAAGATATTGGGCAGGATTCTCCACCGCCCACCGGTGGTAGCAGAATCCCTCATGTGGCAGAGATTTCAGCATCGAGGAAAAAAATGGGATTGGCGCTCGGCACCTTTTCCGATACTCCGGTCTCCACTGATGGCGGCAACAAGGTTTGTGTTACGTGCCAGCAGAAGAATGCAAATGGGTCAAAATCATCTATTTGCAGGGCAGTAAGGCACTGCTGCCTACGGCACTGAGACCCTGGTTCGATTGCAGCCCCGGGAAACTGTCTGTATGGGGTTTGCACATTCTCCCCATTTTGTGTGGGTTTCCACACAACCCAAAGATGTGCAGGATTGGTGGATTGGCCACGCTAAATTGCCCCGTAATTGAAAAAAAGTAATTGGGTACTCTAAATTTATTTTTAAAAATGATCCACTTGCATCCTATTTGGACACTGGATTCTCCTTGCCTTCGTGATTCTCTAGCCCTCTGGGTAGGATTCAAATGGGTGTGGATTGGGACAAGTATCTGTCAGCATATCCCTGACGCTGTGGACCATGCGGTGGGCTAAGGAGGTAAGTATGTAAGGTATGTACCACAAAGTTCATCGGAAGATTCCACTCCCCCCAGAATGCAAATCCACCCCAGACCCCCAACCACCAGAGATCCTCACCAGAAACCCCTTATAGGGAACCCCTTATAGCAGGGAACACCCAAGAAGGGAGCCACCCCATATCTGGGAACCCTTATAACAGCGAACCCCCATAGTAGAGATAACCCTCCACTCCATCAGGTAAACATCTAGGAGTTAAGTGCTTTCACTTCCTCTCTTTCTCAGCAGAAAACACTTAACAGCTTTTGATGTTGCCATGAGCTGTCAATCATAGCTAGATCTTTATAAACATTATGCTTAGTTTCACAGCAGGCTACTTGAGACCCATTCTAGCATGAATGGAAATGAAAAGAATACATCCTGACATCTGGCAGTCTGGAAGTTGTCAATTACAGGCTATGAAAAGAGATTACTCTTTGAAGTGAATAGAGCAGGCTTTTTCAAACACAGGGCCGTGACCTGTGGGTGGGTCGCAGGCGGGCAGGCGTCGGGCGGTGGGTTGTGGCATTCCCGATCGTGGAAAGAAGACCCCAATGGCCGCAATCAACTTTTAAGAATGTCCGCCACAGGCAGTCCCTGATTGTGGGGGTGGGGCAGCGCGAGGCTGTGCTGTTTGCTGGTGACCATGCCCGTGGGAGGTGGGGACAGGGGCTGACAGATGTCCACATGGGCGTGCAATGCTAATGGTGGTGGCCCCAGCTTGGAGCTCCGTTCTAGTGCTTATCCTCTGCATGTTGCTCAGCTCGTCCCCTGCCACCGATCAGCAGTATGCAACTTGCGGTGGTCAAGCTGTTCAATGGCCGGCACAACGTCCGCTTGCACTCCCACGATGTGAAGTACTGGTCGGGAAGAGGTCAGCAGCCTGTGACTGGGGTGGATGCAGTGAGAGGGAAACCAGGTCAGGTTTGTCGCCGAGGAATACCGATCAAACGAGGCAAGTTAATACGGCTGACACATGTCAACACTGGAAGAAGCCTACATAGTCATCACTTTGTGTTGCCACACTCCTGAAACCAGGAAGTAAGTGACTTTGGTGAGAATGGAGAAGGAGATAGCAAATCAGGATGCAAAGTCCATGTATGTTATATGCTGGGAAGTAATGGCAAAGGCATTTAAAGACTAAGCATGGCGAGTCCAAGGACAAACCTCTTGATTTTGTTCAAAGGATGCAGCGAGAACGTAAATCGTCAGCTGAAGTCCTTAGCAAAAATGTAACATTGAATGATGAAACAAGTGAGATTGTCTGGACCAAGCAGGCTCACCAGTGGCATTAAAGGTAGGCAATAATGGTGCGTCGAGAAGGTCGGCCGTCGTGGGTTGCTAAGGTTGGTCAGCATGGGTTGCCAACATCGGCCGGCGTGGGTCCCAAAGGTCTGCTGGTTGGTAAAAGTGGGTCCTGGGGCAGAAAGTTTGAAAAGCAATGGAATAGAGTGTTTTCTGCAAATAAAAAGAGGAAGTGGGAGCACTTAACTATCTTTGATGTGGTCCAGGTGCTGTCAATTATAGCTCGATATTTATAAACAATGCAGTTAATTTCACAGCTGACTACTTGAAATCCACTCAAGTGTGAAGGCAGATGAATTCAACAATCCAGAAAGCTGGGAGTGTGTGCAAGCTATCAGTCAGAGCCTAGTAAAATCAATTTCATATAGATATGAATGAATGGCTTGGGGACTGGTTTTCTCTTTCCAGGAATTTACAAGTGCTGCTTCTTCTGCCTGAGCCAGCAGGTGTATTGTGCAGGTGAGTTTTAAAGCAGTGATTGTCTTCACTGTCACTATCTGGACTGCTCTCTAGCTTCTAGGCAGGGACCTTTCTTTTGGGGAGCTTCCAGGCAGGGGTCTCTCTTTCGTGGGGCGGGTGCGGTGTGGTGGGGCGGTGCTCTGGTGGGGGTTTCTGTTATTGTGGGGTTTCTGGTGGGGGTGTCTCTTATGGGGGGTATATGGTAGGGGTCACTGTAATGGGGGTTGCTAGTGTGGACCTCTGTAAAGGGGTGGTCTCTGGTGGAGGTCTCGATAATGGGGGGGATCTGGTGCAGGCTTCTCTTATCGGGGTGGTCCCTGGTGGCGGGGCAGTTGGGGGTGGGGGGGACACAAGATCTGCATTGAGGGGGAGGGTGGCGCTCCAATGGACATTGGGGGCAGCTCCCGTAAAAGGTTACCCCCTTGGCCCACCGTGAGGTTCACTGCATCAGGGCCACACTGGGAAATACCTGCACCAATTCCAGGGGACTGGCGATTCACACAAGCTTGGAGAATATGGTGCTCAGCCCATTAATAGGATGCGTCAAATTGACCCATTTGCATCCTCCCGCCGGCGAGGGGTGCGAACCTTGATGCCGCTGCCAGCGGGGGACTGAAGAACTGCTGATCCCATTTTTTCCTGACGCTAGATTCTCTGCAGCATCGGGAATTACAAGGCCGGCATCTCCTATACCTGGTATTGAAGCATTCCGAACATTGATGTTGTTGGGCATAAAGAGTTGGTGATATTTATCTGACAGATTAAACTTATAACTGATTGCCTAAACCTCAATTTAAACTGATTATTCAGACCTTTAAGGTGCCTTTATTGTTTTGTGGTTTTCCTTCACTTCCATTGTCTATAATATTACTCATTTAATCCACATTTAAGATAACTTAAAAGTAATAAGTGGATGCTGAAAATACTTAGCAGGCCAGGCAGCATCTGTGGAGAGAGAAACAGAGCAGAAATTTCAGTTTGCTAAGTTCAGAGTTCTTGTGCTTGGTAACATATTAAATGGTAAATGACATTTGTTATTATGAATCAGACTTTCCTAATACATGACTGGGCCACAGTTCACATGCTGTTAAATCATTATTATGTAGAACAGATTTATTATTCCTCTTTCTTCCACAGCAAGTAAACATGAATATATAATAATTAGAAGGCAATGGATGATTTAACACCAGTAAAAATATAGATGTTGAGTTTGAATATTGATATATCCTAAAGAAGGACTGTTTTAATTTAATCATGGTCAACAGGGAGTTATTCTCCATTAATTTGGCAGACATCACCATAATCACAGTTCCTCTGGAGTCACAGACCGAAAACTTGTATCAACTGATCGCTTTGTGCAGTTGGCAGACTATAATATTGCAGACTGAACACAGTCTGGCCAACACTGATGCAGTGACAATGATGCTTTGTGGATGCATGCTTTAAGGCTTATGTAGACTCCACTTCTCTGGCAGCTAATCTTAATGTTAAAAGAGAGCCATCTGCTTGATCTGAACACTAAAAATGTTCCAAAATCTTTTAAGGTCACTTGCCCAATGGACTGCTTGGAAACTTTTATAATATGATTTTGTACTTGACTTGAGATTCACGACAACAAGTGTAAACTTGAACTGATGTGAGGCGGTCTTTTGAGAGGGGCTCCACTTTAAATCAGGACATTGGCATAAAATCTAGGCTGACTTTTCAGTGCAGCATTGAGGGAACGCTGCATCGTTGGAAACGATGGTGGAGAAATTGCCATTTGTACAAGTACATTGTTCGGTGCCACGTGGTCTTCTGATGCTCAAAATGAGGTCCCATATGCGTGCATAGGAAGACCAACTTGGTAAAAGGGTTTGTGTATCTAATAAATACCAGCAACATGCAAAGCAGGATGATTGTGATATCTGTAATATGCAACACTGATTTGATGTCGGTGCTGGCTTTCAAACTCCATGCACCCACCTCCACCATGCCACTTTGTTTGACCACACATTTAATGAAAATGAAGGCCTTCTCCAATCAGAGCTATTTAAATAGATTGCGAACTACTTATAGGTTAGTTGTGGATTATTTCTTCCGGCTGCTAATGTACTTGTTGATTTGAAAGCTGAAGATTAAATAAGTTGCTTCCAGACATTGGGGCATGGTAGAATTTCTTCAGGAAACTGGACATGACTGGGAAAATGTAAAAAGGCCATAAAGAACAGGATGTGCTGCTACATGAGGAAGAAGGAGAGATGGCAAGGGACCATCTATCGAGAGTTATTCAACAACTAGGGCAAAATTTTCCATTTGGCAGAATAAGTGTTGGCGCCGGGATTGAATTGCGTGCAGTTTGTGTTCCCACTGGGGACACTTTTTCTGGAGCAATTCAATTTATGTATAATTCAGGACATGCTAATGGACCACTCTGCTTCTGCAAATTCTGAGCAATTCCCAGCCCAGTGGGCATTCTAACCGCTGGGGCCAGAGTTAGTGCCAAAGAGCCTGGCAGCTGGAGCTGGCACTCCACTTGCCTTGCCCCACACTTACTGCAGCCACCAAGATTGCTCAGAGAACACCTGCCCCCAAGGTCGGGTTTCCGAGGTTGGCCCACAGCTCAATTCCAATAAGGAGCGGAGGGACGCCCTCTGCCCCAGCGTGGGGTACAGATTCTGCCCTCCTGAACACTGCCTGGGAGGTGGTGGCAGAGACAGTCAGCATCTCCAGTTTCACCAGGAGACAACAGCTGGTGATCTTGAGGGGTGGGTGTCATTGGTGAGTCCTCTGCCCTAAGAGAGGCAGAGAATCAGGGAGGGTTCCGTAGGCTGGAGTGAGCTCTGCTGATCCCCTGCTTCCACTGAAATGGGAGGAGTGCCAACACTTGGTGGGCTCCTGAGTAAGTTTGACCCTTGATGACACAGCTAGGGTATGTGGGTGTTCAGAGGGGTGGCCTGGGTAGGCTCCTAGATGACCAGAGACCTCTGAGCATTTGAAGGACACAGGCAGCAGTGTGAGCAGCCTGGAGCCTCTAAGCAGCACCATAGGGGTGCGTTTAAAAGATAGATTGCAGCAATGGTGGTTTGTGCCAGGCAATCCTGATCCCAAGGGGAACACTCCAAGTCCACAGACATGGCACCAGGTCCCGACCTGCTACTGCCCCGACTAGAAAGCTATCGATCAGCAAGCCCGATAGTTGTAAATGATTTTTCAGTGTTTTGTTTGCCTCCCACTCCTCCTCCGCAGCCATGGCACGCAGTCCAAGTTTATAAATACTTCTGGTAATTCACACCCGCGAGACCTCCACCTGAGAGGAGTGGAGCATTGCGGAAGAGTGGAGGCTGAAGTGTCCAACCCACTAATCACATTTAAAAGCATGCAAATCGGACTGTGTCCCGGGGGTGATACACGAGGACCAAACGGGATTTGTAAAGGGTAGGCAGTTAAATACCAATGTGCGGCGGCTCTTAAACGTGATAACGATGACATCGGAGGAGGGAGAGGCGGAGATAGTGGCAGCTATGGACACGGAAAAAGCCTTTGACCGAGTAGAGTGGGAGTACCTCTGGGGGGTATTGCGCGGGTTTGGGTTCGGGGGAGGGTTTGTTAGATGGGTTAAGCTCCTTTACAGCGCCCCGGTGGCGAGCGTAGTGACAAACCGGCGGAGGTCAGAGTACTTTCGGCTGTACCGAGGGACGAGACAGGGGTGCCCCCTGTCCCCCCTGTTGTTTGCATTGGCGATCGAACCCTTGGCCATATCACTTAGGGAGTCTCAGAAATGGAGGGGGATAGTCCGCGGGGGAGAGGAGCATCGGGTATCGCTATATGCGGATGACCTGCTGCTATACGTGGCGGACCCAATGGAGGGGATGGTGGAGGTCATGCAGACTCTGAAGGAGTTTGGAGAGTTTTCGGGCTACAAGCTTAATGTAGAGAAGAGTGAGCTTTTTGTACTACAGGCAGGGGACCAAGAAAGAGGGATAGGGGACCTGCCGCTGAGGAGGGCGGAGAGGAGTTTTCGGTATCTGGGGATCCAGATAGCCAGAAGTTGGGGAGCCCTACATAAATTGAATTTGACGAGGGTGGTGGAGCAAATGGAGGAGGATTTTAAAAGATGGGACATGCTCCCGCTCTCGTTGGCGGGTAGGGTGCAGTCGGTCAAAATGGTGGTCCTTCCGAGGTTTTTGTTCGTGTTTCAGTGCCTCCCCATCGTGATCACCAAGGGCTTTTTCAAGAGAGTAGGTAGGAGTATTATGGGGTATGTGTGGGCAAATAAGACCCCGAGGGTTAGGAGAGGGTTCTTGGAACGCAGCAGGGACCGAGGAGGGTTGGCTTTGCCAAACCTAGAGAGTTACTACTGGGCAGCAAATGTGGCGATGATCCGTAAGTGGGTTATGGAGGGAGAGGGGGCGGCATGGAAGAGGATGGAGATGGCGTCCTGCAAAGGAACGAGCCTGGGGGCGTTTGTAACGGCACCGCTGCCGCTCTCGCCGACAAAATACACCACAAGCCCGGTGGTGGCGGCAACATTAAAGATCTGGGGCCAGTGGAGAAGACACGGGTGCAATGGGAGCATCGGTGTGGTCCCCGATCAGGGGTAACCACCGGTTTGTCCCGGGGAAGATGGACGGGGGGTTCCAAGGCTGGCATCGGGCGGGGATAAGAAGAATGGGGGACATGTTCATTGACGGGACATTTGCGAGTCTAGGGGCACTGGAGGAGAAATTTGAGTTACCCCCGGGAAATACATTTAGATATATGCAGGTGAGGGCTTTTGTGAGGCGACAGGTGAGGGAATTTCCGTTGCTCCCGGCACAAGAAGTTCAAGATAGGGTGATCTCGGGGGTATGGGTCGGGGAGGGCAAGGTATCGGAAATATACCAAGAGATGAAAGAAGAGGGGGAAGCGCTAGTAGAAGAACTGAAAGGTAAATGGGAGGAGGGGCTGGGGGAGGAGATTGAGGAAGGGCTATGGGCCGACGCCCTGGGTAGGGTTAATACCTCTTCCTCGTGTGCCAGGCTCAGTCTGATACAATTTAAGGTGGTTCACAGAGCGCATTTGACGAGGGCGAGGCTGAGTAGGTTCTTTGGGGTAGAGGATAGATGTGAAAGATGTTCAGGGAGCCCGGCGAACCATGTCCATATGTTTTGGTCATGCCCGGCATTGGAGGGGTTCTGGAGAGGAGTGGCGGGAGTAATATCCCAGGTGGTGAAAGTCCGGGTCAAGCCAAGCTGGGGGCTAGCAATATTTGGAGTAGTGGATGAGCCGGGAGTGCAGGAGGCGAAAGAGGCCGGAATTCTGGCCTTTGCGTCCCTAGTAGCCCGGCGAAGGGTCTTGCTACTGTGGAAGGAGGCGAAGCCCCCTAGCCTGGAGGCCTGGATTAATGACATGGCGGGGTTCATAAAATTGGAGAGAATTAAGTTTGCTTTTGAGAGGGTCTGCACAGGGGTTTTACAGGCGGTGGCAACCGTTCCTAGATGATCTCGCGGAGCGTTAGAAGAAGGTCAATCAGCAGCAGCAGCAACACTGGGGGGAGGGGGGAACGAGAGACTGTCTGAGGGGATGGACGAGCGGGAGATAGCATGGAGGGTGGGGGGAAACGGTACGCGCAGTCAAGAGCCAGTGTATAAAGCTATGTAAATATACCATCTTGCCTTGTATATATCTTGCTCAGGGAGAATTTGCGTTATTTTGTTACGGGGGGGGGGGGGGGGGGGGTGGGGGGGGGGAGTTATTGTTTGTAAGGGGAAAAAATTGTGTTGTTAAAAAACCTTAATAAAATTTTTTTAAATTTTTTTTTTTTAAACCATGCAAATCGTGTCTGCCTAGCTATCACCCCCCACAACCCATAGATGTGCAGAGGAGGTAGATTGGCCACACTAAATTACCCCTTAATTGGAAAATAATAATTGGGTACTCTAAATTTATTTTACATTTCTCTCGCTTCAATCTGATGCCCAGTATCTCTAAATCTTAGAACTTTTCCTAAGCTTGTTAGGTGTTCTTTGTGATGTCCTTGTCACTAACACATCTAGATGTCAAATTCCTTCTGAGGTTGTAGGCCTGGGGCCTACAAACTGTTAAAAAAATAAGCTTTTCTTTTGTTTATCTTCCCCGTGATTTCATTGGTGGTGAAGGAATACTGGAGCCGCTTGATCTATCGGTTCCAGTCTTTGGCACACTGGTAAATCAGATCCAATTTCCCAACCAGAGGCAAGTTTTTCTTTCACTCAGTTTTTCGATGACTTTGTCTTATTTTTCTTGGTGGATTTTGATGTAATGCCTTTGCCCATGATTCTGAGACTAGCGATGAGTTGCGATCATCGTCCGATTTACACTATTTGTCAACATGGTGGCTTGAGATAATACTGCGGAGGCTTCTTGTATAACCAGAAGGAGTTTATTGAGAACCAGGGACAGGTCGATTATACACCGACGCAAAGGTCTCTGAAACCGGTGTTCACTATACAACTCCTGGGACCACATTGCCTGGGCCCCGCACATTTTCCCCATTGGTCGGTGTTTATGCGCTCATGCAGAGTAGGCCTGAGCCGGTCATGTGGACTACCAAGGTCCGCCCTTTAAATGAGCCATGCTACCACATTGACGACCACGTTGTCTTTTTTTCACAACATAAAAATAAAAAGAATGGAAAAAGCATGTTCTAATCTAATTTAATAAATTGAATCATGACAGAATACAAACAAAAATAAACTAATTTCCATTATGCAATCGCTTATTGCTTCTTTCATGTACCCTTGCCTATCTTTGTGCTCTACGTGCCATGCACTGAGTGATGGCCTTTCTCATGATGGCAACACTGTTTACTCCATGGAGATTAAAACATGCAGACTGGCTTATCCTTCTCCAGTTCTTTCCTGATGTTCTGTGTCACCTTCTCCTACAAAAAAGAAGCAGGTGTGTCAGTGAATGTCCTGGAAAATGTTTGGGTGATGTGTCTGTGATGGTTAAATAGCTGCCAGTGTATGTGAGGCTTGCAACAACACCAAAGCCCTTTAGTGATGCCCCCCTGCACATTGGATTTTCAGTTGGTGGCTGGGTAAAATAGAAGCCAGGGTCAGCAAACCCAGAATGAGTACAGAGGCACTGTGTTTAATGAAATAAATATTGCCCCCCCTTATGTCCTCCATGCCACCCTACCCACTCTCCATGGCCCCAGAACCCCAATGCCAACCCATATCCCCATCCACCACCCTTCGCTCTTACTCTCTCCATGCTAACTCATCTACTATATTTGAACACTTTCTTAACAGCTTTGACACTTCTTTGACAGCCGGACAGTTCTCTGACAGCTCCATTGTGTTTGTGCATCAATTTTTAATTTTAACAATCCCTGAGAAGCCTTGGTTCTCCCAAAAGGTGCTTTACCTAAAGGTGTCCCAGGACCCTAAATAAAAGGGTACCTCCGCTCTCCAAAGGGATACCCTGGCTATTCAATGAATCCGCCAAGCTCAGACCACCTCTTTTCGTTTCACACTCATGGGGCTGGATTCTCCGCTCCCCGACAGCAAAATCACGTCTGGAGATAGGGCGGAGAATCTATTTTGCCGCCTAAATTGGGTTCGCACCGGTTTTTGAATTCTCCGCCCTCTGAAAAACCGCATACTCCAGGAGTACGCTGCGTTGATTTGCCACCGCCACAGGCCATCGCCTGAGGCCCGCCCCGCGATGCTCCGTCCCCGACTGGCTGAGTTCTCGACCGTGTGGGTTACGTTTGCTCACACCGTTCGTGAACTCGGTGTGGCGGTGCAGACTCAGTCCAGGGCCGCCACAGTTGGGGGAGAGCCGATCGGCGGGCAGGTGGGGCTTCATTCGGGGCCAGGGTCACTGTGGGCGAGCGGTCTGGTGCAGGGGAGCGGCCGATGCGGGGCACTATCTTGGCGGTCCAGGTCCACGGGCTGAGTCCGCCATGGAGCACAGCGCAGTGCTGCAGGCCACCCCTGTGCGCATGCATGGCTTCTGAACTGGAAGTGCTGGGGACCGTATTGGCAGCGAGAGCTGTGAGCTCTACGCTGCCTCCTTGCTAGCCTGCCGCAAAATGGGGAATCGGTGGCCGTTTTATGCCAATTTTCATGGCGTAAAACCGCACCGTTTTCACGCCAGAGTGGGGACTTAGTCTCCAAAACGGAGAATCCAGCCCTTGGCCTTTCACAATCACACTTCCGCGAAGGCAGCTGGTGATTTAAATGCCTTTGTGAATTGTGCATGCATGAGCCCTGGCCCAACTCCAATCCCACCCCCACAAAGATGGGAAATGCCGGGTTTGGCAATGAGAGCCTCTCCATCATGGCAAAAATCTGGCCCTAAGTGTCTACGGATGAGATAAAGCATACTAATTGATTGGTTGATTATATGATTGGTGAATGATGGAAGTGTGGTGAATTAAGCAGTATATGAAGCCGGTGATACAATTGATAGGATCTCTTTTTTCTTTATAAATTTAGAGTACCCAATTCATTTTTTCCAATTAAGGGGAAATTTAGCATGTCCAATCCACCTAGCCTGCACATTTTTGGGTTGTGGGGGTGAAACCCATGCAAACACGGGGAGAATCTGCAAACTCCACACGGACAGTTACCCAGAGCCGGGAACAAACCTGGAACCTTGGCGCTGTGAGGCAGCAGTGCTAACCCACTGCGCCACTGTGCTGCCCCCAATTGATAGGATCTGACTTTTGAACATGAACTCATTCACCTTGACAACTCACGTCGAATTGTGAAACTTTTTTCTGTACTGCATCAGTGTTCTTGGAGATACACTCCTTGAATGATTTCCAGTTATTTGTTCCCACTGCCTCCTGAGCATATGGTTGAAGATTTCCTGCCCCACTGATGATAGAATATATGTACCTCGTTCTACCTTTAATTCAGGTCACCAGCGCATGGTTAAAAGCATTGGTGAATATTCAAATACTCTCTCCCACATGGCCAGCTATTGCTCAAAGTATCACAGAGCATTTGGCCTTCATTTAAAAAAGAAAAGAACCCCCCCACCACCACCACATACACACACAATGTTTTGCCCTCATAACGCACTTGACCTTTAAGAGGTACAGGCTATGTTTAAGTAGCTTAAGCCACATGTGGTGCAGGACACCCAGTGAACAGTGTGGGTGCTGTCTTCATGTAGCAATCAATTGATGGGGCAGGCAGCACCAATTTAACCACAATAAATGGCATGCGTTAATTATTTACCACATTCCTTGCTCTCCACGGCGTTTAGCCAATTAACCTTATGTCTTTCAAAGGAGCTGTTTATCTGTCTGCCTGGAATGGATGCAAAGTATTCCAAGGTACACATTTGAAGAAGAACCTGTTCTCGCAATGCCCAGTGGACATTCATCCTCAAATCAACAACAACACAGATGAACTGGTCATTCATGTCTCTGGTTCTGTGAGGGCTGGTTGTGTACAAATTGCCTGCTGAGTTTACCCACAAGATCAACAGGGATAATCCTTGGAAAAAGTAATTCATTGGGTATATAATATTCATATATGTACATGTGTACTGAGAGTAGCCTGGTTGTTTTCATCGCCTTCTTATAAGAAAACATTTCAAGTTACTACAAAGTTGGGAAATATTTGAAGAAGGATTATAGGACACTGAAGTTAATGCCTGAGAAATACACAGCTGGTCCAAGCATAATTGAGGTTCAAGCAAACATAGCATACCAATGGACCAAACGGCTTCCCGTTAATTCCCATTATGTGGAATTCCTGAGTCAAGCAAACATCTCAGCGTAGATGTTGTTCTTCAGTGATTACCAGTAATGCTTTCATTCTTCAGCACACTAATTTCTGTGGAGTCAAGTGCATGTTTTAAAAAAATATATACTTACAATCTCATGCTTTGAAATAACAAAGTCCTTTAATCTAGATTGAGTACAACAAAACAAATAACTAAGTGGGTTGACATATAAATAGTATGAACCATCCAGTTTCATTTTTTCCAAAAACCTATACAAAACGTTATCCACCTGCTCTCCTTATCAAAATATTCTGCTCACTGGCAAACTTTAATGTAGTGTTTATTGTCCAACTAGATATGTGGTTCGATGAATCAAAAAATAATAAATTTTATCCGAGTTATTACCCAGAATATCTGTTGGAGTTTTATTGGCTTCACTTTGGGAGAAAGGGGGCGGGATTCTCCACTCCCACGCCGAAGTGGCCGCGCCGTCGTGAACGTCGTCGAGGTTCACGACGGCGCGCAACGGTCCCGGTCCCGACCGATTCAGGCCCTGACAATGGGCCAGGATCGGGGCCGCGTCATCTACATGCGCCAGGCCTTGTCGCCCGCGTAAAAGCGGTGCCGCATAGATGACGCGGCCGGCGCCGCATAACGGGCATCATCTGCGCATGCGCGGGTTGGCCGGCGCCAACCCACGCATGCGTGGTTGTCGTCCTCTCTAAATCCGCCCCGCAAGAAGATGGGGGACGGATCTTGCGGGGCCGCGGAAGGAAGGAGGTCCTCCTTCAGAGAGGACGGCCCGACGATCGGTGGGCACCGATCGCGGGCCACCCCACATTCCAGGTGAAGCCCGGTGGAGGATCCCCCCCCCTTCCCCACCAGCCGCCCCCCCACCCCCCAGCGTTCACGCACCGCCCACGACTGCAGCGACTAGGTGTGGATGGCGCCGGGGGGAACGCACCGTTCTGGCCTGGCCACTCGGCCCATCCAGGCCTCAGAATAGCGAGGGTGCCGGAGAATCCTCATTTTGGGTGTCTCCGGCGATTCTCCGGCCTGCGAAACGCGACCGGCCCGTTCCCGCCGCTTGGGAGAATCGTGGGAGGGCGTCGGACCGGCGCCCCCAGAAATTTTGGCGGCCCAGACGATTCTCCCAACCGGCGTGGGAGTGGAGAATCGCGCCCAATGTCTTTGGAATGCAATGACTATTTGATCAATATTACATCAGTTTGAATTTTAAAAAATTAAGTGTTGACTGTGTATGGGAGAGTTCTAGAACATCTGTCAAAATATCAGAATGACAATTCCTAGGCACGGAATGTACGGTTGGAATTAGCCAAATATTGTTTTTGCTGTCTCTCTAGAATACATAATTAAGAACCCAACTTAGAAAACAGTGATTTATAAATTGCTCAGCCTGACTGGCAAGAAACACTGCAGAGCCAATTTTCTTCCATTTTGTGCTGAAGAAACACTCTGTCTGTCCCTAGACAGAAAGCACAGCAAAACAGGATGGAAACTGTTATGCTTTGTCTCCACCTCTTTCCCGATTTCTTGATATTTCCTGGAGATTCTGAGGCGGAGTGGGGTACAGAACACCAAATCCCACAGCAGGCTCAAGCATGGGAATATCAAGGGAATAAGGTTCAGGATGAGGTACTTCATAAAAATAATATTCCAACTAATTTCTTCTTTCAGTGCGAGGCAGCAGCCATTTGCATGCTCATTAAGAAGTTAGTCTCAGGCCATGATTTTCTTTTAGATCAAAGGACCATGCCAGTCTCACACGTAGGACATAAGAAATAGGAGCAGGACGAGGTCATTTGGCCCTTTGAGTCTGCTCTGCCATTCAATAATGATGGTAGGGTGGCATAGTGGTTAGCACTGTTGCCTCACAGTGCTAGTGACCTGGATTCGATTTCGGCCTTGGGTAACTGTCCGTGTGGAGTTTGCACTGTTTGCGTGGGTTTCCTCCAGGTGCTCTAGTTTTCTCCCACATTCCAAAGATGTGTGGGTTAGGTGGATTGGCCATACTAAATTGGTCCTTGGTGTCCAAGGATGTGCAGGTTTGGTTACGGGGTTACGGGAGGGGTGGACAGGGGAGTGGTCCTGGGTAGAGTGCTCATTCAGAGGGTTGGTGCACACTTGATGGACTGAATGGCCTCCTTCTGCACTGTAGTAATTCTATGAATAAGATGATGGCTGATCAGTGTCATGATATGCAGACACACACATAACGATATACTGACAAGCAGCTAATGGACACAGAGAACAGGACATGACCAATAAGCAGACTGGACACTCAGGGGTGGGATCTGACTATAAAAGGCATGAGGCACTCACACTCCGCCTCTTTCCACTGATGAACATCTAGAGAGTCAGTCAAAGGTGTTGTTACAATCTCACACCCCCACCACGTGGCTAAGAGCTAGTCTGGTTCAGTCAGACAGTGTAACCACACTTAAGTTAGCAGAGAGTCGAACTCACAGAGAACTGGCTAACTGTGCTATTAGTTCAATAAACCTGATTGAACTAACTTCAAGGTCTGGAGTATCTTTTTGATCTATGCTGCATTCAGTTGCGGCCAGTGTTATACCAGTGTACCTAACACGACATAATACCAGGAGACTACTAATTTATGGTGGCTTACCTCCGTCCATTCTGTGACGACCATCAAATATATCCCGGCACCATGGAGAAGATTCAGGCTCCTCACCAGCTCAGGACCTCTGGCAATCTCAGTGCCAACTGCGGATATTCAAGCAAAAGTTTCTGCTGTACATCGAAGCTTCAGACCTCGAGGGTGCATCTGATGGAAGAAAAATCGCGCTTCTCCTCTTGAAAGTGGGTTTATTCAACAACATCCTCCAACGTGGATCTTCAAGCTGGCATTGACGACATTTCTCGCTCGGTATCCAGATATGTTTGATGGGATGGGCACTTTGCCATATCGGTACAAGATCCTACTGCGACCTGATGCCAAGCCAGTGGTCCATGCACCACGCCGGGTCCCGGCTCCGCTGAAGGAGCGCCTGAAGGAACAGCTTAAGGAGCTGCAGCAGCAGGGGATCATTTCCAGGGTAACCGAACCGACTGACTGACTGAGTCAGCTCGATGGTGGTGGTTAAAAAACCCTCTGGAAACCTGCGCATCTGCATTGATCCCCAGGATCTCAACCAGAATATAATGCGTGAACACTACCCCATCCCGAAGCAGGAGGAACTCACCAGTGAGATGGTACATGCAAGGTTTTTCACGAAGTTAGATGCGTCACATGGATTCTGGCAAATCCAGCTGGATGAGTCCAGCAGAAGGCTCTGCACCTTCAACACCCCGTTTGGCAGGTACTGCTATAACTGTATGCCGTTCGGCATTGTCTCGGCATCGGAGATATTTCATCGCATCATGAAGCAGATGATGGAGGGCATCGAAGGGGTTCGTGTGTTCGTGGACGACGTCATCATATGGTCCATGACCCTTGAGCAGCATGTTTCCCGTCTCCAGCAGGTATTCCGCCGTGTCCACGCCAATGGCCTGAAGCTGAACAGGGCCAAATGTTGCTTTGGCATGTTGACACTCAAGTTCCCAGGCGACCAGATCTCTCAGCAGGGCATGTGCCCCGACACAGACAAGGTCAAGGCCATAACAGCCATGAAGGTCCCGGAAGACAAGAAGGCGGTATTGCGCTTCCTGGGCACGATCAATTTTCTGGGTAAGTTCATCCCAAACATGGCCTCACACACCACGGCCTTACGAAACCTAGTGAAGAAGTCTACTGCCTTCGAATGGAAGGCGGCCCATGAGGCAGAGTGGTTGGAGCTGAAAGCCAAGCTCACCACTGCACCCGTATTGGCATTTTTCGACTCAGACAGGGAAACGAAAATCTCGACAGATGCGAGCCAGGATGACATCGATGCGGTCCTGCTGCAACGCGATGACACCTCATCCTGGGCACCGGTTGCCTATGCATCCAGGCAATGATGCCCACCGGACAAAGGTATGCACAAATCGAGAAGGAATGCCTGGGCCTTCTCTCTGGCATTCTCAAGTTTCACGACTATGTCTACGGCCTGCCGACATTCACAGTCGAGACGGATCACCGGCCCCTGGTCCACATTATCCACAAAGACGTTAATGACATGACGCCTCGGTTGCAGCGCATCCTCCTCAAACTCAAAAGTTACGACTTTGACTGGTCTACACGTCTGGCAAGGAGCTCATCATTGCCGATACACTGACCCGCTCCATCACTGTGCCTAGTGAACCATTGAATGTCATCCGGCAAATTGAGTCACAGGTGCAGCTGTGTGCTAGCACCCTCCCGGCATCTGATGAGAAGGTGACTCGTATCGGTGAGGAGACAGCCCAAGACCCCCTCTTGCGTGTTCTGCAACACCTAGCCAATGGCTGGCAAAAAGGGCAGTGCCCTCAATTTTTCAATGTAAAGGACGACCTTACGGCAGTAGATGGTATCCTCCTCAAACTGGACCGGATTGTAATTCCACACAGTCTCCAGAGCTTGGTGCTCCGTCAAATCCATGAGGGCCACCTGGGTGTGGAAAAGTGCAGACGCAGAGCCAGGCAGGCTGCCTACTGGCCCGGGATCTGCCAGGACATCGCGAACATGGTCCTTAAGTGTGCGACCTGTCAACGCTTCCAGCCAGCGCAGAGTATGGAGACACTTCAGCAGCGTGAAATTGAAACCTCTCCGTGGTCCAAGGTTGGCATCGACCTCTTTCATGCAAATGGTCATGATTTACGTGTTAATCATTGATTATTTTTGAAATTACCGTGAAGTCATGAAGCTCTCAGACTTCACATCTCGGACCGTCATCAAGGCCTGTAAGGAGACGTTCTCCAGACATGGTATCCCACTCACTGTCATGAGTGACAATGGCCCGTGCTTCAGCAGCCATGAATGGTCTCTGTTTGCCAAGTCGTATCAGTTCAAACACATCACTTCCAGCCCACATTATCCGCAGTCAAACGGAAAAGTTGAGAAAGGGGTGCACATAGTGAAGCAGCTCATCTGCAAGGCCACGGATTCTGCGTCTGACATTCACCTTGCACTGCTTGCGTACAGGGCGATCCCACTGTCCACTGGCATGTCGCTGGCTCATCTCCTGATGAACCGGGACCTGCGAACGACATTTCCAGCCATATACATGCCCAAACTGGATCACCTCTCGGTGCTGCAGAAGGTGCAACAACTCCGAGACCGGCAAAAACAGGGCTATGATGCTCATGCCACCGATTTGCCGTGTTATTCCCGTCAGACACTGTTCGGGTCAAGATCCCTGATGGAGGCTGGTCAGCTCCAGCTGTCGTTGTTCGACAGGCTGCCCCCCGCTTGTATGTTGTGCGTCTGGCTGATGGTTCTGTTGTGTGACGAAACAGACGGGCACTGCACAAAGTTGCCTGCCCGCAACCACCTCCTTCTCCGTTTCCTTCTGTTGTTTTGCCACCTCCTGATATCTCGACTCACGAGGCCACAAGTCAGGCTTCATTCCTGCCCATCAAGGCGCTGTCGTCCCCACCACCACCTCTCCGGCGGTCGACCAGGTTCAGACGCAAGCCACAGAGACTGGACTTATGAGCATTTGCTCTGTTTGCTATGTTCTGTGTTCTCGCATTAGACAGCTGTTTTCACATGTACATATGTTCACATCCACTGCATGTATATATGTTAATATTGGCCTATTCTTGTAAATCCGTTCACATATGTCATCCAAACATCAAAAAAAGGGAGATGTCATGATAATATGCACCCATGCACATCATGAGATAAAAACAGGCAGTAACAGACACCCAGGTTAGCCAATCAACATACAGGTCAGAACACAACCAATCACCAGACAGAACACCAGAGGGGGGCTTCCAACTATAAAACACACGAGGCATCAGCACTCCACCTCTTTCCACTGGTGACAATTGTAGTGACAGTCAGGGTGTATATATCAGTCAGCTCCTTTTACACGTGGATCAGAGCTAGCCTGGTCTAGTAAGTTAGAGTTACTACACTTAGAGTAGTAGAGTGTCAACCCACAGCCAGCTGTGTGCATTGCTACAGGAGTTCAATAAATCGTATTGAACCAACGCCTATGTTTGGTGTATGCTTTACCGTTCATCTGCATCCTTTGCAGTCCGTGTTACCCCAGGGTGAATAACACGACAATATGCAGACACACACATAATGATATACAGACAAGCAGCTAATGGACACAGAGAACAGGACATGACCAATAAGCAGGCAGGACACTCAGGGGTGGGATCTGACTATAAAAGACAAGAGGCACTCATACTCCGCCTCTTTCCACTGATGAACATCTAGAGAGTCAGTCAATATCACACCCCCACCACGTGGCTAAGAGCTAGTGTGGTTCAGTCAGACAGAGTAACCACACTTAAGTTAGCAGAGAGTCGAACTCACAGAGAACTGTGCTATTAGTTCAATAAACCTGATTTGAACTAACTTCAAGGTCTGGAGTATCTTTTTGATCTATGCTGCATTCAGTTGCAGCCAGTGTTATACCAGTGTACACAACACGACAATCAGATTGTGGCCTTAACTCCATTTTCCTGCCTGCCATCTGTAATTTTTCACATCCTTGTCAATCAAAAATCTGTCCAACACACCCCTGATCTGCCACATGTTCTCCATATTTTACTTCCCTTCCTGTAGGTACTGTTTCCATCTGAAGGTCGTGCAGTTCTGGTCGCCGCATTGTAGGAAGGATGTGAAAGCATTGGAAAGGGTGCAGAGGAGATTTACCAGGATGTTGCCTGGTATTGAGGGAAGGCTGAGGGACTTGAGGCTGTTTTCGTTAGAGAGAAGAAGGTTAAGAAGTGACTTAATTGAGGCATACAAGATGATCAGAGGATTAGATAGGGTGAACAGTGAGAGCCTTTTTCCTCGGATGGTAATGGCTAGCACGAGGGGACATAGCTTTAAGTTGAGGGGAGATAGATATAGGACAGATGTCAGAGGTAGGTTCTTTACTCAGAGTAGTAAGGGTGTGGAATGCCCTGCCTGCAACAGTAGTGGACTCGCCAACACTAAGGACATTCAAATGGTCATTGGATAGACATATGGACAATAAGGGAATAGTGTAGATCTGCTTTAGAGTGGTTTCACTGGTCGGTGCAACATCGAGGGCCGAAGGGCCTGTAATGCGCTGTTATGTTCTAAGGGTCACCAGGTCACATGGACCAGTAATTCTTATTAGCCAAAAGTTACAATTGATCCCTTTTATAATTGACACTAACTCTAAAAGTCTGTTATAAATAATTTTACAAACAAGACAGGTTCTACAAGCATTTTAAGGTAATTACAAAATATCCTTACGGTTATTGCATCTGGGTCAAAGGCTGCCACATATGCTACATGTCGTAGTGAGACATTGACTGGCAGTATCTTGCCCTTGCAGGATTGTGATGAACAATTGATTGGCATTTCTGAAACTCATGTTCACCAACCAGGGAGTTGCCTTGCTATAGTGCCTTGTGGTTCTGCCTATTTGGATGGGGGTGGATTTTTTTCTTTTGTGGCATTCTCTCACAACTGTGAAACGCAGATTGCTGCCATTGATTCAAATACTTTGGATACTTGAAATAACTTGTTGGGATACAGATGAGCAGAACATGTTACTTTGCAGTAAACAAGTTTTGTTTGCGATTCAGAACAGGAACAGTAAACAGGGTATTTTTGTAAAATCTCAGTTTACTTTACAAAATTACTGAACGGTAGTACTAGTCATCATTGTGATCTGTCTTTAGGGACAGATGACCAGAGCATTTGCAGTGCTAGAAAACCGCATCTGCTTCAACACAGTTCATTCTTTTGGTAGTACAGAACGTGAGTATTGCTGAAAAAGCAACATGCTGTCAAAGCTTTTTGTTTTGCACTCATAGCTCACAAGAAATTACCAGCTGTAAAGTGGGAACAGCAATTTATACCGCATGAACATCGAACGTTCAGTGCAAAAGGAGGCCATTCGGCCCATCGAGTCAGCACCGACCCACTTCCACCCTATCCCCGTAACCTAATAATCCTCCTAACCTTTGCACTTTAGCATGTCCAATCCACCTAACCTGCACATCTTTGGACTGTGGGAGGAAACCGGAGCATCCGGAGGAAACCCACGCAGACATGGGGAGAACATGGAAACTCTGCACAGAGAGTGACCCCAGCAGGGAATCGAACCTGGGACCCTGGCGCTGTGAAGCCACACTGCTATCCACTTGTGCTACCATGATGCCCATGAGAAGAGAGACTTACTACAATTACTTGTCAATTTGCTGTCCTCTGGATGCTGGTTGTGTTTGGTAATCGGACAGCAGCACACAAGATATTTTGAGCCTTCTTACACTTTTGGCAGTCATGTTCTTTTAAAATAGACTCAAAACGTTCATGTGAGTCCATACAGAAATTCGTTCATCTTCTGAGTATAAAGTTCTGGTACAAGTAAAAGAGGATCCATGACAAATAATAATTTGAAGCTTGTACAGTGCAGTTTTAGAACTTGAGGGGCTGGATTGTCCACTGCCCGCCGTCAGTAGCACCGTTCCCGATGCAGCGGAGAATCCAGCATTAGGCAAAATACAGGATCAAGGTCGTGCTTCACGTGGCCAATAGTTGTTGCAGGTATTTTACAAGTATGGTCTTGACATAGTGGACCTCGCTGTGGGCCTGACATAGTGGACCTCGCTGTGGGCCAAGGGGATAACCCTTTTAAGGGAGTTACCTCAAAGTCAATCGGAGGGCCACCCTCTCCCCTACAATGCAAATCCTGTC
The DNA here is from genome assembly GCF_047496885.1 of Scyliorhinus torazame. Lineage (NCBI taxonomy): Eukaryota > Metazoa > Chordata > Chondrichthyes > Carcharhiniformes > Scyliorhinidae > Scyliorhinus > Scyliorhinus torazame. The sequence continues at coordinate 134,849,383 of NC_092717.1, forward strand.
CATCCCACGCCCACATGAGAGAGAACAGCACATGAGAGAGACCCCCTTCCCCCCCCCCCCCCCATTGAGACCCCAAATTACATAGTCTCCACCAGAGACCCCCAATGAGAGAAACTCCCACCAGAGACCCACACATGAGAAAGACCCCCACCAGAGATGCCCCCATGAGAGAAATCCCACCAGAGATGTCTCAATGAGAAAGAAATCCACCAGAGGCCCATCATGAGAGAGAACCCTACCTAGAAGCCCCCTATGAGAGAGACCCATGTCTGGAAGCTGGAGAACAGTCCAGATAGAGGCAGTGAAAAAAGTCATTGTTTTAAAACTCACCTGTGCAACGTACCTGCTAGCTCCAACAGTTGCACTAATGTTTTATTTTGCCTAATACCTCTAATAAGATAAATAGAGGAATCATTGAATTGACAATTCCTTCCTTTGGCTTTTTTTTTGATATAATAAATTCGGCCCTTTTTGGTTATTGATTTTTGGACTCCTCTCGCTATATATTTATGATTTGGACAAATGTGGAAGAAATGTGAAGCTGTCGACTCGAGAATGATATCAATGGCTTAGTTGAGTGAGCAGGAAATTACTAAATGGAACTCAATCTGTTAAAATGTGAGGTAATGTATTTTGGGAGGGATTAAACAAAGCAAGGGAATACTCAATAAATGGGAAAACATTGAGAGGAAGTGAGAGACCTTGGGCTGCATGACCATAGATCCCTGAAGATGGCAGGACAAGTAAATAAAATGGTAAAGAAAGAATATGCAATGCTTTCCTTTATTGGACAAGGTATTGAATTCAAAAGCAGTGTTGGGTGTAATGTTGGAATTGTATAAAACGCTGATTAGGTCACAGTTGGAATTGTGTCTACAGTTCTGTTCACCACAATACAGAAAGGACATAATTACTCTGGAAAGAGTACAGAGGAGATTTACGAGAATGTTGCTAGGGCTTGAGAATTGCAGCTATGAGAAAAGATTAGGTCGGCTAGGGTTATTTTCCTTACAACGGAGGCTGAGGGGTGAATCTAATTGTGATGTACAAAATTGTGAAGGGCCTAGATAGAGTGGACAGGAAAGATCTGTTTACCGTAGCAAGGGAGGACAGTTACCGGGGGCACAGAATTAAGGTGCTTTGTAGAAGGATTAGAGGGGATATGAGGAAAACCTTTCACCTCCAGAAGGTGGTAGGTGTCCAGAATTCATTGCCAGGATTTGTGGTTGAGACAGTAACCCGCAACTCACTTAAAGACTATCTGGGTTAATGATGTAGATGATTTAGGGCAGCACGGTAGCACAGTGGTTAGCACTGTGGTTCACAGCACCAGGGTCCCAGGTTTGATTCCTGGCTGGATAATTGTCTGCGGAGTCTGCACGTTCTCCGTGTCTGCGTGGGTTTCCTCCGGGTGCACCAGTTTTCTCCCACAGTCCAAAGACGTGCAGGTTAGGTGGATTGGCCATGATAAATTGCCCTTAGTGTCCAAAGGTTAGGAGGATTATTGGGTTACGAGGATTGGGTGGAAGTGAGGGCTTAAAGTGGGTCGGTGCAGACTCGATGAGCTGAATGGGCTCCTTCTGCACTGTATGTTCTGTGTTCTATGGATTGGATGCTGGAAGATAGGATTAGAATGGGCGGCTAGATTTTTTGTTTTTGCGCGGCAGACACAATGGGCTGAATGGCCTCTTTCTGTGCCTTTTGTAGGGCCACGAAGAATCCAGCACGAGTTTTAAGGATACAAAGTAATTACATTTATTTACTATAACATATACATAACAGTAGCAGTAACTTTCCTTGCTACATACACCTTCCTGCTGGTTCCTGAACTGGCCAGCTTTATTTATACTAGGAGTTTACTAGTGGTTTCTCCGCCCCCCTCATTGGGGAAGCTCATACTCCCACAGGATTCTGGGATAGTCATTAGTCCCCAGCCAATGGTAAGTAGGCAGGTTATAACCATGCCATAACGTCTTTCTGCGGTTCTAATTATGCTTTCCTCCTTGAATTTCAGGGAATTTTATCTCTGAACAACAGCAACTTTCATATAAATATTGTACCTATAATGTCCCAATGCACAAGAGAGGAGGTTTATCCAGTATTATTTAACATAAAACCACGTAAGAAAATATTAGGGAAAATTACAAAAGCTATGTTAAAGAGGTAGGTTATGAGGACCATCTTACAGGAAGAGAGGTCGAGTTTTGGGGCCTTGACAACTGAAGGTAAAGTGGGAGATGGTGGAGTGATTCAAATTGGAGATACACAAGAGGTCAGAATTGGAAGATTGAAAGTAACTCAGAGGATTGCATGGCTGGAAGTAATTACAAAAATATTGAGTCCCTGGAGATATTTGAAAACAAGGTTGAGAATTTTAATATTGAGGCATTGCTTAATTAAGAACCAATGCAGGTTAGAAAGCACAGGCAAATGGAATTTTGTGCAAGTTAGGGTTTGGGCAGCAGAATTTTGGATGACATCAAGTTTCCAGGTGGTAAATCGTAGGGGAAACCTCGGAATATATTGTCTTAAGCAAACCAATGCATATATGGATATTACTCAACTTCTTTTTTTTTTTTTTTTGTTGGGGCAGCACGGTAGCCTTGTGGATAGCACAATTGCTTCACAGCTCCAGGGTCCCAGGTTCGATTCCGGCTTGGGTCACTGTCTGTGCGGAGTCTGCACATCCTCCCCGTGTGTGCGTGGGTTTCCTCCGGGTGCTCCGGTTTCCTCCCACAGTCCAAAGATGTGCAGGTTAGGTGGATTGGCCATGATAATTTGCCCATAGTGTCCAAAATTGCCCTTAGTGTTGGGTGGGGTTACTGGGTTATGGGGATAGGGTGGCGGTGTTGACCTTGGGTAGGGTGCTCTTTCCAAGAGCCGGTGCAGACCCGATGGGCCGAATGGCCTCCTTCTGCACTGTAAATTCTATGAAATGAAATCTGTTTCTAAGTGTGATTCAGTTGCACCACTAGTGACCAAGCTGGCTGAATCCTGGAGGAAATAGCTATCAGACTGGGTGCGGCCAGTGAGCCAACAAGAAGGGAAAAACCTACTCATTTTCACTAGTCTTCCTGGCACAGATACATCAGTCCATAACTGTTTTGGTAGTACTGATCAGCACACAGTCCTAGTGGAGAGCAAGTCCTATCTTTGCACCAAGAACATCCTCCAACATGTTGTATGACAACACCAAATATTATGATCCCATCTGATAATACTGGACAAGTCCGATTTCATAATGCACCCTGGCTTGATAAACCCTAACTTGATCCCAACTTTTTTTAAGAAACCATGGAGGAAGGATACAGAACAAATTCACAGGAGCCTGCTGCTGAATGTTTGACATAAAGAATAATGGGTTGGATTCTCCACAGTCCAACACCAAAATCATGATCAGCGATCGGGCGGAGAATGGATTCCGACAACGGAATCGGGGCCGGCGCCGGTTTGACACCGGTCCGCCATGCTCTGCTCCCTCCAAACCGGTGTCATCATGATGCACGCCACATGCAGTTTCAACGGCGTTGTTGTGTCATCGGCTGGCCCACAGCCGATGGGCCGAGTTCCTGACGGCCGCGTGCCACGTGTGGTCTCAACGGTTGGGAACCCGGCGTGCTGGCTGCGGATAGTGTCTAGCGGCGCCACACTTATCCGGGATCTGTGCCACTGGTTTGGGGGGGGGGCAGTGCCATGTTTTATGGCGTGACCGGTGCAGATCATCAGCCCTGTGCATGCGCGGCCCAGGACCCGGCCGTTCTCCAGCCGTTTTGGACACTATGCACGGAGTTTCACTCGGTTCTGGTGCTAGCCCCTCATCAGTACCGGAATCCGTGAGAAGTTTCCACCCATTTTCCTGTCGTGAACTTCCCGCAGATTCTCCGTTTGCGCTGGCACGTAGCCTCAGACACAGAGAATCCAGCCCAACATATTTATTAAGACCAGAAAAATTAGCTATATCACACCAGACAAAAAATTGGGAAAATTTCAGTGCAACCCAAGAAGATGATCAATTTCCCAATATTCCTTTACTCAGCTATTATCTTTACAGACACATAAACCAGTGCAGATTAACCACTAACATGACACAAAGGCTCCTTGCTTGGGAAAGATGCACATGCTTCAATCTCTGACACACTGTTTGAACCATCCCAGTCTTTCTCTGTGGCTATGTTATTTGAGCACTGTCACTAGACAACAGTAAGGATTTTCTAATTTGCTTTTGAATCCCCAAATCATTAAACTTCTTATCCCTTTTTCAAACTACCTCTTTAAGTTCAGGGTTGTAAAGCCTCATACAAAGCCAAAAGACTAACATTTCAGCCATAAGTCCATCCAGAGTTCTTGGCTCCGAGGGCCATAAAAAACCTAAATGAAACCAAAACCATTTCACCTTTCTTAACAAAAAATTACATATCTAAAAGTTGAACTTAAAATGATACATTGCACACAGTTATAATGGGGATAGATTCAGAATAGATGTAGCAGTTAAAAACTGGATATCCACGAGACATTGTAGGCCTCCAGCAGTAGATCTGTGCACCGCACATTGTTATCTTAACGTCTTGCATGGCCCTCACTCACACAAGCATTACCATTAAGCTAGGAGAACAACACTGCAGGAAAGCTTGCCTGGACCAGGAGTATCTAAAAATCAGATGCCAACCTGATACAACACAGGATTTTACACATGCTAATATTGTGGACAGAGTTAAATGATCCTGCAGCTCACAGATAAGATCAAAAAATGCTGGTGTATATTTAAGCAACTAATGGCTGGTGGTGACGGTTCTTTAAATATCCCCCACCAAGTTATGGCAGAGCTCAACGTATCAGTTCAAAGGTCAATGTTGAAGCATTTGAAACTACCTTGAATTGGAAGTGCCAAGTGGATGATCAGTCTTGGCTTTCAATTGCGATTCTCACCATCAAAGATGCCAATATTCAGCCTATTCGATTTACTCAATGTGATATCAAAAAATGGATGAAGGCACTGGATACTGCAAAGACTCTTCAGTAGTGACTTTCAGTTAACTCTAGGAAGGTATCGTTATCAAATAAACACTTAAACTATTAAACTATCAAATACCAATGGTGATGTTAACCTTTATATTGAATTAGTCAAGCTGAACCTAGGGGATGAGTAGGACTCCTTTAACCAATTTCTAGTCAATGTCTCTCAAAGACAATAGCTTTATTTTAATTCCCTATCTGTATTTTGGCACTTTCCCACTACTCAGTTTTGCAAAGCACATCATTTTAAGTTAGGAGGACTTGGCTGTGAATATTTTCATAGTTGGTGTTACAAACACCACTCGATTAACTAACTGAGTGCTGCAATGATATTCAAAACATTTGTGTCTTCTTTGACAGGTATTCACCTGTGCTACTCAAACTGTCAAATTCACCCCTTTATGTGAATCCAGTTAAGACACATTTTCTAATTCCTATTTTACATGTGTGTGTTCAGAAATTCAGGTGCAGTCTTAGGGCTATCCTATGGCACTGCCATTTCTTGGAACTTTCTGCTTAGTTTTTTTACAATATCAATACTTCTTGACAGATTGTACCTAGAATTTTGTACAACATGAAGCATGAACGAAAACTAATTCAGAGGGAAGTACTAATAACACAACACTTGCTATTTATAGAAAAGCCTATCTTGAAGCACTTGAATAAATTCTGAATTTACTATTCATTCCCAAAATACTATTCAATACATATTAGTCTCTCTAAAGAAATTATAGTGGAGGAGACATTTTGATCCATGTATACTTTCAAATTTCTGTGTGCTGCTGCTTTCCACTCGGAAAGAAATGTTTATTTTTCACTATAGACTACACAATTGTAAATATATGACTGGCTTTAAAAAACCTCATCCCAGACAGACCTCCGGAATGAAAAGGAGATTTACTGAATGGTTTCCCAGCATATTTATTTTAGAAACAGGTGTCCATGCGGTTTTCTCTAGTTCTATCCCAAAGGAAAGGAATAATGTCACCTTATTTTCTATAAGAAAGTTCTGTTGAATGAATACACCTACTGAATAAACTGTTAACATTTAAGCAGAATATCAGACCCAAAAATGTGGTGTGAAATTGAGCATGGATTAACAAAGTTTAGACAAACAAAGCAAAGTTATGTAATAGGGATGGTAGGTGTCATTGACAGTGCGATCAAGCAGCATTTACTGAGCAATGACCTGTTCACCGATGCTCAGTTTGGGCTCTACCGGGGCAGTTGGTTGCAGAACTCATTACAGCCTTGGTTCAAACATCGACAAAAGAGCTGAGTTCCAGAGGTGAGGTGAGAATCACCGACAGCAATTGACCATGTATGGTATCAAGGAACCCAAGCAAAATTGAAGTCAATGGGAATTGGGTGGGAAATACTCTTATATATCGAGCACACAGGAAGATGATATGGTTATTGGAGGTGAATGACCTCAGCCCCAGGACATAGCTGCAGGACACTACCTAAGGGTAGTGTCCAAGGTTCGACCATCTTCAGCTTTAATAACCTCTCCATTATAAGGTCAGATGGGGATGTTTGCTAATGATTGCACAATTTTCAGAATCAGTTGCAACTCATAAGATCATAAGAAATAGAAGCAGGATTAGGCTATTTGCCTATTGGGGCTTCTCCATCATTCAATAAGATCATGCTAGGTCTGACTATGGCCTTAACTTGAGTTTCCTGCCTCCCCCATAACCCTCTACTCCCATGTCCGTCAAAAATCGATTTAGCTCTGTCTTAAGTACATTCAATGAGCCAGCTCTATTGTTTTCTGTGGAAGGTAAACTCTGCTTCACCTTCGTGGTAAATGGGAGACTCCTTATTTTTAAACTGTAACTCCTAGATCTAGATTTCCCCAGGAGGGAACCCTCTTCTTGGCATCTGCCCTCTTGGACTCTTCTATGTTTCAATAAGATCACCTCTCATTCCTCTAAGTCCAACGACTGTAAGCCCAACCGCCTCAACCTTTCATCGTAAGGCAAAACCCTCATCTCAGGAAACAGCCTAGAAAACACATTCAGAGTTGCTTCTAATCCAAGTGTAACCCTACTTAAGTAAGAAAACTGTACATGGTACTCCAGGTGTGGTCTCATCAATGCCCTGTATTGTTATGCAAATACTTCCCGACCTATATAGTCATCTCCCTTGCAATCAAGGTCAACATTGCCAATCACGTGCTGTATCTGCATGCTAACTTTTAGTGATTCATGTACCAGGACAAGGAGATGCCCCAGTATTTCAGCATTCACCAGTCTCTCTCCATTTAAATAATATTCTGTTTTACTATTCTTCCTGCCAAAGTGAACAATCTCACATCTGTTCACATTATAATCCATCTGCCAAAGTTTTGCTCACCCACTTCACCTTTCTGTGTCCCTTTGCAATTCTTTTTATCCTCATAACTTGCTTTCCTACCTATCTTTGTATCATCAGCAAATCTGGTTACACTACAGCCACTCTCTGCATGTAAGTTATTAATATAGATCTTAAATAGTTGAGGCCCAGCACTGACCGTGTGGTGCTCCGTTAGTTGCAGTTTGCCTGAAACTGACTCATTTATCTCCACTTTCTGTTTCTTGTTAGTTAGCCATTCCTCTATCCAGGCCAAAGAATTTTGCAACCAATGCATCCTCCACCTCTACTATCCACCCAACCCTATAAGTTATTTTACAGTAAACGTTTATGCGCTACCTTATTAAATTCTGGAAATCCAAACACACTACATTTACTGGTTTCCCTATATCCACCCTGCTTGTTACATCCTCCAAGAACTCTAATAAGTTTGGTAAACACAATTTCTCTTTCACAAATCCATATTGCCTGATCGTATTACTATTTCCTAAATGTCCAGCTACTACCTCCTCAATAATGGATTCTAGCATTTTCTCAATAACAGATGTTGGACTAACTGGCCTATAATTTCCTGCTTTCGTATTTCTCCTTTCTTGAATAGTGCACATATGAATTAGGAGTAGGGGTAGGCCACTTGACTCCTCAAGCCTGCTCCGCCATTCAATAGAATCATGTCTGACTCAATTCGAACCTCAGCCCTACATTCCCATCTGTCCCCAATGACCTTTTACAACCTTGTTATTAAGAAACTTTCTAGTGCTGCTTGTAAAATATTCAAAGGCGCTGATTCCACTGCCTTTCGAGGAGGAGAATTCCGGTGACTCATGATCCTCTGAGAGAAAATGTTCTCCTCATCTCTGCCTTAAATTAGTGACCTGTTATTTTTAAACAGTGATTCCTAGTTCTAGATTCTACAACAAGAGGACGAATCCTCTCCACATCCATCCTCTCGATACCCCTCAGGATATTAAAGGTTTTGATCAAGTCGCCTCTTACTCATCTAAACTCCAATGGAAACCTAAACTCTCCAACCTTTCCTCATATGATACCCCGCCCATTCCTGGTATTACTCTAGTAAACCTTCTCTGAATTGCTTCTAATGCATTTACATCTTTCCTTAAACATGGGGACTAATACTGTACACAATGCTCCGGATGACATCTCGCTGATGCCCTTCACAACGGAAGCATAATCTCTCTACTTTTGTAATCAATTCCCCTCACTATAAACATTGACATTCTATTGCCTTTATCTGTATACTAGCATTTTGTGATGTATACAATCGGATAACCCGATCCCTCTGAAGCTCAGAGCCCTGTAATGTTTACTGGTGTTTCATTTGTAAGTTTTCCGATCTACTGGGACCTTTCCAGAACCTAGGGAATTTTGCAACCACTGCATCCACCATCTCTACTGCTGCTTTCTTTAAGATCCTTGGATGCAGGACATCAGATCCAGAGGACTTCCTAGCCTTCAGTTTTAGTATCTTTCTCCAGTGACCACAATTGTTTTCTCCCTCCCTTTTGCCCCATGTTTTTTCTACTATTCGTTGGATGCTTTTTCTATCCTCCACAGATACAAAATACTTGTTCAAATTCTATGCCGTTTCCTTGTCTCCCATTATTAATTCCCTAGTCTTGACCTCCAGTGGACTAATGTTCATTTTTGCTACTCTATTTCTTTTGAAAAATCTGTAGAATACGTTTACGTTTCTTGTTACTTTTCTCTGATTTCTACTTTTTAATTTTTTTAATCCTTTGCAGTTTTCTAAAATTGTCTGACTGTTTGGCCTACCACAATTTTTTGCAGCATTGTACATGTTTTCTTCTAATATACTATCTTTAACTTCCGTGGTTGGTCACGGATGGTGCATTGTTCTCATATAGTTTTTCCTTCTCAATGGAATATATCTTTGTTGAGCATTATGATACATGTCCTTAAATGTCTGACCGTCTTATCTTCTAACCTATTTTTCCAGTCTATTTTGACCAACTCTGTCTTATAAGTTTAAGATATTAGTTTCAGATCCAAATTTCACATCCTCAAGCATGATCACTCTTACCGAGAGACTCGTCATATATTGAAGCTGTCCATGTCTGAATGCAGAAAGACCTGGACAACCTTTGGGCTTGGGCCAGTAAGTGACAAGTGGCATTTCCACCACACAGGTGCCAGGCTATGACTATCTCACCTTGGCATTCAATGGCATTTCCATTGCTGATTCCTCCATCATCAACATCCTGGGGGTCACCATTGTCCGGAAAAATAACTGGAGCAGTTATGTAAATAATAATCTTTATTATTGTGACAAGTGGGCTTACATTAACACTGCAATGAAGTTACTGCGAAAATCCCCTGGTCGCCACACTCCGGCGCCTGTTCGGGTACACAGAGGGAGAATTCAGAATGTCCAATTCACCTAACAAGCATGTCTTTCGGGACTTGCAGGAGAAAACCGGAGCACCCAGAGGAAACCCACGCAGACACGGGGAGAAGGTGCAGACTCCACACAGACAGTGACCCAAGCGGGAATCGAACCCGGGAACCCGGCACTGTGAAGCAACAGTGCTAACCATTGTGCTACCGTACACATGTGTCTACAAGAGCAAGCCAGAGATCTGGAATTTTGTAGCGAGTAATTAACGTCTGATTCCTAAATTCTGTCCATCATCTGCAAGGCGCAAAGCAAGAATAAGACAAAACTCTTTCCACTTGCCTCAATAAAACAATAAAAAACTGATTTGCATCCTATTCACCAACCTAAACATTCATTCCTTCTGCCCCTAATGCACAATGGCCGATGTGTACACAATGCCCAGCAGCAACTCGCCAAGGCTCCTTTGCCAACAGCTTCCAAACATACAACTTCTAAGGTCAAGAGCAACAGACACTTAGAAATGCCACCACCTGCAAGTACTCCCACCAAGCCACACACCATCATGACTTGAATATATATTGCCATTTCTTCACTGTTGCTGGGCCAAAACCCTGGAAGTCCTTCCCAAACAGCACTGAGGGTGTAGCTCCACGGATAGACTGCAGTGGTTGAAGAAGGTGACTCACCATCACCTTCTCAAGGGCAAGTAGGGATTGGCAACAAATGCTGGCCTCACCTGATATGCTCACATCCTGTGAATAAGTGCTAAAATAAATCAGCATACGTATATAGATGATGGATAGGCAAGGAAAAAAAGACTGTCATTGAGAAGACATTTTAAAATTTTATTGCTGAAGGAAACCATGCATAATATTACATTGCATCGATGACAGGCACCAATGACATTAATAACTCTGGCTATGTTTCTGTATTCCTACATCAGATCAAAGAAATACAGAGCTGGAAAAGACAATTGCAGCCAATGAAGCCATGTGGACTTTCATATACTCCTGCATGTCTCATACACAATAACTGATTTTCTCATCAAATATCCGTGCACCTTTTTTTTAAATTGACTAATTTCATCTTTAGCAGTTTGTTTCATGTACTCACCAGTTTTTTTGCCAAGTAATTAAATCTAAGTGCTCTTCCTTTCTCTTCTAAGTTTGTGTATTAGCTTTTGCTATGGTGTTTGCTACTACATTAAACATATCAGGGTTCAGTTTGCCAATACACCCTCGATTTTGAATAATTCAAAATAACCAAATAAATTATCAAACTCTCTTCTGGGTAGGACGGTAGCACAGTGGTTAGCACAGTTTCTTCATAGCTCCAGGGTTCCAGCTTTGATTCCGGCTTGGGTCACTGTCTGTGCAGAGTCTGCACGTTCGCCCCGTGTCTGCGTGGGTTTCCTCTGGGTGCTCCGGTTTCCTCCAACAGTCCAAAGATGTGCAAGTTAGGTGGATTGGTCATTATACATTGCCCTTGGTGTCCAAAAGGATTGGGTGGGGTTACTGGGTTATGGGTGGAGGGCTTAAGTGGGGTATTCTTTCCAAGGGCCGGTGCAGACTAAATGGGCTGAATGGCCTCCTTCTGCACTGTAAATTCTATGATTCTATGATTCTTCTTCTAGTTCATGTACATCGGAACAAAGGAATTAGGGACTGAAGTAGCCAATTCAGCCCTTCAAGCCTGCTTCGCTATTCAATCAGATCTTGCCTGATTACTTCCTGGTGTCAATCCCCCTCCCTACCTGTTATACATATCCCTTTAACCCATTTAAAAAAAATCAGAAATATATCTATCTCCTTCTTGAAACCATTTAATAACTCAGATTCCACTGAACTATGGGGCAGCAACTTCCACAAATTCACCACCCTCTGTGAGAAGTAATGTCTCCTCATCTCGGTTCTAAATCTACCGCTCCTAAACCTATATCAGTGACCTGTCATTTTAGATTGCCCAACAAGAGGGAACATATGGGGCGCAATTCTCCCATCAGGGGTCTAAGTGCCGATGCCAGAGTGAAAACCGGAGTGTTCGGTCCCAGCCCGCTCCCAGCCCCCTATTCTCCAGCCCCCGGGGGGCTAGGAGCGGCATCGCATCATTTATGAGCGCCAGGCCTTGGCGGCGCGTAAAAGTGGTGCCGCATAAATGACGCGGCCGGCGCCGCGTAAAATGACATCACCCGCGCATGTGCGGTTGCCATCCTCCCCGAGGCCGCCCACCAAGAAGATGTCGGATGGATCTTGTGGAGGGGCGGAGGAAAGGAGGTCCTCCTTCAGAGAGGCCAGCCTGCCGATCGGTGGGCACGGATCGCGGGCCAGACCCAATTTGAGGACCCCCCCCCCCCCACAGGCCCCCCCCCCCCCCCCCCAGCGTTCCCGCGCTGTTCCCGCCGGCAGCGATCAGGTGTGGACGGCGACGGCGGGAACCCGTTGTATTGGGCAGGCCGCTCGGTACATTCGGGCTGGAGAATCGCCGCTCGCCTGTTGCAAGCGGCGATTCTCCCAGCTGCCAGCCGTGATTCTCGCCGCGCCGGTTTGGGGGAGGTAGGAGAATCGCATGTGGGCGTCGGGACAACGTGGCGGGACGCGCGCGGCGCCCCGGTGATTCTCCCACCCGGCGTGGGTGCGAGAATTCCGCCCATGGACTCTGTTTACTTTATCAATTCCTTTTAGTATTTTATGTACCTCGATCAGATCCCCTCTCATCCTTCTAAACTCCAGTGAGTATAAGTAGCTAATACCAAATATCACTTACCAATATTCTCCAAATGGTATGGTTTCTGTTCTCCTGTTCAAGGGGCAGGAGTTTTCCTTACCTTTACAAGTTTGCTACAAGCTAGACTCATGTGCAAAATGAACCATTTTAAATGTGGTTCATTGTAGCTTCTCAGGATTGGTGATTGTTCACAGTAACTGCATTGCAGTGTTAATGTAAGCTTACTTGTGACAATAATAAAGATTATTATTATTGTTTGCCCATGTCTAGTGAAGCAATAATAATTGTGAAGGTTGTGTCAAGTCCAAAATAATTCTGTCACCACATATCTTTAATCCAATTTTTGCCAGTCTGTCACTCAAATTCACCCTTGTGGCACAGATTAGGTCATTTATCATTTTCCTCCACTGGACCCAGTCGTTTCTTTGCATCCCAAGGCTGCATATTTGCACACAACCTCCATCCAAGACTCTTTGGTCATTCAAGAGGGTTTCTTACACAGTCAGCTGCACCAATTGGCCAGCTGTCATTTCATCGGGTTTGGTTAACGACCATGAATCTGCGCCAAATGCCTGATGGTTTTCAGTCATACCGGTGGGTACCAAGAAGGGAACATTAAATCCTGCTCAAAATGCATAGATTCCTAACTCAACAGGGAATAGGAGACATCTATATGTTATAAAAAAGGGAGACAATAATGGGCTGATTCAGTAATGAATATAGTTTAAACAATGAAATGAGTTTTATGAGCTAATGGCCTTTTCTCATTCACACCTGGGAACAAAGATATATGTCAATATAAATGTACCAGTTTATAATTTGATGGATTACTAAATACACAAAATTTTTTAAAGATCAGTTCCAGGCAGCAACCTAACTCCAGTTTGAATTTGCACAGTAAAACTCCAGCCTAAGGCAACATTTGCAGGTAAACTCCCACCTGAATGCTCGAACACTAACCCTCAAGCCCATGATCCTTTCGAGTGGAGTTCAACACAGGATATGCATGATTGCTGAATTTATTTCTAATAGAATTGTGGTAACATTCTTCTCCAAAAAAATAGTAACAAGATGACAACATGCTTGTGTTATTCTGTTAACATGGATACTTATGTAATGATTGTTTATTTAGCTAGTATATTTGTGTCACAATATTTGGCATCCAAATCACTTTGGCAGATGTTATATTCAAAAAGAGACACACATTCTTTGAAAGCTGACGTTATCCCTATGTAATCAGTTACCTGAAGTTCTGACTTTTTAATTCTATGTTTCACTACTGTAATTTAAGAGTTATTAATGGTTAAAGCAAGGGTTGTTGTGCCATGGATGCATACTTTCTGGAAAATTGGCAGGTGGATTAAAAGTGAACTGTCGCAGTTCAAATTAATTTTACTGATTATACACTTTCAGTCAGCTCACTTTGCACTGCATGGTGCCTCCCAATGTTTGCTCTTACCTGTATCTTAAATTCATTTATATGAACATAGGAAATAGGAACAGGCATAGACCTTATGGTCTATAAATCCTACTCTGCCATTCTATACAATATTGCCAATCTTCAGCTGCAACTCCACTTTCCCGCACACTCCGCAAATCCCTTGATTCCTTTGGTGACCCAATCTGTCTGTCTCACTCTTTGATATTTTCAATGATGGAACATCGACAACACTCTGGGGTAGATAATTCCAAAGATTCTCAACCATCTGAGTGAAGAAATTCCTTCTAATCTCAATCGTAAATGATTGGTCCCTTCTCCTAAGACTGTGCTCGCTTCTTCTAGATTCCCTAACCAGAGGAAACCACCTCTCAGTGGCTATCCTCTTCAGTGCCTCCAGAATCTGGTAAATTTCAATGATATCATCTCTCATTCTCAAACTCCAGAGATTACAGTACCACTTTACTCCGCCTCCATTATAAGACAACCCTCATTCTAGGAATAATCGACTGAACCTTCACCGTATCACCGTATAAATTAAAGACTACTTCCTGGAAAAATAAGTTTTTATTTCAAATTAAAAAGTAAATAACAGTTCGGTATTTGTACTGATACTTGACAAAAAATTAAAATTTATAGAATTGTAGAATAAAGATTTTAAGACCCTAAATATATACTTTGCGATTCCTGCTTGATTTGAATATAAATGCTGATACCAGAAGTATGAGGATCGGTGTTATATATCTTTGTTGCTGCAAAGAGAAAAGTTATGGAGGTGCCCACATTCTGGATTCTTGTAAAACACGATGAGAGGTTTATTTAAAAAAAAAATATATATATTTATTAAGAATTTTTAACAGAATTTTCAACCATATAAACACCCCCCCCCCCCCGTAACAAAAAAGAAGAAAAAACTTGCATAGCAAGACACAAACATGGCAAATCAATCTGATACAGAACTTTGTACCTTGGCTTCCTCCCGTACATATCGGTTTTCTGGATTGTTTATGTTTTTCTTGCTCAGATGCCCCTCCGAAGAACCCCCCTTCCCTATCCCTCCCTCTTCCCCCCCCCCCCCCCCCCCCCCGGGTTGCTGCTGCTGTCGATCGAACTCCATCTAACGCTCCGAGGTAGTCTAGGAACGGTTGCCACCGCCTGGAGAACCCCTGCACAGACCCTCTCAGGGCAAACTTTATCCTTTCCAACCTGAGAAACCCTCCCATATCATTTATCCAGGATTCCACACTGGGGGGCTTCGCATCTTTCCACACTAACAAGATCCTTCGCCGGGCTACCAGGGACGCAAAGGCCAGAATGCCGACCTCTTTCGCCTCCCGCACTCCCGGCTCGTCCGCTACTCCAAATAGTGCTAGCCCCCAGCTTGGCTTGACCTGGACTTTCACCACCTTAGATACTGTTCTCGCAACTCCCCTCCAGAACCCATTCAGTGCCGGGCATGACCAAAACGTATGGACATGGTTCCTGAGCACCTCCCACATCTGTCCTCCACCCCAAAGAACCTACTCAGCCTCGCCCCCGTCATATGCGCTCTATGAACCACCTTAAATTGTATCAGGCTAAGCCTGGCACACGAGGAAGAGGAATTAACCCTACTTAGGGCATCAGCCCATAGACCCTCCTCAATCTCCTCCCCCAGCTCCTCTTCCCATTTACCCTTCAGCTCCTCTACCAAAGCCTCCCCCTCTTCTTTCATCTCCTGGTATATCGCCGACACCTTGCCCTCTCCGACCCATACGCCCAAAATCATCCTGTCTTGAATCCCCTGTGCCGGGAGCAGCGGGAATTCCCTCACCTGCCGCCTCACAAACGCCCTCACTTGCATGTACCTGAAGGCATTTCCCGGGGGTAGTCCAAATTTCTCCTCCAGCGCCCCCAAGCTCGCAAACGTCCCATCGATGAACAGGTCCCCCATTCTTCTAATCCCTGCCCGATACCAGTTCTGAAACCCCCCCGTCCATCCTTCCTGGGACAAAGCGATGGTTATCCCTGATCGGGGACCACACCGAGGCTCCCATCACTGCCCCCAGATCTTTAGCGTTGCCGCCACCACCGGACTCATGGTGTACCTTGTTGGCGAGAGCGGGATGAGAGGTTTATTAAGGGTGTTGCTCAAGCAATCAAGATGTAATCTGCGCATAGCCCATGCAAACACTCACTACACATCACGTGACACAGAACCATCGAGAATGTATTCCCAGTTACATAAAACATCACGCGGCACAGAACTAGCGAGAATGTATTCCCAGATACATAACAATAGCATTCTATTATACATGTTTTTTTTTGGGGGGGGGGCAAGAACTCATTTAATGCAATATAAAATATTGTAAAGTGGGAAATCTATTCATGAATACATATGTAGATGAAATAGGATATTCACACAATGTGACAATTCTTTGAACTCACCAATAGATTAACCTGAAATTAATTAATGGATGGGCTAATTAACAAATTCTCGTAAAGCATTCCCTTGTCATTTTATTAAGTTTAAAGGATGAGTAGCTATACTCTAATTTCCAAGATAAAAATCCTGTTGTCATTGGTAAAACTTTAGATAGTAATCAGTGGTATGGCATGTAGTTTAATTTTAAAAAGACTATATGGAACAATTAATTGACTTGAAGCTATTTTGAAGGTCTGTGTATATCCCCACAAAGCAGATTTTTAAGTTGCCTCTGTCAAATATTTCCATTGGACTTGTATTGCTGATGAGACAATTTTCCCTTTTGAGGGCATATATGCTTACCAAAGTTACAAAAAATGAAATTCTTTCCAATGTGGAAGCTACGTTTATGTAAACCAAAAGGTTCACAATATTGCGCATCTTTGACAATGACTTAAACATTCTCATCCAGGACAGGTAATGTGATTCTGAAAGAGACATACACCAAAAATACCCTTTCTGCAACATCTGTACAATACTTACCTGTGCAGCAAAGATCTGTGAATTGGATGACATAATTATAGTAATTTAATTTGCAGACAGTATACTTCTGATTACAAGCCAAGACAGGGCGCTGCAAAGTGAGAGTTACTGCCATTTGAAGTAAAATTTAGGCTTATAACATTTTACATAGAATCATAGAATTTACAGTGCAGAAGGAGGCCATTCGGCCCATCGAGTCTGCACCAGCCCCTGGAAAGAGCACCCTACTTAGCCCACTTCTCCACCCTATCCCCATAACCGAGCAACCCCACCCAACCTTTTTGGACACTAAGGACAATTTAACATGGCCACCTAACCTGCACATCTTTGGACTCTGGGAGGAAACCAGAGAAATCCCACGCAGACACCGGGAGAATGTGTAGACTCCTCACAGACAGTGGCCCAAGCCGGAATCGAACCTGGGACCCTGGAGCTGTGAAGCAACAGTGCTAACCACTGTGATACCATGCCTGCACTTTTCAAAATGTCCTCTAGTTATTTTAAGTGGCCTCTCATCACTCTATAATTGAGGCGGAGTGCAGTGAAACGTATGTATTGGACTAAATGGGATCATTTTTTGCTTAATTGCTCGGCATGAAATAAGTGATATTGGAAGATCAGGGACGGGATTCTCCAATCCCCCAGCTGTGTGTTTCTCGACCGCACGCCGTTCTCTGGTGGCGGGATTCTATCCTCCCGCCGCATGTCAATGAGATTTTCCATTGAAACTACCCCTTGCCACCACGCAACCCACTGGCGGGGGGGATGCCGCCAGCGCGAAAAGTGAATCTCGACGAATGGAGAATTCTGGCCCATGTTTATTTCCATTGACTTCAATGAATGGGTGTAAAATATGTGACCGATCACCTAGTGCCTGTTACTGTCCAGTGGGAAAAGTGAAAATTGATCCATTTGTGGGTGACATTGTTCTTTGGCAAGAGGACAAAATTGGTAACCCTCCGTGGTCTCTGTCCCCCAACAATCAGCTGGTTTCTTTTATGCAACTGAAAAGAAAATGGAGTGGGTGTAAGATAGGCTGCCAATTCCCCTGGCATCATTATAATTGAAGAACAATTTCACCCTCAATGATCCACATAGTTTAAGGCCGTAGTTTGGAAATTATCTAGTGTGAACTTGTGGAAGTAAATGTGGATTATGGAAGTGGTGGAGAACTTTACATGTAGCCTTGTTAGAATTGCCATTAGTGGTGATATGTTCTTGGCTAAGGGCCATATTTAGATGACAGAGAAACGCAGGCGAATGGGGGTTAATATTATTGCTATTCTCTAGCTGTAAGCTAGGCCCTGAGTGTGAAGAATGTGCCAGTGAATACTGGTAAACACTATCCCAAATATTTCCCAGTCACTTCATATTAAAGACTCTTAGGCTAACTGAAATCACAGCAGAGGCGTAACAAATCACCAACCGTTGCAATGTGGACAGCTTACAAGTGATTCATACACAAAGCATGTGTACTGAGAATTACACATTCAGCTCACCATAGAAAGTACGGAGATACTAATGACATAGATGTAAATGCTCTGCCAAAATATAATATTTAATGCATGCAAATAGTCCTTCAGGATTATGAAAATTATAATTTGGCATAAAGTTGGCAACTTTGGTAAAATCAGATGTTGAGGAGCGTCCAGCATAAACAAGTTACATACTCTGATGTTTTGCACTAAGTGTATTCAATATCTGCAAGTGAACACTCTCCACATTTCATAGTCTCAGAGAGCATTGTTTACCAGCTAATAAACATAGAGCAGAGTTCAGTGACACCTCAACATCATAACAGAAAACACATTGCCAAAGGGTATGCCTGCAGCCTTTATTCCAAACATACATGCAGTTCCAAAATATACTTTTATTTAAAATAATAGTAAGTGTAAATTTCTTGGCAAACAACCTGCTATTGACTTGTCATGACAATACCACAGCATAAATGCTGAATCAACAAATTTTCAGGCAGTTTATCATGTTCAAATAATTAAAACTGAAGAGGGTTGAATCACAGATCAGCTTTTCCTGCATGAAGCAATGCTCATGGGAAGCAGTCAGTGGAAAATCATGGCTCCTTAAGATTAAGATATTCAAACAAAAACATGCAGTGCTGAAGACATGCAATTTCCTGCTTGATGTTCTCTGGCTATCCCATACCTCACAGAGGTTATCTGACTGGTCGGCTCTCTATTATTGCCATTGGCCAGGAGATTTTAAACCATGTCATCAGGGCCAAATGGTGGGACCTGGGGCTGCATTTTAAGAACAGCAGTCTTTTAAGTGGCTGTCATCAGCTCCAATTCAGAGGACCCGCACATCATCGCCTCAGCAGCACCATTGTGGTAGGGCTGGGATTAGGACACATCAGTGGATGTACTTCCAGGTCTGGGAGTGCCAGGGCCAGTCAGGCAGACTTGACAAGAGAGGAAGGGGCACTGAGGTCAGGCAATACATTACTGTTCTTATAGCCACCGTGTTTACCTGACTGTTCCAGTTCAATTTCTGGTCAATGGTAATGCCCAGCATGTTGTTAGACTGGTGGTAATACTATTGAATGTAAAAATGATACGTTAGCTTTTGTCTTGATGGTGATTGTCTGGCACTTGTGTAGCATGAATGTTACTTGCCACTTGTCAGCCCAAGTCTGGATGTTGCTCAAGTCTTTCCGCATTTGGACATGGACTGCTTCAGTATCTGAGGAATTGCGAATGGTGCTGAACATTGTGCAATCATCAGCGACCATCCCCACTTATGACCTTATAATGGAGGGAAAGTCATTGATAAAGCAACTGAAGATGTTTGGGCCTTGGAGACTATCCTGAATAACTTCTGCAGCATGTTCTGAAACTGAGATGATTGACCTCCAACAATCACAACCACCTTCCTTTGTGTTAGGTATGACTCCAACCAAAAGACAATTTTCTTCCATCCTATTGCTGGTATGATGTCAGAGTCCATAGCCTTTGAAGTATCCAGTACCTTCAGCAATTTCCTGTGGAGTGTATCAAATGGCGAAAGTCTAGCATCAGTGATGCTGGGGACCTCAGGAGCAGACTGAGATAGATCATCCTCTCAACACTTCAGGTTGAAGATTGTTGCAAATGTTTCAGCTTTGCCTTTTGTACTGATCTGCTGGGCTCCCCATCATTGAGGATGGGGATATTTGTGGAGCCTTCTCCTCCAGGTAGTTGTTTAATTGTTCACCCCCATCCACAGCTGGATGTGACAGGACTGCTGAGATTTGATCTGATCTGTTTGTTGTGAGATCGCTTAGCTCTGTTTATTGCATGCTCTTTATGCTGCTCGGCATGCAAGTAGTCCTGTGTTGTAGCTTCACCAGGTTGATACCTCAATTTTAGGTATCCCTGATGCTGCTCCTAGCAAATGCAACACTTCATTGAACCAGGGTTTATCTCTGGTTTCATGGTAATTATGGAATGGGGGACATGTCGGGCCATGAGGTTTTAGAGATTGTGGTTGTATACAATTTTGTTGCTGATGATGGCCCACCTGGATGACTCTAGTGAGCACTGCCTTGTAAAGTGTATTTCAAATTATGTTAATATATGTTCTAAATCAGCTCAAGGTGAGAAAATTCTAGCACTAATTAACATTGCATAAGCACAAGATGAAAACCTGTGTGATTGGTTAATATCATTGTCTTATAGTCCTTAGCTTGAATGGGCCCTGCCAAGAGAGACAGGTCCCGGAAAAACCAGCACTGACTGGTGTGCTGGCTCCCCGAAACACTCCCCAGTGCTGGCCATTTTGGTGAAGGCATTTTTGGTAGAAGCAGGTCTATTCACCCCCAGGAGGCAGCAGCCAATTTAGAGCTCTGTTAGGCACACTTAAAGGAGGCTTCCAGTCAGCCTTCAGTTTCTCAACCCAATGGCAGTTTAACTGCAGAAAGGAGGGATCCCAACAATAGTTGAGGTACAAGCAGGCCAGTGGCCCTCTCTGCCGACCTGGGTGTGATTGCATCCGTGTAGATGGATTCCTCCCCCTCCCTGACTCAGGCAGCCTGGCTGCTGCATCTGTTTTTTATTTTGACTTCAATAAAAGTTGGTGGGTGGCCAGCCTGTGTTGAACCAGCCTCTCAATGACTTACCATCCATTGCCTGCTACTACTCTCTTCCAGCTTTGAGAGCCTTTCCACTGCCCTTAATTGGACAGAGAATTTGGCTCCTTTCCAATTAGGGGGGTTCCTCCATGAAAATCCTCAGTTAGTGGTTGTTTTCCCCCCAGGGGGTGGATTCAGGATCCAGAAACATTCCAACCTCCTGTTTCCTATCCCCAACATGAAAATCCACTGCAATGTCTTTGAGGCTAATCCTATGAGCTGTGTTCACTCTACTATACAGTATTGTCCTCTATTAAAACCTTCTGTGTTCTTAGTGATTAGCCTGAGTATATAGCAACATGTGTGATTTACTGAGGATATACCTTGAAAGTTATGTTAGAAAACATCTGTTTTTAATCATATTTGTTCTTTCAACTTATTCTCTTCATTATTGGAGAGGTGGTGAACAAAACAAGCCCACTCCCGTTCACACCTGCCATCCATTTATTACACTCACTTTCCAGCACGCGGCACTTGATTGCACCAGGACTTATTTGCTTTCTGTTTAAGATTAATAATTTCAGCACAGAACAGGAATCCAACTGAGTCCCATCATATGATAGATGCACTCAGCATGTTTGTGTATATTTGTGTAGATGCCTTTAATATAATGGATTGGATTGGATTTTATTTATTGTCACGTGTACCGAGGTACAGTGAAAAGTATTTTTCTGTGAGCAGCTCAACAGATCATAAAGTACATGAAAAGAAAATAACATAAAAGAAAATACATAATAGTACAAGAAAATACATAATAGGGCAGAAAATACATAATAGGGCAAGAAAATACACGATAGGGCAATGTATCAAGGCACTTCACAGGAGCATTATAAAGCAAAGTTAGCTACCGAGCCACGTACGGCAGTGATATTAGGGCAGATGACCACATTTTTGGTCGAAGAGGTAGGTTTTAAAGAGTATGTTAAAGGAAAAAAGAAAGTTAGAGAGGGAATTACAGAGCTGGGTGCCCATGCAATTGAAAGTGTGACCATCAATGATGGAGCAATTAAAATTGGTGGCGCTGAAGAGGCCATGAAAGTGTTGTGGGCTGGAAGAAATTACTGAAATAGAGAAGGGTAAAGCCATGGAGGAATTTGAAAACTAGGATGAAAATGTAACTCGTTATGGTTGGGAGCCAATGTAAGTCAACGAGCACAGAGGAGACAGGTGGGCAGCATTGCCACATGCTGCTTGACATGTAAGTATTCCTGTAGATTCACCAGGTTGACACCTCGATTTTAGATATCCGTGGTGCTGATCCTAGTGACTACGACACTTCATTGAACCAGGGTTGATTTCTAGGTTAATGGTAATAGGGGATATGCCAGGTCATGAGGTTACAGATTGTTGTTGTATGCAGTTGTGCTGCTGATAATGGCTCACTCCACTAACAGACAACTTTGGTGATTACTGCTTTTCTAAGCTAACAATCTAAGAGGGCTCTCACACATATACAGTTGATTTAAAAAAATTCTTGTTCATGAAATCCCGTGAAAGATTTGAAATTCCCTCAAGGAATAAAAGCAAAAGTTATAAAGGCAAGCAAACCTCTATTCAGTAACTACATCAAAGACAGCTAATCCTTTACGGTCTTTTTAAACTGTCAGTCAAAATGTGAACTTGGTTTCCCCAGCTGAGGTGAGGGCTTTTTCAGCTTTTGAAACTCATTCAAGCTCAACTGTAATAGACTCAACTGTAATAACAACTCTTGGGAAATGTCAATCATGAATTCTATTGAAACTGCAGAAGGACATTTTTTTTTTTTCTAAGCTACATCAGGTTGCCTGTCAATCAATGCACTCTAGCAGAAGGTATTTTTCTTTATTCAATTTGTGTAGTTACAGCTTGTTTTTTCATGTATAAAGAGCTGGAATTTAAATAGCACCAAGCTATGATACTTTATCAGACCTTATCTGTCCTTCAAGAGCGTTTGGATCTCCTTCACAAATATGTGACTCCGACACCATGAGTTAAGGCCTGTGGAACAGCGAAGATGCGTCTGTTTGAACTCAACACATATTTCAAATGGTCCAGCTTTCCAACCTGTGTGATTCATCCCTTGCTCCTATCCTCCGTGGGCAAAAATGGAATCTGCCAGAAATGGGAAGGACATCTGGGCTCCACCTGCCATTTTTAAATGCCTCCACAGTCGGCCTGCCTCTCCAAAAATACAGCTTAGGTCTAAAATTATTCCTAAGGGCCACCAACCTGGTAAACCACTTCAGCTACCAGTACCAAGTGGCTGATCTATCATTGCCTCCTCCTGAAGTCCGCAGTATCACAGATACCAGTCTTCAGCCATTCTGATTCACTCCACATGAAATTAAGAAACAGCTGAAGGCACTGGATCCTGGAAAGGTAATGAACCCTGACAACATTCCAGTAAAAGTACTGAAGATTTGTGCTCCAGAACTAGCTACACTACTAGCCAACCTGTTCTGGTACAACAACAACATTAGGATTTACCTGGCAATGTGGAAAATGGCCCAGATCTCTCCTGTCTATAAATAGCAGCACAAATCTAACTGGACCAATTAGCACTCCATCAGCAAAGTGATGGAATCTGTCATTGACAGTCCAAGTGAGAATCTAATCATCTGCTATGACATTAAATGGCATTATTATTGCCAAATCCAGCACAATTCTGGGGGGTTACCATTTTACCAGAAACTGAACTGGATTTGCCATGTAATTTCTGTGACTACATAAGTAAGTCAGGCTGGGAATTCTGTGATGAGTAACTCACCACCTGACTCCCCAAAGCATGGCTGCCATCTATAAGATACAAGTCAGGACTGTAATGGAACACTCTCCAGTTGTTTAAATGAGTGCAGCTCCACCAGCACTCCAGAAGCTTGACACCATCCAGGACAAAGACCCCTATTCGACTGGCATCTTATCCATCACCTTCAATACTTACTCCCTCCACCACTGATGCGCAGTGGTAGCAGTGTGTGTCATTTATAAGATGCACTGCAGCTAACTCTGTACCAAGACTTCTTCAGCAACATCTTCCAAACCCATGGGAATACCACCACCCACAGATTCCCCTCCAAGCCAAACACCATCCTGACCGGAAATTATATTGCCATTCCTTCTCTGTCACTGAGGTAAAATCCTGGAACTGCCTTCTTAACAGTACTGTGGGTTGCTGGCGACAGGGGGACTGGAGAAGGGGTTAGTGTGCTGACGACAGGGGGACTGGAGAAGGGGGTAGTGTCAGCGGTTTACGGGGCTATTTTGGAAGAGAAGAAGGCACCACTGGAAGGTATCAAAGCAAAGTGGGAGGAAGAGTTGGGAGAGGGTATGGAGGAGGGGCTCTGGTGGAGGTGCTCCGGAGAGTGAACGCCTCCACCTCATGCGCGAGGTTGGGGCTGATACAGCTGAAGGTGGTACATAGATTTCATAGAATTTGCAGTGCAGAAGGAGGCCATTCGGCCCATTGAGTCTGCACCAGCTCTTGGAAAGAGCACCCTACCCAAGGTCAACATCTCCACCCTATCCCCATAACCCAGTAACCCCATCCAACACTAAGGGCAATTTACCATGGCCAATCCACCTAACCTGCACATCTTTGGACTGTGGGAGGAAACCGGAGCAGCCGGAGGAAACCCACGCACACACTGGGAGGATGTGCAGACTCCGCACTGACAGAGGCCCAAGCTGGAATCGAACCTGGGACCCTGGAGCTGTGAAGCAATTGTGCTATCCACAATTCTACCGTGCTGCCCATAGAGCATACCTCACAAGGGCAAGGATAAGCTGACTCTTTGAGGGGGTAGAAGATATGTGTGAACGTGGGGTTTGGGGGGGTGGGGTGGGGGTGCAAATCATATGTTTTGGTCCTGTCCAAAGCTGGAGGATTAGTGGAAGGAGGTTTTTAGGGTAATCTCTAAAGTGGTGCACATGAAACTGAACCCGGGCCCTCGGGAGGCCATATTCGGGTGTTGGACCAGCCGATGTTGGAAACGGGTGCGGAAGCAGATGTTGTAGCCTTCGCTTCGTTGATCGCCCAATGGCAGATCCTGTTGGGATGAAGAACAACCTCTCCACCCTGTGCCCTGGCGTGGCGGGGGGACCTGTTGGAATTCTTGACTCTTGAAAAGGTTAAGTTTGAACTGAGGGGAAGGATGGAGGGGTTCTACAATTCATGGGCGTTATTCATTATGCACTTTCAAGAATTGGAGAGCATAGAACATTAGGGGGCGGGGGGGTTGGGGGGAGGGAGAACATTAGTGGGCGGGGGGTTGGGGGAGGGAGACTATGTGTTAATGGTGACTATGGGTGATTCTTGATTCCTTTTTGTTATTTGTTTATGTTAACATGCGAGCAGTTGTTTGGTGGGAGGAGGGGATTGACATTATATTTGTTACTGCTTATTGTTTATTGTTGGTGAGTGCAAATTTGGGAGAAAATGTGAAAAAGGAGGAGAATAAAAGTTTTTTTTTTTAAAAAACAGTACTGTGGGTGTATCTACACCACATGGACTGGAGCAGCAGCAGTTCAAGAAACCAGCCACAGAGAAACGCATGGCCAGTTAACTTGAGTTCAGGTTGTTTGAAAAAATTCATTTGTCTTGTTTTATCTGGGATTGGGAGTGGTACAGACTGCACATGCAAAATTATATCAGCTGCTATTTAGAAGAAAGATTGGCTATTGCAGTTTCTGGGCCATTCTATAATTTAGCCAGACACTTAGCTTTGGCATTTAAGGAAACACTTGGGATTGTTGCAGATAAGAGGACAATTTAGGGGATTGACCAGTGAACATTGAGCTCGAGAAGACAAAACCCAGAAAATGTGTAACATTAGCTTTATCGCATATTTTTTTCTTTTTCTTTTTACAAATTTACAGTACCCAATTCATTTTTTCCAATTAAGGGGCAATTTTAGCATGGCCAATCCACCTAGCCTGCACATCTTTTGGGTTGTGGGGGGGAAACCAACGTAAACTCGGGGAGAATGTGTAAATTCCACACGGGCAGTGACCCAGAGCTGGACTCGAACCTGGGACCTCGGCGCCGTGAAGCTGCAGGGCTAACCCACTGCGCCACCGTGCTGCCCAGCTTTATCTCTTTTTATTCCAGTCTGCCGCCACTTTCAGTGCAGTGCACATTTGGCTATGTGGTCACAACAGAATCATTTCTGTTCTTTTGTTTCTGAAGAACAAGAAAGATCAGTGTGGTGATGTCTACCATTGCTGCAGCATTTGGTGTCTTCACATTGAGTTGGATTCTTAAGTCCGGGTGGGTTATCAGGGTTGAAATTGCAGAAAGAAATGTCTGGAAAAATACCTCCAAGAACACCTAAACAGTTGATGCTTTGGGAATCTGTGGGACTGTTACTGGAGATTTTATAGCTATACCCTGGAGAGCAATACAAAAATGTATCCTAAAAATAATATTGTAAGTGTGATATAATTACTTCAGTGAAGTTAAGTAATTTTCCACATTTCCAGATGGTACTAATTATTTGGTTTGGTCCTGGTTCATAGAGAAAGGCTGAGAATGTAAAGGGCATCTGTTTTGCAAATGAATGATTATATGAGTGCAGGATTACCAAACAGGAATAACCTATTACCAGATTCAAACATGTTTTAAGAAATGTTTGATTTTTCCTATCGGGCGGGATTCTCCAACCCCCCGCCGGGTCGGAGAATTGGCGGGGGGCGGCGTGAAACCTGCCTCCGCCGGCTGCCGAATTCTCTGGCGGCGGAAATTTGGTGGGGGCGGGAATCGCGCCGCGCCAGGCGGCGGCAGCTGACAGCGCCCCACCCCCCCCCCCCGCAATTCTCCGGCCCGCGACGGGCCGAGTGGCCGCACGTTTTTTTTTGCCGGTCCCGCCGGCGTAAATTAGAGTAGGTCCTTACCGGCGGGATCTGGCGGCATGGGCGCCTCCGGGGTCCTCGGGGGGGGGGGGGGGAGGGGAATCTGGCCCCAGGCGTGCCCCCACGGTGGCCTGGCCCGCGATCGGAGTCCACCGATCCGCGGGTGGGCCTGCGCCGTGGGGGCACTCAATTCCTCCGTGTCGGCTGCTATTCCTCCGCGATGGCCGACGTGAAGATTAACCCCCCCGCGCATGTGCTGGGATGACGCCAGCACATGCTGCTGTTCCCGCGCATGCGCCAACTCGCACCGGCCGGCGGAGGCCCTTTGGCGCCAGTTGGCGTGGCGCCAAGCCCCTTCCTGCCGGCTGGCGCGGCGCAAACCACTCCGGGGCTGGCCTTGCCCCTGAAGGTGCGGAGGAATCCGCACCTTTGGGGCGGCCCAACACCAGAGTGGTTCACGCCACTCCTTCCCGCCCGAGTTGGCCGCCCCGCCGATTCCCGATGAATCCTCACATTAGTAATATGTTCAATATTGTGTACCTTGTGTTGCCTTGTTATTTCCTTTTCTTTTCATATACTTAATGATCTGTTGAGCTGCTCGCAGAAAAATAATTTTCACTGTACTTTGGTACACGTGACAATAAACAAATCCATCCATATCAGTTACATGATTACATTATTATGTTTTGTGTGATTAGTTTTGTTGTGTTATCGTCAGGATTTGCATTGGCATATTTTTATTTACCTGTTTATTTGATGAATTTGTGGCACAATTTATTTATTCGCTTATATTCATGCCTTTGTAAGATTTTCGTTCAACAATAAACTCCGAGCAACAATTCGGCTTTTAAATTTGGCCTTTGCTTCCTTAGTTTTATTGGTGGATTTCTCTGTCTCCATCAGCAAGTCTGTCAAGAGGATGGTAGTACCGAATATTGCAAATGTGCAAATGATGGGAAATATGTTAGATTACTGTGACTGTCATTGGGTGTTGTTATATTCAACTTACCCGTGGTGTCGGCCAAGATTTTGTATGCATGATGTTGCTCCTGTCACTGTTTGATTGAGTGAATAGGGTGAGAAAAAACAGAGAAAATGGTTCAGCACGAACCCTGAGGTGAGACCAGTTACCCTCCTTCCTGGATCAGCCGTTCTGTGCTCTCTCTTCCAAGGATTTCCAAAGCTCCCTCTAAATTCTGTGGGTCCTCGAACTTTCTTTTGTTGTGGGTTGTCTCCTCTTGCAAAGTAGAACTGAGAGTGATTCCAGCTATCTTTTTATACAGAAATATTGAAGTGTCTATCTGTATCAAACATTGGATGTGACGATACACACTGAAACAATATAATTACATTAAATGGGCTCATTAAATACATGAGAAAATGTGAATGGGGAAATCCTTCAGTGGAAGGTTGGTGGTGCGAGGTAAAACCTATATTAGACAGGCACTTGTGGAAAGTATAGCAAGTAATTTAAAACAAATGTGAGGAGTAGATAATTGTATCTGTCATATGTGCTTTTGTGCACTGAATTAATGGAATATAACAATGAGCCCCTTAAATTGGTTGACCTAGGGTCATCAAAAGTCTTCCTACATCACTTTCAGTTAGTTGCTCATGGCATTGTTTCTGACTGGAACCTCCTGCTATTCTTAATGGGCCACTTGCCTAGAGGTTCTGGAGAGCTCCCCCTCACCATTGTACCTTGCTTCCTCCATCAAACTTTCAATCAGCCCATTGAAGAAATGAGATGTTCTTTGTCCTGCTGAGTCATTTGGGGATATATTTCCAGCTAAATGCTGCTGCTTTATAATCTATCAGACCTCCTCCAATCTCATCTCCCTCACCTTATTTAAAACTCCTCCTCTTCAATGTTTGGTGGTACAGAACTTGATTATTGCTGAAAAGAGAGATATGCTTTGGAATCTTTCTGTCGAGCACTCATCAGGCAGATGCAAGAAAATGTAAATTCAAAAGGAGCATTGATTTACACTGCATGAGAATAGGGTACTGATTTTTTGGCAGGCTGACTCCGATTGCTCGATGCTTTGCCATGGGAACTATTGCGAGCCACATTGCCACCCCAATCTTCAATTGGTTGTTAGTGTTAATATTAACACACTCAGAATTTCCAAAGAAACATGCATTTCCATAGAATCCCTACAGTGCAAA
This sequence comes from Scyliorhinus torazame, assembly GCF_047496885.1. Classification (NCBI taxonomy): domain Eukaryota; kingdom Metazoa; phylum Chordata; class Chondrichthyes; order Carcharhiniformes; family Scyliorhinidae; genus Scyliorhinus; species Scyliorhinus torazame. The sequence continues at coordinate 134,878,358 of NC_092717.1, forward strand.
AGGAGGCCAATTGGCCCATCGCGTCTACACTGACCCTCCAAAAGAGCACTCTATCTAGGCCCATTCCCCGGGCATTGATCATGGCCAATGAATCTAACCCGCACACCTTTGGAACGTGGAAGGAAACCAGAGGATCCAAAGAAAACTAATGCAGGCATGAGGAGACTGTGCAAACTCCGCACAATCACCCAAGGCCGGAATCGAATCCAGTCGGTCGCACTGTCAGGAAGCAGTGCTAAACACTGTGTCACCATGGTGTTCAGCAAATGCTGTCCAATCCCAGAATCACATCTCATTTTAGACATGATATTCTGTGTTTTGCAAAAACAGGCTGGTTGAGCATGGTCAGTACACTCAGCCTGTTGTGAACAACCAAAGGAATGTGCTGTTTGATGCAATCTGCTTGTCATTAAACTATATGTCCTAGGTATCTGGTATTGCATCGGCACTGAATTCATATACCATATTACTCGTTTGTCTGGTCGGCAGACATATTTCTGGATTGTTGGATAAATCCTGTTAGTGGAAGATATCGCTTGTGTTGCTACTGCATTGTACTAGCATGCAACGGCTAGCTTCATAATTTTCTCAAAGACAACCCTCCTTTTTGTAAAACAATACTGTCTTCACCTGGTCATACCATGCTTTTCTAAGTGCATTGTTAAGACGTCCTTAATAAGATACTCCAGCATTTTCCCAATGACTGATGTCAGGCTAACTGACCTATAGTTCCTGGTTTTCTCGTCCCACTTTTCTTGAATAGCAGTGTAATTTTGCTAACTTCCAATTCACTTAGACAATTCTAGGATCCAGGGAATTTTGAATTTGAGGATGTAAGTCATTAGATCCTGGGGATTTGTCCACTTTCAATCACTTAACTGTCTTTTGTACCCTTTCATGCTGAAATCAGTTACTTTAAGTTCCTTACTCTTATTAGCCTGATGGTTACCCTTTATTTCTGATTTGTAATTTATTTTCCCCATGTCTGCGTGGGTCTCACCACCACAAGCCAAATTGTGCAGGTGGATTGGCCACACTAAATTGCCCCTTAATTGGAAAAAAAAGAATTGGGTACTCTAAATTTGTATTTAAAAAATGATTTGTAATTTGTCTTCTACTATGAAGACTGACCTATTTCCTCATTTCCCAAGGTATTTTCACCTGCCCCTGCCTCTAAGAGAATAACATTTACTTTAGCTACTCTCCTCCTTTCCAAATATTTGTCAAATTTCTTAGAGCCTTATTATATTCTTTGCTAATTTACTCTCATTCTATTATTTCTGTTTTTATCAATTTTTGATTGCCTTTGTTAGTTTCTAAAATATTTCCAATCCTCAGGCTTATTATTATTATTCTTTGCCACTAAATAAGCCACTTCCTTTAATCTAATACTATACATAGCTTCCCAAGTATCTTTCTTGCTGAATTTTTCTTTTTTAATGGGACATGATTTTGTTGAACATTTTTGAATAATTTCTTTAAATGTACGGCAGCACAGTGGACTAGTGGTTAGCACAGCTGCCTCAGGACGCTAAGGTCCCAGGTTCGATCCCGGCTCTGGGTCACTGTCCGTGTGGAGTTTGCACATTCTCCCCGTGTCTGCGTGGGCTTTGCCCCCACAACCCAAAAATGTGCAGTGTAGGTGGATTGGCCATGCTAAATTGCCCCTTAATTGGAAAAAATAATTGGGTAATCTAAATTTAATTTAAAAAAAATTAAAAACAAATTCTTTAAATGTTTCACTTTGGTTTTTACTGCCATGCCCCATAATCTCTTTACCCAATTGACTGGCCAGCATACCCATAAAATTGCCTTTTAAGTTGCAAGTTCTTGGTTTGAACTCGAGTATGTTAGTTTCAAAATTTGTATGGAATTCAACTGTATTATGGTCATTTTTCCCCAGAGATCCTTTATTATGAGATCACTAACTAACCCAGTCTCATAGAACAACATAGAACATACAGTGCAGAAGCAGGCCATTTGGCCCATCGAGTCTGCACCGACCCACTTAAGCTCTCACTTCCACCCTATCCCCGTAACCCAATAACCTCCCCTAATCTTTTGGACACTAAGGGCAATTTAGCATGCCAATCCACCTAACCTGCAGGTCTTGGACTGTGGGAGGAAACCGGAGCACCCACAGACACGGAGAGACTTGAGCGGGGAATCGAACCTGGGACCCTGGCGCTGTGAAGCCACAGTGTTAGTCTCATTACAGATCTGAAATACCTTTGATTTTAGTTGGTTCTACGATTGGAAGGTGTGTTAAGGCTTCTGAGAGGTTGGATTTGCTGTTGACAGGAGTGTCATGATATTTAGATCAGCATACCATGGTGCAAACAAACACACATTGATGGACATGCAGTAGGACCAAACCACACACACCTCCGCATCCTCGCGCAGTCCTGCAACTATGGGACCACCTCTGACTCCATGATACGCGACCAGATAGTTTTCGGAGTCATGTCAGACACCCTGCGCCAGCAGCTCCTTCGGGTCAAGCAACTCACTCTGGCGACTGCCGTCGAGACCTGCATCCTGCATGAGAATGCCACCAGCCGGTACTCACATTTCCAGGCGGCCGAGACGGTGCGACACGGGCCCCACGAGACGGAGCAGGTCCAGACGATCGAGTACCTCCGGCCTGAAGATGGCCGGCCATTTTGCGCACTTTCCAAGGCCTCCCGCGCTTGTACGCGGCAAAAGAGGGGACGCTGATGCAGAGGAACGCAATGTGCAGGCGTGCACTATGCAAGACCGCACCGCGCATGCGTGGTGGCGCAACGAACGCACTGACGTCGCGATGTGCGTCAACTGTGGCTCTGCACATTTAAAGCGGCAATGTCCTGCCAAAGCGTGACAATGCCTATGCTGTGGCAGGTTGGGCCACTATGCTGCCTGCTGTCGAGCAGCTCACCCTGCCAATTCGTACCCGTTTAACCAACCTCGCAGAAACGGTCGGGACTTCAACCCACGTTCACCGAGTCCGATCCCAACGTTACACAGACCAGTGACACTGAGGACAGGGAGCCCTTCCGCGTTGCTGTCATCAACAAGAACAAGCTGTCCCCGAGTCGAATGCACCAGCTGCTGTCAGTGCACAGCATTGATCCGGATGACGAGTGGTGTGCCAACCTGACGGTCAACCCGAATTTGTCGCCCACTTGAGAGACTTAATTTATGAACCTTTCATATTGGACTCACTGACTTGTTCTGACATACTGTTTCAGACTTTTTGCCATATTGTTTAAGATTTTGACTTTTTGCCATAATGTTTACGATTTTGTTATTGTTTGTTATTGACATTGGTTTTGTTCTTGGTGTAACATAGTTTCTGCACTTGGCACCTTCCTGTCTATATAGTATAGCCACATGTATATATTATTGTAAATATTGCACACATGATTAGATGCACTCACCACACTTCTTTATTTATTATCATGTAGGCACATATTATTTGCGAAAAGGGGGGGTGTCATGATATTTAGATCAGCATATCATGGTGCAATCAAACACACATTGATGGACATGCAGTAGGACCAACCAACACACACAACATCGCAGCCAATCACCAGTGGGAGCACATGCACGATAAAAACAGTGGACACTACAGTGCCCGCCCACTCCAGCAGCAGCCAGCTCAGAGCACCGAGCTCAGAGCCTGCCACTCAGACATTCACCATGTGCTGAGTGCCTCACCCAGATAGTGATAGGACAGGGTCCACAGATTAGCTGGTAATGCACATACCCAAGTTAGCAGTGTGTTGTTACAGTTAACCAGTTAATAAAATTGAGTTACACCATCTCCAGCCGTGTTGGATCGTTTGTACATCAGAACACCCAACACGACAAGGAGTATTAGTATTTTCTATCAGTCGAAAATCCTCATTCAGCATTGACAGCGTAGGGATGAAAGAACTTGAGAATATACCATGCACTAGTGAATCTCCCATGATGGTCTGAGATATGTTCCATGACTTGTGATAATTAATTGCGAAACCAGGCCTGTGCATTTGTGGCTATTGTTCTAAATAAGCAAAGGCAGGTAGTTGTAGTTAATTGTCAATTATTTATGTATCAAAGGGTCAAGATTGCTTTGCATCAACAGCAAAAGCCTGTTTATTATCTGATTTGTGACATCTGATACATTATGTATGTACACTCACCTTGAGACTTCTCCTTCATTATTAGCAAACCTCCTGTGGCATTATTGACATAGCACTCGAGATTATGCTGTTTCAAGAGAATGGTACTCAGTTGTGGGTGTATCTTAATTCAAATAATTTAAAAAGACTTTTAGACGAGACATCTAATGCAAATTATTTCTCATTGTTTTTATATAGAATTTATAGCTCAGAAACAATTTCTAATTGCTCTTGAGTAAAGAAGATTTTTCTTATTTTTTTTAGTGAATCTATCAATTGTTATCTTTTGTGCTTCCTAGTTTTGAATTCTCCCTCAACTAGAAACATCTCTGCATCTACCCAGTTAAACTCCTGCAGAATTTTAAAGAAATCTGTTAGATCATTCCCCAGCTCCAGCATGCCCAGTCTTTCTTGATAGTTCTAACCTCTCTCTCCTAGGCTCCTAGTATCACCATTGTAAATCTTGATTGCACGATCTCAAGTCTCTCCATATATTCCTTTTGTAGCAAAAGAACAAAACAGTACCTGGGACGAGAATCACCGGGGGCTGGCGTGAATCCCGCCCCCGCCGGTTGCCGAATTCTCCACCACCGGATATTCGGCGGGGGCGGGAATCTCGCCGCGCCGGTTGGCGCCCCCCCCCCCCCCCGATTCTCCGGCCCAAATGGGCCGAAGTCCCGCCGCTAAAATGCCTGTCCCGCCGGCGTAGATTCAACCACCTACCTTACCGGCGGGACAAGGCGGCGCGGGCGGGCTCCGGGGTCCTGGGGGGGGCGCGGGGCGATCTGGCCCCGGGGGGTGCCCCCACGGTGGCCAGGCCCGCGATCGGGGCCCACCGATCCGCGGGCGGGCCTGTGCCGTGGGGGCATTCTTTCCCTTCCGCCTTCGCCACGGTCTCCACCATGGCGGAGGCGGAAGAGACTCCCTCCACTGCGCATGCGCGGGAATGCCGTCAGCGGCCGCTGACGCTCCCGCGCATGCGGCGCCCGGAGATGTCATTTCCGCGTCAGCTGGCGGGGCACCAAAGGCCTTTTCCGCCAGCTGGCGGGGCGGAAATTTGTCCGGCGCGGGTCTAGCCCCTTAATGTTGGGGCTCAGCCCCCAAAGATGCGGAGTATTCCGCACCTTTGGGGCGGCGCGATGCCTGACTGATTTGCGCTGTTTTGGGCGCCAGTCGGCGGACATCGCGCCGTTTCCGGAGAATTTTGCCCCTGGTCCTTTTAAATGTGATGATGTGGAGATGCCGGCGTTGGACTGGGGTGAGCACAGTACGAAGTCTTACAACACCAGGTTAAAGTCCAACAGGTTTGTTTCGATGTCACTAGCTTTCGGAGCGCTGCTCCTTCCTCAGGTGAATGCAGAGGTCTGTTCCAGAAACACATATATAGACAAATTCAAAGATGCCAAACAATGCTAGGAATGCGAGCATTAGCAGGTGATTAAATCTTTACAGATCCAGAGATGGGGTAACCCCAGGTTAAAGAGGTGTGAATTGTATCAAACCAGGACAGTTGGTTGGATTTCGCAGGCCAGATGGTGGGGGATGAATGTAATGCGACATGAATCCCAGGTCCCAGTTGAGGCCACACTCATGTGTGCGGAACTTGGCTATAAGTTTCTGCTCAGCGATTCTGCGTTGTCGCGGGTCCTGAAGGCCGCCTTGGAGAACGCTTACCCGGAGGTCAGAGGCTGAATGCCCGTGACTGCTGAAGTGTTCCCCGACTGGAAGGGAACATTCCTGCCTGGTGATTGTTGCGCGATGTCCGTTCATTCGTTGTCGCAGCGTCTGCATGGTCTCGCCAATGTACCACGCTTCGGGACATCCTTTCCTGTTGGTTCCTACATTGGCGAGACCATGCAGACGCTGCGACAACGAATGAACGGACATCGCGCAACTTTAGATGCACAATTGCAAGATCACCTATTTAATCTAATACTTTTGTGCCAAGCATTAAATTATGCTCTGAATCCATTTGTCTCATCTCTGTTCCTACACATAGCAAGAATATGAATGCAATGCTTGTATAACCTGTACAACGAATGGAACTGTTCTTCCAAACTCTGGCAATATATGACATTGAAACCAATACGCACAGATGAATGTTGTATCTTTGCCCATATTTGATATTGACTGTTTAACCAAATAGGGTCAAATGGAATGAATTAGCTCTTTTACTACAGTATTTTACGGAATGAATAGACGTTGAGAAATACTTTAAGGAGGACCGTCGTATTTTTAAGTTCCCAATTATACTTTGAAACCTTTCATTCCACTCACTTCGAAGACATTTTAGGGACTTCTGCTAAATGACAGTCTTATGTTATGCTTCCCTATTCTGTCCGTTAGACCCTCGACTTGCCACTGTCATGGTTTCAAATCTTTTCCTGACACAAGATAAATATCTCTGGGGATGCATCATCACTACTCTCAATGAAACTGGGGCACTGGCTGCAATGTTAAGCATTCCTTGCATTAAGCCCCCCTGGTGCTTTTGGATTCCCTGCCTCTGTGCAGCAAAAAAAGCAAATTCTAAACCTTTTAAACCATTTTGCCTGAAACACAATTACCTAGGCGGAATAGTATGGGGGTGGGGGGGGGGGGGGGGGGGGGGCTGCAGACAGCATCCGTGCCCTCCGTGGAAACCATGTTGATGTGCAGCTTGTTGCCAAGTAAATTAGGAGTAGGGGTAGGCCATTTGGCTGCTGGGCCCCGCTCCGCCATTCAATAACATCATGGCTGATCTGATCGTGGCCTCAATTCCATATTCCTCCTGCCCCTGATGTTTGACAGATTCATGACACTTTGAGTCAATTTTTTTTCTGATCTCTATATTAAATGAGAGATCCTTTATTTTTAAACTGTGTCCCTTAGTTCCAGTGCGTGATTTAATGGAAAAAAGAGTCCTGTTTTGAGCGCTTTTAGCGGGGTGTTTCCTGGCACTTGCAGTGCCAAGAACAACCCCACTGTTATACGGGACTCTGCTTCATTTTTGGGCCTCAGCGAGGAACGCCCCGCCGAGGCTGCACTTAGACTCATTTCCTGCACTGACGAGCTCAGCCATTTTTAAATGGCGCCCCGATCTCTCAATCCCCCACCGCAGCCCCCAACATCCCAACTTAACAATTCAGGGGTCCTTGAGCACCCTGCACCCCACCTCATAAGGGCACGGCACTTGATTCCCTGGCATGGACAACCTGGCACATGGACACCTTGGCACTGCCAGCCTGGCACGCTAAAAGTGCCCATTCCAGCCCAGCAGTGCCAGCTGGACATTCTGGCAGTGAGTGGCGCTGCCATTGTGGCACTGCCAGGGTGCAAGGATGGCACTGCCAGAATGCCAGGGTGTCAGTGGGAGTGCCACGGTAGCACCCTGCCCAGAGCCCTACCACCCGGTGTCTCTGATTGCCTGGGAAACGCCCCCCCCCCCCACCCCCCAGGTGCCGTTGTACCTGATCCACGTTTGTGGAAACCAGTGCTAAATGGCGCCATGGTGAGGTCTCCAAGGCGAGCTGTTCAATTCTGCGCCTTGCATAGACATATTCAAGTGAAACTTACTACTCACTTTAATATGCAAATCTGGATCTTATCCATTGAGGGCGCGATCCAGACACCGACACCGTGGAAGAGGACTCTCGTGAGATTTAACAGCCTTTTTGCCTCACTGAGTCGGGTGCGACGAGGCCGGTAGGCGGCATGTAGTACAGTGGTTAGCACTGTTGCTTCACAGCGCCAGGGACTCAGGTTCGATTCACGGCTTGGGTCACTATCTGTGCGGAGTCTGCATGTTCTCTCCGTGTTGCCGTGGGTTTCTGAATTCTTCCTCCGTGTATCCGAACACGCGCTGTGGTGTGGCGACTAGGGATTTTCACAATAACTTTATTGCAGTTCCACCCACATTGGCCCACACCGCATGAAGGGGTGATGGCAGTTTTGGCCACTCAGTTGCATCCTGTGTTCTCAGCATTAGCTTAGCCTAACTTCCAGGCTGAGCAGCTTGTTAGGACCAGGAGGGTTAATGTTCAGTGCCGATATATACTAAAATGCTGGGTGTGCCGAGCATCACCATTAAAGAGTGATCTCTGCCCACCTGAGGCAAGAGGATTCTCAAAAACCTGTCCACTCACCCACTGGTTCTGCTGCCCCATAACACTTGGTTGACTTTGAAGTGTGGGTACAAGAGGTTAACACTGCAGGAACAGTCATTGCCATTTTCAGGAATTAATGTTGCTGAGTGGGCATCATTGCTTCAGAAGCCTGAATCCAAGCAATGAAGTTGATATTGAACTATCTCAGCTGAGGAAGAGTGCTCAATCTTGAAATGCCTTGTCAACTGAATAGCCCAGTTGCCCCTGCCTCCACCTTCCACAATGCTGCCCTTGCCCAGAGGTACCCTTCCCTCCCTTCTCTCCTGCATTGTTGCACATGCCACTGTACCACAGCTAGCCACAAATAAGCTATTGTGGAGACTCGCCTGTGACCCCTGTGAATCTGCAAAGTCACTTCCTTCTTTGCAGACAGAAAAAACATGTACACACATTGCGCCTGTTTCAGCTAAACAAAATAAGTGAAATGATTGTCATGAGCAATCAGGGTCAAATTACATGCTTTAAATTTTAAACAATGCTTGGCAGATAACTGTCAGTCACCATCACTGGTGCATTCTCCACAGCAAAGCCTCTACCAATCAAATTCCATTTGCCAAACAATCAGCACTCTCGTCTCATGCAGTATAAACTGTTGTTTTACCCTTTTACTTACAAAGTGTCCTGCTGAGTATAAGATGGAAAGCTTTGACACGTCTCCTTTTTTTCAACAATTTTCATGTTGAACAACATTGGAGGGGAATGGGAGATAATCTTTATTACTGTCACAAGTAGGCTTACATTAATTCTGCAATGAAGTCACTGTGAAAATCCCCTAGTCGCCATACTCCGGCGCCTGTTCGGGTATACAGAGGGAGAATTCAGAATGTCCAATTCACCTAACAGCACATCTTTCAGAACTTGTGGGAGGAAACTGGAGTACCCTGAGGAAATCCACGCAGACACTGGGAGAACATGCAGACTCCGCACTGACAGTGACCCAAGCCAGGAATCGAATCTGGGTCCCTGGCGCTGTGAAGCAACAGTGGTAACCACTGTGCTGCCAAAGAGACATGGAACCCAACCATGCCCAACAAATAGCACGAGACACGGCATCACACCAACACAACTGGAGCAGGGTACAAGAACAGACGAGGGAAGAAGGCACGCTAGATAACCGAGGGGGGGGAGGGAGGAAAGGCTAGGAAGAAAAGAGAGAGGGGAATAGGGGACCCAGCCAGAATCAAAAACCTACTGGAAAACAGAAACAGGAAACCGTAACCACTATTGTAAATAATGTAAGACGACTGATGCAAATAACAGAAGTAGACCGATGTGTAAATATTTCTCTTTATTCCTTTTTCTTTCTCCTTTTTGTCTTCAAATGTATGTGCACTAGTACACAAATCTCAATAAAAAGATTAAAAAAATAAACTCAGGATCATGATTTAAAAAATGAAGAGTGAAGTTCGTGCAAAGATTTTTTTCTCTCCGTGGAGGGCTACAAGTGGTTAAAGGGGAAATATTCTAATGCCATTTGAAAAAGGGCAAGTATTTGAAAAGGACAAATATAAAAAGTTAGGAGAAGAAAGCAGGAAATGCCACAGTAGGAGAGCCAGGACTGGCATAGATCACCACTTCATATGCTGTCATTTCCATATTAAAAAGAAAATCCATGATGTGGAAATATTATCAGGAAATAATCTGTTCAATGTTTTTTCTGCTCATAAACAACAACAGCAGGCAACCTCATTGGTTTGCCCTGCACTTGTCTTATGTACAGTTCTTATGGTGTTCAGCCAAAACACACAGCAGATGTTCATTTGTGTTAAATCATTTGTAGCATTATAATTACATGGATTTAGAGTATCAAATAAAGGTTAGTGTCCCATGGTGTGGAACTGAGCTGTGCCATTTTGTGTATACACACAATATAACTGCCAAGGCACTCCTCTGCTGATGCATTTTCTTTCATATAGTGTTTTTAGTATAAGAGGGAGTCTTTTCAGAAAAGAAAATTGTTCACATTTCTTACTTCTTGATGCTTCTGATTCATACTGCTTCGCAGTGGATATTAGTAGCCTTGTCGTGCTCTGCTGAATTGGAAACTCAAGCTGATTTTTCTCCCCCTTTGTGTGATAGAGGCTGAGGGGGTGCAGGGGTGATGAGGTTGTCGGTTTGCTAAATTGGCTCGATGACTACAGTGTGGTACAGAATGACATCGACAGCAGTGATTCAATGAGAATAAAGGCTCTGGTAGTTCATGGAGTACTGCTTTGTTGATTTAATTGCCCCATGCTTGTGAAGTGGTATCCTCAAGCTATAAAACCAATTGTCTTTCTCTCTAATGGAAAGAGATGTTTATGGTCCTTAGTGGTTAGATAACTGCCAGCCCTGGGGCACGAGGTCAGCTGCAGCACCTCGATCTCTGCACAAGGTGAGATCAACCAATTCAGCTTGTCCCAGATATAAAGCTGATGATGTTCCATGTCCTAAGTTGCTCCATTCTATGCTAGCCACTTCATTTGTTCAGTTGTCCTATGCAGGAAGCTCAAGAGGGGCCTTTATATTTGATATCCCATCGTTAAAATAATGGACCGAAAACCTGGCATTGTGGAATAACTATTTCTCAACTAAGCTGGTTGTAGGGTCACATCATAAAATAATACCAGTGAAAGAATAACTTCTGCTTGAAGGCTGTGTAAGGGGCACTGTGCTGCTACTAAGACATTGACAGTAAACACTTTAACACACAGTGGGCACAGGTGGGGAATCACTATGTGCAGCTAATTCTTGGAAGGTGTTATGTATTTCTCTTGCCTTGTTTGACTTGATCAGAAGTGTGATTTATTTCCCTTGCCTTGTTTGACTTGATCAAACAGGTATGACTTTTTACAACTAAAAAGTGGCCATGCATGGGAGTTGGAATTGGCATTAGCTCCTTCGCTGGCCTGAACAGATTACTTTTGGAATTCCTAATATGTTAAAGCTATAAGATATAGGAGCAGAATTATGCCATTCGTCCCATCGAGTCTGCTCCACCATTCGATCATGGCTGATATGTTTCTCATCCCCATTCTCCTGCCTTCTCCCCATAACCCCTGATCCCCTTATAAATGAAGTACCTATCTATCTCTGTCTTAAAGGCACTTGGTGACTTGGCCTCCACAGCCTTCTACCGCAATGAGCTCCACAGATTCACCACCTTCTTGCTGAAGAAATTCCTCCTCAGCTCAGTTTTAAAGATCTTCCCTTCATTCTGAGGCTCTGCCCTCAGGTTCTAGTCTCTCCCACTAGTGGAAACATCTTCTTCACGTCCACTCTATCCAGACCTCTCAATATTCTGTAAGGTCAATGAGATACCTCATCCTTCTAAACTCCATTGAGGAGAGACCCAGAGTCCTCAACCGCTCCTCATATGACAAGCCCTTCATTCCAGGGATCATTCTTGTGAACCTCTTCTGGACACCCTCCAAGGTCAGCACATCCTCCCTTAGGTAAGGGGCCCAAAACTGCTCATAATATTCCAAATGGGGTCTGGCCAGAGCCTTGTGCAGCTTCAGCAGTATATCCCTGCTCTTGTATTCTAGCCTTCTCAAAATTAATGCTAACATTGCATTTGGCTTCCTAACTGCCAACTGAATCAGCACGTTAACCTTAAGAGAATCCTGAACCAAATCCCTTTATGCTTCATATTTCCGAAGCCTTTCCCTATTTAGAAAATAATCTGTGCCTCTATTCTCCTTCCCAAAGTGCATAACCTCACACTTTTCCATATTATATTGCACCTGCCACTCCTTTGTTCACTCTCCAAGCTTTGTTCATTCCTTCTGCAGCTTCCCTGCTTCCTCAACACTACCTGTCCCTTAAGGTATCTTTGTATCATCTGCAAACTTAGCAATAATGCCCTCCGTTCCTTCTTCCAGATTGTTAATGGCTCTGGGGAAAGTTCTGGGGCGCGATTCTCCACTCCCGCGCCGGTTGGGAGAATGGCCTGGGCTGCCAAAATTTCCCGGGACGCCGGTCCGATGCCCTCCCGCGATTCTCCCAAGCGGCGGGAATGGCCCCGTCGAGTTCCGCAGGCCGGAGAATCGCCGGAGACACCCAAAATGGCGATTCTCCGGCACCCCCGCTATTCTCAGGCCCGGATGGGCCGAGCAGCCAGGCCAAAACGGCGGGTTCCCCCCGGCGCCGTCCACACCTGGTCGTTGTCGTCAGGAACAGCGCGGGAACGCTGGGGGTGGGGGAAATCCTGCACCGGGAGGAACCTCAATTGTGTGATGGCCCGTGATCGGTGCCCACCGATCGTCGAGCCGTCCTCTCTGAAGGAGGACCTCGTTCCTTCCGCGGCCCCGCAAGATCTGTCCGCCATCTTCTTGCGGGGCAGACTCGGAGAGGAAAGCAACCACGCACATGCGCGGGTGACGCCAGTTATGCGGCGCCGGCCGCGTCATGTATGCGGGGCCGCCTTTACGCGGCGACAAGGCCTGGCACATGTAGATGATGCGGCCCCGATCCCAGCCCATTATTGGGCCCTGAATCGGTCAGGATAGGGGCCGTTTCGCGCCGTTGTGAACCTCGGCGGCGTTCACGACGGCGTGGGCACTTCGGCGCGGGAGTGGAGAATCCTGCCCCTGGTCCCTACACATACCCCTGCGGAACACCTAGTCTCCAGCTGTCATCCTGAAAAGGACCCCTTTATCCCCACTATCTTCTGTCTGTCAGTCAGCCAACCCTCTATCCATGCAAGCACCTTGCCCCTCACACCATGGGCTCTTATTTTATCTAGCAGCCTCCTGTACGGCACCTTGTCAATGGCCTCTGGAAATCCAAATGGATCACGTCCACTGACTCTCCTTTGGCTAGTTTCCTTGCTACTTCCTCAAGAATTCTTTTTTAAAAATAAATTTAGAGTACCTAATTAGTTTTTTTGCAATTAAGGGGCAATTTAGCATGGCCAATCCACCTAACCTGCACATCTTTGCGTGGTGGGGGTGAAACCCACGCAGACGCAGGGAGAATGTGCAAACTCCACACGCACAGTGACCCAGGGCCGGGATTCAAACCCGGGTTCTCAGCGCCGTAGTTCCAGTGCTAACCACTGCACCACGTGCCGCTCCTTCCTCAAAGAATTCTAACAGATTTGTCAGGCATAAACTCCCCTTGATGAAAACATGCTGACTCAGCCCTATTTTACCCTACACTGCCAAATAAGCCGCTTTATCATGCTTAATATTTGACTCGAAAATCTTACCAATGACCGAAGTCAGGCTAGCCGGCCTTTAATTTTCCATCTTCTGCCCCCCCCCCCTTTCTTAAAGAGGGGGGTTGCATTACCATGTTCCAGTCCTCTGGGACTCCCCCTGAGTCCAGTAATTCCACTCTCCAGAGATCACCAGCAATGCCTCCACAATCTCCTCAGCCATTTTCTTTAGAACCCTGGGGTGTATTCCATCCGATCCAAGTGGTGTATCCACCGTCAGACCTTTCAGTTTCCCCAGCACCTTCTCCTTAGTGATGACCACTTCACTCACCTCTGCTCTCTGACTCTCTTGAAGTTCTGGTGTGCCACTGGTGTCTTCTACCGTGAAGACTGTTGCAAAGTACCTATTCAGTTCCTCTGCCATTTTTTTTGTTCCCCATTGCTATTTCTCCTCATTTTTTTAGTTGTTGAATGTCCATTCTTGCCTCTCTCTTACTTTTTAAATATTGAAAAATCTCTTGCAATCCTCTTTTATATTACTCGCTATCTTACACTTATATTTCATCTTTTCCCCCTTGTTGCTTTTTTAGTTTTCCTCTGTTTGCTATTAAAGGCTTCCCAATCCTCTGGCTTTCCACTAATCCTTGCCACATCGTATGCTTTTTCTTTTTCTTTTATGCTGTCTCTGACTACTTGGGATGGATTTCTGCTGTGCCTCCCAAAAGAAAAACTCCTGCGAGGCTCCATTTTCAATCAACTGGCCAGCTTCTCCCTCATGTCTTTTTAGCTATTTTTATTCAATTGTAATACCGTTATATCTGATTCCAGCTTCTCCCTCTCAAACTGCATGGTGAATTCTATCATATTGTGGTCACTACCCCAAAGGGTTCCTTCACCTTAAGTTCCTGAATTGGGCCTGCCTCATTACACATCACCAAATCCTGAATTGCCTGTTCCCTAGTAGGCTCTACCAGAAGCTGCTCCAAAAAAACCATCTCATAGGCATTCCACAAATTCCTTTTCTTGGGATTCGTTACCAACTTGATTTTCCCAGTCCACCTGCATATTGAAGTCCCGCATGATTATTGTGATATTGCCTTTATTATATGCTTTTTCTACCTCCTGATTTATTTTCTGTCGCACATCCTGATTACTGCCAGGGGCCTGGACATAACTCCTATCAGGGTCTTTTTTCCCTTTGCGATTCCTCAACTCCACCCATACTGATTCTATGCCTTCCGACCAATATGTCGCTTCTTGCTGTCGATTTAATTTCATTTCTTACTAACAGTGCAATCCCGTCCCCTCTGCCCATCTGCCTATCCTTTCGATGGGACACAGATCCTTGGATATTTAGACTGCAGCCCTGATCCCCTTGCAGCCACATCTCTGTGCTGCCTACAACACTGTACCGGCCAATTTCAATGTGCGCAACAAGCTCAGTTAACTTGTTCCGTATACTGCACGCATTTAGGTACATCGTCCTCAGTCCTGCGTTGACCGCCCCCTTCTCTTATTTGTCCTCTTTTCTGCTGTACCTGAAGTTAGATTCCTGCCATCTTCTATAATCTCTTTTATTACTTGTTCTGGAAAGTTTACTAACCTCTCCTGAGCCCTCAGCCCTAGTTTAAAGTCCTCATCATTAACTGCACCTCTACCTGCTCCTTTCACTTTTTCCATACAACATAAACACTTCCCCCCCCCCCCCCCCCCTCCCCCCACTATTAAGTTAAAAGCCTTATCTATAGTCCTAATTATGCGATTCACCAGACTCTGGTCCTAGCATGATTCAGATGAAGACGGTCCCATCGAAAGAGCTCCCTCCTTCCTAGTACTGGTACCAATGTACCATGAACTGAAACCCATTTCTCCCACACCAGCCTTTGACCCACGCATTTACCTCTTTAATCTTATTGACACTGTGCCAGTAAACACATGGCTCATGTAGTAATCTGGAGATTATTACCTATTTGATTCTACTTTTTAATTTGGCCCCTAGCTTCTCATATTCCTTTAGCAGAACCTCCATCCTTGTTCTACCTATGTCGGTCGTACCGACGTAGAGCATGGCAACTGGATCTTTACCCTCCCACTACAAGTCCCTCTGCAGCCCCTATGAGATATCCCCAACCCGAGCACCAAAACCTTTGGACTCTCGATCCTGGTCAGAGCAAACAGTGTCAATGCCCCTTACTATACCATCCCTGATTACTACTATAATTCTTTTCTCTCCTCACTTGAATGGCTCCCTGTACCACTGTGCTGTGGTCAGTTTGCTCATCCTGCCCACAATCCCTGCTCTCATCTACACAGGGAGCAAGAATCTTGGGTGAAATACTCCTGTATCGGCGCGTTGTCCGCCGACTGGCGCCCAAAACGGCGCAAATCAGTCGGGCATCGCGCCGCCCCAAAGGTGCGGAATGCTCCGCATCTTTGGGAGCCGAGCCCCAACCTAAAGGGGCTAGGCCGGCGCCGGACAAATTTCCGCCCCGCCAGCTGGCGGAAAAGGCCTTTGGTGCCCCGCCAGCTGGCGCGGAAATGACATCTCCGGGCGGCGCATGCGCGGGAGCGTTAGCGGCCGCTGATGGCATTCCCGCGCATGCGCAGTGGAGGGAGTCTCTTCCGCCTCCGCTATGGTGGAGACCTTGGCGAAGGCAGATGGCGAAGAGTGCCCCCAGGGCACAGGCCCGCCCGCGGATCGGTGGGCCCCGATCGCAGACCAGGCCACCGTGGGGTCACCCCCCGGGGCCAGATCGCCCGCGCCTCCCCCAGGACCCCGTAGCCCGCCCGCGCCGCCTTGTCCCGCCGGTAAGGTAGGTGGTTTAATCTACGCCGGCGGGAGAGGCATTTTAGCAGCGGGACTTCGGGGGGGGGGCCCGCCAACTGGCGCGGCGCGATTCCCGCCCCCGCCGAATATCCGGTGCCGAAGAACTCGGCAACCGGCAGGGGCGGGATTCACGCCGGGGCGGTGTGGTGCCGTTGTGGCGATTCTCCAGCTCGGCGCGGGGCTCGGAGAATCGCGCCCCAGTTTTCCCACAAAATCTTGAGCCGTTTTGCCAAATAAATCTGAGTGGGCGTGGTTTATGTCATCACTCTGGTTTGGCCTCATAGAGCCGGGAACAGATTTAAAATAGATTGGGCACCATCATGGAGGTCTTGGGGGTCTCTCTCCCCCAACATCATTCATCCCACCACCACGACATTCATCGCTGGAATACCCCCGCCCCCCCCCCCCCCCCCCACACACACACATCCATCACCAGTCTCCTCCCCCCACCCCCAACACTCATAGTTGGCATCCCCCTTCTTCAATCTCAGTGCTCTCCCCATCCACCATGCATCAGAGCACCACTCCCCATTTGTCTCCCACTAGAATCTGCCCCTGGCACTGCCCTTAGCACAGGTTGGCACTGCCAACATGACAACTCATGTACAGCAAGGTCCAACAGACAGCAATTAAATAAATGATCAGATGATCTGTTTATTAGTGATGTTGGTTAAAGGATAAATATTGATCAGAAAACAGAAAGGGCTCTTCCGCTTTTCGTCAAATAGTGCTGTATGGGATTTCAATATCCACCTGAGAGGAGACATCCATTTTGAAAGCCAACACCACTAAATGTGCAGCACTCTCTCAGTGCTGCACCAAGTGTCAGCCTAGATTATGTGCTTTGGATTGGAACTTGAACCCACGTCCTCCTGATTTTAAGGTGAGAACGTTACCTTTGAGTTAAAGCAACTCAACTTGAAAAAATTTGGCCTTGAGCTATATAGAGGTAAATTGTTCTGTCACGAAGGACACGGATGTTATTTGCGAGGGTATCCTAACTTGGAACACAGGTTCGTGGGGTGTCTCGTTTTATTTCGTTTTGGTGTGAGGAGACAAGTGACACCCCAGTGAGAATGAATAGCCCAGTCATTGTGAACAATTATTAAAGACAATTTATTAAAGTAAAGAAAAGACAAAGACACACAAACCGTACTACTCTACTCTCTCACAATTAAGATATATGAATTACTAAACACACGCACAGTTTATATAGAACGTAGCCATGGTTACACAATATATCTACGTTATCTGGGGCGTCATTCTCCGACCTCCCAGCGGGTCGGAGAATGGCCGTTGGCCGCCGTGAATCCCGCCCCCGCCGGTTGCCGAAGTCTCCGGTACCGGATATTCGGCGGGGGCGGGAATCGGGCCGCGCCGGTTGGCGGGCCCCCCCGCTGGATTCTCCGGCCCGGATGGGCCGAAGTCCCGCCGAGAAATTGCCTGTCCCGCCGCCGCCGGCGTTTATTAGAGTAGCTATTTACCGGCGGGACAAGGCGGCGTGGGCGGGCTCCGGGGTCCTGGGGGGGGTGCGGGGCAATCTGACCCGGGGGGTGCCCCCACGGTGGCCTGGCCCGCGATCGGGGCCCACCCATCCGCGGGCGGGCCTGTGTCATGGGGGCACTCTTTCCCTTCCGCCTCCGCCACGGTCTCCACCATGGCAGAGGCGGGAGAGACTCTCCCCACTGCGCATGCATGGGAAACTGTCAGCGGCCGTTGACGCTCCCGTGCATGCGCCGCCCCGACATGTCATTTACGCGCCAGCTGGCGGGGCAACAAAGGCCGTTTCCACCAGCTGGCGGGGCGGAAATCCCTCCAGCGTCGGCCTAGCCCCTCAATGTTGGGGCTCGGCCCCCAAAGATGCGGAGCATTCCGCACCTTTGGGGCAGCGCGATGCCGGTCTGATTGGCGCCGTTTTGGGTGCCAGTCGGTGGATACCGCGCCGTTTGGGGAGAATTTCACCCCTGAACTCTATAAGACTACCCCTGTTCTCTAAACAACATTCAGATTGAATAACCAGCTATAGTTACCACCGAATACAGTGGGGATAGTCAAATCTGGGAACCGTCTTTTTCCTGGTTCAACGAAGATATTTTAAAATTGCTGTTGCAAAGACTTTCTGCACTGCCTTGGCTCTAAGACTTAGAAGCTTGTTTGCTGTGAACCTAACCTTCAGATTTGGTGGCCAGAACCTGGCCTGTCCGCTTTCTGAGACTGCTAGATGCTAACTGCCACTCCTGGCTTCTTAGGGTCTGTGAAATTATACCTTTGTTGTTCTTTGATTATGCCATCTGTGTATTTGGCTGTCTGCCCCTCTCAACTTCCTTGACTCTATATTAACATATGTATATCGAATGGACCTTCCCAATCATCTATAATCTGATTCTCCTCCATAAACTATTCCCATTTGATTATTATCTAAACTGCCATTCTTACTCTCGTTACTGGGAGAGATGCATACCAAGTGAGCCCCTTTGAATACTGCCAATCGCTGTCTCAATGTGGATTCATGACATGTCAAGTGAATGAAACCTGAAAAATGGACAGGAGGAATGTGACATATACTCTATAACAATCAAAAGGGTTTAGTTTTACTTTGGGAAACATATCTAGCTTGAGTAAAGTTGCTTTAATCAAGCCTTCCAAAGGTAGCAGGACAGTTTCAGGGCTGTGGGTTTCGATTACAGTCTGGGTAAGGCTTGTACAAAGGGAAGTGTCACTTTAGCTTTTACCTTCCTGTTTTCTTTGGAAAGCTGTGAAATTACTTGTGTTAGACCTTCAAGGCAAGGATTGAAGCATTCGTTCATTTGTTTTGCATGACTCAAATCAGGTCTACTGCGTAATTTCTATTAAGGAGAAAAAAATTCCAACTTGGAACTGTATGAATTGTTTTCTTAGTAGCAAAGTGCGTCTGAGCTGATAAAGACACATTGATAGACCCAATACCTGTGGGCAACTATGCCATCACTCTCAGGCTTGATGGATGACAGGAATTAGCACTCTGAAAAATAATTTACAGACATTGAGAGGAATCTTCCTGTCCCACAGGCCGTGGGAAGGGTGGCAGTCAGGGAAACTTAATTTTGTGTATGTGGTCAAAAATCAGGTTCCTGATAGCAGGAAAAACTTCTGAAATTAAGCTCTCAGGACTTTAAAAGTGGATTAAAAGCAGCTCGAGCTTCCCAACAAACAATGCAGTAGCAGGTCACGCATGCTAATTAAAAGGCCGCTTCGCCAGAATTAATTTCACTGGCAGTGAGAAATGAAACTGCTGACTTTTACCACTGCACATAGGTGGCGTGCAGATGGTGAGGTAAGATTTCTTCCACGACTAATGGTGAGTTGACACTGCATCGTTCTCTTTGGCAGAGTATCTGTAAATGTCAGTTTATGTTTCAGGCTGGTGGTAGCAGTGGGAGTTGCATGGAGGGTGACCAAAGAGGGAGGAAGGATTAACAAGGAAGTGTGGAGCAGTTGCCAGGCAAAGGTGAAAGGGATAGTGCAGGGTGTCCGGGTATTCTTTGAATGCGACACCCAGATCTTCAGTCCCCTTGTGGTAGCGGCAGGGACCGTGACTTCATGTCTATGAGAATCAGCTAGGTGCTTATGGGTGCATATTTAATGAACTGAAAAGGGCAAGATTGCATTGTCAGCCAACCACCCGGTCCAGCAGATATCACTTTGTCTTCCATGCCCACGACTGGAAGCAGAGCTTCCTCACGGGGCTGAGGACCCGGGTTCGATCCTGGTCCCAGGTCACTGTCAGTGTGGAGTTTGCACATTATCCCCGTGTCGGAGTGGGCCTCACCCCTGTAATGATGATATGTATATTGTAAAGAGTTAACAAGTTAATGATAATGCTTCTTACCACTAGAGGGAACCACAGAACATATATCATGTGACTAGAGGATTCTGGGATTAGAAGATGATTAGATGATTAGAAGATAAGAGTTAGAAGGGAGATGGAGTGTCAGGCATAGAGAGCAGTTGTATACTTGAGAGTTCTGCAAGTTAGAGATAGCATAGTTTTATACAAAAACCTTCTACTTTAGGAATGTGAATGAATCTTAATTAGTAGTGTAGTAAATTTTTACAGTTTTGTTCGTTAACAAAGCTTTGTGTTCTTTATTCAACACCACGCATCCAAGCCATCCAGGTAAAGCAGAATAGAGAATACAACAACCCTCGCAACCTAAAGATGTGCAGGATAGGTGGACTGGCCACACTAAATTGCCCCTTAATTGGAAAAAAATAATAATTGGGTACTCTATATTTATTTTAAAATATTTGATTTCTATTTTAAATTTATTTTAAGAATATTTTATTGGACTGTAGAGTGTCTCCAGAACTCATGAATGAGACAGAATGCTAATTAATAGAAAAATATTTATAAGATAGATGTAGGGCTAACAGAGCACCAAATGGGAATTGGAATAGCTTATCTTGACAATTTGGGTGAAAGGGAAGTGTAGATTATTATAAAAATAGTAAATCTCAGTGGGTCTGACAGCATCTGTGGAGAGAGAACAGAGATAGCAGGCGCAATTCAATGGGACAAATGCAGAATCCCGTTTCGGGCACATTAAACAGGGTGTATCAGACCCCACTATGCAACGGCTTGCCAATGCAGGAAGAAGGATTGGGGCAACATTTTTAGAGGCACCCTGATCTTTCGACCTCTCTCAGGGATCCCACTGCAGCCTCCGGCCCCCGCACTGCACCCAATCTACATCTTCGGGGGTCCTTGAACTGCATCTCTTGTGGGCAAAGAACCCCGGGCTTAACCCCTGGGATGGGCAACATGGCACCTGCGCATCTTGGCACTTCGAGCCAGGCACCTTGGCAGTTCCACCTGGGCACCCTAGCAGTGATAAGGTGCCCAGCTTGCAGTCTCATGGTGCCTAGCTGCCAGGGGGAGAGCCAGGGTTCCACCCTGATCAATGCTCGACCACCTGGGGGCCTCCAGTTGCCTGAAAGAAACCCCGCCAGGTGCCGTTACATCTGGCCCAAGTTTGTGGCTCGGGAGATTCAGTTGAATCTTGTGAGACGTTTCAAACATCGCCAATAAAAACACAAAGGGAATGTAAATGGTTGTGGCCAAGGCTAAGAAAGGTGCTGATAGTGGCATATTAAGGGATTAGAATGTGCTAATGGCAGAACAGGTGTATGCAGTGTGTTTTCAGACAACTTGAATCAGGGACCAGATGGCCTAGTGGAGTGGGGGGGGGGGGGGGGGGAAAGAGAGACAATGATGAGGGAAAAACTGATCGATTGTAGAAATGAAAATAAATTGATAGAAATAAAAAGGTGGGGGAGAAAGTTCAAAGTATGAAGATGTCTGATGTAAATTGCTGGTTTCCTCATGGAGATGTTTAATAGAACTGAATTTGGGGTTGGATTCTCCGAGCCATCGCGATCGGTGCGGGGGCGGAGAATGGGCGCTTACGCCAAAATCTGGGGCGTCATTCTCCGACCCCCCGCCGGGTCGGAGAATGGCCGTTGGCCGCCGTGAATCCCGCCCCCGCCGAAGTCTCCGGTACCGGAGATTGGGCGGGGGCGGGAATCGGGCCGCGCCAGTTGGCGGGACCCCCCCCCGTTCAATTCTCCGGCCCGGATGGGCCGAAGTCCCGCCCAGAAATTGCCTGTCCCGCCGGCGTAAATCAAACCTGGTATTTACCGGCGGGACCAGGTGGCGTGGGCGGGCTCCGGGGTCCTGGGGGGGGCGCGGGGCGATCTGACCCCGGGGGTGCCCCCACGGTGGCCTGGCCTGCGATTGGGGCCCACCGATCCGCGGGCAGGCCTGTGCCGTGGGGGCACTCTTTCCCTTCCGCCTCCGCTACGGCCTCCACCATGGCGGAGGCAGAAGAGACTCTCCCCACTGCGCATGCGCGGGAAACTTTCAGCGACCGCTGACGCTCCCGCGCATGCGCCGGGAAACTGTCAGCGGCCGCTGACGCTCCCGCGCATGCGCCGCATTTCCGCGCCAGCTGGCGGGGCAACAAACGCCATTTTCGCCAGCTGGCGGGGCGGAAATCCCTCCGGCGCAGAGCATTCCGCACCTTTGGGCCGGCGCGATGCCCGTCTGATTGGCGCCGTCTTTGGCGCCAGTCGGCGGACATCGCGCCGTTGGGGGAGAATTTCGCCCCTGGTCCGATGCCGCTCCCACGATTCTCCGGTCCCCAAAAAATCGCTCGCGAATAGCACACCATTGACAGATTGCCGCTGTGTGCATGCGCGGACTCCCAACTGGAAGTGTGGGCCCTGTATCCACAGCCAGAGCTGCGAGAGGCACTCCGGGGCCCTGCTAGCCCCCTGCAGATAGGAGAAACCCTCAGGACTTTCTTCAGGAAAGTCCAGAGTGATTCGCCAGGGTTTTCCGCTGGCGTGGGGACATAGCCCCATTTTTGGAGAATCTTGCCCTTGATATCTGGCCAGCACGCCAGGCATTGGGACCACACACAAAAAGATCAGTAAAGACTTTGAGGAGAGGGATTCTCCGGTACCCCAGCTGCGTGTTTCCCGGCCGTGCGCCGTTTACTGGTGGGGGGATTCAATATTCCTGCTGTTTGTCAATGGAATTTTCTATTGTAACCACCTGCTGCCGGGAAAGATGAATCGCAATGACCGGAGAACTCTGGTCGAGATCTTTTTATAGGATCACGAGAGTCAAGAATGTGTGGCATGATGTTGGGACAATATCTGCCGATGGGCTACGTCAGGCAGAGATATGCAGGTGTGCAGTGGTCAGCAACAATCTGGTTTAAGCAGTGAAGTTTAAAACCTCCCTTTGTGGGCCCAGAAGGAGAAGTAGGACTCCATGAGGAAAGTGTAGGCTTTTCATGCCTGAACCTATGACCCCTGGAAACCCTATTCCCTCCAGCTATTATGGTTGTGTGGTTGGCTCGAAGGATCTTCTTGCATTTAGGCTATTTCTGTGAGTGAAAATTCGCCCCCCCCCCCCCGAGTAAATTTAATATCAGGGGTGAGATTCTCCGACCCCCCCCCCCCCGGCCGGGTCGGAGAATCGCCGGGGGGGTGGCGTGAATCCCAACCCGCCGGTTGCCGAATTCTCCGGCACCGGAGATTCGGCGGGGGTGGGAATCGCGCGGCGCTGGTTGGCGCCCCCCCCCCCCCCCCCCCCCGCGATTCTCTGGCCCGGATGGGCCGAAGTCCCGCTGCTAGAATGCCTGTCCCGCGGCGTGGATTAAACCACCTCTCTTACCGGCTGGACAAGGCGGCACGGGCAGGCTCCGGGGTCCTGGGGGGGGTGCGGGGCGATCTGGCCCCGGGGGGTGCCCCCACTGTGGCCTAGCCCGCGATCGGGGCCCACCGATCCGCGGGCGGGCCTGTGCTGTGGGGGCACTCTTTTCCTTCCGCCTTCGCCGCGGTCTCCACCATGGCGGAGGCGGAAGAGACCCCCTCCACAGCGCATGCGCGGGGATGCCGTGAGTGGCCGCTAACGATCCCGCGCATGCGCCGCCCGGCAATGTCGTTTCCGCGCCAGCTGGCGGGGCACCAAAGGCATTTTCCGCCACCTGGCGGGGCGGAAATCAGTCCGGCGCGGGCCTAGCCCCTCAAGGTTAGGGCTCGGCCCCCCAAGATGCGGAGGATTCCGCACCTTTGGGGCGGCGCGATGCCTGACTGATTAGCGCCGTTTTTGGCGCCGGTCGTCGGACATCACGCCGATACCAGAGAATTTCGCCCCATTTGTGAAATGTTATCCCACAGACTTGAGGATGTCTCCCTTGGACCAGAGGTGGTCTTCATTCTGTATTTCTGCTGAGGACAGGAATTCCCTAAATTCTGGAATAAACCTTTCTCCAATTACTGGAGAATTTCTGTATTTATGGTCCTTCAGTAGAGTTGACTGCCATATCTGTCTTGGCTGCTATTCAAAGCTTGGCACTCAAAAATCTGAGGAGAAATTGTATACTAATCAGCAAAGAAGTTGTTTAATTAAATAGTAATGAAGATCAAAATAATAAAGAAGACTTGTAAAAGACATGGGGCGGGATTCTCCGACCTGCCGCCGGGCCGGAGAATTTCCGGGGGGCGGCGCGAATCCCACCCTGCCACCCCGACGCTGGCTGCCGTATTCTCCGACGCTGGCTTTTTGGCGGGGGCGGGAATCGCATCGCGCCGGTTGGGGGCCGTTGGCAGCGGCCCCCCCCTGCCGATTCTCCGGCCCACGATGGGCTGAGTGGCCACCCATTTTCAGTCGGTTCCGCCGGCGTATATTACACCAGGTCCGTACCGGCGGGACCTGGCTCTGCGGCAAGCCTGCGGAGTCCTTGGTGGGGGGGGGGGGCCCACGGTGACTTGGCCCGCGATCGGGGTCCACCGATCCACGGGTGAGCCTGTGCCATGGAGGCACACTTTCCCTCCGCGCCGGCCGGTGTAACCGTCCGCCATGGCCGGCGTGGAGAAGAACCCACCGGCGCATGTGCTGGGATGATGCCCGCACATGTTGCCCCTCCGGCGCATACACCAACTCACGCCGGCCGGCGGAGGCCCTTCGGGGCCGGTTGGCACGGCGCCAAGCCCTTCGGCGCCGGCTGGTGCACCGCGAACCCCGCCGGCTCCGGCCTAGACCCATCCTCCGCACCTTCCGGGCGACCCGACGCCGGAGTGGTTCATGCCACTCCTCGGTGCAGGTACGGCCCGCCCCGCCGGTTAGGGGAGAATCCTGCCCAACGTCACCGTCTTTGATCATCTTTGATCATTTTTCAAAAAGTACCCAGCGACTCTTTACAAGCCGTTGAAGTAAATCTGTCTCAACCATTTACCATGAATACTTCAAAGATCCACATATCATGTCATATAGAATATGTGCTGTCAAGTCTATGCCTCTTATGTCAATTTTCCCCGAAGATTTATCTCTCTGTCTGGGCTACAGGTGGTTATGCTGATTCTGAGCTTTTAGAGGAATTTATCTTTCATCTTTAACCTGAGACACAAGAAACAATTTGCGAGATCAATATCCTGGGTGGTATTCTCTGATCCTGAGGCTAAGTGTTGACGCCGTCGCGTTTCACGACATCATCAACATGCACCCAGGAGCAGCGATTCTGACCCCCACAGGGGCCAGCATGGCACTGGAGCGACCTACGCCACTCCAGCTGCTGATACCGGCGTCAAATGGGTGCCACGGGCCTGCGCATGCGCAGTGCGACCAGCGGCAATGCGCGCATGCGCAGTGCGACCGTCGTGATTGCACGCATGCGCGGTGGCTCCCTTCTCCGCGCCGGCCCCGACACAGCATGGCGTAGCGCTACAGGGGCCGGTGTGGAGCAAAAGAGGCCCCCAGCCCTAGAGGCTGGCCCGCTGATTGGGAGACCCTGATCGCAGGCCAGGCCACAGCGGAGCCCCCCCCCCCCCCGGGGTCTGATCCCCCCCTCTCTTCCCCCCCCCCCCCCCCCTACCAGACCGCTCCCGGGTGGATGCACGCCGAAGTCCCGCTGGGTAAGATCACACGTGGACGGTGCCAGCGGGACTTGTTTTTTTTTAAGGCCGCTCGGCCCATCCTGGACGGAGAATCGGGGGGGGGGGGGCGCGTAGAGTCGCCCCCGACCAGCGCTGCGCCGACCTCGCCGGCATCAATGGCGCCGATTCTCTGCTCTCTGGAGAATCCGCGGACTGGCGTCATGCGATTCGCACTCGGCGATTCTCCGGTCTGGCCTGGGCTGAGAGAAACCCGCCCAAGTATTACTTGAGGTGAGAGAGTTTACTGATTTAACACGATATGTAGTTATTTTTCGTCAAGTGTTTTGCATAATTTGTCACTCAACAAAGAATATCTTTGGTCTTCAATACCTGGGTCATTTTACAATTTGCTTTGACAATCACAACTAAAATACGGCTTTTAAATATGAAAGACAGGTAGCTGTTCTTTTTCCCCCCTCCTTTGTTTTATTTACATTGATCCATGTTTTTACATTGCAAATATTGCTTCTTGCTGAAGTTGTCCCTCCCTTGTCGGAGCATGAGTTGCAATGACCATAGGTTGAAAGACTAACCGATGGCAGCTTCTGGTTTCCCCAAATTTGAAATAATCAGACTCAAAAAGCTGGAGCTTCGAGGGTGTGTCATTTTTATAGCTCTCCATATGGTTGGATGACTTGGTTGCTCGCCACCAGAATGCAGCGCAGCAGAAAACGTGGTGTCTTGGATGTATATTTGCAAAACAATTAGTTCCAAACTCTTCACAAATAATATAACAATGGCCTGTAACATTCTATTACCACTCTCAACGGACTTATCCATGCTGTATTTGCAAAACCCCTTTCTCGCCCCAACCTTCCTCATTCAGGCTGGGTGAGATGGGAGCAACGAAGTGCATACATATTGCATTGGAATGGAGTACCAGCCGTAGAGAGGTAAGAAATTCCCTCTTGGGTCAGTCTGGAAGGGGGGGTGGGGTCAGTCTGGGAGGGGATGGGTCAATAGTCCAGGAGAGTGGTCTGGTCATTAGGACGGGGTGGATTAGTCTGGTTGGATGGGTATCAGTTTGGGGGAAGTGGAGATAAGTGAAAATGCATGATGGGAGGCAGTGGAAAAGGGGTATTGTCACTAGACTAATGAACCAGAGACCCAGAGTAATGCTCTGGGGACCCAGGTTCAAATCCCACCACTGCAGATGGTGAGATTTGAATTCAATTAAAGTCTGGAATTAAAAGTCTAATGATGACCATGAAACCATTGTCGATTGTCATAAAAACCCATTTGGTTCACTAATGTCGTTTAGGGAAGGAAATCTGCCATTCTTACCTGGTCTGGCCTACATGCCTAGGGGCAGCACGGTAGCATTGTGGATAGCACAAATGCTTCACAGCTCCAGGGTCCCAGGTTCGATTCCGGCTTGGGTCACTGTCTGTGCGGAGTCTGCACATCCTCCCCGTGTGTGCGTGGGTTTCCTCCGGGTGCTCCGGTTTCCTCCCACAGTCCAAAGATGTGCGGGTTAGGTGGATTGGCCATGCTAAATTGCCCATAGTGTCCAAAATTGCCCTTAGTGTTGGGTGGGGTTACTGGGTTATGGGGATAGGGTGGAGGTGTGGACCTTGGGTAGGGTGCTCTTTCCAAGAGCCGGTGCAGACTATATGGGCCGAATGGCCTCCTTCTGCACTGTAAATTCTATGACTCTATGTGGTTCCAGATCCACAGCAATGTGTTGACTCTTAATTGCCACCTCAAGGGTAATTCGGGATGGGCAATAAATGCTGGCCATCCAATGATGCCCAGTTCCCATGAACAAATAAAAAAAAAGATTTTGTACCCTACGGCCTTGACTGCCCTTCAGCTTTCAGGCAGGAGTCTCTGTTGGGGGTCTGTGGGGGAGGGGTGGGGGGTGGGGATCAGGTCACCCTCATGCGTGCGTGCCCTTTGGGGTGACCCTTTATTCCTGTGGTAATGTGGGGGGGTGTTGGGCGGGATGCCCTGTCTTGTCAGCGGAGGGGGCTGCAGGGTCTGCTGGGGGTGAGGGGGCAAGCCCTCAGTATGGGTCCTCCCGATACCGGGATTCAAACTGAATCCTGCGAGGTCTCTTCCATGCATAAACTTGCATGGAAAAGGAGAGAGGATCGCACTGGGTGCCGCTCCTAGCACCAGCAGAGAGCACAGGTGATAAACACTATTCCTCAGTGCTGCTGTTTCTGTAAAATATGTTAATTTCAAAATGAACAAGGTCAATAAAATTGTCTTTTGATTGAAAAGAAGTTTGAAGAGGCAGTACAATGCACTGCCAAGCCTGTTCCTTGAGATATGTATATTATTGCATTGTCACCTTTCAGTTGAGCTCCTCTTGTATGGTATACTGCTGGAGAGAATATGGTGTTTACTTCTTGAGAGCTTTCCTGCAGGTCTGTGTGCCAGTGATAGCCTCATGTCTCGGGCATAGTTTCGTACTTTAAAAAAAAAATTTAGAGTACCTAATTCATTTTTTCCAATTAAGGGGCAATTTAACGTGGCCAATCCACGTACCCTGCACATTTTTGGGATGTGGGGACGAAACCCACGCAGACACGGGAAGAATGTGCAAACTCCACAAGGACAGTGACCCAGAGCCGCGATCGAACCTGGGACCTTGGTGCCGTGAGGAAGCAGTGCTAACCACTGTGCCACCGTGTTGCCCATAGTTTTGTACTTTAAGGGATTTCTTCTATTAGTTGTTCAGCAGTATTTGCAGACAAGAATTGGTGGTAGCTTGAGAGTCAGTTGTTTTCCCTCTCTTTCTAGTTTGCTTCTTGCATTGACCCTGGTGGGGGCTGAGTTCAGGCGTCAGTATAGAAACATTGCACTGCAATGAGGTTTCTGAATCCTTCATGGTTGTCTGGTTGGGAGTCTGCAGTCTGTCTCCCAAGAATATTAGAAGTATACTATCATGGTTATTCATATCTGAAGTGTAATTTTCTCCTCCAGCTTATGGGGCACTCATCTGTGTACAGTTTTTCAGCTGATGAACTCCGTAATGGCATTGTTGAAGGGGTTGAATGATTTGACCTGTTATGTTCTTTGAATTGCCTGTCTTCCACTTTTTGTTGAAGATAAATTCTTCAAACAAGTATGTCTGTGCACAGAGTAGAGTTTGTGAAACAAGGATGATGAGCCTATCAAATTGAAAAATCTCATTGGTACAGTTGATTCTTGCCTTTTATGTTTGGATTGGGAAATACTTACAATACTTACTGTGGGCGCAATTCACGCTCACGCTGTACCCAAAAGCAGCTCGCTGCGCGCAGCATGGCCGGTGAAAGCTGGGCGACCCTGCTCCCGGGATCTACCTGGGTCGCAACGCCATTGCAAGATTCAATGCAATCTCATGAGATGTTGTGATGTGAATCACCTTTTGGCAAATGTACATATTAGACTGAGGCAGTAAGCCTCACTCTAATGTGTACATTCCCGAGGTACCTGAGGCTTTGGGATTCAGCCCCTTCACCTCAGAGACGTTGGGCGAGCGCTCTCCATATGGGGTCCAGATGGAATGGCACTCGTGGGGGTCCACCATGGGATCGGAAGCCCCCAGCTGAAAGCCCTTTGGGAAGGGTGGTGCCCTGGCACTGTTGGTGTCACCTGGGTTCCTGGCAGTGCTAGCCTAGCACCTTGGCAGTGCCATGTGGGTGCCTGCCTGGCACTGCCAACTTCCATGGGCATTGCCAGGTTGACCCTGCTAAGGTGCTGAGTTTGCACTTTTTTCACAGACGTGATTGGGCCAGGGTTGCCCGGTGTGGGTGTTGGGGGATGCAGCGGGATGGGCGGGTCCCTCCTATAGTACATTTGAGCTGGGGGGTAGATTGGGGATTGGGACGGCATTTAAAAATGGCGCCCCGATCTCTTGCTACAATGGGGAGTTCCGGCAAGCAGAGCTCCCACCGTACAAAACGCCACTGTACACTGTACAAAACGGGGCTATGTGCAGCCTCGGCTGCCCATTCGCTGTTCAGCTCTCTTATTCAAAGCGAGTTGCATTGAATAGCCATGTGTTTCTTGGCACTGCAAATGCCGGGAAACACGTGGCTAAAAGTGCTCGCTAGGAGACTTTGTTCCTGTGATGAACGGTTACTGCCTTATCATCATGTAAGGTGATGTCCCCTTTAAGACCGGGCTTGGAACCTTGGGGACTCCGCCTCTGGCTCCGCCCATCTGTGAGCCATATATAAAGGGCTGCCTTGTGGGCTGTACAGCAGTTAGCACATGCCTCAGCTCTAGCATAGTTCTTAGTCTAATAAAGCCTTCTTTACCGTTTACACTCTAAGCGTCGTTATTGAGGGTACCTCCGTTACCTTTTGGGAGAATTGCATCCACTGTATTAGAGTGCATAGACTTTGATTTTAAAAGATAGAAACCATGTGTAAAGGCCTAATAATGACATTTAAATAAGGTTCCCGACATTCAACGTCCAGGTCCCCATTGGTGGGGGGGGTCATGGACAATCTCTGAAGCAAATCGTGCCAGTGTTGGCTGCATTTTGGAACTCACGTGGGATTTCCTGCTCGTGTCGCCAATCCCACCTCCCCCCACCCTACTCCCAAAATAGCAGTGGACAATTCTCCCCATTAAGCAATTTCAAAACTCTACACATTGATTTCTTCTTAATAATAATCTTTTATTGTCACAAGTAGGCTTACATTTTACACCGCAATGCAGTTACTGTGAAAATCCCCTAGTCGCCACATTCCACCGCCTGTGCGGGTACACAGAGGGAGAATTCAGAATGTCCATTTCACCTAACAAGCATGTCTTTTGGGACTTGTGGGAGGAAACCAGAGCACCTGGTGGAAATCCATGCAGACACTAGGAGAATGTGCAGACTCCGCACAGACAATGACTCAAGCCGGGAATCAAACCTGGGACCCTGGTGCTGTGAAGCAGCAGTGCTAACTACTGTGCTACCTTGCCCAGAATGGCTTAGCTCCAATTTTAAGATTGTGCCCTCTTTTGCTGCATTATCCCACCAGAGGAAATGGCTTCTCTGTATCTACTCTTCTTTACCATTTTAAGCACATCTACCCCAGCAAACAACCTTCCCACATTGGAATAAATATAGGAAGGCAGAAGATGAAGAGATGACTGGTAAAGGTCAAAATCTGTTCACAGGACATTAAACTCTGCTGCCTTTTATAATGGTTGTTAGCATTTCTGTAATTAATATTTTGCCATCATGAACATGTTATAAAGTCATAGAATGGGCATCCTTCATGCATAAAGTTCTGTGTACTCCAGAGGTAAAAAGAAAAAAAGGCTACAAACCCTGGAAATCTGACACAAAAACAGACAACCCAGTAGGGTCGGCCCAACAAACATCTGGAAAGAGTAAAGACAAGTTCATTTTTCAGGTGCTCTGACAAGGATTCTCCCCTACCTGGCGGGGCGGAGCCCTCCCCTTGAGGGGCTAGGTCCGCACCGGAGTGGTTGGCGCGCCGTCAGCTGGCGGGAAAGGCCTTTGGTGCCCCGCCAGCTGGCACAGAAATGACTTTGCCGTGCAGCGCATGCGCGGGAGCGTCAGCGGTCGCTCACGGCATCCCCGCGCATGCGCAGTGGAGGGGGTCTCTTCCGCCTCCACCATAGTGGAGACCATGGCAAAGGCGGAAGGAAAAGAGTGCCCCCACGGCACAGGCCCACCCGCGGATCGGAGGGCCCCCGGGGCCAGATCACCCCGCGCCCCCCCCCCCCCCAGGACCCCGGAGCCCACCCGCGCCGCCTTGTCCCGCCGGTAAGAGAGGTGGTTTGATTCTCGCCGGCGGGACTGGCATACCAGCAGCGGGACTTCGGCCCATCTCGGACCGGAGAATCGCCGGGGGGGGCCCGCCAACCGGCACGGCGCGATTCCCACCCCTGCCGAATATCCGGTGCCGGAGAATTCGGCAACCGGCGGGGGCGGGATTCACGCCAGCCCCCGGCGATTCTCCGACCCGGCGGGGGGTCGGAGAATCTCGCCCCTGTTATTTCTCTTCGCAGATATACTCCAAAGATGTGCAGGTTAGGTGGATTGGCCATGCTAAATTACCCTTAGTATCTAACATTGCCCTTAGAGTTGGGTGGGGCTACTGGATTATGGGAATAGGGTGGAGGTGTGGGCTCGGGTAGGGTGCTCTTTCAAAGAGCAGGGGCGAAATTCTCCTACCCGCCCCGCCACATTTCTGCGCCGACCGGCCGGCGGGAGTCTCTGTAACACCGGCCGGTCAATGGGGTTTCCCATTGTGGGGCAGCCCCACGCCGTCAGGAAACCCCCGGGCGCCGGCAGAACGGAGACTCCCGCCGGCGGAGAATGACGCCCCTGATGCGGACCCGATGGGCCGAATGGCCTCCTTCTGCACTGTAAATTCTATGATCTATGATGATTTACTCATTTTCTAATATTTCTGTCTTTATTACACTGTGCCGCATTCTAGTTAACGGTGTTACATTTATTATAATGAAAACAAAATGCTGTAACGGGTCAGTAGTCTAGCAACATCTGTGGAGAGAGAAACAGGGTTAACGTTTCAAGTTGAATCTGGGGCAGGATTCTCCCATCCCGTGGCAGAGTGTCCACGCTGTCGTAAACGCCATCGCGCTTTATGGCGGCGTGAACGGGCTGCTGCCAGGAGTAATTCTGGGCCCTATAAGGGGCCAGCACGGCGCTGGAGTGGTTCACACTGCTCCAGCTGCTGATCCCGACGCGAACTGGGCACCGCGGGATCCGCGCATGTGCAGTGACGCAGGTGCCAATGCGCATATGCACAGTGGCACTGGCGCCAACGCGTGCATGCGCTGTGGCCTCCTTCAACCCACCGACCCCGACGCAACATGGCAGAGGAGTACAGGGGCCGGCGCAGAAGAAAAGAGACCGGGGGACAGAGAGGCCGGCCCGCCAATTGGTGGGCCCCGATCGCGGGCCAGGCCTCTTCGGAGGCCCCCCCCCGGGGTCGGAGCCCCCTCCCCCCCCTCCTGTCCTTAAACCGCACAAATTGGTCTACCTCTGTGGAGATTGAGCTTTTTTTTTTAAAAAAAATTTTATTGAGGATTTTTGTAATATACAGAACAAAGGTAAACCTGGACAAAGATTGAATACAAAATACAAATAAAGAGAAATATATATACGCCGATCGACTTCTGTTATTTACATCGGTTATCTTATGTTATTTATGATGATTACTGCTTGTTTTTCATTTTCCAGTGGGCATTAGGTTCTGGTTGGGTCCCCTTTCCCACCCTTTCTTCCTGACCCCCAGTCCTGGCCGTCTGCCGTGCTTTCTTCTCTCGTCTGCTCTTGTGTCCTGTTTCAGTTGGGTTAGCATGATGCCGTGTATTTTGTTATTTGCTGGGCATGGTTGAGTTCCATGCCTCCTTATTCCGCCCCCACCCCCCCTTTCCTCCACCCCCCCCCTCTCAACATTATACTGTGGCTACCTTCTCCCTGCCTCTGGCTTATTGACTGTTGGCTTCAAACAGATCGTGGAACAACTGGATGAATGGCTCCCATGTTTTGTGGAAGCCCTCTTCCAACCCCTGGATGGCGAATTTAATTTTCTCTATCTGGAGACATTCCGATAGGTTGGACAGCCAGTCTGCAGCTTTGGGTGGTGCTGCTGACTACCAGCGAAGCAGGATTCTCTGGCGGGCGATTAGGGAGGCAAGGGCAAGAGCGTCGGGTTCTAGTTAAATGGGCACTGCGCATGCGGAGTTGACACTGTGCAGCACTTCGCTCCAGAGTCCTCACCCTATTTTAAATCCCAAGTCTTCCTCCCACTTTTCTCTTGTCTCGTCCAGTTCAGACCTCCCTAGTAGTTGCCCATACATGTCGCCACAATTCCCCTTCCCTAGGATGTCTGCGTCCAGTAGGTCCTCTAGCAGCGATTGTTGTGGTGGTTGTGGGTATGTCCTCGTTTCCCTGCTTAAGAAGTTTTTGATCTGTAGGTACCTTTATTTAATTTCCCCTGTCAGCTGGAACTTCTCTGTTAGTTCTTCGAAGGTTGTCAATCTATTGTCAGTGTAGAAGTCCCTAACTGTCAGCATCCCCCCATCCTGTCTCCACCTTTTGAAGATGGCGTCCATTGTGTGGAGATTATAAACTAACGGTCAATCGGGTTTCCAAGCTAGATAGATACCCATGCCTTGAATCAAAGACCTGCACACCAAGTTAGCAGTTGACCAGATGTTAACTAAGTTGGATATGAGCATTGCCTATCTTGAAATAGATGAGCCTTCCTGGAAGTATGTTATAGTCAACACGCATAAAGGCATGTATGACGACACTTGCTTGCCCTTTGGGGACTCATCAGCTTGTGTGTCTGAACTAAAATACATGATCCTGAATGGTGGATC
The DNA here is from genome assembly GCF_047496885.1 of Scyliorhinus torazame. Classification (NCBI taxonomy): domain Eukaryota; kingdom Metazoa; phylum Chordata; class Chondrichthyes; order Carcharhiniformes; family Scyliorhinidae; genus Scyliorhinus; species Scyliorhinus torazame. Next base: position 134,912,417 of record NC_092717.1, read on the forward strand.
CCAAGGACAACCCTCAGAAGAAATGAAACCCTATCTGACTAAGAGTGACGAGTTCAGTGTTGAGGATGGTATTATGGGCCAGGGTTTAGAGAGCCCCAATGAGATCCTCAAAAATGTATTATGGAGTTCACCTGACCCACAACTTTGAATAGAATGTGGTTATGGGGAAACACACGGGCCTACTCTGTAGGTGTAATGCACCAGAAATCTACAGTACTTTTAAATTAAAACAGTATTTATTTATGAAACCAATTAACACCTTATAAACCCACAGTAAAAATCTTAACAACTGTCAACACCAATAAATCCCCCAAAGAATACAGTATTCTCTGAGTAACTCTTAATCTTTCCTTGCAACATGCATAAGACAAAAAGAACCCTCTTTACAGAAACACATCAGGTATAAATTCTCTACTGAGAGCAGTTATCACTCTGAATTCACCAAATGAACTAGAGATAGTCTTTAGATGGCAGAGAGATCAAAATTACACCTTCTTTGGCTGGCTGCAGCTCCAACACTAAAACAAAACTAAAAAAACACAGACGCACCCAAGCTTTTCCTCGAAACGAAACTAAAAAGCAGAGCCGGAGCTCATCTCCACCCACTCTGACATCACTGCAGCCACTTGAGCAGACAAACATTCCTTAAAGTGACATTCCCATGACAATGGTATCTTTCTCTAGGGGTCCTGAGTAGTTGTCCCTCACCCATTACTAATGAAACTACATAATGGCCACCCTGGGGTACCAAAATGAAAATTCTCACCAGGCGCTACATGTGATGGCCTGGCCTCAAATAAGACATCACGGTAGTTCAGTGATTCACACTTCTGCCTCACAGTGCCAGGGACCCAGGTTCAATTCTGGGTGACTGTGTGGAGTTTGCCCATACTCCCTGTGTCTAAGTGAATTTCCTCCCACTGTCTAAAGATGTGCAGGTTAGATGGATTGGCCACGCTAAATTGCCCGTTACTGTCCAAAGATGTTCAGCTTAGGTGGATTGGCCATGATCAATAGGCGGGATTACAGGGATAGGGCAGGGGAGTGGACCTAGCTAAGGTACTCTTTCAGAGGGTCTGAGCAGACCTGATGGGCCGGACTGTAGCGATTCTATGACTTGGTGAGATAGTGTGATCTATGCTAGGAGAATCAAAAACTCCCTCCCTCTGTCTTCCTACGTCCATGGGAGTGACCAGGCATGCCATGGGTGCGAGTGCGGGGAGACTTTGACGGGCCTTTTATGGGTTCCATGCTTATAATCCTTGCAGATGCACACTCCAAATGGTTGGTGATACACTGCATGAGCTCCACTATCTTCCACACTACAATGGAGAAATTATGACAGAGTTTCTGCACGCATGGAATACAGAAGTCCTGGTTTCCAATAACAATACTGCCTTCACCGGTAGTGAGTTCCAAAATTTTATGCTATCCAATGGCATCAAACATATGCGAACAGCACCTATCACCAGTCATCAAATGGGCTAGTGGAACGGGCGGTTTAGACTTTTAAAACCCGGCGATTCTCCGGCTCGCGATGGGTCGAGGTCCCGCTGCTTTAATGCCTGGCCTGCCGGCGTGAATCAAACCACCTCCCTTACCGGCGGGACCAGGCGCGAGCACGCTCCGGGGTCCTGGGGGGGCCGCGGGGTGATCTGGCCCCGAGGGGTGCCCCCACGGTGGCCTGGCCCGCGATCGGGGCCCACCAATCCGCAGGCGGGCCTGTGCCGTGGGGGCACTTCTTTTACTACGCGTCGGCCGTGTAGGTCTCCGCGATGGCCAATGCATAGGTGACCCCCCCACCTGCGCATGCGCGGGGATGACATCAGCAGCCGGTGACGCCCCCGCGCATGCACGGACTTCTGCCGGCCGGCGGATTCCCTTCGGCCCCGGCTGGCATGGCGCCAAATGCCTTCCACGCCAGCCGGCGGGACGGCAACTACTCCGGCGAGGGCCTAGCCCCTAAAGGTTAGGGCTTGACCCCTAAAAGTGCGGAGAAATCCGCACCTTTGGGGCGGCCCGACGCCGGAGTGGTTCACACCACTCAATCCCGCCGGGACCCCCTGCCCCAGGGTAGAGGAGAATCCCGCCCCATGTGTCAATTTTTGGAAAGAGCAAACCAGTCAGCTGTGTTTAAACTCCCCCAGATCCTTGAGCTGCAAGAAATTGATTAATTTCTCTTACTGGCTGTGATTGACCGTTTCCATACACACACAATCGCGAACTATGCTCCATTCATCTTCCTTCATGACTGAGTAACTCTGTACTGCATCTTTGATTGACAGCTCCTGGACCCACTTCAAACAGAATGAAATGCTTTCCAATCACCTCCCTTAACCTTAAGTTATTTTGAAGTGGTCAGCTGGGAAATATGTTTGAAGTGGTCCAGAAGCTGTCAATTAAAGATGCACTTAAGAGTTATTCAACTGTGAAGGAAGATGAATGGAGTAATGCAGACAGCTGTGTGTGTGGAATCTGTCAATCACAGCCTAGCAAGGGAAATGAATGAATGGCTTGCGGCTCAAGGATCGGAGGGGTTTAAACACAGCTGGCTGGTTTTCTCTAGGAATTGACAGGTGTTTCCTGTGTCTGAGCCAGCAGGTATATTTCCCAGGTGAGTGGAACAACAGTTATGTTTTTCACTGGACTGCTCTATAGCTTCCAGACAGGTGTGGCTCGGGTCACCCCATACTGGGGGGAGGGTGGGGACCCAAAAAAACTCTGGTAGGGGCGCTGAAATGCGATGCGGAGGGGGCGGTGTGCTGAATTGCGATGGGTAGGGGGTTGAAATGCGATGTGGGGGGTTTGAATTGCAATGCCGGGGGTCGGGGGAGGGGGGGAAGGTGGGGGGGGGGGGGGGTAGTGCTGGTGGCCAGCCGCAGGACCTTTCTATAGGGCCACCTGCTCAAAATGCCGGCCCAATAGCAGGATTCCCTCAGGAATCCCTTGTAATCGTAACCATGCATAAATTTGCATGGCAAAGGTTTGGGAATTGCTTCCTCATTTGCGCTCCCGGAGGGAACACTAGTCAGGTACAATTTGGCTTGGGTTGGATTCTCCGATTTTGCGGCTATGTCCGGAGGAAGCGTCTGGTCTTACGACCAAAAAGTCCTGGCGCCCCCGCACAAATGCACCGGTGGGGGCTAGCAGCCGCATCATGTAAAGTCCCGGCTTTACCCACAGATACGGACGGAGAATTGCCGGATCCGTGGCCGTGCATGCGCACGGCGGTGACCTACAGCGGCCGCGCCGTACAACATGGCGCCAGCCGCGCATGGGCCAGGCACGCCAGATTGTGCCCCCCTGTAACCTCCACCCCTGGACCACCCCCACCAGTCCCCCCAGCTACCGCCATGTCCTGATGCCATCCCAACAATGTGTGCCGTACTCAGCGATTACGCTGTTTGAGGGGGGGGGGGGGGACCGTCTGAGAAACGGCGCCGCCCCCGATTTCGGCGTAAAATGATTCTCCGGCCAATAGCCGAACGCAATTTTGGAGTCGGCAATCGGAGAATCCAGCCCATAGACTCCCAAACAAAGAATCCTGCCCATTGTTTCTCCACCCACTATTCAGTTTCCCTGCATCTACCTGCAGTAAGTTAGTCACCACTTTTGTTCAAGAATGGGAGTGAACCACTGAACTGAGTGATGAGAGAAAACAATGCTGTTTTTATGATATCCATCAGGTTATTGATAATGATGTGGAATAGGATGGGATGCTAGCCTGTGCTTAGCTTAGTTAAAATGCATTTCAAATTTTTAGGTGATGAAGTGGATGCTCATTAACTTACATACCAAATTCAATTATTTATTGTTCACTGTTGGACTGGATTTTCACCAGCTTTAAATTTAAACATTAATTCTAGATTAATTGAATATTCAATCACAATTACAGAAATGACAGGATATTAAGAAATCATACTGAGTGACTCCCAAGGGAACAGCTGGAAACTGACTAATTAGAAGATCCTTTCAAATTCCCACTTTATTGATCAAACCGATGGTCCTTTGGTCGTGTTCCAATGATGTTTGTGATCTAGATTACAAGAGATTGTTTCAAAGACGATTCCGCCTGTGCTATAATTGTGGTTAATTCCACATCTTAGGAAGTTAATCATTACTGGAGTGAAAAGGTAGGTCATTAATTAATTAAACTCGTCCTTAACAGGCGGCACTATATAACATAATGACATTGAAAAGCAAATCTAGTCATGTAGAGGGCTATGTTAGCTATTTGAGGCACTGTTGTACTTTCTAAACTCTCCAATGCAATATCCTGTTCTCTTTCATTAAGTTCTTATCGCTCCATGCTTCCATTCAAATTTATAAGGAAAGTGACATTTTTTAAAAATATGCACAATTCTCCTCACTTCCTGTTGGCAGAAACATTAACAATGTTGTGCCTATTTTAGAGGAGTTAGAACTCATTGTAACATTCAAGATTCAGAAAGGACTTGACAGGATTGACACTGGGAGGTTGCTCCCCTGCCTGGGGAATCTAGAACATGGGGCCGCAGCCCTAGGTTAAGGGGTCATTACTTAGGACTAAGATGAGGATACATTTTTTTACTAAAACGATTTTGAATCTTTGAAAATCTGGATCTCGGAGGGTTCTGGATGCACCATTGTTGACAATATTCAAGGCTGGAATGGGTCGTTTATTGATTTCTCAGAGAATCAAAGGGTATGGGGATCAGATGGGAAAGTCGAGTTGAGGCAAAAGATCAGCTATGAACATACTGTATGGCTCAAGTGAATATATCTCTGCTCATATTCCTTATATTCTGGGCGTGATTCACCCAAAAGGGAACAAAGTCCCATAGCGAGCCGTGTAGCTGAAAGTTACGGGTGCTCGCAGTGCTGAGAAACACATGGCTATTCAACGTGACTCACGTTGTATAAGGGGCCTTAATGGGGAACGCACGGCCAAGGCTGCACATAGCCCCATTTTGTACAGTAGGGAGCTCTGCTTGTCAGAACTCCCCAGTGTAGTGAGAGATCGGGACACCATTTTTAAATGATGCCTGATCTCCGAGGCCCCCAAAGTGATTCCCGACCTCCACCTAGCCCGAACGCATTATGGGAGGGTCCTGCCCACCCGCACCCCCCAACACCCATGGAGGGCACCCCCGTCTTGATCCGACGCCTCAGTAAACGCCAGCTTGGCACCTTGGTAGTGCCAACCTGGCATCATGGCAGTGCCTATGCCAGATGGCAGAACCACCTGGGTACATTGACAGTGCCAGGCATACACCCAGGTGGCGCTGTCAGGGTGCCCAGGTGGCACCAGCAGTGCCAGGGTGCCGCCCTGCCCAAAGGCATGCAGCTGGGGGCCTCCGATCGCCTGAGGCTGGAGGGGACCTTGGATTGGGCTCCGATCTGTGGGAATCGCAGGTTTGTTCCAGGGGGTTGGGGCTGGGCGCGGGGTTCCAGGGGTGGCGATGGGCGGGGATTGAGCAGTTTGGGGCCCTATTCGGGGTGGAGGCAACTTTCCGAGCTTGGAGGGACTGGTAGAGGAGTATGAGCTGCCCAGCAGGAACGGATTCCGGTACTTACAGGTGCAAAATTATGTGAGGAAATGGGTTCTGTCCTTTCCTGACCTGCCGCCCCCGGGGTTGTAGGACAAAGTGATGTCAAAAACGGGTTGGTGAGGGCAGGGTGTCGGAAATTTATAAAGAATTAATGGACTGGGAGTGCGCCCCGATAGGAGAAGTTAAGTGGGAGGAAGAGCTGGGGAGGGTGCTGAAGCCTGAGTTATGGGAGGAGGTTCTGAGAAAGGTGAATGCATCCTCTTTGCCTCATTCAATTTAAAGTAGTCCACAGGATGAATATAATGGTGGCCAGGGAGTTGGAGGATGGGTGTGTGCGGTGGGGGGCTCGAACTATGTCCACGTGTTTTGGGCCTGTCCGAAGCTGGAAGGATTTTGGTGGGGGTCTCGATGACATGATATATGAGGTACTCAGGGTGAAGGTGGTCGTGAGTCCAGAATTGGCAATTTTTGGAGTTTCAGAAGACCTGGGAATCAAGGGGCTGAGAGTGGCCGATGATTTGGCCCTGACCTCTCTGACAGCCCGAAGACGGATCCTATTGGGATGGAGGGACTTGGAGCTGCCGAAACTGGGGATGTGGGTGAGCGACCTCGCAAAATTCCTCAGGCGGGAACAAAATCAAGTTAGACTTGATTTTGAAGGGGTTTGCCCGAAAACCATTTATCGACTTCATCCAGGATAGTTAAGTCAGCGGGGGCTTAAAAAAAAAAGAGGAGGCAGAGAGGGTGGGGTCACGGCAAGGAGGGCGGGGCATGGGTGTTGGTTATTTATTCGTTCTGAGATTTCCTGTTTGTTCTCTTTTTGGATTTGCTTGTGTTTGACGTATGTATATAAATGCCTTAATAAAAACATTTTTTTAAAAGGTGAGAGGCGGGATTTACATTGCAATGTCTCACGAGATCGTGTTGGATCTCGCAAGGCGTTGCAAGCCAGGTAGATCCCGGGAGCTTTGTCTCCCTGCTTTTATTGGCCTCAGTGCACTGCCGCGAGCTGCGGATCGTGCCCAGTATGTTCTGTCTCACGTTAGAGGTTGATGTTAACCTGAACCATTACTCTTTTCTGTTAACCTGGAATGCACTTACAAGGAATATTTCAAATGGCGTACTCAACCCAATTTTATTTTGCCATATTTCTAAAAAGTAAGTGCATCAACAAAGTCCTTCCTTTTAAAATGTCATTAATTTAGTTGACAGAAAGATATATTTTTATTTCATCAAGATTCAAGTCCTTTATTGATTATTGTCAATGATCAACAAGAACAATAGGAAACATTCCCAAGACCAGAGGGCTGTGGGTACTGTAATTCTAGTTATCAGTTTCCAATCCATTTAATCTTTGATGCACAATGGATGAGCTTGCGCACTGGGTTGCCAATAATTACTCTGAATTTCACATTTTCTGCTTATAGTGTGAATTCCTCGGGTCAGGTGTGATTACAGTGACCTATTACAAAGAGAGTTCTGTCTGCATCATGCCCGTGGCCATTCGAATTTTACAGTTTTAAAAAACATTCTACTCTGATGAATACTATGATCCTGGAGACAGCAGGAATGCCAATATTATTTTTCTCTTCTTTGGTCTCTAAACTGTGTGCACACTATCGTTTACATGTATGACCCGAGTAATTTTATTCCTCGGAATGAGGATGTCTAAATTATAACCCACAAACTAAAATAAGTTACTTTTATCCAGCCTACGTTCCCTTTTTTCACATTTATGTGCAATTACTGCTTCCATTATGCTCGCTCCAGTCAATTCTTTAAACATCCAAGGCCTTGAAGATGAATACAGGTTATTTTTTGATTTAGAGCAGTCATCCTATCAGTACGTGCATCATTCAGAAACCAATGGATTGAAAAGCACCAGTCAAAGTCAGAAGCCATTAACCAGTAAAGCTCAAGACAGTAGAAGGCAATACATCAGATCAGGCCTTTCGGCAGAGAGCAGCAAAATTCTCTGTACATATTTCAATTTACAGTAATCTCATAGACATAATTGCCCTACACCATTTGAGGCTGTATCAAACTGTTTGCAATCTTAGTGCCCTATTTGACCCTGAGCTGAGATTCTGGCCTCAATACTAACAGGGATGGAGTGTCGGGGGCGGGATTCTCCAATAATGGGGCTATGTCCTATTACGGACCAGGGTTTAGAGAACCCCAAAGTGTATCATGGAGTTCACCTGACCCACAACATTTAATAGATTTTGGTTATGGGGAGCACAAGGGCCCACTCTACATGTGTGATGCAACAGAGATCTAAAGTACTTTTAAAACAAAACAATGTTTATTCTATGATTCCAGTTAATGTTTTATAAACACAGTAAATATCTTAGCAACTATCAACGCAAATACTCCCCCCAAAGAATACAGTACTCTATAAGTAACCCTTAATCTTTCCTAGCAACATCCATAAGACAAATACCCACTTTCCCAAAGACAGCAGATTTAAATTCTCTACTGAGAGAAGTTATCACTTTTAAATTAGCAAGTGATCTGAAGACATTCTTTTCATGCAGAGAGAGATCAAAATTATATCTTGTTTGGCTGGATGCAGCTCCAACTCTGAAAACGAAACCAAACACACACTGTAGCTGCCAGCTCAAAAACAAAAGTAAACACAGACAGACAGCCTAGCACCACCCACACTCTGATTTCACCGCAGCTATTTGATAAACACCCCTTTCTTAAAGGTACATCCACTACAGCTATTTGATAAATACCCATTTCTTAAAGGTACTCTCACGTGACAGTCCCCACGCCCACGGACAAACGCGTGCAAATCACTCTGGACTTACCTGGAGTAAGTCACCTCCCCTTCCTTTAACATTGACAATCCTCCTCCCTGTTGGGATTACCTGACTGGCCCCTGTTAATCCCCCTTCATTCACCTTGATCCATGGGTTCCAATGATGATCTTTAGCCTTGAGCCTTCTGCAGTACTGGTGGTGGAGGCACTGCTCCTGGTGGCATTGCTGGTACTGACGAACTGCTGGTTGCTGATTGGCTGGCAATCCTTGAGGGCTGGGATTTCTGCCTTACCTCAGGAGGTCCAGCAGGACATTGCCTCTGGTGGAGCTGGTACCGGGTCGGGCCCATCACTGCCATCATTAAAAATGACGTCCATAATCTTTCATTTTGGTCTTTGTCAAATGTCTGATTACACTGACTTTTTCTCCTGTTATCTTGCCTAAAATCAATAAGATCAGTGGCAGAAATATTGAGAAAATAAAGGTTGTTGTAAAGGCTCCAATGTCCACTATAGAAGAAAAATATTTCGCTGAATCCTTCTCTCCTACCAATAAATCCATCACCACCATTCTTCAATCCTGGCTCATTCCACCTTCACATTGAGAAACCTGCTGAAAGTCCCTGCAATATAATCAGTAATACCCAAAAATTAAATACTGGAGTTTTCCTGGTACTGCCCCAGTAAGGCATTAGTCCTTAATGGCAAGAAGGGGATAAACAGTTAAGGAAGGAAGAAAAACTCAGCAAGGAAATTTTGAATTTTCTCACCTTTAACAGAAACTTGAGAAGGCATAGCTTTATAAAGCTTCTTTTGCTCTAAGGACATGCTCCATTTCAAATGGAAGATTTATGGTGCAGTTTATTTATTCTTATGAGATACCACAGGCTATTGAAATATGAGGCTTAATGTACCACATACAACAATTTACCCATACAGCTAATTTACATTAAAGCTTCAGATGCACACAGACCATTAATTGTGATATGAGGGAGCTGGTTTTGTTAATTTCTAAGTTTTATTTTATTAATTATCATAATTAGGAGCAGTTAGTTGCTTTCTGACTGGGCCTCCATACGAAAAGCAAATATACAGGCAGATGAAAGGCTTTCCCACATGTTGACTCTGCTTTTGTTTTCTAAACAATGAACTAAGTTGACAGGCTGACCCGTTCAACTCCACACCGATCAACATGACTGAGCAGATAGCACGGGAAGGACTTTGTGTTTGTCTTTGCGATTTTTCTTCTCACTTTGATCCTTAGTTAGAGGAGCTAAAGAGAATGAAAAGAAATATTTGCTCGGTGTCAGGTTCATTTCCTCATGAATTCACTGCAGTAAAATAAATGTCAGTGAGAAAAGGCAGCACTTGTGCACACCAAAATGTATGCTCATTGCATTCATAGTTTTGGCTTGGAAAATGGAAACCTTCCTTATGTTTCAGACTTGGTCAATCAGGAATCCAGACACTTTTCATGTGGGTGAGCAGAGGCAACAGGTTCGGCTTTGTCAAATATGACCTCAATTGCAGCAAACTGGAATAATAATATGAGCTCCAACAATGAGGTGACATTGAAGTTATGTCGGGGCAGCAGTTGACACAGTACAGTGGGCCTGGGTGTTATTGAGCTTTTGAAGAAAAAAGTCCAGATTCTTGCTTCAGTTCACTGACACTGCCTGAAAGTATGTATGTGTCAGGCGAGCACTGGATCATTCTCCATCATTATACTTTCCTTGTCCTATTTATGTCTTGAGATGACACCTGAGGAATGTAGGGTGATTTGCTCTCAGTCTTGATAGGATTGGGATCAGAATATAGCATCTCTTTATGGCCAACAGTTGACATGAAAATAACATTGAATTTAAAATGTTGTAAGGTTCATAAAATCTACAGCACCAAAAGCTTTTCCTGACAATGCAATTATCATGACGGAAGAATTTCTGAATTCGACTGTTGCTTGAATGGAGCAGTAGTAAGTTTGCTCCACCAGTTAGGCACAAACAACAAATGTTTATTTGCACAACATGCTATTTACAGAGTAATAACTTCGATGCTGCCAGTCTGTCTCCTGGATCGAACAAAGCAAAAGCCCACGGTATCTCACGCGCAAGCTACTGATTGGATGAGTGGGTCACATGACCCTGTAGAAGATCGATCTTAAAGGGGCCAGCTATTACATCCCTCTGCCTCTAAGTTCCTTACTATTGTCATGAGAATGTCGCTTTAAGAAATGTTTAACTGCTCATGTTACTGCAGTGATGTCAGAGTGTGGGTGGAGCTGAGCTCTGGTTCTGCTTTTTAGTTTCACTTTGAGAAAAGCTTGGGTGTGTCTGTCTTTTTGGTTTCGCTTTTCAGTGTGTTGCAGCTGAAGTCGGCCAAAGTAGCTGTACAGTTGATCTCTCTGCCATGAAGGACTATCTCTTGATCATTTGGTGAATTCAGAAATTTAAATGTTTTCAGTATTGAATGTAAACTCTGATGTGATTCTGTTTCAAGGTTTGTTAAGTCTTCTGGGTGAAAAGAACAGCATACAGATTACTTAATGTTGTATTCTTTAGGGGGTGTATTTGATTTACTGGTTGCTAAGATTTTCACTTTTTGTTTTAGAAAGGTGAACTTGAGTTCATAGAATAAACATTGTTTTGTTTAAAAAAAAAATACTTTTCCATTTCTGCTGTACCATACCTGCACAATGAGCCGTATGCTCCCCACACCACAATCTATTAAAAGTTGTGGGTCAGCTGAACTCCATGATACCCTTTGGGATTCTCTAAACTCTGGCCCATAATAATTGGGGGCTTGTCCGGGATAAAGTCTATCTATTGGATTGGCTTAGTGATCTTAAAGACAGTGAGAGGTGAGCATATTGTGGTTGCTTTTCAGGTGTGGTATTTTAGTTTAAGTAGGGTGTATGTTATGGACAATGACTCTTTAAGAGGCTCGGAGGTTTTTGGGGGTGGAGACGGTCGCATGCAGTACCTTACGGACAGAGACTAAAAGCAGACTGTTAGATTTGGCAGAAACATTGCAGTTAACATTACCTGACAAAATGCAAAAAGGTGAGGTAATTATGGCGGTGGCGAAGCATTTAAAGTTGCCTGTGATGCGGTCTGACTCATTAGAAATGGCAAAGATCCAGTTGCAGATGAAGCAACTTGAACATGAAAAAGAATTAAAGCATCTTGTATATGCAATGAGAGAAAAAGAAAAGGAGAGAGAAGAAAGAAACAAAGGAAGAATAGCCCTAGCAGAACAAAAAGAAAAAGAAAGGGAGATGCAGATCAGGGAAAAAGATAGAGAAAGAGTTTGAGCTTCAGGAAATGGCCATGAAACATGACAGTCAGTTAAAATTGGCAGACATAAAGGGAAACGTACAGTAAGATGATAGTGATGAGGATAGTGAGAAAGAGCGTCATAGTCGAAGGCTTGATGGGAATCTTTTTAAATATGTCCAAGCATTGCCAAGGTTTGACGAGAAGGAGGTAGAAGCCTTTTTCATTTCATTTAAGAAGGTAGCTAAACGAATGAAATGGCCACAGGACATGTGGGTATTACTGATTCAAACAAAGCTGGTAGGTAGGGCCAGTGAAGTGTTTGCATCACTACCGGAGGAGGTATCTGGGACGTATGAGGAGGTGAAAAAAATCCATCTTAGGTGCATATGAACTAGTGGCTGAAGCCAACAGACAAAGATTTAGAAATTTAAGAAAATAATTTGGTCAAACATACATGGAGTTTGAAAGGCTCCAGCAGACTAATTTTCATAGGTAGATAAGAGCATTGAAAATAGACCAAACGTATGAAGCTCTCAGAGAAATTAAAATTTTGGAGGCGTTTAAAAATTCAATTCCTGGTGTAGTGAGAACTCATGTGGAAGAGTAGAGGGTTAAAACTGCGAGATTAGCAGCAGAAATGGCAGATAATTATGAATTAGTTCATAAATCAAAGCTTGGTTTCCGACATCAGTTTCAGCCTGTGAGGGATAGAAACTGGGGACATGAGAAATATTCAAGTGGTAAAAGTAAAGGTGATCTGATGGGAGATAGTAAGGAGAGTGCGCCTCAGATTAAAAAAGAAATCCAGGAGGGTGGGAAAGAAATGAAAAGTTTAAAATATTTTCACTGTAATAAACGAGGCCATGTAAAGTCACAGTGTTGGTGGTTGAAGAAAAGCACCGGGAAGGCTGATGTGGTAAAACAGGATAAGACAGTGGGATTTGTTAAAGTGGTAAAGGAAAGCCCAAGTGAAGCGAAGGAGATGCAAAATATTGTACAGACTGATCGAGAGGTGATAGATAAGAAGGTGCCAGATCTCTTTAAAGAATTTACTTGTGTGGGTAAAGTTTACTCATGTGTATCAGGAGGAGCAGGTAAAGAAGTCACAATTTGTAGAGATACGGGAGCTAGTCAATCTTTAATGGTAAGAGATGAGTTATGTAGTTTGGGAGGAATATTGCTAGAAAAGATGATAATATGTGATATTCAGGGTGAGAGGAGTAGTGTTCCATTATATAAGGTAAGGTTGGAAAGTGCAGGGAAGAGTGGTGAAGTGGTAGTAGGAGTAATAGAGAAACTATCTTGTCCAGGAATACAGTTTATCTTGGGTATTGATATAGCTGGATCACAAGTGGGAGTGATGCCTACTGTGGTTGATAAGCCAGTGGAAAATCAGACAACTGAAGTGTTGAAGGACGAATATTCTGGGATTTTTCCGGATTGTGTAGTAACAAGGTCGCAAAGTCACAGGTTAAGGCAAGAGGAGAAATCAAAGCGTGAAGATGAAGTGGAAGTGCAATTATCAGAAACGATTTTTGAACAGGTGATTGAAAAAGAACAAGAACAGGTGGAAATATTTAGTTCAAGAAAATTGGCGGAGTTACATCCGGTTTATTTCTATATCTTTTTGTTGTATCAGAAAGCATACACGGAAGAGGAAACTGAGTGTATACCAGAGTGTTATTACCATAAAAGTAATGTCTTGATGAGAAAATGGAGACCTTTACAAATGCAGGCGGATGAAAAGTGGGCAGAAGTTCATCAAGTAGTATTGCTGGTAGGATATAGAAAGGAGGTGTTGCGAGTTGCACATGAGATACCAGTGGGAGGTCATTTGGGAATAAGGAAAACTCAAGCTAAAATCCAGAAATATTTTTATTGGCCTGGACTACATAAAGATGTAGTTAAATTTTGTCAATCATGTCACATGTGTCAAGTGATAGGGAAGCCTTAAGCAGTGATAAAACCAGTGCCCTTAATACCCATTCCAGCATTTGAAGAACCTTTTTCAAGGGTCCTAATTGATTGCGTAGGACCGCTTCCAAAAAACAAAAAGTGGGAATCAATATCTTTTGTGAGGGCCACGAAGAATCCAGCACGTGTTTTAAGGATACAAAGTAATAACATTTATTTACAATAACATATATATATATAACAGCAGCAGCAACTTCCCTTGCTGTACACTCCTTCCTGCTGTTTCCAAACTGGCCAGCTTTATTTATACTTGGAGTTTACTAATAGTTTCTCCGCCCCCCTCATTGGGGAAGCTCACACTGCCACAGGATTGTGGGATTGTCATTAGTCCCCAGCCAATGGTAAGTAGGCAGGTTATAACAATATCTTTTGACTATAATGGATGTGTCTACTAGGTTTCCAGAGGCCATTCCAGTATGTAATATTACAGCTAAAAATATTGTGGAGGAGTTAATTAAATTCTTTACTAGATGCAACTAGGGAAGGGGAGGTACTGGACCTGGTATTGAGGAATGAGCCCGGCCAGGTGGTAGATGTTTCAGTAGGGGAGCATTTCGGTAACAGTGATCACAATTCAGTAAGTTTTAAAGTACTGGTGGACAAGGATAAGAGTGGTCCTAGGATGAATGTGCTAAATTGGGGGAAGGCTAATTATAACAATATTAGGCGGGAACTGAAGAACATAGATTGTGGGCGGATGTTTGAGGGCAAATCAACATCTGACATGTGGGAGGCTTTCAAGTGTCAGTTGAAAGGAATTCAGGACCGGCATGTTCCTGTGAGGAAGAAGGATAAATACGGCAATTTTCGGGAACCTTGGATAACGAGAGATATTGTAGGCCTCGTCAAAAAGAAAAAGGAGGCATTTGTCAGGGCTAAAAGGCTGGGAACAGACAAAGCCTGCGTGGAATATAAGGAAAGTAGGAAGGAACTTAAGCAAGGAGTCAGGAGGGCTAGAAGGGGTCACGAAAAGTCATTGGCAGATAGGGCTAAGGAAAATCCCAAGGCTTTTTACACGTACATAGAAAGCAAGAGGGTAGCCAGGGAAAGGGTTGGCCCACTGAAGGATAGGCAAGGGAATCTATGTGTGGAGCCAGAGGAAATGGGCGAGATACTAAATGAATACTTTGCATCAGTATTCACCAAAGAGAAGGAATTGGTAGATGTTGAGTCTGGAGAAGGGTGGTAGATAGCCTGGGTCACATTGAGATCCAAAAAGACGAGGTGTTGGGTGTCTTAAAAAATATGAAGGTAGATAAGTCCCCAGGGCCTGATGGGATCTACCCCAGAATACTGAAGGAGGCTGGAGAGGAAATTGCTGAGGCCTTGACGGAAATCTTTGGATCCTCACTGTCTTCAGGGGATGTCCCGGAGGACTGGAGAATAGCCAATGTTGTTCCTCTGTTTAAGAAGGGGAGCAAGGATAATCCAGGGAACTACAGGCCGGTGAGCCTTACTTCAGTGGTAGGGAAATTACTGGAGAGAATTCTTCGAGACAGGATCTACTCCCATTTAGAAGCAAATGGACGTATTAGTGAGAGGCAGCATGGTTTTGTGAAGGGGAGGTCGTGTCTCACTAACTTGATAGAGTTTTTCGAGGAGGTCACTAAGATGATTGATGCAGGTAGGGCAGTGGATGTTGTCTATATGGACTTCAGTAAGGCCTTTGACAAGGTCCCTCATGGTAGACTAGTACAAAAGGTGAAGTCACACGGGATCAGGGGTGAGCTGGCAAGGTGGATACAGAACTGGCTCAGTCATAGAAGGCAGAGAGTAGCAATGGAAGGATGCTTTTCTAATTGGAGGGCTGTGACCAGTGGTGTTCCACAGGGATCAGTGCTGGACCTTTGCTGTTTGTAGTATATATAGATGATTTGATAGGAAAATGTAACTGGTCTGATTAGTAAGTTTGCAGACGACACAAAGGTTGGTGGAATTGCGGATAACGATGAGGACTGTCAGAGGATACAGCAGGATTTAGATTGTTTGGAGACTTGGGCGGAGAGATGGTAGATGGAGTTTAATCCGGACAAATGTGAGGTAATGCATTTTGGAAGGTCTAATGCAGGTAGGGAATATACAGTGAATGGTAGAACCCTCAAGAGTATTGAAAGTCAAAGAGACCTAGGAGTACAGGTCCACAGGTCACTGAAAGGGGCAACACAGGTGGAGAAGGTAGTCAAGAAGGCATACGGCATGCTTGCCTTCATTGGCCGGGGCATTGAGTATAAGAATTGGCAAGTCATGTTGCAGCTGTATAGAACCTTAGTTAGGCCACACTTGGAGTATAGTGTTCAATTCTGGTCGCCACACTACCAGAAGGATGTGGAGGCTTTGGAGAGGGTGCAGAAGAGATTTACCAGAATGTTGCCTGGTATGGAGGGCATTAGCTATGAGGAGCGGTTGAATAAACTTGGTTTGTTCTCACTGGAACGAAGGAGGTTGAGGGGAGACCGGATAGAGGTCTACAAAATTATGAGGGGCATAGACAGAGTGGATAGTCAGAGGCTTTTCCCCAGGGTAGAGGGGTCAATTACTAGGGGGCATAGGTTTAAGGTGAGAGGGGCAAGGTTTAGAGTAGATGTACGAGGCAAGTTTTTTACGCAGAGGGTAGTGGGTGCCTGGAACTCGCTACCGGAGGAGGTGGTGGAAGCAGGGACGATAGTGACATTTAAGGGGCATCTTGACAAATACATGAATAGGGTGGGAATAGAGGGATACTGACCCAGGAAGTGTAGAAGATTTTAGTTTAGTCGGGCAGCATGGTCGGCACGGGCTTGGAGGGCCGAAGGGCCTGTTCCTGTGCTGTACATTTCTTTGTTCTTTGTTCTAGATATGGACTACCCACAGAAATACAATCGGATCAAGGATCAAATTTTACCTCGAGGTTATTCAAAGGAGTTATGGATAGCTTAGGAATAAAACAATTTAAATCAACTGCGTCCCACTCAGAATCACGGAGCGTTAGAAAGGTGGCATCAGACATTAAAGACAATGTTGAGGGCTTATTGTCAAGATTGTCCAGAGGATTGGGATAAAGGAATTCCATTCGTACTGTTTGCAATTCGGGATGCACCTAATGAGTCAACCAAATTTAGTCCTTTTGAACTAATTTTTGGGAATGAGGTAAGAGGACCACTTAAATTGATTAAGGAAAAATTGGTGAGTGAGAAATAGGAAATTACATTATTGGATTACGTGTCAAATTTAAGGGAATGATTAAATAGAGCGGGTGAATTGGCTAGACAACATTTGAAAGTTGCACAAAATGTGATGAAACGGGTCGCGAACAAGAAATCCAAAGTTCATAGTTTTGCCAGTGGAGATAAAGTTTTAGTGTTGTTACCAGTGGTAGGTGAGCCTTTAAAAGCTAGGTTTTGTGGACCTTATCAGATTGAAAGGAAATTAAGTGAGATGAATTATGTGGTAAAAACACCAGATAGAAGGAAGACTCACCGAGTGTGTCATGTGAATATGCTTAAAAGGTACTTTGAAAGGGAAGGAGAGAAAAAGGAGGAGGTTTTAATGATTCTAACTCAAAGTGATGAACCACATCCAGATGACTGTGGATTTGACATACCTCAAATTAAATTGGAAAATGAGGATGTTCTTAAAAATTGGGATAAATTGTTGAGTTACCTTCCAGAGGAAAAACGAACTGACCTGAAAGAGTTATTGATATCACATGGTCAAGTTTGTGGAGATAAATTGGGAAGTACTAAAATAGCTATACATGATGTAGATGTGGGAAATGCTGTTCCAATCAAACAACTCCATGTAGACTTAATCCTTTAAAATTGGCACATGTTAACAAAGAGATTGAGAGTATGCTTAAAAATGGCATAATTGAAGTGTGTTGCAGCCAATGGAGCTCAGCCATAGTGATGGTACCTAAACCAGATGGTACCCAACGGTTGTGCGTGGAGTATAAAAAAGTTAATGCAGTTACAAGAACGGACTCTTATCCTAACCCACGTTTGGAGGATTGCATTGAGAAAGTGGGACAGTCCGCTTTTATTTCCAAATTGGATTTACTTAAAGGTTACTGGCAGGTACCTTTATCCGAAAGGGCGAAGGAGATTTCAGCTTTTGTGACTCCAGATGGTATATACCAATTCAAAGTTATGCCATTTGGTATGAAAAATGTCCCAACCACATTTCATCGGTTAAATAACAGTTTCAGGATTACCCAATTGTGTGGTATACATTGACGATCTGGTAATTTTCAGCCAGACATGGACAGAACATTTAAAACATCTGATGGAGTTATTCGATCGACTTCCGGAAGCGGGTTTGGTGATAAACCTAGCCAAAAGTGAATTTGGAAAAGCCCAAGTCACTTTCCTTGAAGTTTTCGATACCCTCAAGACAGAGGGAAAAAATCTGATTTCTTGGCATGAGTGGATTTGATCGAACATTTGTGCAAAGTTTTGTAGCGTGATTGCTCCACTGATGGACTTGCTGAAGAAACGTCGAAAATTTCAATGGAAAGCAGACTTTCAACAGGCATTTGACTGCCTGAAAGCTGTAATAACCAATGCTCCTGTGTTGGAGAATTGCAAGGGACTCTGTGATCAGATTGATATAAGTATCTGACTTTAAAGAGAAATGCCGAGGCGTAGAGGAATGGACGGATCGTGCAGAGACCTTCTTGTTCAAAGAGACTATCAATCATGAAGAAAAAAACAAATGGACTATATTATTATACCTGTTGCATGTGTTGTCTTTTGAAACGATAAAGTATATTTACTGTGTGCATTTCTTAAAGGATGGTGAAAAATGAAACCATCTTGAAGTTGATCGGGTTTTTTTTTCTTGGGGGGAGGTGTCATGAGAATGTCGCTTTAAGAAATGTTTAGCTGCTCATGTTACTGCAGTGATGTCAGAGTGTGGGTGGAGCTGATCTCTGGTTCTGCTTTTTAGTTTCACTTTGAGAAAAGCTTGGGTGTGTCTGTCTTTTTTGTTTCATTTTTCAGTGTGTTGCAGCTGAAGTCAACCAAAGCAGCTGTACTGTTGATCTCTCTGCCATGAAGGACTATCTCTTGATCATTTGGTGAATTCTGAAATTTAAATGTTTTCAGTATTGAATGTAAACTCTGATGTGCTTCTGTTTAAAGGTTTGTTAAGTCTTCTGGGTGAAAACGACAGCATAAAGATTACTTAGTGTTGTATTCTTTGGGAGGTGTATTTGATTTACTGGTTGCTAAGATGTTCACTGGTTGTTTTAGAAAGGTTAACTTGAGTTCATAGAATAAACATTGTTTTGTTTTAACAAAACACTTTTCCATTTCTGCTGTACCATACCTGTAGAGTGAGCCGTGTGCTCCCCATACCACAATCTATTAAAAGTTGTGGGTCAGGTGAACTCCATGATACCCTTTGGGATTCTTTAAACCCTGGCCCATAACACTATACAGAATGATAATTAACTTATACAGTTTCCCATAATTTACAAGAATTAATATTTAGAATCAGTCCATCAAAAACTCTATCTGTCTTGTGGTCCCGTTTCTTCGTAGAGTGGCGCAATTCCACTGACCTGGGTTCTTCTGTTGGGGTACTTTCCATGGAAACTGTCACACTGGGTCTTTCTTCTGGAACTGAGGCTTCAGCCTCCTCTGTTTCAGTCAGAACAATACTCTCGCCTGTCACAGGCTGATTGGACATTTCACTTCTCGGGCAGCCAACTACACCTCCAGCTGGCAACAACAAAGCAGGCTGTGACACTTGCCCCTGGGATGACTCTCAACCTTGCAGGTGGTCCACATGTTTCCTTAAAATCCTGTCTTGTACACTCACTTCATAAGATAACGTCTTGGTCGCAACAATTCTTGGAAACCAACTAGGGCCACTCCCAAAATTTCTCACAAAAACTGGATCATCTATTTTGAACCACCTTGTATCTTTAGTTGAATAATGGTTCCTTTTTTGGTTCCACTGTCTTGCCTCTATCCTCCCTGTCAAATTTGTGAATACCAATCTTAGCATAGTCCTTAAAATTTGACCCATGAATAGTTCTGCTGGAGATTTACCTGTGGACAAGTGTGGGGTGGTCTTGTACGCTAAAAGGAGCTAAACTATTTTTGTTTGCATGGGTGCAGCTGATTGTTTCTTTAAGCTGGCCATGGAAGACTGGGCTGCCCGCTCAGCCAGTCCACTTGATGAGGGATAATATGGTTGCTATGGGCGAACCAGAACCCCAATTTTGGTTAAGATCTCGGACCAGAACCCAACTGTTTGCATTTGGTAAAACTGAGGAAATGTTACTCCACCACAGGAGTGATAATATTGACCAGTGGACAGCTCTTATGTTAAAACAACTTTAATTTTAAATGCAGAATTAAGCATATTAGCAACAAAGAATTTCTTTCTTGTTACCAGTCACAACATTTTAACTTGCACTTGAAACCTGCCTTTACATTCCACTTGAGCAAAACCACATATATTTCAAATATCACTTGTGTACAAAGTTAACAGCCAGGTTTTGCTTGCTATTCTTGGTGCAGAGTCCTTAGAGAGAGAAACCTTTTTCTTCGGACCAAGCTGCTCAGCCGGAAGTAACTCCCTTTTATGGTCCCTCCGATTAACTATACCAGCTGCACACAGCATTCTTTTGTCTTTTGTTACAGGCCTTGATTTGTTTAGCCAGGCTCAAACTATTACATTGCATTAGCTCTCTATTGCCAAACAGGTAAAATGGCTTTTCATTACTATTAGCAAGACACTTCCTCTACAAAACCACTGGTGACCTTACTTTTAATCACAATTCTAGCAGACACATTGTCGGTAAACATTTTAAGCTAGGTTTTTAATAAAGCCGGCCCGTTATCCATGGAGTGCGAAGCACTGGTGAAGCTTGTCGACTGTGGCATGTACGGTTGTGGACCTGACCTCAAATGCTTCCAGCCATTTGGAATGAGCGTCTACCAATAGCAGAATCAACATGCCGGAAAATGGTCCTACATAATCTATGTAGACTCGCATCCATTTACCCAAGGGTGAAAAGGGCTATAGCAGGTAACTTCTCCTGTAACTTGCCAGTTTTTATACTCAATGCCTCGTCCAATGAAGGCAAGCATTCCGTATTCTTTCTTGACTACCTTGTCCACTTGTGTTGCTACTTTCAAAGATCTGTGGAACTGCACCAGATCTCTCTGACTTTCTATATTCCTAAGAGTTTTGCCATTTACTGTATATTTCCTCTCCATGTTAGACCTACATTACCTCGCATTTGTCCAGATTAAACTCCGTTTGCTATTTCTCTGCCCAAGTCTCCAACCTATCCATGTCCATGTCCTGCTGTATCCTTTGACAACCCTCAACATGATCTGCCACCCCACCAACCTTGGCGTCATCCGCAAACTTACTAATCAAACGAGCTGTATTTTCCTCCAAATCGTTTATGTATACTACAACCAACAGAGGCTCCAACACTGATCCTTGTGGAACACCACTAGTCACACTTTCCATTCAGAAAAACCCCCTTCCACTGCTGCCCTCTGCCAATAGGGTCACAATATCGCCTTTTTTTTCGTCCTTGGGCTAGGACGTGGTCAATTCCAACCCCCCTTGACCCAGAGTTGCAACACGATTAATTGAACCAATAAAGAAAAATAACCCAAGTATTACAGTCACTAGGTTTGTAAATTTAATCACAATTATTTTTAACAATAACTATAATGAAGTATGCAACTGGTTAACTATCATCTAACTCTTAACCCCCCACTTTAACCTGTACCACCCTCCACACACATACATACGCAAGACAGACAAACACAGAGGGGAGAAGAGGGGTGTAAAAATAATAATGTAATGGATAGAAGTCTTTGTTTCAGATGGTTGTTTATAGTACACTGCCCTTTAAACCAGGCTTTCAGGTTTAGATTTCTTCTTTCCAGCCTGTAATAGTTTTCACTGTAGATTGGTTCAGGTATCTGCAGTTTCAGAAGTACAGCAGCTCATAGCATTTTGGAGAAAATACAACATGTGTGTCCAGGTCTCAACTCTGGTTTCCTTAAGTCTCTGGAAATCATCCCCCTCAGGCAGGATCCAATCACAAACTGTTGCCGGGCAGAATATGGCTTTTTAGCCAATTCATTGGCCACCAATTGGACCGAGTCCCACCCCATCTCTCGGGTGCCACAGAGTCTGAATATTGTTGCCCAGAGCTAGCACCACATCCTATGTTGGAACTTCCTGAATTCCTTATTCTCGCTGCTGCTTGACTTAAAGATACATGTTCATTAAACATCCATGGATCAAAAATGATAACAGCAGAAATAAAGACGGGGAAAGAAGTGAATCAACAGGAAAGATCCTTACACAGCGACCCATAATAATACTGGCTTTCAACATGACATGACATTCTGTGTGTGTGCCAGACACCTACAGAATGGGCAGCTTTGGTATCAAGCGGCATCCAACACTAATTGACACAAGGCCTGCCATTTTGGATTCTGTACGTTATGTTAATGCCCTCTCTTAATTACTCCAAGAGGGATGGCCCAACAGTGCTATTTAAAGGCATCATTATGAGACTTTCAGGTGAGGTACATTTGCTGCCGCAGAGTGAGTAGAGATACTCTGTTGACTGTTATTGGGGGAGTTTAGAAAAGTCTTTGAATTCACAAGGGAAAGGAGCTAGACTTTGTCAAGGAGGTCAGAGGAATTGGAAGGCCTGTTAGCAAAGAGCTTGATTTCACTGATGGTGGTTCTAGTTGCGATCCATCTTGGGCTGCAGCACAATAGGAAGCACAGGCACTAGAGAGGTGAAGCTGTGCATGGAGGGTGGAGGAGGGAGGCTCTCAATAGAAAACCATACCCCACAAAGGTCTCAAAAAATATTTCTCCTAATTCCACCTCATCTAGTATCAGTATCTGAGGTAACTACATTTAGGAGGTAGTTACTGAATTGTACCTCATCCTCTAACTGGATGGATAGTTGTACGTCATGGTGAGGATGACTCTCCCAATGGCTGCCAACATCACTGTAGCCCTCATTTTTTACAGTCATGGATTTTTCCAGCCAGGAGCAGGTGACAGTTCCAACATCCAACAGTTTCTTTGCATGGAAACATAGAAACAGAAGGAGGCCATTTGGCCCTTTGAGTCTGCTCCGCCATTCAATATGATCATGGCTGATCATCAAGTTCAATACCCTGATCCTGCCTTCCCCCCATATCCCTTAATCCCTTTAGAAAGGAGAGGAGACTTCTCTTTCACCAGAGAGAAGCAGGAGGAATGAGGACTTGGCTTTGCTGGACTAATGGATCTCCTTGGTACATCCAGCTATTGACCACAGATGTTGCTGGCTCCACACATACACTGCACCCATAAAGGCTACCAATTGTGAATGTACATTTGATATGCAACCACACACAACATACTGACAATGAATGCCTGATATTCTTTCACATTGTTCCAGTCGGTCATACGCTGCCTCATCAAAGTCCTCTTCTGAATCCGCTTTAGTCAAACCTATGTGACATCTTAGAACTCTGGTATAAAGACTGTTATTGTACCAGAGGTCTGCCCCGGTATGGACATTTGACATTTACTATGATGGAAACATCCACAAACTGTTTAGGAAAGGCTGCTGAATCAATGCGAGTGTATTTCATGCGAATAACGAAAATCAAATTCAAACTTAAATCTTCATTTTTGTGAGAACCAAGGAAACTGTTTAGGCTCATTCATTCTGTTTCTGGACATACAATATTGACTTTGGAAGTAAAACTGATCCATGATCATAATACCTTCAATGCTTACACTTGCTAAAACTATTTAGGCATGGTTGGGTGCACACACTTTAGAACCAAGCATTATGTCATCAACGTCATAATAAATGGAGTTGGGCACCTTCTGCTTGGTTCTCCGAAGCAACAACCTTTATAAGGGCAGAAATTGAAACCAAAAGCAAACAGGCTCTCAAAGAAGTTCTAATTGCCAGAAACTATTATGCCAGGTTTCTCATTGAGTCGATCCTGTACCATATTGGCCTTGGGTCCTCCAACATATTGAAAAGTCTTGGGCGGTAACTTATTTTTATTCATTCATGGGATGTGGATGTTGCTGGCTGAACCAGTATTTATTGCTCATCCCTAAAGTACCCTTAACTGAGCTGCTTGTTTAGATCATTTCAGTGGATTTTAAGAGTCAACTGCATTGCTCTGGAGCTGGAGTCAAATGTAGGTCAGACCAGATAAGGATGGCAGATTTCCTTCCCTAAATTACATCAGTGAACCAGTTTTTTTTTTTAGTGACAATTGACAATGGTTTCATGGTCTTCATTAGACTTCATGGGCGGGATTCACCGACCCCCCGCTGGGTCGGAGAATCGCCGGGGCTGGCGTGAATCCCGCCCCCGCCGTGTCCCGAAGTCTCCGCCACCAGAGATTCAGCGGGGGCAGGAATTGTGCCTCGACGGTCGGCGGGGGCGGGAATCACACCACGCCGGTCAGCGGGCCGACCCCCGCTGATTCTCCGGCCCACGATGGGCCGAAGGCCCGCCAGCGTGGATTAAACCAGCTTTTGAACGGCAGGACAAGGCGGCGCGTGCGGGCTCCGGGATCCTGGGGGGGGGGGCACGGGGCGATCTGGCCCCAGGGGGTGCCCCCACGGTGGCCTGGCCCGGATCGGGGCCCACTTTCCGCGGGCGAGCCTGTGCCGTGGGAGCACTCTTTTTCTTCCGCCATCGCCATGGTCTTCACTATGGCGGAGGCGGAAGAGACCCCCTCCCCTGCGCGTGCGTGTGGATGACGTCAGCAGCCGCTGACGCTCCTGCGCATGCGCGGACCCGCGTCGCTCGGCGAAGACCTTTCAGCTCCGGCTGACGTGGCGCCAAAGGCCTTTCCCGCCAGCCGGTGGAACGGAAACCGCTCCGGCGCGGGCCTAGCCTCTCAAGGTGAGGGCTTGGCCTCTAAAGGTGAGGAGACTTCCGACGCCGGAATGGTTCCCGCCACTCCATTACGCCGGAACCCCCCGCCCCGCCAGGTAGGGGAGAATCCAGCCCCTAATTCCAGATTTTTATGAAATTCAAATTTTGCCAGCTGCCATAATGGGATTCGAACCCGAGGGCATTACACTGGGTCGCTGAATTGCTAATCCAGTGACAATACCACTACACTATTGCCTCCCTGGGTAGTGTAACTGGGGGGTTACTCAAAGATGCGCTGGAGACCCTTCCCTCCTCGGAGGTTCCCAGGTAAGATTTGCATGGAAATTGCCCAGGATGTGCAAGTTTCTGCTGGGCAATTACCCTGCACTGGAACCATCCCAACATGTGATTTAAATCGCAAAC
Organism: Scyliorhinus torazame; assembly: GCF_047496885.1. Classification (NCBI taxonomy): domain Eukaryota; kingdom Metazoa; phylum Chordata; class Chondrichthyes; order Carcharhiniformes; family Scyliorhinidae; genus Scyliorhinus; species Scyliorhinus torazame. Next base: position 134,937,263 of record NC_092717.1, read on the forward strand.
CTTGGGTGTTTCTGACTGAGTTACATGAAGAGTTACTAGAAAAAATTAGAAGAAATAAAACCAGTTCTAGCTTCCGAAAGACATTTGTACGGACCCACAAAGGCTCCCCACGAAAATCCCACCACCCTCAGGACACACTTCCCCCCCATCCACTGACTATGCCACCCCCACCCCCCACTGTATGCAGGGGACAATGACCCCTGGACTGTACGCAGAACAATATTTTTCACTGTACCTCAGTACACATGACAAAATATCAAATCCAAATCCATGGTCCTCCCCAGCCTCATGGGACTCAATGTTTTGCCAACCACTGTGACATCCCATCCCTCCCAGGGGACTTTTTCACCATCCTCCCCTACACAATGGAATGATGCTGACTTCCCATCTGCACCCCTCCGGCCATCTGCACCCCTCAGGCCAGGCCTTCCTCCACTCTTCACCCGCTTCACAGCCAATTTAAAGTCTCTTTATGGCAGCTAGTGCTGAAAAAAGGGGCTTACCTGCGACTGAGCTGCCCTTGGTGGTGGGCCTCGGGAGCGAACTACACTGCACAGGTCCCATCAGGCCTGAGTCGGAAAGTCAGGTGAGGTAGGATCTCCTGGATTACCAGGTAAGTATTTTTGAGCGGAATGACAATCTGACTCAATTGCCACCCCATCGGAAGTTATGGTCCTTCACCTTCCTGCTCAAACTCCACCCTATCTCTACAACTTCGTTCAGCCAAACAACCACACCCATCTATTCAACCAAACATGGTCTATTCCAATCTATTTCTTCCTACTTTCACCTAACTATTAGCAGCCATATCTTAAGCCATTGAAATGTGGAAATCTGGAATTCCTGTCCTAATTTCCTCTGCCTCTTCATCTCTCTTTCCTCCTTTGAAACCCCTTTTAACATCTGCTTATTTCTCAGTTATCCTTCTGATATCTACTTCTTTACCTAGTCATCCATTCTTCTCTGAGTCTTTGTAAAGATTATTTTTGATATTAAATATAGAAACATAGAAAATAGGAGCAGGAGTAGGCCATTCGGTCCTTTGAGCCTGCTCCACCATTCAATATGATCATGGTTAATCATCCAACTCAGTAACCTGTTCCTGCTTTCCTCCCATATCTTTTGATCCCTTTAGACCGAAGAGCTATATCTAACTCCTTCTTGAAAACATAAAGAATGCAATCTAACGAAAAAACAAAAGTTCCGTAATCGGCAGGATTAACGGGGTCGTTCCCGATGCTACCCCGCTATTGAACGGCGCTCTGTTATTTTTCAGGCCACAGCAAGGAATGTGCCACCGAGGCTGTACTCAGCCACATTTCCTGCACTGAGGAACTCCACTGCACCCCAGGGCCCGATATCCGGCGTGGGCAAAATACCAACTGGGCACCTTGGCACTGCCATCCAATTTGTATGCCGCTTCCTTGGATCTAATACTATGATGGCTCAATAGCACATTGGTTAGCACTGTTGCTTCACAGCACCAGGGAATTCTTGGCTTGGGTCACTCTCTGTGCAGAATCTACATGTTCTTCCCGTGTCTGCTTGGGTTTCCTCCAGGTGATCCGGTTTCCTCCCACAAATCCAGAAAGACCTGCTTGTTCGGTGAATTGGACAATCCGAACTCCCCCTCAGTGTACTTGAATAAGCACCATAGTGTGGCGACTAGGGGATTTTCACAATAACTTCATTCCACTGTTAATGCCTACTTGTGACATTAATAAAGGTCATTATTATCTCTAATTTCCCTTGTAAGCCATGGTTTGGCCACCTTTCCCATTTTTAATTTTGCGGCAAGCAGGAATAAACAATTGTTGCAGTTCACCCATGTGATCTTTGAATGTTTGCCATTGCCTGTCCACCGTCATCCCTTTAAGTAATTTTTCCCAATCCATCATAGCCACCTTGTGCCTCATATCATCGTCGTCTCCTTTATTTAGATTCAGGACTCTTGTCGCAGAATCAACTATGTCACTCTCCATCTTGATGAATATCTCTATCGTATTATGGTTGCTCATCCACAAAGGGTCTCGCACAACTAGATTGCCAGTTATTCCTTTCTTATTACACAATATGCAGTCTCGGATGGCCTGTTCTCTAGTTGGTTCCTCAACGTATTGTTCCAGAAAACCATCCTATATACACTCCAGCAATTCCTCCTTTATGGTATTGTGACTTTGATTTGCCCAATCTATATGCAGATTTAAGTCACCCGTAATTACAGATGTTCCTTTATCGCATGCTCCTCTAATTTCCTGTTTAATGTCATTCGTAACTTCACCACTAAATTTTGGAAGTCAATATACAACCCGCACTAATATATTTTGCTCTTTACTGTTTCTCAGCTTTACTGATATAGATTCCGCATCATAGGAGCTAATATCTTTCCTCACTATTGCGTTATTTCCTCTTTAACTAGTGCATTGCAACTCCACTGCCTTTTGCTTTCTGTCTGGCCTTCCTAAGTAACGAATACCCCTGGATGTTCAATTTCCATCCCTCGTCACCTTGCAGTCATGTCTTCATAATGCCAACTATATCATACCCGTTTATATCTATTTGCACGACTAATTTATCCATTTTATTGCAAATGCTCCACGTGTTATGGCACAAGGCCTTAAGGCTTGTCTTATTAACATTACTTATTCCGTTCCCACTATTTTTCACTGCGACCCTGTTTGACTCTTGGACTTGATTTCTCTGCTTGTCACTTTTCTTATTCCCCTTTCTGTCTTGTATTATTGTCCTTCTCCTCTGACTCCTTGCATAGGTTCTCATCCCCCTGCCAATTTAGTTGAAACCCGCCCCAACCACTCTAGCAAATACTCCCCCAGGACATCAGTCCCAGCCCTGCCCAGGTGTTACCCATTCAGTTGTACTGGTCCGCCTCCCCCAGAACAGGTCCCAAAGTCCCAAGAATCTGAAACCCTCCCCTTCACACCTTCTCTTAGCCATGTATTCATCAGATACATTCTACTATTTCTACACTGACTAAAACGTGGCACTAATAGTAATACTGATATCACTACCTTTTGAGGTTCTACTTTTCAACTTACTTCCTAACTCCCTATATTCTGCTTTTAGTACCTCATCCCTTTTTTACATATGTCGTTTGTACCAATGTGTACCATGACCACTGGCTGTTTACCCTCCCCCTTCAGAATGTCCAAAGCTCACTGAAGGTGCTGCATAAATGCAAAGTTATTGTTGCTCTCTTATCGTGAAAGAGAGCTCCTGACATTCTGTATGGCAACACTTCAGCATCAATTTGTGATGTCAAAATTAGGTAGTATTTTTTTCAGAAGAAACGGTTTGTATTTCTGAGAATTGTTAACTGGACAGACAGGACAATGAACAGCATATATGACAAGTGGATCAGAATGCCACCTTACATATGCTGAGTTTAATCCATCCATTCTTTAATTATGATTTTGATTTCCAGTTTGAAATCAAATATTTATTTCTGCCAGCTCTTTTGAATTGTTAGTTTTCATTGTAAAACTTTTCTTAGTGCTGTAGGTTGGGTATCAGTCCTGATGGGAATCCTCTGAGAGGAAAAGACAGAAGCTGAACTTAAGTTAGAAAAAGCTTTTCTTTCATTTATTATCAGCAGGAAAATTAGACAAGAGCAGAACTTGAAGCAAAGTCTGCACTTTATTCCAATTCCAAAATGTGTATAATTGTACACGTTCAAATCGTTGGCCCAGAAGTTCAGACATGAAATTTTCATTGCACTCCCAGCCTGTGCCAGAAGCCAGAGGCCTGAAGTATGCCTGAAATTGGGCCTCCCCTTAATAATTGTGCTAAGCTGTCATGCCTCCAGAGGGATGAGATAAATTTGAACTTGCTGCCTTTTCAGCAATGATCCTCAGCAAAGTTCTGCCAGAGTGTATGCAAAGAGAACATGAGGAGACTTGAGCAGTCCACAGCAGCCTGTAAATTTGCAATAAATGAATGGCTTTCTCCTATCAGAAACTCATTTGATTTGTTTTTCTAAGAGCCATTGGGTTAGAAAGTATGACATATGGCATTCATTTTTGTGCAAAAAACTGACATAAAGCAATACTGAACAATAGAGTGATCTGTGCCAATGTGCAATTGGTAAATTTAGGTCATTGCCAATAGAGTATTTTAGATATGTATTTCATTGCCAAAATAGACTATTTCAGATATGTACTTGTTTTTCATTCCTTCATGAGTTGTGGGCATTGCTGGCTGGGCCAGCATTTTGTTATAACCTGCCTACTTACCATTGGCTGGGGACTAATGACTATCCCACAATCCTGTGGGAGTATAAGCTTCCCCAATGAGGGGGGCGGAGAAACCACTAGTAAACTCCTAGTATAAATAAGCTGGCCAGTTCAGGAACCAGGAGGAAGGAGTATGTAGCAAGGGAAGTTACTGCTACGTATATATGTTATAGCAAATAAATGTTATTACTTTGTATCCTTAAAACTCGTGCTGGATTCTTCGTGGCTCTTACAAAACTGGCGACGAAGGTAAAAGTGAATAGCTGTCTACACTGCTGAAGCCACCTCCCGGGATTTTTGTTGGATACAGGTTGGAAGTTGTTTTTTATTATACCATGCCTCTGTACGGACGTTTGGATGTGTTTGATGCTGCGCTGGAAAGCTGGAACCAGTACACACAACGGATGCGTTACTATTTCCGGGCAAACAATATCACCGAAAACGAGCGCCAGGTGGTCAAATTGCTCACCGCCTGCGGCGCGCATACGTTTGGGGTGATTAGGAGCCTTACGTACCCAGCTGCGCCGGACACCAAAACATTTGATGAACTTGTGAATATAGTGGGGCAACGCTTTAACCCAACCCCGTCCACGATAGTCCAGCGTTACCGGTTTAATACCGCTGAGAGGACCCCTGGAGAATCCCTTGCCGATTTTCTATCCAGGCCACGCAGGATTGCGGAGTACTGTGACTATGGTGAGACCTTGTCAGAAATGTTACGCGACCGTTTGGTTTGCGGTATTAACAATGCAGCCACCCAGAGAAAGTTGTTAGCCGAGCCAACATTGACTTTTCAACAGGCCATTCAAATAGTCTTGTCCCGAGAGAGCGCAGAGCGAGGAGTACAGGAGCTACAGGGAATGGAAATGCATGCCTTGGGGCGCAACCCTTTCCGTCCAAAAATGTCCCCCCGCACTCCTGTGGTACCTTGGGCGAGGCAACGTCCGGACCGACGCCAGTGGCCATCGGACATTCCTCCCCGAAGGGAGCCTTCTCCAGAGCCAATGGATGAGGAGCCATGTCCGTGTCAGACTTGTAGGCGCCGACCCCGTCGCGGACGGCGGTCCTGGGGACGCCAGAGGCGCCGTCGTTCCGACCGAAACTGGGACCAGCCCAGGGGCCGTAACTGGGACCAGCCCAGAGGCCGTACCTTCCATGTGGATGAAACTGCGGCGACTACTCCTGAGGACGTGGAGACGGAGGACGACTGCCTGCAGCTGCATTGTGTGGCAGCTCCCCGTGTGGCCCCCATTAAGGTGACAGTACGGGTCAATGGCCACCCGCTTGCGATGGAGTGGGATACTGGTGCAGCGGTCTCCGTGATCGCCCAGAGGACATTCGACCGCATCAAGCAGGGTATACATTACATTAACCGACTCACCGGCCAGGTTGGCCACCTACACGGGGGAACCACTGGACATTGCAGGCACTACAATGACCCCTGTTGTCTATGGACGCAAGGAGGGGCGTTTCCCACTAATCGTGGTGCGCGGCCATGGGCCCAGCCTGTTGGGTTGGGACTGGTTGCGTCATTTGCGGTTGCAATGGCAGCACATCCTCCAAACAGTTTCTGAAGGGTTGACTGAGGTGCTAGGACGATACCCAGATGTATTCCAGCCTGGTTTGGGGAAAATAAAAGGGGCCGTAGCCCATATCCAAGTTGAACCAGGAGCCACGCCGCGCTATTTCCGGGCGCGCCCAGTGCCTTATGCCTTGCTCGAGAAGGTAGAAGGGGAGCTCACTCGTTTGGAGAGTTTGGGTATTATCAGGCCCGTCCGTTTTGCTGACTGGGCAGCACCAATTGTACCTGTAATGAAGCCAGATGCCACAGTTCGCTTGTGTGGCGACTATAAACTTACAGTGAATACAGTTTCCCGACCCGACCGATATCCAATGCCTCGCATAGAGGATCTCTACGCGAAACTTGCAGGTGGACTCTCATTCACAAAATTAGATATGAGTCACGCCTACCTGCAGTTGGAGCTGGACCCTGCCTCCCGACCATATGTAACGATTAATACACACTGGGGCCTGTATGAATATACACGGTTGCCCTTTGGAGTATCCTCTGCCTGCGCAATTTTTCAACGTGTTATGGAGGGAATTTTGAGAGGTTTACCACGTGTGGCTGTCTACCTAGGTGACGTTTTGATTACAGGGATGTCGGAGCAAGAACATTTGGAAAATCTGGAGGCTGTCCTTGGACGCCTTTCGGAGGCTGAGTCCGTTTACGTCGCACAAAGTGCGTATTTCAGGCAAAGGAAGTAGTGTACCTATGTTATCGGGTGGACCGCGAAGGTCTGCACCCCGTCGCAGAGAAGGTGCGTGCAATTCAACATGCCCCCGCCCCGACTGACACTTCGCATCTTCGTTCTTTTCTCGGTCTCGTAAACTATTACGGGAAGTTCCTCCCCAATCTGGCAACTACGCTGGCCCCTTTGCACCTTCTGCTAAAGAAAAATCACACCTGGGTTTGGGGTCAGCCGCAAGAAACCGCTTTCCGGCGGGTAAAGCAACAATTGTCGTCGCCTGGGTTACTAACCCACTATGATCCTGGAAAGCGTTTGCTCGTCACATGTGATGCATCCCCGTATGGTATTGGGGCCGTCCTGTCCCACAAGATGGAGAACGGGGCCGAGCGACCGATAGCTTTCGCCTCCCGCACATTGACTGCAGCGGAGAAAAAGTACGCGCAGATCGAGAAGGAGGGCCTGGCAGTGGTTTTTGCAGTGAAACGCTTCCACCAGTACATGTTTGGCCGCCATTTCACTATCGCGACTGATCATAAGCCCCTGCTGGGACTTTTCAGGGAGGATAAGCCAATACCGCCCATTGCTTCTGCACGGATCCAGCGCTGGGCTTTGTTGCTTGCTGCATACGAGTATTCTCTGGAGCACAAACCAGGTACGCAGATAGCAAATGCCGACGCACTGAGCCGATTGCCTTTATCGACCGGCCCCATGTCAACCCCCACGACCGGTGAGGTGGTTGCAACCCTAAATTTTATGGACACCTTGCCTGTCACGGCATCACAGATCCGTGAGTGGACCCAGACGGAGCCAGTCCTGTCAAAGGTTCGGCACATAGTCCTGTATGGTGGGCAGCATAGACAGCTCCCAGGCGAGTTGCGGGCATTTTCCTCCAAGCTGTCAGAATTCAGCGTGGAAGACGGCATCCTCTTGTGGGGGACGCGTGTGATTGTCCCGGAAAAAGGCCAGGAGCTGATACTATCAGACTTGCACAATGGGCATCCAGGCGTGACCAAAATGAAAATGTTGGCCCGGAGTTATGTCTGGTGGCCAGGCCTCGACACCGACATTGAGAAGGTGGCCCAAAACTGCTCCATTTGCCAGGAGCATCAGAAGCTTCCGCCGGCCGCGCCCCTACATCACTGGGAATGGCCAGGGCGGCCTTGGGCACGCTTGCATGCAGATTTCGCAGGCCCTTTTCAAGGATCCATGTTCCTTCTACTAATTGACGCCCAGTCCAAATGGCTAGAGGTGCATAAGATGCAGGGGACAACGTCCTGCGCAACAATTGAAAAGATGCATTTATCGTTTAGTACGCATGGCCTCACCGAGGTGCTGGTCATGGATAATGGCACTCCATTCACGAGTGAGGAGTTTGCTAGGTTCACAAAGATGAATGGCATCCGCCATATCCGCACTGCCCCTTACCACCCGGCTTCAAATGGGTTGGCAGAGCGTGCAGTGCAGACATTCAAAAGAGGCCTAAAGAAGCAGTCTTCCGGATCAATGGACACGAGACTGGATCGCTTTTTGTTTACGTACAGGACCACCCCCCATGCAGTGACTGGGGTAGCTCCCGCAGAACTCCTAATGGGCCGGAGACTTTGCACCTGCCTTAGTATGGTTTTCCCGGACATTGGCGCAAAGGTACGCCGCACACCAGAACGGCAGGGACAGGGATTTTCTCGGCATTGTCCGATTCGGCAGTTTGCGCCCGGTGACCCAGTATTCGTTCGGAATTTTGCTGGTGGTGCCCAATGGGTTCCTGGTGTAATCGTTCGCCAAACGTGCCCTATATCTTACCAAGTGCAAGCCCAGGGTCGTCTCCAGCGAAAGCATGTAGACCACGTTTGGTCCAGAAGATCATCCCCTCAAAAGATTCCCCGCCCCCGGAGCTCATTTCAACAGCCGCAGAGACCAGAGACAAGGGAAGGTAGTCCTCACAATTTCCACTGGTGCCTCACTCGAAGCCTGCGCAGGTAGTTACGGGACCGAATGGAGATAGAGACGCTGACATGACGGAGGCAGCAGACTCTGACTCTGAGATGGAGACACCGGATGCATCAGAGGGGGAAGCCTCGGGTCCACGGGCCGTGGATGTACAACCGCGCCGTTCATCACGGAAGCGCAGGTATCCGTCTCGTTACACGCCGCCTGATCCAGCGCCGTGTGCAAATGGCGTCCGGCCTGCGGCCAAACGAGTCCGACGCCCTCTTTCGCCAGGGTCTTCGGTGGATTCCTTGGACTTTGGGGGGGGGGGGGAGGGATGTTATAACCTGCCTACTTACCATTGGCTGGGGACTGATGACTATCCCACAATCCTGTGGGAGTATGAGCTTCCCCAATGAGGGGGGCGGAGAAACCACTAGTAAACTCCTAGTATAAATAAGCTGGCCAGTTCAGGAACCAGGAGGAAGGAGTATGTAGCAAGGGAAGTTACTGCTACTGTTATGTATTTATGTTCTCGTAAATAAATGTTATTACTTTGTATCCTTAAAACTCGTGCTGGATTCTTCGTGGCCCTTACAAAACATTTATAGCCCATTATTAACTGAGTAGCATTTCAGAGGGTATCTTGAGAGTCAACCATATTGTTGTGGGTCTGGAGTCGCATGTGGCCAGACCAGGTAAGGATGGCAGATTTCCTTCCCTAAAGTGAATCAGGTGAATCTTTCCGACAATCAAAAGTGGTTTTATGGTTATCGTTAGACTTTTAGTTCCAGAATTTTATTGAACTCAAATTTCACCATTTGCCAATGTGGGATTCGAACCCTGGTACCCAGAGCATTACTCTGAGTCACTGGATGGTCATTGCACTCCACGAGATCTGGCGAGGTGTCGCGATCTGGATCCCGTCAACAATGGGCGTGACCCGGACTTAGAGTTAAGTAAACTCAAAAGCTCACTTAACTCTGCCGACGCCAGATCTAATGTACCCTTGGGATCTATTGGCCTCGCAAGGAGACCCCAGCGGGGTCCCCACAAACAGGGATCAGGCAGAATGGCACTAGGGGGGGTATTTCCCAGGTGATTGGAGACATCTGGGTGGTCGGTACCTGGGCACCGTGACACTCTGGCACTGCTGGTGCCACCTGGGCACCTTGGAACTGCCAGCCTGGTACCCTGGCAGTGCAACTGGTCATCCTTACATTGCCACCTGGGTGCCAGCCTGACCCTTCCAGGGTGGCCAGGTGACACTGCCAGGCTGGCATGGGTACAGCCAGGGTGCCAGGCTGGCAGTGCAATGTGCCCATGTGGCTGGTTTAGCACAGTGCGCTAATTAGCTGGCTTGCAATGCAGAACAATGCCAGCAGCGTGGGTTCAATTCCCGGACCTGCCTCCTCGAACAGGCGCCGGAATGTGGCGACTAGGGGCTTTTCACAGTAACTTCATTGAAGCCTACTTGTGACAATAAGCGATTAGAATTATTATTATTTATTATTATTAAATGGCATTTTTCCCATGCTGGAAATTGTGCCCGGGGGTGGGGTGCAGGGTGCTTGAGGACACCCCAAAAGGTGAATTGGGGCATTGTGTTATACGTTTTAGTTACCGTTGTATGAAGAGTCAAAAGTCCTGTTCCTTTTCACCAAACACCATTTATTTCACTTCCACAGCCTCTGCACAAAACTCTAACAACACACCACCTGCCACAAGGGCCACCTGAAGCCCCTTTACATATCAGTGTCAATCATTGACTATTTAACATAAATGAGACAACTAATTGCAATGTCTTTTAATGCATTACTTAACTCTTAACCCATTACTTAACACATTGTGGGGGCCAGACGAGCGGAGCTCCTCAATGCAGGAAATGTGCCTGAGTGCGGCATTGGCGGGGCGTTCCCCACTGAGGCCAAAAAAAGAGTGCCGTTTGATAGCAGGGTCACAGCAATGACCCTGCTAATCCCGCCCATAATGGGCTTTGTTTGTTTGTTTTTGGTTCGATCACGCCTAATACCGCCTCTGCCACCACCAATTTGAGATCCTAATGCCTGTTAAAGGACCGCTTTTGGAAATTAGTCACTGTTGAGCTGATGTCAGCTGCATTATGCTCAGGATTCTTCAACGGCCCTGCAGCCACCAGCTAATCTTAAGTATTTAAATTTTGTGATTTTTAGGAATAATTATCTTCTTATGAACCCAGGAGGAACAAGAGTGTTCTGATTCCACAGGCATTGTGATCAGACCCACCCCCCGTAACCCACTTCAATTTCCCCGCATTCCAAGGTGTACCCAGGCTGCTCAAAATGGATGTTGCCTGCAGAGGCATGATCAGTGTGGCAACTCACCCCAACTATGGAGATGGGATTGGAGGACAGGCCCCAACTAATTTCAACCCCCATCCTGTTTTGTACAATTGCAGCATATCTATTTCATGTCACTGTTTTCCAAAGAAAATTTGAAGCTCTCTCAAAATGTCAAGCTGAATGTATGACAACACTGAGAAGAAGATATCTGCAAACAAAAAACAGATGCCTGCCTGAAGCTGCAGACGGAAAGTGTAATTCTACACATTAAATTGGCCTCTTAGAGGATTTCATAACTTGGTGTTCAGAAAAGTGCCACTTTGTAAATTAAGTGAAGAAAATTCCTGGGATGCCTCAATCAAAATTTTGCAAATAATGTGAACAAGATTACTCTTTAATTGCACGTCTTGTAAATGTTTTTAGTCTCATTCATTGCCGGTGAATGGAAATAAGTCTGTAATTTGTTAACTGAGTCATACCGTTAGTTATAATTTTGAGGTTCTTTCAGAGCAGGTCGATGCTTTTTGTTAATATGGATGTTAAAGGAGTACATTAATACAGCATGGTAGCACAGTGGTTAGCACTGTGGCTTCACAGCGCCAGAGTCCCAGATTTGATTCTCGGCTGGGTCACTGTCTGTGCGGAGTCTGCACGTTCTCCCCGTGTCTGCATGGGTTTCCTCCAGGTGTTCCGGTTTCCTCCCATTAGTCCCACCAGTCCCGTAAGACATGCTATTAGGTAATTCGGACATTCTGAATTCTCCCCCTGTGTACCCGAACAGCCGCTGGAATGTGGCGACGGGGGGCTTTTCACAGTAATTTCATAGCAATGTAATCCTACTTGTGACAATAAAGATTATTATTATTATTATAATAAGAGACAAGTAAGAACTACATTGATGCCTGTCAAATACTACCTCAGTTTGAATTCTGCCCAGTGCTAATGGTTTCTTGTCGCTGCTATCACAAATTGTCCGACCTAAGTGGAATTTGAACAGGTTTTCTTTTGAATGCAGGGTTGGAGCACAGAACGAAGGCTGTTGCTTTAAGACAAATTCACAGGATACGATTAGCAGGGAACCTTTTTAAATATTCGTCCATGGGATTCTTGGCAAGCATTTATTGCCGTCACTGAGGGCATTTAAGAGTCAACCACATTGTTGTGTAAAACTATTGTTGGCTGTGTAGGAGATGCTTTCTCAGGGCAGAATTAAGCAAAAGAGAGAAATTAGAGACGACGGGTGCAATTCCCCTGAAAGATTTCTAAATGTCGGCCCTGGCGGAAAAAGCGGTAAGATTCCAGCCAAGCTGGTCAGCAAGATCCAGGGCACAATCCATCCACACTTAGTCATTTTTATGGAGCTTGGGGAGATTCCTGCTGGGAACGAGATGCGCAGGACCTAAAGACGCCAGCCAGGATGGCTCCTCAGAGATTAGGGCAACATTTTTAAAGGGCGCCCAATCTCCAGACAAGCCAATAGCCCCCCACACTCTCCCTCCTCCCTCGCCGACCATAACGCGGTTTGCACCTGCGCGTGTGGGGCCAAAGAATGGTCCGTTACATCTGGCCTGTCTTATTAAATTATTGAATTGAAAGTGCAACATGCTGACTGGAAGAAAAGTCAATGGAACCTGAAGGCCACCATTTTTGCTATATTTTGACCCTAGTGTATTTTTAAAATTTGCAGATGGGAGAGAGTGAACACAAGAATACTCTTTGGGCAATAATCTGATAGGTGGAATATAATGTGGGAAAATGTGAAGTTATTCAATTTGGGGGGGAAGAATGAAAAAGCAAAGTATTAAACAAGAATAAGTGTAGAAGGCTGAAGTGCAGAGGGATCTAGGTGTTTGAGTGAATGAGTCACAAAAGGTTAGTATGAGGCACAGTAAGTAATTAAGAAGGCTAATGGAATGCTATCCTTTATTACGAGATAAATTTTAACATAAAAGGAAGGATGTTATGCTTCAGTTATACAGGGTATTGGTAAAACCACATCTCAAATATTGGTCTGGATTCTCCATCGGCGGGATCCTCCGCTTCGCCGGCAGCACACTCACGCCTGTGGATTTCCTGGTGGCGTGGGAGGATCCCGCAGTCAGCGGGGCGTGCTGCACCAGAAAGCAGATGCGTGGGAGAATCCCACCCATTGTGCGCAGTTTTGGTCTCCTTATTTAAAGAATGATGGGAATGCTTTTGAGGCTTTTCAGAGGACGTTTACTGGTTTGATACCTCGGATGAGTGGGTTGGCTTATGAAGAAAGGTTGCACAGACTGGGCTTGTCTCCACTGCAGTTTGGAAGTGTGAGGGACGACTTGATTGAACTGTATAAGATCCTGAATGGTCTTTACAGTCTTCGCAAGGTGAACATGGAAAGGATGTTTCCTCTTGTGAATGAGTCCAGGACTAGGAGGCTTTGTTTTAAAATTAGGGATCAACAAAGAAGAGGAGGATCAAAAGGGTTGTGCGGATTTGGAACTCTCTACCTCAGAAGGAGGCAGGGTTATTGAATATAAGGCAGAGATAGATGGCTTTTTGTTAGGCTAGGGAAATCAAAGGTCACTGAGCATAGATGGAAATGTGGAACTTGAAACACAAACAGATCAGCCATGAACTTATTGAATAGTGGAACCAGCTTGAGAGCCCAAATGGCCTACTTCTACTTCTAAGTCATATGTTCAAATTGATCTTGTAAACTACATGACTTTTGATAATGTGGTTTATGTTTTCACCTCAACCTGGGAGTAAAACAGATCCTTTGCTCAATCCCTTTCTTCTATATTGAGTAAGAACAAAGAAGTGTACAGCACAGGAACAGGCCCTTCGGCCCTCCAAGACCGTGCCGACCATGCTGCCCGACTAAACTACAATCTTCTACACTTCCTGGGTCCGTATCCCTCTATTCCCATCCTATTCATGTATTTGTCAAGATGCCCCTTAAATGTCACTAACGTCCCTGCTTCCACCACCTCCTCCGGTAGCGAGTTCCAGGCACCCACTACCCTCTGTGTAAAAAAACTTGCCTCGTACATCTACTCTAAACTTTGCCCCTCTCACCTTCAACCTATGCCCCCTAGTAATTGACCCCTGTACCCTGGGGAAAAGCCTCTGACTATCCACTCTGTCTACGCCCCTCATAATTTTGTAGACCTCTATCAGGTCGCCCCTCAACCTCGTTCCAGTGAGAACAAACCGAGTTTATTCAACCGCTCCTCATAGCTAATGCACTCCATACCAGGCAACATTCTGGTAAATCTCTTCTGCACCCTCTCTAAAGACTCCACATCCTTATGGTAGTGTGGCGACCAGAATTGAACACTATACTCCAAGTGTGGCCTAACTAAGGTTCTATACAGCTGCAACATGACTTGCCAATTCTTATACTCAATGCCCCGGCCAATGAAGACAAGCATGCCGTGTGCCTTCTTGACATCCTTCTCCACCTGTGTTGCCCCTTTCAGTGACCTGCGGACATGCACACCTAGATCTCTCTGACTTCCAATACTCTTGAGGGTTCTACCATTCACTGTATATTCCCTATCTGCATTAGACCTTCCAAAATGCATTACCTCACATTTGTCCGGATTAAACTTCATCTGCCATCTCTCCACCCAAGTCTCCAAACAATCTAAATCCTGCTGTATCCTCTGACAGTCCTCATCGCTATCCGCAATTCCACTAACCATGTGTCATCTGCAAACTTACTAATCAGACCAGTTACATTTTTCTCCAAATCATTTAATAAATACTACAAACAGCGAAGATCCCAGCACTGATTCCTGCGGAACACCACTGGTCACAGCCCTCCAATTAGAAAAGCATCCTTCCATTGCTACTCTCTGCCTTCTATGAGCTAGCCAGTTCTGTATCCACCTTGCCAGCTCACCCCTGATCCCGTGTGACTTCACCTTTTGTACTAGTCTACCATGAGGGACCTTGTCAAAGGCCTTACTGAAGTCCATATAGACAACATCCGCTGCCCTACCTGCATCAGTCATCTTTGTGACCTCCTCGAAAATATCAAATTAGTGAGACACGACCTCCCCTTCACAAAACCATGTTGCCTCTTACTAATACGTCCATTTGCTTCCAAATGGGAGTAGATCCTGTCTCGAAGAATTCTCTCCAGTAATTTCCCTACCACTGAAGTAAGGCTCACCGGCCTGTAGTTCCCTGGATTATCCTTGCTACCCTTCTTAAACAGAGGAACAACATTAGCTATTCTCCAGTCCTCCGGGACATCACCTGAAGACAGTGAGGATACAAAGATTTCTGTCAAGGCCTCAGCAATTTCCTCTCCAGCCTCCTTCAGTATTCTGGGGTAGATCCCATCAGGCCCTGGGGACTTATCTACCTTAATATCTTTTAAGACGCCCAACACCTCGTCTTTTTGGATCTCAATGTGACCCAGGCTATCTACGCACCCTTCTCCAGACTCAACATCTACCAATTCCTTCTCTTCGGTGAATACTGATGCAAAGTATTCATTTAGTACCTCGCCCATTTCCTCTGGCTCCACACATAGATTCCCTTGCCTATCCTTCAGTGGGCCAACCCTTTCCCTGGCTACCCTCTTGCTTTTTATGTACGTGTAAAAAGCCTTGGGATTTTCCTTAACCCTATTTGCCAATGACTTTTCGTGACCCCTTCTAGCCCTCCTGACTCCTTTCTTAAGTTCCTTCCTACTTTCCTTATATTCCACACAGGCTTCGTCTGTTCCCAACCTTTTAGCCCTGACAAATGCCTCCTTTTTCTTTTTGACGAGGCCTACAATATCTCTCGTTATCCAAGGTTCCTGAAAATTGCCGTATTTATCCTTCTTCCTCACAGGTACATGCCGGTCCTGAATTCCTTTCAACTGACACTTGAAAGCCTCCCACATGTCAGATGTTGATTTGCCCTCAAACATCCGCCCCCAATCTAGGTTCTTCAGTTCCCACCTAATATTGTTATTATTAGCCTTCCCCCAATTTAGCACATTCATCCTAGGACCACTCTTATCCTTGTCCACCAGCACTTTAAAACTTACTGAATTGTGGTCACTGTTCCCGAAATGCTCCTCTACTGAAACTTCTACCACCTGGCCGGGCTCATTCCCCAATACCAGGTCCAGTACTGCCCTTCCCTAGTTGGACTGTCTACATATTGTTGAAGGAAGCCCTCCTGGATGCTCCTTACAAACTCTGCCCCGTCTAAGCCCCTGGCACTAAGTGAGTCCCAGTCAATATTGGGGAAGTTGAAGTCTCCCATCACCACAACCCTGTTGTTTTTACTCTTTTCCAAAATCTGTCTACCTATCTGCTCCTCTATCTCCCGCTGGCTGTTGGGAGGCCTGTAGTAAACCCCCAACATTGTGACTGCACCCTTCTTATTCCTGATCTCTACCCATATAGCCTCACTGCCCTCTGAGGTGTCCTCCCGTAGTACAGCTGTGATATCCTCCCTAACCAGTAGCGCAACTCCGCCACCCCTTTTACATCTCCCTCTATCCCGCCTGAAACATCTAAACCCTGGAACGTTTAGCTGCCAATCCTGCCCTTCCCTCAACCAGATCTCTGTAATGGCAACAACATCATAGTTCCAAGTACTGATCCAAGCACTAAGTTCATCTGCCTTACCCGTAATACTTCTTGCATTAAAACATATGCACTTCAGGCCACCAGACCCGCTGTGTTCAGCAACTTCACCCTGACTGCTCTGCCTCAGAGCCATACTGGCCCTATTCCCTAGTTCTCCCTCAATGCTCTCACCTTCTGACCTATTGCTCCTGTGCCCATATATATATATATCTAACAGGTGATTGACCTCTATAATGTACTAAATGGCCTATTGATTCCAGATACAGAATATGGTCGAGCAATGTTTCTGCAGTATAAAATACTGCATTGCTCATGGGACCGTTGGGTGTTTGCCCTTTATACTTGAAAGCTTTCCTTCTTATATGGAAATAGTAAATAAAATGAAGGACAAAATAAATATTTCTTTAGTACTGGGGGCAGGGGCACATCCACAAGTGACTTACAACAACAATATCTTATATTTATATGGTGCCTTTAATGTAACAAAAGGTCTTAAGATACTTTATGTGAACATTATAACACAAAATGTGACACTTGAGTTACATAAGAAGATATTAGGTCAGAAGACCAAAAGCTTGTTTAAAGAAGCAGGTTTTAAGCCTAAATGGAGGAAAGCAGGGAGAGAGGTGGAGGGCTTCAATTAGAAGATTCTGGAGGTTAGGGCCTGGGAAAATGAAGGCACAGCCATCAGTGGTGGATCAATTAAAATCAGGGGTGCTCAAAGGGCCAGAATTGGACGCGTGCAGGTATCTCTAAGAGTTGTGGGGCTGGACACGAGAGAGATAAGGAGTGTGGTCATGGAAGGATTTGAAAACACAGTTGAGAATTTTAAAATCAGGACATTTGATTTGAGAGTCAATGTAGGTCGGGAGCACAGGATTGCTGGGAATGGGACTTGGTGTAAGATGGAGGCAGCAGAGTTTTATTTGATCTCAGGTTTATGGACGGTAAAATGTGGGAGGCCAGTCAGGAGTACATTGAAAGGGTCAAGTGTGGAGATAACTGATGGCATGAATGAGGGTTTCAACAGCATATGAGGTGAGAGAATAAAGTCAGGGGATGTTACTGAGGTGAAAATAAGCAATCTCAGTGAAGGCGCAAATATGAGGTGCGAGCTCCTCCCGGGGTCAAATGAGACATCAAGGTTGCAAACAGACGGGGTTAATCTCAGACTGTTGCCAGGGGAGGAATAGAGCCATTATGTCATGTCATAGCATCATGGTTTAGTTCAGTTGGCTGGATGTCTGGTTTGAGATGCAGAGTGAGGCTAACAACGTGATTCAATTCCTGTACTGGCAGAGGTTATTCATGAAGGCCTCATCTTCTCACCCTTGCCCCTCACCTGAGATGTGGTGACCCTCCGGTTTAATCACAATCAGTCAGCTCTTCCCCTCAAAGGGGAGAGCAGCCTATGGTGATCTGGGGCAACTTTACTTTTACTTTAGAGTCATTAGCCGGGAATTAATTTTGGAACAAGGACCAAAAACAATGGCTTCAGTTTTCCCAAGAATTAATTGGGGGAACAATTCAACCCACTGATTCAATGACTACCAAAGTGTCGATGGGCTGTAAGAAGAAATATCAACAGGTTTGCTTTCTGTACCATCCACAGCACCAACCCAAAAGGACAGCATTGCAGCATGTGTGAAAAGAGGTGCAGTCAGCTATCAGGTCATAGTTGTTACTACGTGTGCCAGTGTTAAGTTGAGAGGTAGTTTCAAGTGTCTTTGTAGCAGATGGCACAAATTTGCGATCGGCTTTCTCATTATCTGGACCACCATGAAAACAGTTCTCCTCCGGAATTGCCAAGTTATGTGCTGGGAATTGGGTGAGTGTGGTTGATCAGGAGTCACAGCTTGTTGATCACCTTGACATGCCTTCTTTCATGCAGTGCCAACGGAAGTATAACATGCTTCTGAGGAAATATCCAAAAATGACGATTAGTCAGGAATTCATATACTTTAATTGAGCTGTTAGAACCTTTGGCTCAGATTGCTTTGGGAATAATAGACTTTCTGTCTTACTCACCTGCCGAACTTAGCTATTTAATGTACTGTCTACAGATGTGTATGTGTAGGTACTGGCAGGTGAGTACAGAGCACCTATCTTAGACACTGCACTATTTGCCAGAATTCTTTGAATCCCTTTTTCTTTTTCATCCACAGCCACAGATAGTGTAATACCAATTAATATCAGTATAGTGCAGTCGGGAACAAAAACAATCCGCCAAGAACCAAGTTCAAGTAAGAACCAAAGCACAAAATAAAACAAATAAATCGGTGAAACACAATAAGATGATAGAATGTTCATTGGGGGTGGGGCAGGGCAGGGAAATAAAATGGCTGGTTGCTGATTGGATGCTTGTTATACATCCTGCCAGCTTTTCTTTATCATTAACATTAACAGATGGGAACTCGGGCAGAAGTGCAGTGGGAGGATGATTCACCACCATGTATATTGTGCCCCTGCTAGAATTGAATTTCACCCGCACTCACTTTCACATTATGTTAATGATGCCCGTAGAGATCAATAAAAAGAAATTCGAACCTCTAGTGAATGACAGAATTGACATCACCACAGGATTTCAAGTTTCAAGACCTTTTCTGTAACAAACAAACTAAAAGCAATATTTATTAAATGCTATTTCAGAGGCAGCTTGTACTATGAATTACGGAAAAGATCTCCCATTTATATCTTACAGCAACTGAAAATCCCACCTGCCATGGTTATACTTGACCCTGTCCATTAAGTGGGCATTTAATTCTCCAGGAACCAAGCTCAAGCTATTCTCAGCTCATTTTTTCTTTTCCAGCCAGATAACTTTGACTTCCCAACTTGGTTTACATGGTATGGGATGAATTGGAGATCCCTCCCACTAATTAAAGTTAGGTGCATCTCCAGCTTCATTTAAACCTTCACAAACTTGATCTTAATACAAGCGCGAGTTTCCACTTACATCCTACATAAGAACAAAGAACAATGCAGCACAGGAACAGGTCCTTTGGCCCTCCAAGCCTGCACTCACCATGGTACCTGCCTAAACTAAAACCATCTGCACTTACGGAGTTCGGATCCTTCCATTCCCATCTTATTCATATATTTGTCCAGATGCCCCTTAAATGCCAGTCCAAAAAATTCTTCTTCTCTGTTATTACTCCAACAAACAATGATATTTCATCACTGGAGACTGTGTCTTCGACTGTGCTGATTGATCTGGGGTTGAGCTTCGAGTAACAATTCTGAGCGAAGTGATTTTTTTCCTTTGCACCTGGAACAAAACTTTCCAAACGCTGGACACTGCCTTAATTTGTGCCTTTGACCACATCTTTTACACAGAAATACTTAATCCTGACCTTTAACCCGTTTGTAGGTGTGTGAGGAGCTACAGGAGCTTTCCCACCTTTTTTTTGACGTTTCCTGCCTTTCTGGAAAAAGGGCAGCAACCGGAGTACTTTCCTCCAAGAAGACGCCGCCCTTACTGAGAAACATTTCAGAATGCTGTGCTGCTAGATCGTGAGCCTGACAAATCTTAACTGTTTGTTCCAAGGACAGCTCCGATTCCCTCAGCAACCGTTCCCTCAGCTTATTTTCATTGATATCAAACACAATTTGGTCCCAAATCATGAAAGATTACAGCACAGATAAATTACAGGTTTTAGCTTTTAACTCTAAATCTATGGACTCTTCTGTCTTCTGTAAATGTGATCTGAACGCATAGCATTCGTTCATAAATTTCATTGTTTCTGTGGGTGCCATGTGCATCAAATCTTCAAATTACTTTGTTAAAATTTTTACTTTCTTCATTGTTTGCAAATTTAAACATATTAAACACAGCAACCGCACCTGCCGCTGTGAGGTGCATCGCTACCTTATGCAAATCTGATTGATCTCCTAAATTTACTGCAGTAAGAAACAGATTAAATTGTTGTATGAACACACGCCAGTTGCTGTCCACATTACCATGAAATCTGAGACTCATTGGTGGCTTCAACGACTCCATTCTGTTAATTCTTACAGTCTGCAAAATCTTCAAATCTCTGTGCACCTTGTGGCAGGGTGATAGTTTTCTTCTCAGTGTTTAATACCATCCAACCCTGGTACCATGTAATGTTCTTGTTGGATGGCCTGATTTATATCACTAGAACACTAGTAGCTGAAGCTATAAACTATTTATTAGCATTAACTGTGGGTCAGATACATACAAAACAACAGATGAATAACAATATTAACATGTAGAAGCAACCTTGGGGCTGCACATTGGTACAGTGATTAGCACTGTTGGCTCCAGGGTCCCAGGTTCAATTCCGGCCTCGGGTGACTGTCTGTGTAGAGTTTACACTTTCTCTCCATGTCTGCATGGGTTTCCTCCGGGTTCTTCGGTTTCCTCCCGCAGTCCAAAGACGTGCAGGTTAAGTGGATTGGCCATGCTAAACTGCCCCTTCATTTCCAAAAGGTTAGGTGGGGTTACAGGGTAGGCTGGAAATGTAGGGTGCTGTTTCCAAGGGATTCTATGAACCTCTCTCCCTCGTTCCCTAGTCAATCTGAGGTCAAGTGACTCTAACATTCACTGATATACTAATGGGACTCCTAGTCAGTCAGTGAATTACAACACAACCATGATATCACTATACCTTTCATTCCTCTATTTTACACTAAATTAAAGAGACAGTCCCAAAACATAATAACCCACTTTGTATTTGTAACAATTATCAGGTCCTTTAAGAAAACTTTGATATATTAAGCACAGTCCAGAAATTCTGGATGGTCTGTCACTTAAGTATGAGGATGTCAGGCAATGGTATTTCAGATCTTCTAGTCTCCAAATTCACAATGAAATTCAGCCACATCCTGTTGTAATGGATCATCCCCAATTTTACTGCTTCCAGAAATGGTGATGAAGTGATAAATCGGTCAAAATCTAACATAATGGATTTGGGCTCTTATTTCTATGTTTGAGTTTGCCTGATTTATACCTATAAATTGGATCATGAAATCCATATTATCTGTAGTAATGTTGAAATGCAATTTAATTTTTATCAAAAACCACTGATGGGGGATCACGAAATGTGATCACGGGAGTTGCTGTGTGTTCATGAGCTCCTATTCTGCTCATCTTTCAATCATTGCTTTTATCCTTGGGCACATCTCTTTTTTTGTCTTTTCTTGGTTCCATCGTTTATGTTATGTACTGAGAGTTGTTCATCGATGTTTGAATACTAATGAGTCAAAATGAAAGACTTTAATCCTCGTTGATTCGTGGCGGCTCGAAGGAGTTGGACTGGGACCCTGTCTTTGGTGGCGCAGCTGCTTTGGATAGGATACACACCCTGACAGTATGGTGTTCACTGGCAGATGATGGCTGCTCGCGATTAAGTTAATCTGTATGTCTTAGTTCCTCGGTACAGGACATCAAAGCCCAACTTGAAAAGTCTTTGTGGAGACAATAATGGCACACAAGGTTCTTGTGACAGAGAGAGCATTATCTTTGGTGGAACCTCACCTTGCACGGTTGGGTTCCTGTTGCATGGCCTGTCATCCATCCTGAGGGACTTTGGTGAGGATGAGCTCCAGTATAGAGCTCTGTTGAGCCTGGTGTCTCTGGTGAGATGGTGGAGAGGTTCCCAACTGAGTTTGAGAACTGGCTGCCATGTTTTGAGCCTCAACCTGGAGGGCAGACAGCTCAGATTCGATAGAGCACATTTAACCCTGACTCCAAGGCCTGGGTTAGAACTATAGAATTCCTACAGTGGCGAAGGATGCCATTGAGCCCTTCGAGCCTGCATAAACCCTCTGAAAGAGCACCCGACCTAGGTTCACTTCCCCACCCTATACGTACCCCACCTGACCTGCACATCTTTGGACACTAAGGGGCAATTTGGCATGTTCAATCCACATAACCTGCACATCTGTTGACTGTGGGAGGAAACCGGAGTACTCAAAGAAAATCCATGCAGACACAGAGAGAAAGTCCAAACTCCACACACAAGTCACCTAAAGCCTGAATTGAACCCGGGTCCTTGGCACGTGAGGCAGCAGTGCTAACCACTGTGCCACCATGCTGGGTTGGGTTGACCTTCCAACCTCTGGTTCTGTGTGGTCTTGTTCCCGATGTTGGTCGAGAGATGTTGGCATTGCCTGAACCGGCCGAGCCCACCCCTCCCGTGAGCGTTGACCACTTCGACTTGGTCAAGTTGGCATGTTCGAAGTATTGAAGCTCGTGTTCTGCTCGTTGGAAGATCCTGAAGAGTGCCCTATGTTTCAAATCCTGCTTTATCCTGGATGTCTACTTTCTTCAAGCGCTAGCGGAGTGGTCTTTATCCTGATGACCTCAGTTGTTATCCTGAACCGGACTCCCTGATAATCATGATGTTTTCTGTTAATGTTGTCATTTTATTTGCCTGCAGAGAAGGAAATATTTTGGGAGTGATGTCCTGTACCGTTAGCTATCCTGAATTATTACATATAGAAAACATACGTAGAAAATAGAAGCAGGAGGTGGCCATTTGGCCCTTTGAGCTTGCTCAATACCCTGATCCCACTTTCCCCCCCCCCCCCATATCCATTAACCCCTTTAACCCCAAGTGCTGTACCTAATTCCTTCTTGAAATTATACAGTTTTCGCCAACTACATTTTGTGGTAGTGAATTCCACAGACTCACCACTCTCTGAGCGAAGACATTTTTCCTCACCTCAAACTATGACCCCTAGTTAAGCTCTACCCTCAAGTTCTAGTTTCTCTTACTAGTGGAAACTTCTGCACTCCCCCATCATCAGGAACATACTTTCTGAATCTACCTGATTTTAATCATGTTGGAATTGTATGAGTTTCTGCCCTCGGATGCTAGTCTCTCCTACTAGTGGAAACATCCTCTCCTCGTCCACTCTATTTAGACCTCTCAGTATTCTATAAGTTTCAATGAGATTTCCCTCATTCTTCTAAACTCCAGCGAGTACAGACCCAGAGTCCTAAACCTCACATGACAAGCCCATCATCCCAGGGATCACTCTTGTGAACCTCCTCTGGACCCCCTCAAAGGCCAGCACATCCTTCCTTACATACGGGGCCCAAAACTGCTCACAATATTCCAAACAGGGTCTGGTCATGGCCTTATACCGCCTCAACAGTGCATCCCTGCTCTTGTATTCTAGCCCTATTGAAATGAATGCTGACATTGCATTTGCCTTCCTAACTGCCAACTGAACCTGCACATTAACCTAAAGAGAATCTCGAACAAGGACTCCCAAGTTCCTTTGTTCTTCTGATTTCCTAAGCATTTCCCCATTTAGAAAATAGTCTATGCATCCATTTCTTCTTGCAAAGTGCATAACCTCACACTTTACCACATT
Organism: Scyliorhinus torazame; assembly: GCF_047496885.1. NCBI lineage: Eukaryota > Metazoa > Chordata > Chondrichthyes > Carcharhiniformes > Scyliorhinidae > Scyliorhinus > Scyliorhinus torazame. Next base: position 134,960,938 of record NC_092717.1, read on the forward strand.
GTATTCCATCTGCCACTTCTTTGCCCGCTCTCCTAGCCTGTCCAAGTCCTTCTGCAGCCCCCCCTGCATCCTCAAACTATCTGTCCCTCTCCAGATCTTTGAAAGACCTTCAGATCTTAGCATCATCTTCAAACTTAGCAACAATGCCCTCAGTTCCTTCTTCCAGATCGTTAATGTATATCATGAATAGTTGCATGAACAGACCCCTGAGGCACACCACTAGTCATTGGCTGGCATCCTGAAAAAGACTCTCTGCTTTCTACCAGTCAGCCAATCCTCTATCCATGTCAGTACCTTGCACCTAACACTCTGGGCTCTTATTTTATTTAGCAGCCTCCTCTATGGCACCTTGTTAAAGGCCTTCTGGAAATCCAAATAGATCACATCCACTGGCTCTCTTTGGTCTAACTTCCTCATTACCTCCTCAAATAATTCTAACAGATTTGGTTCTGACAGATTAAGCTGAATATTGATTGTGGGATTTGTGCACAGTTTCTTTATCCTAATATATTCTTCAGGTTCAAATGAGCAGAGCCGGAGAGGGTTAAGGGGTGGAGGGTGTGGATGGTAAGATTAGTTCTGTCCTCGCTATGTTCGAGGGAGTTCCCCAGAGTCAGGCCTACTTTTTTGGATGTGCCTTTTCCTCCTTCAGGCCCAGGCAGACTGTGTATTACGCTGCTGAGGACTGGGGTTTGTTGGACTCCCCTTTAGAGGGGAGTCGGTTTTTCTCCTGTTGCGGGTCTCCTTCTTTGACAGTTATTATTGCTGTCAGAGCTTTTGTGAGTGAGACCGATCTAAATACCCTTTATGTTTCGTGGCAGATGGTCTATTTGGTGGAGTCATCCCTCAAAGGGGGTTTTTCTTAGGTGTCGTGCCTTGTACATGACCAGACTGGCTTAGCTTCAGAGAGGTTTAAGAATAGGGGTGTCATGTTCTTGGGACCAGTTCTCCAATCCTTTTTTTCTTGTGGCGGTGCTGGGCTTGACCAGGCCCGGCATCGCAGTCAGTAATTTGTTGCTCCTCCGGTGGAGGCATCTCGCTTGGGAGTGCCGTGGGGGATCTGATGTGGGTGGTCTACATCTGGAGAGGTGTGGAATTGGGATAGGCCAGAAGGTTGTGTCCAGTTATCATCCTTAGTCAATTCCTCTTGAGAATTGGATTGGGGCCCACGTGGCGGTTGGTTGGCTGGTTCTCATCTAGTCGCAATATTGTAGATCCACGGAGTTAGCTCTGAAAGTTCTTGCTCTTCTCCTTCAGTCTTCTTCTGACTTTGAGAGGTGTTAGGGGCATTGCTTTCATTTTTTTAAGTAATGGTGCTCTTGCAAGCTAGTTGTGGTGGTGTTGGAAGGTGGGCCTTGGCAACATGGACAAACAGATACGGATTTACGTTGGCTATGGGGTGGCCAGTTCTCTTTCTTTTTGGAAAGCTTTGGTTGTTGGTGAGGTCCTGAAATTCTGGGAGGTTGGAGGGCACGTGGGGCAGGTCGGTCCTCCCTCCCAGGGCGCTCCCAGTCTGGGGGCCGCTCTGATGGCCCATGCATTCTGGAATGTGGCTTCCCCCATTTTGTTTTTCCTCAACTGGAATCTGACTATATTCCTTTTGGCTCTTGGCCCCACGATATCCTGTTGCCCTTTTGGAGGCGATGCTGGTGCTGATAGTTCGAAGCTCGGTTACTTGTTTTTGGCTCTTGTTCTTTCTCTCTTTTTACTCCTTCTCTGGAAGCCCCTAGGCGGTGTATTGTGGTTTGGTTGTGCCCAGTTCTCTCTTTGTCTTTGTCCTTGTCTTTTGCCATCTCAAAGGTCTAGGATGGCTACCTTTTCCGGTCTGGGTCTGTGGAAGAATTTAAATTGTGCTGTAAAATATTATTGATTTCCCTCAGCACTCGAATTCTCGAGAAATTGTTTTCTTTTTATGTAATTTTGTTTTGTAGCTATCAGTGTGATGTCTAAAATAAAATAAATAATCTTTATTGTCACAAGTAGGCTTACAAAACACTGCAGTGAAGTTACTGTGAAAAGCCCCTAGTTGCCACATTCCGGCACCTGTTCGGGTACATGGAGAGATAATTCAGAATGCCCAAATTACGTAACAGCACGGGACTTGTGGGGGGAAACTGGAGCACCCGGAGGAAACCCACGCAGACACAGGGAAAACGTGCAGACTCCGCACAACAGTGACCCAAGCCGGGAATCGAACCTGGGACCCAGGCGCTGTGAGGCAACAGTGCTAACCACTGTGCTACCTTGCCGCAGGTTTATAACATTGCCTGTATCCTGTTTGGGTGCAGACGGGTTATTTATTTATGGAGGGAGCTCTTGGGGATTTTGTCCCTGACTCATCCGATCTTATTGTGCCCTGATTCATCTGACCTTATTGTTCTTAACTTTGTTATGACCATTGTTTTGTGCTGTACCTGCTGTACATTGACTGATAGCTATCTTTTTTCTTTTGTTTGTTTCATGCAGATTTTTGAAAAAATTTAAAATTCCAATCAATAAACATTTTTTTTTTTAACCCACTGATAAACAAACCTACTTTGAAAAGTTTTGCATGTGCCTGATTACAACATCCTGTTTGGGAAAAAAGATTATTCCAAAGGTCTGTGAATTATAGAATTTGCATTCAAAGAGACACTTATATTAAACATTCATAAACATAGCAAGAAACGCCTGCTGAGGAGGTACTGCAGTCCTATTATAGTTATAGACACTGTGCTCTTACTAACTCATGGTTGATTGATTATGTTTTGGATAAATGTCACAAAACAGTGAGAGACCTGAAAAGATGTTAGCTTTTTAAAGTTCTAAAAGACTTTGTAAATCTTAATCTTGAACTCTGATTTCACCCTCACCACCCCCATGTATTTTAATATCCTTTGCAGCAATTTGATCCACAGAAGATAAGATTAACAAGGAAGATATCATTTCACAGTGTAGAATGTTAAAATTAGAGGCTGAGGTATGCAGATGCAAGTTTTGACAGCTTATTGAATTGCCCTATGTTCAACACACAGGTCAGCCTGGAGACTTTGATGCACTGTTTCATACTTATGTCGTGACGAGAGCTCCTGAAGCGATAGTAATGAAGGATTCTTGATAATGTGTGACTGCAGCATTGATTAGACAGCTGCATATTGCAATCTTGTTTTACCATGTTAATCATCAGAGAATGATACTCGGCTTCGATATTTGATCCCTGCTTCATTTGTCACCACTGACAGAGTTTCAGATTGTTCCTACGCTTTGCTCATATTCTGGTATTCAGATCCATATAATGAGATGGAGATACACTTTGCCTGAAAACTGGGCAGTCAGCATTTTTGAACCTTCCCTGGATGTGAGATGAAGCTGCATAGGCCTGGAGTCTCAGTCCAACAGGGAGGCAAAAGAAACACCCTATAATCAGGCCTCGGGTCTCATTAAAAGGCAGGCCACTTGCCAAGCTGGCAGAAACTCAAAGGTAAGTTCCATGGCGGAAGCAGAATGTGAGGACAGCCAATTGGAGGCTGACAGTGGTCTTTGGGAACACTGTGCATTTAAAAGGAGGATTCTGCCCCCTCCTGGGTCTACATCAAATTCTAAAAAGCTAATTTCTTTAGTGGCAGCCACTTTCAAATCTCATTCTTCTTTTGAAAAAAGAGAGCAACCTCATTTTATTGCAGAAGTATTTTTTTGATGGTTTAAAGGCTGGTGCTGAAACAAGTTGATCCCAGACCTAATAGGCTTTCCTTTTGGAATTGAGTTGACTCAGAAACTGAAGACAAATTGCACCGCGCAGCCCAACTTACTAGAAGGAGCAATAAGGGGAAGGGGTGAAGGCCAAAACAGCTGCGAAAATTCAGCAGGCCAGGCAGAAAACAAATTTAAGAGGCAGAAACCCGCTGGCAGGATCTTCTGGTCCGCCAAAGCTTTTCAACTGCTTGCCCGACTCGGTGATACGACGAGGTTGTTAACCTTGCGAAAGGCCTCTTGTGAGATTTGCGAGGAAGTCCTTGCGAGATCTAAACAAACCTCTCCATTCACAACAAAAACTTCCCATTCACCAACAACCCCCTCATTCAGCACTAACTCTCCCCATTCACCATCAAACTTCTCTATTCGCCACCAGCCCCCCATTCACCACCATCTTCCCCATTCACTACCAAACCTCCTCATTCACCATAAAATCCCCACATTCACCACCAACCCCCTCCCCTGTTCACGAATAAACCCCCCCCCATTCAAACAAAACCTCTCCATTCACCACCAAACCTCCCCATTCACCACTAAACCTCCCCATTCACCACTAAACCTCCCCATTCACCAACATACCCCCCATTCACACCAATCCACCCCATTCCTGGGGCATTGGAACCGGTTCTGGGGGAGGAGGGACCAGTACAAACCGGACGGTCTGCACCTGGGCAGGACTGGAACCGATGTCCTAGTCGGGGGGTTTGCTCTAGCTGTTGGGGAGAGTTTAAACTAATGTGGCAGGGGGATGGGAACCGATGCAGGAAGTTGGAAGGTAGTAAAACAGGGACAGAAACATAAGGCAGTAAGGGGGAAAGTGTAAGGCAGAGAAGCCATAGTCAAAAATCAAAAAGGGCGACAGTACAAGGTACAGTGACTGAGGGTAGCTCAATGAATAGGACCAGGAATACTAAAAGGAATAAAACGGCAAGTGAAAATATTGATGGTAAGCGACGCGGCAGGTTGTTACATGAAGATATGGGTTCAACGACAAGGAAAATTAGGAGAAAGGTTAAGAGGAAATATAACTTAGGAGAGGTTACTGATCGAGGTGTTAAGATTCAGAACAGAGGTAAAAACGCCAACATAAGTGTACTGTACCTGAATGCTCGTAGTATTCGGAATAAGGTAAATGAGTTGATGGCGCAAATCATCGTGAATGACTATGATTTAGTGGTCATTACTGAAACATGGTTAAAGGACGGTCACGACGGGGAGTTAAATATTCAAGGGTATCAAACTATTTGGAAGGACAGAGTGGATGGTAAGGGAGGTGGTGTAGCTCTGTTATTTAAGGGTGACATCCGGGCAACAGTAAGGGATGACATCGGTGCTATGGAGGATAAGGTTGAATCCATTTGGGTGGAAATCAGGAATAGTAAGGCGAAAAAGTCACTGATAGGAGTAGTCTATAGGCCACCAAATAGTAACCTTATGGTGGGGCAGGCAATAAACAAAGAAATAACTGACGCATGTAGAAATGGTACAGCAGTTATCATGGGGGATTTTAATCTACATGTCGATTGGTTTAACCAGGTTGGTCAAGGCAGCCTTGAGGAGGAGTTTATAGAATGTATCTGCGATAGTTTCCTGGAACAGTATGTAATGGAACCTACGAGGGAACATGTGGTCCTAGATCTGGTCCTGTGTAATGAGACAGGATTGATTAATGATCTCATAGTTAGGGATCCTCTTGGAAGGAGCGATCACAATATGGTGGAATTTAAAATACAGATGGAGGGTGAGAAGGTAAAATCAAACACTAGTGTTTTGTGCTTAAACAAAGGAGATTACAATGGGATGAGAGAAGAACTAGCTAAGGTAGACTGGGAGCAAAGACTTTATGGTGAAACAGTTGAGGAACATTGGAGAACCTTCCAAGCAATTTTTCACAGTGCTCAGCAAAGGTTTATTTCAACAAAAAGGAAGGACGGTAGAAAGAGGGAAAATCGACCGTGGATATCTAAGGAAATAAGGGAGAGTATCAAATTGAAGGAAAAAGCATACAAAGTAGCAAAGATTAGTGGGAGATTAGAGGACTGGGAAATCTTTAGGGGCCAACAGATAGCTACTAAAAAAGCTATAAAGAAGAGTAAGATAGATTATGAGAGTAAACTTGCTCAGAATATAAAAACAGATAGTAAAAGTTTCTACAAATATATAAAACAAAAAAGAGTGGCTAAGGTAAATATTGGTCCTTTAGAGGATGAGAAGGGAGATTTAATAATGGGAGATGAGGAAATGGCTGAGGAACTGAAAAGGTTTTTTGGGTCGGTCTTCACAGTGGAAGACACAAATAACATGCCAGTGACTGATGGAAATGAGGCTATGACAGGTGAGGACCTTGAGAGGATTGTTATCACCAAGGAGGTAGTGATGGGCAAGCTAATGGGGCTAAAGGTAGACAAGTCTCCTGGCCTTGATGGAATGCATCCCAGAGTGCTAAAAGAGATGGCTAGGGAAATTGCAAATGCACTAGTGATAATTTACCAAAATTCACTAGACTCTGGGGTGGCCCCGGCGGATTGGAAATTAGCAAACGTGACACCACTGTTTAAAAAAGGAGGTAGGCAGAAAGTGGGTAATTATAGGCCAGTGAGCTTAACTTCGGTAGGAGGAAAGATGCTGGAATCTATCATCAAGGAAGAAATAGCGAGGCATCTGGATGCAAATTGTCCCATTGGGCAGACGCAGCATGGGTTCATAAAGGGCAGGTCGTGCCTAACTCGTAATCACTGCCTAAAGGGCAGCACGGTAGCATTGTGGATAGTCCCAGGTTCAATTCCGGCTTGGGTCACTGTCTGTGCGGAGTCTGTACATCCTCTGTGTGTGCGTGGGTTTCCTCTGGGTGCTCCGGTTTTCTCCCACAGTCCAAAGATATTCGGGTTAGGTGGATTGGCCATGATAAATTGCCCTTAGTGTCCAAAATTTCCCTTCGTGTTGGGTGGGGTTACTGGGTTATAGGTGCTCTTTCCAAGAGCCGGTGCAGACTCGATGGGCCAAATGGCCTCCTTCTGCACTGTAAATTCTATGATAACTAATTTAGTGTAATTCTTTGAGGAAATTACCAGTGCGGTAGATAACGGGGAGCCAATGGATGTGGTATATCTGGATTTCCAGAAAGCCTTTGACAAGACGCCACACAAAAGGTTGCTGCATAAGATAAAGATGCATGGCATTAAGGGGAAAGTAGTAGCATGGATAGAGGATTGGTTAATTAATAGAAAGCAAAGAGTGGGGATTAATGGGTGTTTCGCTGGTTGGCAATCAGTAGCTAGTGGTGTCTCTCAGGGATCAGTGTTGGGCCCACAACTGTTCACAATTTACATAGACGATTTGGAGTTGGGTAGACGATTTGGAGTTGGGGACCAAGGGCAATGTGTCCAAGTTTGCAGACGACACTAAGATAAGTGGTAAAGCAAAAAGTGCAGAGGATACTGGAAGTCTGCAGAGGGATTTGGATAGGCTAAGTGAATGAGCTAGGGTCTGGCAGATGGAATACAATGTTCACAAATGTGAGGTTATCCATTTTGGTAGGAATAACAGCAAAAGGGATTATTATTTAAATAATAACATATTAAAACATGCTGCTGTGCAGAGAGACCTGGGTGTGCTAGTGCATGAGTCGCAAAAAGTTGGTTTACAGATGCAACAGGTGATTAAGAAGACAAATGGAATGTTGTCCTTCATTGGTAAGGGGATTGAATTTAAGACTACGGAGGTTATGCTGCAATTGTATAAGGTGTTAGTGAGGCCACATCTGGAGTATGTGTTCAGTTTTGGTCTCCTTATTTGAGAAAGGGCGTACTGGCACTGGAGGGTGTGCAGAGGAGATTCACTAGGTTAATCCCAGAGCTGAAAGGGTTGGATTACGAGGAGAGGTTGAGTAGACTGGGACTGTACTCGTTAGAATTTAGAAGGATGAGGGGGGATCTTGTAGAAACATATAAAATTATGAAGGAAATAGATAGGATAGATGCGGGCAGGTTGTTTCCACTGGCGGGTGAAAGCAGAACTAGGGGGCATAGCCTCAAAATAAGGGGAAGTAGATTTAGGACTGAGTTTAGGAGTAACTTCTTCACCCAAAGGGTTGTGAATCTATGGAATTCCTTGCCCAGTGAAGCAGTAGAGGCTCCTTCATTAAATGTTTTTAAGATAAAGATAGATATTTTTTGAATAATAAAAGGATTAAGGGTTATGGTGTTCAGGCCGGAAAGTGGAGCTGAGTCCACAAAAGATCAGCCATGATCTCATTGAATGGTGGAGCAGGCTCGAGGGGCCAGGTGGCCTACTCCTACTCCTAGTTCTTATGTTCTTAACCACCAAACATCTCTGTTCACCACCAACCCCCTCATACACCACCATCTTCCCCATTCACCACCAACTTCTTCATTCTCCACCAAACCTCCTCATTCACCACCAACAACCCCCCCCCAATCAAACCAAACCTTCCAATTCACCACCACACTCCCCATTCACACCTAACCTCCCTTTTCACACCAACCCCCCCTTCACCACCAAACACCCCATTCACCACCAAACCCTCTCATTCACCACCAAACCCTCTCATTCACCACCAACACCCCCATTCACCACCAAACCCTCTCATTCACCACCAAACTCCCATTCATCATCACAACCCTCATTCACACCACACATGATCCTTACCATTTCTGTACCACTGACAATCATGTTTTCTTGTTTTCCACACACAAAGATAAAAGCAACCAGAAAATGCACATTAACATCCAAATTCATAAATTCAAATATTACGGTCTGCAAACATAAATAAGCTGATCTCCTTTGTGCATTCCATCACTGCTTCTTCTATGTGCCTTTGGCTCTCTCAGTTCTCCTATGGTGTTTCTCCAGTAACTGCAGCATTCAGTTGAGAAGACTGCAGATGGCATTGTGGGATAGACTGGGCAGATCTAGGCCTTGAAAGGTTGGCTTCAGATTGCAAGATCTTGATTTGGCCTGCAGCATTCTAGGTAAGCTGTCTGATGGGCAACAACAAGGGGGTTTGAGGAAGAGCAGGACCGGAGGACAAATGCCGTCATGCAAAGAGGTTTGATATTCAATAGTGCCATTGTCACTCTGTCAAAGGGCGCCTTCCCAATTTTGCAGAACAGAATAATTGGCTGCTATGTAACCCTGCAAGTAACCTTGAGCACTCATATTCACAGGCATGTTGGCAGCAATCTAAATGCATGGCAACAAGCTGCACTTGCACGATTTCAGTCTGAGCTTCCACCTCAGCATTGAGATGATGGGCGGCTTCTATTTAAATTTTTTTAAAAAATCCAATTAAGGGGCAATTTAGCATGATCAATCCACCTACCCTACACATCTTTGGGTTGTGGGGGTGAGATTTACGCAGACACGGGGAGAATGTGAAAACCCCAGATGGACGGTGACCTGGGGCCGGGATCGAACTCTGATCCCCAGTGCCTTGAAGCAGCAGTGTTAACCAATGCTTCACCATGCTTCCCATGATGGGTGATGTCTGACAGGTTGCAATGGAAGCTGAAACAATGGCCATCCGGCTCTACATCACATTAGGTCTACAAGTCTCCTTATAGAGTTGGCCACCACTTCTACACTGGAAAGGATGTACACTGGCAACTATTCAACTCTGACAGTCACACCATCTAAATAGATTACACAACACACACTAACTGCGCTCTTGCAGGCAATAGCAAAGAACTGCAGGAGAAAAAATATTCCTGGATGCAGGGGGTAGACTGTGCTGACTATTATGGGTGCGGGCATCTTTGGGGTCATGGTCACTGAGGTTAATGAAACATTTAATGATGACAATATTCATGTACCTTATCCTCCATCGCTCATAACACTTCTCTCTCACTTCCCTAACTGCCTCTCATAACCCCGGACTTGTCTATCAAAATCTGCCTAACCCAGCTTTGAATAAATTCAATGACCCAGCCTTCACTGCTCTCTGGGAACTTAATTCCTCAGACTAATGAACCATAGAGAAAAACTTTCTCCTCTTCTCAGCCTTAAAAAGGAGACCTCTTGTCCTTGAATTGTGTCCATTCGGTCTAGTCTCCCCCACAAGTGGAAACATCCTCCCAGTAATGAACCTGTCAACTCCCCTCAGGATCTTGTATCTTTCAATAAAATCACCTCTCATTCTTCGAAACTCCAATGGGTGTTGGCCCAATCTGTTCAACCTTCTTTCATAGGATAAGCTCTACTATTCCAGGAAGGAGTCGAATGAACCTTCTCTCAACTCCTTCTAACGCAATTATATAATTTTTAAATAAGAGATCAAAACTGTACACAATATTCCAGATGTGTTCTCACCAAGGCCCTGAACAACTAGTGTGAAACTTCTCTACTTTTAAATTCCATTGCCAGTGTAATAAATGCTAATATTCTATTTGCCTGACTAATCACTTGCTACACCTTCAAATTAACTTTTTGTGATTCATGTACCAGGACACCCAAATCCCTCTGTGCCATTGAGTTCTGCAATCTCTCTCCATTTAAATAATATGCTACTTATTTATTCTTCTGCCCAAATTGGGCAAGTTCCCATTTTCCCACATTATACTGCATCTGCCAAGCTTTTGCCCACTCACTTAATGGGCGTCATTCTCCGACCCCCCCCGCCGGGTTGGAGAATCGCCGGGGGCTGCCGTGAATCCCGCCCCCGCCGGTTGCCGAAGTCGCCGGTACCGGATATTCGGCGGGGGTGGGAATCGGGCCGCGCCAGTTGACGGGCCCCCCAGCTCGATTCTCCGGCCCGGATGGGCCGAAGTCCCGCCGATAAATTGCCTGTCCCGCCGGCGTGGATTAAACCACCTTTTGAACGGCAGGACAAGGCGGCGTGGGCGGGCTCCGGCTCGTGGGGGGGGGGCGCGGGGCGATCTGGCCCCGGGGGGGGTGCCCCCACGGTGGCCTGGCCCACGATCGGGGCCCACCGATCCGCGGGCGGGCCTGTGCCGTGGGGGCACTCTTTCCCTTCCGCCTCCGCCACGGTCTCCACCATGGCGGAGGCGGAAGAGACTCCCTCCACTGCGCATGCGCGGGAAACTCAGCTGACGCTCCCGCGCATGCGTCGCCCCGATATGTCATTTCCGCGCCAGCTGGCGGGGCAACAAAAGCCGTTTCCGCCAGCTGGCGGGGCGGAAATCCCTCCGACGTCGGCCCAGCCCCTCAATGTTGGGGCTCGGCCCCCAAAGATGCGGAGCATTCCGCACCTTTGGGGCGGCGCGTTGCCCGTCTGATTGGCGCCGTTTTGGGCGCCATCGGCAGACATCGCGCCGTTTGGGGAGAATTTTGCCCAATATCTCTTTGCTGATATCTCTTTCCAGACTCTCTAACTCTTCTTGACAATTTACTTTCCTAGCTATCTTGGTGTCATCGGCAAACTGGCTATCATCCATTTGATCCCTTCATCCGAATAATTGATGTAGATTGTAAACAGTTGAAACCACAGCACGGATTCGTCTGTCACTCCTTCAGTTACTACTTGCCATTAGAAGAAATACCCATTTATCCCTACTCTCTGCTTCCTGCTTGCTAACTAATCCTTTATCCATGCCAATATGTTACTCCCTAACTAATATCGCTTTAACTAATATCACCAGGAAATGATTATATACCTTCTGGATTAAATCAATGTTACTCAATATTTTTTCAATTCAATTCACTTATTGACCACACACATATTCATTTTGGGTACATTGTGTGTTTGTTAAAAAAACTTAGATGTAAATGAATGATAACAATGAAAGAACGAAATTTACCCCATCACAAAGATCTAACTTAACTAAAATATGTATCAGGAACAATTCCCATATGTTAAAATAATCAATTAATGCTTCTATGCCGAGTGCATATCCTAGACCATACATAAAACTACTGTTAAATGTTTTTATGGAGAAGGTCATAAATGAGTTCAAGGACTGATTAGTCCTGCATCTGAGGGATTGTGGACTTTCCCCTGAACACTTCCAACAGAAATACTGAGGCACATCCTCATCACTCATGGCAATCTTAACTTTTGTCAAAATTCTTTGAGAGCAGATTTTGCCAAGAAAGTCCTTTCTGGTTCAATAATATCCGTACCATTAAAGAGGCTGCTTTCTTAAGACTGCAATACAAGGCGAGACATCCATAAAAGGATAGCATTCTCAATTACAATCTTATGCAAAAGTTTCATGATTGCACAATCTACTCAGAAGAATTTTAATTTTCTGAGGTAGTGTAATCGTGTATATCCCTTGAACACTATCTGTACACTGTTCCCTCCAATTCAACTTATCACCTGGATACTTGTAGTTCACAATTATTTCAATGTCCACAACATGAATCTTCACAAGAGCAATATCATTGACTGACTTTTTCCTAAAGTGCATAATTAGTTCTTTCATCTGTTTTTTGTTTATTTTAAGAGAATTATTATTGTACCATTTTACAAACTTCTCCATCCTGGTCCTGTAGTCTCCCTGTATTATTATGATGGTCAGAGCTGAAAGGATTAATTTGTGCGACTGGCAAAACAGTACTGCTAACATGATGGTACAGAGAGCATTACATGACTAGGAGTCTAGAAGGAGAAATGTCATGGTTTAAGACTGAGTAACACCCGTAATCGTGTAGATCTGTAAAAAGTTATGTTCGTGCAATGTTATTGTTCAGACGGACCATTCCTTAGCCAGTCACAACCAACATGCAACAATAATTTGTGATATCTTTTGAGAACCACAAGTACCGTATCATCTGCATTTTGCAAGGTCATTAATAATTATAATAATAATCTTTATATTTGTCACAAGTAGGCTTACATTAACACTGCAATAAAGTTACTGTGAAAATCCCCTAGTCGCCACACTACGGTGCCTGTTCGGGTACACTGAGGGAGAATTCAGAATGCCCAATTCACCTAACAAGCACGTCTTTCAACTCTAATCAACCATCACAGAGGATATTTATTCATTCATGGGATGTGGACATCACTGGCAAGGTCAGCATTTATTACCCATCCCGAATTGCCCTTCAAAAGGTGGTGGTGAGCCATCTTCTTGAACTGCTGCAGTCCATGTGGTGTAAGTACACCCATTGTACTATTAGAGAAGGAGTTCTAGATTTTGACCCAGTGACAGTGAAGGAATGGTAATATATTTCCAAGTCAGGATGGTGAGTGGCTTGGAGTGGAGCTTCAAGTGGTGGTGCTGCCATCCATCTACTGCCCCTGTCCTTTAAGATGGTAGTGATCTTGGGTTTGGAAGCAGCTGTCGAAACAGCTTTGGTGAGGTGCTGCAGAGCAACTGCCACTGTGCATCGGTGGTGGAGGGAGTGAATGTTTGTGGATGGGATGCCAATCAAGTGGGTTGCTTTGTCCTGGATGGTGTCGAGCTTCTTGGTTGTTGTTGGAGCTGCACTCATCCAGGTAAGGGGAGAGTATCCATCATACTCCTGACTTGTGCCTTGTAGGAGGTGAGTTACTCACCACAGTAAGTTACTCATCACTCATCCACCTAGCCTCTGACCTGTTGTTGCAGCCACCGTTTTTATACGGCTAGTCCAGTTCAGTTTGTGTTCAATGGTAACCTCCTGGACGTGAGAGTGGGGGATTCAGCGATGGTAATGCCTATGAATGTCGAGGGGTGATGTTAAACTTTTTCTTGCTGGGAATGGTCATTACCTGGCACTTGTGTGGCATGAGTCAGCCCAAGCCTGACTATTGTCTTGGTTTAGCTGCATTTGGATGTGGACTGTTTCAGTATCTGAGGAGTCACATATATTGCTGAACATTGTGTAACCATCAGTGAACAGCACCATTGTTGACCTTAATGATGGAAGGAAAATCATTGATGAAGTAGCTAAAGATGGTTGGGCCGAGGACACTCCCCTGAGGAACTCCTGCAGTGCTGTCTTGGAGCTGAGATGATTGATCTTCAAGGACCACAACCATCTTCCTTTGTGCCAGGTATGTTCAGGAGCGAGTTCCAGAATCTTGACCCAGCAACAGTATATTTCCAAGTCAGGATGGCGAGTGGCTTGGAGGGAAAGTTACACGAGGTTTCCATGTGTCTGCTGTCATTGTCCTTCCAGATGTTAGAGGTCATAGGTTTATGTTGTGCTGATGAAAAGCAAAGGTGACACTGCATGGCCCTGAGGGTATCCAATATTTGTTAACATGGGGCCTGAGTAAATCCCAGAAACTAACATTGGTTGGGTCCTGCAGAGAAGGAAATCACTGATCTAAAGTAGAAGAGTAGGATTGGCATCAAGGTTTTTCAATTTTTCTGTAAGCTTGAATGGTTGCATTGTATTAAAACAAAGGTAGTGCAAACATAGTTGCCTAATCTATCCATGTGTTGTTGGATCAATTAGACCATGGTCAGAACAACTTTGTCCATTGACTTATGAGGGTGATAGGCAAGCTGTAACTGATCAGTATGTGAAACAAGAGGATGTAAAAGTCACTTTTTAATGTGCTCAACACACTTCATGATTATTAATATAAGAGCCATAATTTCATTTCACATCAAGGGCCATCATTTCAGTGAATGTTCAAAATAAACTATCTGCAACTACATTGAACTGCAATAAAAACAAACAGCCAAAGCAAGCATTTTGCCACTGGCACACATCACTGAAATAAAACAGAGCAGATTAACCTCTGAGTACTGAATGTCTTTGGAACTTGCATGTTCGTTAATGACTAAAAATGAAGTCTTGTTCACGAGCTACACTTAGGAATGCCGCAGCAGGCTGTAACATGAAGCAACAGAACACAGGTCTGCATTTGTGATTGCCCATACAGAAAGCTCCAGATTTCAATCATGCTACTGTGGGCAGTTGCTAAGTAGAGATCAGGCATTTCCCCTTCAGGAAGTGAAAGAAAAAAATCATAGATCAATCATTCTGTTCTAGAAAGCTGTTTAAGAATTTTCTCTTGCTGCATCGAGCTTGGAATAGCTTTACTTACTTTGCATTTTCTTTGGGAACAACAGTACAATAAGAGGGACCAATTCAGAATTCCTGCCCAGTCAATATTTCAGAGCTGGTCAAGCCTTGAAGCTAGAGTCACAATTTTTCTGTGTGGATTTAGTTTAAACACTTTCCATCTACTAGAAACCATTGGAATGCAAAAGGCAGAGTTAAGCCTCAGTATCAGTCAGATGCTTGAGAATTATTGGAACTATCCAAAGGACACAACAGGCAGGGTTTTCACACTGGCTTTGGGACCCCAACTATGGGTGTTACACTGAAGCACTGATTAATAAGAAGGCAAAGGACTTTGCTGACATAAGTGATGAAAATATATTATCTGAGGAGAAAGAGAATGAAATATTCAAGTCGGTTAAAAGTACTCAACCAGAAAAATCAATAGCATCAAAATAATTAATTAAATCATCTAGAAAAAAAAATAAGGATCAATGTTCCACACACAGCCATCTATACACAGATGACTTCGTGTCAAAAATTGGCTCCAACTCCATCTACAAGTTTGCTGACAACACGACCGTAGTGGATCGAATCTAGAACAATGATGACTCAGAGTACAGGAGGGAGATCGAGAACCTAGTGGAGTGGTGTAATGACAACAATCTCTCCCTCAATGTCAGCTGGTCATTGACTTCAGGAAGCAAAGTTGCACGCAGCCCTGTCTGCATCAACGGGGTGAAGTGACGATGGTTGACAGCTTCAAATTCCTAGGGGTGCACATCACCAAATATCTGTTCTGATCCACCCACATTGATGTTACAACCAAGAAAGCACAACAGCTCCTATACTTCCTCAGGCAACTAAGGAAATTCGGCATGTCCACATTGACTCTTAGCAACTTTTACAGATGGACCATCGAAAGCATCCTATCAGGCTGCATCACAGCCTGGCATGGCAATTGCTCGGCCCAAAACCAGAAGAAACTACAGAGAGTCGTGAACACAGCCCAGCCCATCATGCGAACCCGCCTCCCATCCATTGACGCTGTCTACACCTCCCGCTGCCCTGGGAATGCAGGTAGCATAATCAAAGACCCCTCCCATCCGGCTTACTCACTCTTCCAACTTCTTCCATCGGACAGGAGATACAAAAGTCTGGGAATACGCACTGACAGATTAAAAAACAACTTCTTCCCCGCTGTTACCAGACTCCTAAACGACCCTCTTATGGACTGATCTAATATATGTGGTCAAAGTTGTTGCTAATTTTCTCCTAGGTTCAATTGCTCTGTTTTATTACCTTTGCTCTCGAGTCGCCAGGTATCTTTATGATACCGCCCCGAGGTTCAAGTCCGAGTAATGATCAATAATCCAATACACCGATTAGTAAGATTTAAATCAAACCACATTTATTATACACAGTGATCGCTACTCGTGCACAAATTCTACGTCTAAGCTACTTCTACAACTAACAGGCCTATACTTAACTTTGGACTGGCCGACCAGGTCAGGGGAACAAATGGCCTTTCGTTCGGGTTCTGAATCTGCGGGATTCGAAGTTGGTACGGATTGGTAGCTAGGAGCGCCTATCTCGTAGCGAGTGTAGAATTAAGACTTACGATTTCGATGATCACTGGAGTCACTGCACCGGTCACGGTCAATGTTGGTTCCTTTTGCTGGGTGACCCGGGCAGGAAGAAGAGAGCGGTGAAGGGAAGCTGCTGAAGAGTGAAGAGAGGGCGATTTGAACTTGGGGCTCAACTCTTATAGTCCCCAGGGGCTTCCCGCCTTTCGGGGCAGACCCTGTACCTGGTCCCAAGTGATTGAACTTTGTCCCAATCGCTTGGTTCAATTTTCTCCAATACTGGAGTGGTTCCCTGATCGATGGGCGGTCTTGAGGTGCTCGTTCACCTCCTTTGTGTTGGCTCCTGCTGGCGCCGAGGAGTCTGGCTTTGCTTTGTGTGTCAAAATGTTACTTATTGTTCCTGGGGATTGCTCATCAGTATGCAGATGGCTGTTACTTTGTTATGCTGATGGCCGCTGGTATCGATGTTGTCTGGTTTTTGCAGAGGTAAATACACAGCAAACCTACAGCCGCTGGTTTTTGTCTTGTTGGCTGACTTTCCCATCAGCCTTTGCCGTTCGCCATTTTGAATCGGGAGTTGGCTACTTTAGGTGGCTACATTACCTCCTTGTGATCCTAACGCGAAGCGTGAAGGATCACATAACTATGTTGCTTTCCATTCCCTGACCTGGGGGGCACTTCTTTCATGGCCTCTACACTGACCATAGCTATGCAAAAAAACTTTAACTGACAATTCTAAGGGGCGCTGTGTCAAACAGGGACATGCATTACAAAACAATAAAAATGGGAACTTCTAACTATTCTTAATACACTACACTCCCTTAAACATTTCATCATTCTACCTTCCTCAACCATACAAACAAAATCATAGCAGTTTATACACATTTTTCCTGGCTTGGCAGTCAAGCTCAGGATCGTACAATTTGCTCATGAACAGTTCTTTACATTTCTTTATTTACAATAAAACCACAAATTTATGCTCTTTATTATAGATTGTGGGGGTCGGGGGTCTGGTCGTATGTGAAAATAGGGGATCTGATCCTATATACCGGGGTTTGAGCGTGGTAGGCTCTCCTTCTCCATTTCCTTAGACGCATAGTCTGCACGATGCAGGAGAGTATCGCTAATACTAGTAAGGTTTCTATTACATATGACAGAGAGTACCAGGTTATAAACCTGGCACACCAAGATGGTGTGGTGTCGCTGGTGACTGGGCTCTGGGTACTGTGGGGAAGTGAAACATTAACGGTTGTGGGGCTTGAAGTCATGGGGTTCGTGTTCACTCACAACCAAATGTCCATAAAGATAAGCCATCCGGAGGATGTCCTCATGGTGCTTCTTCTTTTCTTTTCTTCTCCGGTCCTGGAGCTTATGGAGTTCTGTGGAAACAAGCATAGCGTCTGTAACTATCTTGGTTTAACATCTCGTATGATAGTCTGTCTGTCCTTTAGTGCCAATTACTCCCTTTATAATTGGTCACTATGTGTCACTCCCTCATTTTTTTTTCCAAAAACCGAATTTTAGGACAAGACACACTTCCAAATAATGAACCAGTGCGAGCCGTCTCGCTGACTGTGCAATTTACCATCCAAATGTTTCAGGATATAAATAGCATGTGGTTGGCAACCTAAGGGTTACCTGAAACGAAACAACTTTTTGAACTAAAATTTCCAAAATGTGGTGCGTATGGGCCGCGACGGTTAAGAGTTGGATGGAGTCCCCGGGTAGGACGGCCACAAAGCCGTGTCTCCCCTACCCGAGCGTAGTTGACCAGAGGGGGGGTTCCCAGGCAGGGCGGGTCCCAAGCCGTTTCTCCACTGCCTGAGCAACCGACAAGAACGGGCAAGAAATATAGTCATCGTGGGGGGCTGCCGTAGTGGTTCTTCCCTCGAACCAGAAGGGCAGTTATGAACGGGGGTCTGGGTTTCCGTCGACAGATGAGTTCCACTGAACCGGCATCTGGGACCTTAACAAGTCTCTGCAGACAAGCTAGTTCCGCTGAACTAGTGTCTGGCAATAGTGAGTCTCTGTGGGCAAGTCCTCAGAGGTTTCGGCCGAAAAGGCGTGGGGCCGTGAAAAAAAAATTTCCTGTCTGACATACAACATTTAACAAAACACTACAAACAACATAAAACATGCTGCAGGTTCCATCAGAAAGGACACCACTACTCCCAAGCGGTTCCTTTCAAAACATCATCTGGACACCTCAGTTCTCGGTTGCAAACAGGGTCGCAAAGGGGTTCTCGGTTTGTGAGTCAGACCCAAGGTCGTCATCTTCTCCCGGGTGCCAAACTCCGGAGTGTATCAGGGCTGAAAGGGCTGCATGGTGTGAGGTGGGGTCGCTCTCGTTGTTGCGGACGAGTCGGAACGAGTTATCCCGGTGCCAATAATTGGTGTCTAGCTGTGTGGGGACAAAATCGGGGTTGTCAGTGTAGTTCGGTGGTCGATGGTGGGGTTTGTTTAGGAAAGTGATCATGAAGGGATCACTTGGATCGTAGTCGGAATCGCTGGGTGTGGGGCCTGTTGCATGGGGATAGTAGGGAGGCGTGCTGTGGCTATCGTCCGAGTCACAGTCGCTGTCTCTGCTGCTGCAGTCTGTGGGCGTTCCGGGGCGGGGTGTATATTTAGGGGGTGGAGTCGAGTACGTGGCTGGGCTGGATGTGTTGGGGGATGGTAGGGTTACGTTGGCTGTGGGCGGGGAATGGTGTGCTGCGTCGAGCATGACGTGGTGTGAGTGGTTGGACTGTGTTCCATATGCCTTCAGCTGGTTGATATGGAACCACGCAGTCTTACCGTTGGGATACTTTATTTTATACACGGAAGGGCTTACTTTGTCCGCAATGGAGTACGGACCCGAGTATTTTGGTGACGGGAATGTGCTGGGGTTATACACGGAGAGCATAACTTGCTGTCCTATACTGTACTCAGTCGCATGCACTGTCTTGTCGAAACAAGCCTTGCTCTGTTTCTTTCTGGTGCCCAATTTTACTGCGGCTGCTAGCTGAGCCGTTTTAACATTTTCAACTAATTGCTCCACTGCTTTCTCGTCTGTGAGGGCCGTCACCTCGGGGCTGGTCAAGTCTAAACCTAACAAAAATTCTGTGCCT
This sequence comes from Scyliorhinus torazame, assembly GCF_047496885.1. Classification (NCBI taxonomy): domain Eukaryota; kingdom Metazoa; phylum Chordata; class Chondrichthyes; order Carcharhiniformes; family Scyliorhinidae; genus Scyliorhinus; species Scyliorhinus torazame. The sequence goes on from NC_092717.1 coordinate 134,980,286, forward strand.
TTCATGGGGCGTCCGGTCATGAGGGTGTGTGGGGTGTAACCTGTGGAAGTAGAAATTATATTACGCAAAAACATCGACGCAAAAGGAAGGACTGAGTCTCAAGTGGTGTTGTTCTGCTGGACCATTTTTCTGACGGTGGATTTTAGGGTCCGATTCATGTGCTCCACGATACCACTCGACTGGGGGTGGTATGCAATGTGGAATTTTTGGGTGATGCCAAATATCGTGAGGACGTTCTGCATGACACGTCCCGTAAAATGGGAACCTTGGTCTGATTCAATGCTGCGGGGCAGTCCCCATCTTGTAAAGATGTGGTGGGTCAAAATCTTGGCTGTGGTTTTTGCAGTGTTTGTGCGGATTGGGAATGCTTCCACCCATTTCGTGACTGTGTTAATTACCACAAGTACATAATTATAGCCATTCCTGCAAGGGGGCAATGGTCCTATAAAATCAATCTGGAGGTTAGTCCAGGGGCCATTAACGGGTCGGGTGTGGCTGAGTTGAGCCTTTTTGGCATATCTGTCCGGATTATTCTGGGCACAGATAAGACAATTCTCAATGTAGTGGTTTGCATCGTCCTTTAAATTCAGCCACCAACAAAGCTGCTTGAGATGGGCTGTAGTGGGATCGATTCCCTGATGTCCATGACCGTCATGGAACAAGCAAATCAGGTGATTCCTGTCCTGTTCAGGAACCACATAAAGGGTGTCTTTTAACACACCGTCATGTGTGGTCGTGCATTTCTAAACCTCTCGTAGGGTGCTGGATAGTTTCCTTTTAAAATCTCCCTGAGATTGCTTCCTGCGTCTGGGCCTCCACTAGATCCTCGATCTTTGTCTGTGAGACCTGAACTGTACTCACTGGTGCGCTTTCGGGGGGTGTCCAGAAGTATCCATGCGTGGAACCTGCCTTAGCCAGTGCGTCGGCTTTTACATTTCCAGGGGGGGAGGAACAATGGTGACTACGAACCTTGACTATCCCAAAAGTCCTGTTCTGTGCTCTCTCTAAAATGTGACGGAGCAATGGGGCTGAGGGGAGGGTTTTTCCGTCTGCGGAAACAAATCCTCTTGCTTTCCAAAGGGGCAGAAATTCCGTGAGGCTGTTGCAGACATAGAGGCTGTCCGAGTATATGTCTGCTGGGCTGTGGAAGGAATCTGGGTGGTCCACTATATACGCGATGGCCGCGAGCTCTGCTGCCTGCGCGCCTAAGTGGCCTGGAAGTTTTAACAATATTTTCTCAAGGGCGCGTCCCTGCGCGTCCTCAACATATATACCGCAACCTGTTATGCGCTTCCCATCCAAGACTGTGGAAGATCCATCCACATAGATTTTTATCGGCTCACACGTGTGTGTGTGTGTGCTGGGGGCTCTGGGTTGAACTACCTATCTTTCTGGGGGGTGTTTTCGCAATAAAGGGGCCCGTGTCGTGGTGTGGAGAGATAATTTCGCATTCATGGGGGGCTCCGGGGTACTATAAGTTGTCGGCTAAATAGGTGTTGCGTCTTTGTACTTTTAACAGTGATGTCACGTCCCTGCAAGAGAAGGGTCCATCTCGCTGCTCTAATCTGGCTTACTGTACCGTCCTTGAGTCGTCCGTCCAGTAAAAGTTGGGTGGGGGTGTGTTCGGTGAGAATTGTAATGGGGTTCAGTCCGGTAATATATGAAAAATACTGCACTGCCCAAAATACTGCGAGCAGGTGCCTCTCACAGGCTGAAAATCCCTGCTCCACAGCATCTAAAATTCTGGAGGCGTAAGCCTTAACTGGTCGTGCCGTTCCTGGAGGAGCACGGCCGAAAGGGTGCGGTCTGTGGTCGCTACCTCTATGGCGTAAGGGGAAAGCGGGTCTGTGCGGGGGCTGCTATGAGTGCCTGTTTTAAAGAGTCCACAGCATCCGTATGCTGTGGAAGCCATTCCCAGGGGGCTCCTTTATTTAGGAGGTCTGAGAGGGGTGCTGCCTTGCTGGCGAAACCGTCAATGTGGTTTCGGCAGTAGCCAACCAGTCCTAAAAACGACCGGAGGGCTGAAACATTCTGGGGAAGGGGCAATTTAGCAATCGAGTCAATCCTTTTATGCTCGATCTCGCGTTTACCATGTGTGATAATTGTTCCCAAATATATCACCTTTTCTTCCAAAATCTGGGCCTTCTTGGGGTTGACTTTACAACCGATTGAGTGTAATAGTTCCAGGAGTTCGGACAGAAGCTCAATGTGCTCTTCCTTGGTGTCTGTCTGCAGTAGTAGGTCGTCTACATACTGAACCAGACATTCGGGGCGAGAGAATTTGGCTAAACCATTTGCCAGCTGTTGGTGGAAAATGGAGGGGGAGTTGTGGAATCCTTGTGGCAGGCATGTCCACGTGTACTGCTGATTTTTAAAGGTGAAGGCAAATTTGTACTGGCACGCCTTTGCCAATGGAATGGACCAGAATCCATTACTGACGTCCAAAACCGTAAAGAATCGGGAATTGAGTCCCTGCTTGTGCATGGTCTCGGGACTTGTTGCTACTGTGGGGGCTGCTGCGGGGGTGACTTTGTTGAGTTCCCGGTAATCGATGGTCAGTCATCATGATCCATCGGGCTTTCTCACTGGCCAAAGCGGGGCATTATAAGTGGAGGCTACTGATCGAAGTACGCCCTGCTCTAATAAGCTTTCTATTACCTTGGAGATTTCTCCCTCTGCCTCTTGGGGAAATCCATACTGTTTTTGGAGTCTAGGGTCAGGTCCTGTTATCTGTACGGAGCCAGTCATCCGTCCACAGTCGTGCTTGTGGGTCACGAATGCTGCCCTGTTCTTTTGCAGAACTGCCCTAACCTGCGTGTCTGTACTAAGCATGGTCGGGTTGAACCAAAATTCGTCTACGGCGCTAATTTTGTTCGCGTGCTCTCCTATGTTGAGCGTTGCGGGGGCTCTTGCGGATTTAGCCATCTTCCAGACACACTAGTTGACTGGATTGAATGAAAGATTATGGGAATTCATGAAATTGATTCCCAGAATGTGTTCTGCTGTGTGGGGCAGGTCAACTAAAACTACGGGGTGCTTGGTGGTGATGGTACCGATTTGAATTGGTACAGGGGCTGTGATGTATCCCTGCTGTGAGTGGCCTGTAAAGCCGCTGAAGGTGATCGTGGCTGTAGTGGGCCACGTGTCTTTTTGAAACAGGGTGGAGGAATTTATTGTGGTGCGGGACCCTCCTGTGTCCCATAAAGATTCGATGGGCTGTCCCCGAATTTTCACTGCAACTACCGGTCGTCCGGACCTATCGCAAAGGGTGTCCAGACCCAACTGGGGGAGCCCGTACACCGTCAGTCCGTTCCGGTCAAGTGCACCTGATCTGAACGGGTGCTAACGCTATGAATGGGCTCTGTCTTTTTCTTACTCAGAATGCCCGTCTGCTGGGCTCTCTGTGGCTTTCTAGGGGCATTGCACTCTCTTGCGAAGTGTCCCAACTGTCTGCAGTTGTAACACTCCTGTGATTTGGGTGGGGGGCTGTTCTTTCCTTCATTCACCCATGCGGGGTTCTGGTGTGTTTTTGCTGCCTGTATATCTGCATCGGCCTGCTTTTCCTCGGGATTCTTGACTGCGGGTTTGCTTTGAACAGATTGCTCCCAAGGGCGGGACAATCTTTTCACTACCCACTTCTCGTTATGGGCCTCCTCTGAGGGATCATAACTCGCGCAAGCTTTCTGTCCTGTTTCTGTGGCATGGGAGATAACGTGCGGGTCCATTTGGCCATGGTGTCTGGGGACAAATGGGCGCCGTCTAAGTCTCCAAAGACTGCTGCAAAGTGGATCCACAGGCGTCCAGCAAACGCTGTGGGGTGCTCGGATTTCTTCTGCCTACATTGGTTGAGGCCGTCTACGGGGTCACCCCGGTTATACCCGATCGCATCCAGGATCGCGGTATGCATTTCTGCAAGGGTGCCTCCTCCTACATTCTGTGGGTCGGGAAGGGCTGCTGCTACTGAAGGATCTAAACTTAAAACTGTGAGCTTTACATGCTCTCGCTCATCCAGGTCGTAATGGTCGCCTGATGCTTGACTGTGGCAAAGAAATGGTGGGGGTCTGAGGTGGGGAGGAACGGTGTGATCTTATCGCATGCGTCCCGTAATTGGGTCACTGTTAAGGGGGTGGAGTATAGAAATTCCGCATCGTCCGATGTGGCTGTGCGGTGGGTGGTGACTGGGTTCATTGGAGCTTGACCTATCTGCTGTGTGGGGGGTTGGGGCGCTTTTCTCCTTTGTGGCTTTCCCTGCGCACATGTTCCCTGAACATATTTCTGCGGTGTTTTGTTAAATTCTTCCCAATCAGGGCCGTCTTCCTGATCTAATTTGTCTCCAAAGGTTTCCTGGAAGCCTTTCTGAACTGAAAGCAGCGATTGCAGCTCTGCGATCTGCTTCCGGCACTTTGCGTGATCTCGCGTGCTTTGTCTTTGTTCTGTGGTGGCAGCATGGAGTGCTCTTAATGCTGCCTTTAGATCACTACATTGTCTCTGTAATGCTTCTACCTGCTTTTCTGCTTCTTCACGTACCAGGACTGCATGTTGCGTGTCCTGATAGGCCTTTTCATATTGAGACTGGAAGCTGCTTAAGTGCGCCAGACAAGACTGGTGTGCCCTGTTGGCATCCTCCACCTCTCCATCTTTTGCTGCCAACTTCCTTCTCAATTCCAAATTCTCCTATTCTACCTCGCTTACATCGACCTTACTCATTCGATGTATGCCCTCAACTTCTTTCCGGAGCGTCCTAACGACCTCCTCTGTGACTCGCAATTGTGCCAAGCAGGACACGATTGCCATCGGCTTGCGAGCTTTCCCTAAGCTCTTTTTGTGGATCTCGCTCAGGTTCTACCACCAAGTATGTCCTATAGTCCCGGGACCTGATTCCTCGTCACAGAATTCATTCCAAAGGGGCCATCCTTTCCCTTTGAGATATTTCCTGATCTCTTCCTCCCAAATGGGACATTGTCCCACTCTACTGCTGCTGGTCGCTGCGACCGCAAATTCCTCTGGGTTCATTAGGCGCTGCATTGCCTGCATTGCCATCTTTCCTATCCGAATGCTGCTCTTCAAATTTGGGACAGGGGTATTAATCCGAATGCTGCTCTTCAAATTTGGGACATGGGTATTAAGGCGGTGCTCTAAATACGGGTACGGCTTTCGCTACTTTCCGAAATACAAACTTCCGACAGTTTTGTCGTAACAAAAAATCTATCAGGTTTACCTTGTCGCCCTGTTAGTTACGCATGCATACACACACTTCCGAATTTATGAGTATTGATCAGAACTGCTTGAACACTTGTGGTTTTCTGTTTCCAATTGGCTCTCTAATTCAAATTCTTGGGTTCTCCCGGAGTGGTTTTCCACTTCTAGATCGGGTCCCGTCAGGGTGTCGCCAAATAATGTTGCTAATTTTCTCCTTGGTTCAATTGCTCTGTTTTATTACCTTTGCTCTCGAGTCGCCAGGTATCTTTATGATACCGCCACGAGGTTCAAGTCCGAGTAATGATCAATAATCCAATACACCGATTAGTAAGATTTAAATCAAAGCACATTTATTATACACAGTGATCGCTACTCATGCACACATTCTACTTCTAAGCTACTTCTACAACTAACAGGCCTATACTTAACTTTGGACTGGCCGACCAGGTCAGGGGAACAAATGGCCTTTCGTTCGGGTTCTGAGTATGCGGGATTCGAAGTTGGAATGGATTTGTAGCTAGGAGTGCCTATCTCGTAGCGAGCGTTGAATTAAGACTTACGATTTTGACGATCACTGGAGTCACTGCACCGGTCATGGTCAATGTTGTTCCTTTTGCTGGGTGACCCGGGCAGGAAGAAGAGAACGGTGAAGGGAAGCTGCTGAAGAGTGAAGAGAGAGCGATTTGAACTTGGGGCTCAACTCTTATAGTCCCCAGGGGCTTCCCGGCTTTCGGGGCGGACCCTGTACCTGGTCCCACGTGATTGGACTTTGTCCCAATCGCTTGGTTCGATTTTCTCCAATACTGGAGCGGTTTCCTGATCGATGGGCGGTCTTGAGGTGCTCGTTCACCTCCTTTGTGTTGGCTCCTGCTGGCGCCGAGGAGTCTGGCTTTGCTTTGTGTGTCAAAATGTTACTTATTGTTCCCGGGGATTGCTCATCAGTATGCAGATGGATGCTACTTTGTTATGCTGATGGCCGCTGGTATCGAAGTTGTCTGGTTTTTGCAGAGGTAAATACACAGCAAACCTGCAGCCGCTGGTTTTTGTCTTGTTGGCTGACTTTCCCATCAGCCTTTGCCGTTCGCCATTTTGAATCGGGAGTTGATCACTTTAGGTGGCTACAAAGTAGCGAACACTTCTTAGAAAACACTCAGAACCAGTATGTTTTAGTCCCAATAGGAAAAGAAATGTAAATAGAGGAAAATATGGAAACATTGTTTTAGAGATAACATTTTTTTAAAGTTTGTTATGAAAAAATTAGAAGAACTCTGAATAAATGAGTTATCAAGCACTTAATAACAGACACCTCAGGATGTCAAAGACAATCAAAGATGACATAAAACATAGAACATTACAGCGCAGTACAGGCCCTTCAGCCCTTGATGTTGCGCCGACCTGCGAAACCACTCTAAAGCCCATCTACACGATTCCCTTCTCGTCCATATGTCTATCCAATGACCATTTGAATACCCTTAGTGTTGGCGAGTCCACTACTGTTGCAGGCAGGGCATTCCACACCCTTACTACTCTCTGAGTAAAGAACCTACCTCTGACATCTGTCTTATATCTATCTCCCCTCAATCTAAAGCTATGTCCCCTCGTGCTAGACATCACCATCTGAGGAAAAAGGCTCTCACTGTGCACCCTATCCAATCCTCTGATCATTTGTATGCCGCAATTAAGTCACCTCTTAACTTTCTTCTCTCTAACGAAAACAGCCTCCAGTCCCTCAGCCTTCCCTCATAAGATCTTCCCTCCATACCAGGCAACATTCTGGTAAATCTCCTCTGCACCCTTTCCAATGCTTCCACATCCTTCCTATAATGCGGCGACCAGAATTGCACGCATTACTCCAAATGCGGCCGCACCAGAGTTTTGTACAGCTGCAACATGACCTCATGGCTCCGAAACACAATCACTCTACCAATGAAAGCTAACACACCGTACGCCTTCTTAACAACCCTCTCAACCTGAGTGGCAACTTTCAGGGATCTATGTACATGGACACCGAGATCTCTCTGCTCATCCACACTGCCAAGAATCTTACCATTAGCCCAGTACTCTGTCTTCCTGTTATTCCTTCCAAAATGAATCACCTCACACTTTTCTGCATTAAACTCAATTTGCCACCTCTCCGCCCAGTGCTGCAGCTTTTCTATGTCCCTCTGTAACTTGTAACATCCTTCCGCACTGTCCACAACTCCACCGACTTTAGTGTCATCTGCAAATTTACTCACCCATCCTTCTACGCCCTCCTCCAGGTCATTTATAAAAATGACAAACCGCAGTGGCCCCAAAACAGATCCTTGTGGTACACCACTAGTAACTGGACTCCAGTCTGAACACTCCCCATCAACCACCACCACTCTTTGTCTTCTTCCAGCTAGCCAATTTCTGATCCAAACTGCTAAATCTCCCTGAATCCCATGCCTCCGTATTTTCTGCAGTAGCCTACTATGGGGAACCTTATCAAACGCTTTACTGAAATCCATATACACCACATCAACTGCTTTACCCTCATCCACCTGTTTGGTCACCTTCTCAAAGAACTCGATAAGGTTTGTGAGGCACGAAACCTTCACAAAACCGTGTTGACTATGTTTAATCAAATTATTCCTTTCCAGATGATTATACACCCTATCTCTTATAAACCTTTCCAAGATTTTGCCCACAACAGAAGTAAGGCTCACTGGTCTATAGTTACCGGGGTTGTCTCTACTCCCCTTCTTGAACAAGGGGACAACATTTTCTATCCTCCAGTCTTCTGGCACTATTTCTGTAGACAAAGATGACTTAAAGATCAAAGCCAAAGGCTCAGCAATCTCCTCCCTAGCTTCCCAGAGAATCCTAGGATAAATCCCATCCGGCCCAGGGGGCTTATCTATTTTCACACTTTCCAGAATTGCTAACACCTCCTCCTTCTGAACCTCAAGCCCTTCAAGTCTAGTAGCCTGAATCTCAGTATTCTCTTCGACAACATTGTCTTTTTCCTGTGTGAATACTGACAAAAAATATTCATTTAGCACCTCTCCTATCTCCTCGGACTCCAAGCACAACTTCCCACTACTGTCCTTGACTGGCCCTACTCTTACCCTAGTCATTCTTTTATTCCTGACATATCTATAGAAAGCTTTAGGGTTATCCTTGATCCTACCTGCCAAGGACTTCTCGTGTCCCCTCCTGGCTCTTCTTAGCTCTCTCTTTAGGTCCTTCCTAGCTAACTTGTAACTCTCGAGCGCCCTTACTGTACCTTCATGTCTCATCTTTACATAAGCCTCCTTCTTCCTCTTGACAAGTGTTTCGACTGCCTTCGTAAACCACGGTTCCCTTGCTCGACCACTTCCTCCCTGCCTGACAGGTACATACTTATCAAGGACACACAGTAGCTGTTCCTTGAACAAGCTCCACATTTCCATTGTGCCCATCCCCTGCAGTTTTCCTCTCCATCTGATGCATCCTAAGTCTTGCCTCATCGCATCATAATTGCCTTTCCCCCAGATATAACTCTTGCCATGCGGTATATACCTATCCCTTTCCATCACTAAAGTAAACATAATCAAATTGTGGTCACTATCACCAAAGTGCTCACCTACCTCCAAATCTAGCACCTGTCCTGGTTCATTACCCAGTACCAAATCCAATACGGCCTCGCCTCTCGTTGGCATATCTACATACTGTGTCAGGAAACCCTCCTGCACACATTGGACAAAAACGGACCCATCTAAAGTACTCGAACTATAGTGTTTCCAGTCAATATTTGGAAAGTTAAAGTCCCCCATAACAACTACCCTGTTGCTTTCGCTCCGATCCAGAATCATCGTTGCAACCCTTTCCTCTACATCTCTGGAGCTTTTCGGAGGCCTATAGAAAACCCCTAACAGGGTGACCTCTCCTTTCCTGTTTCTAACCTCAGCCCATACTACCTCAGTAGACGAGTCCTCATCAAACGTCCTTTCTGCCACCGTAATACTGTCCTTGACTAACAATGCCACCCCTCCCCTTCTTTTACCACCTTCCCTGAGCTTACTGAAATATCTAAACCCCGGCACCTGCAACAACCATTCCTGTCCCTGCTCTATCCATGTCTCCGAAATGGCCACAACATCGAAGTTCCAGGTACCAACCCATGCCGCAAGTTCACCCACCTTATTCCGGATGCTCCTGGCATTGAAGAAGACACACTTTAAACCACCTTCCTGCCTGCCGGTACACTCCTTCAGCTTTAAAACCTTACTCATGACCTCACTACTCTCAGCCTCCTGTATACTGGAGCTACAATTCAGGTTCCCAAGCCCTTGCTGAACTAGTTTAAAACCTCCCGAAGAGCATGAGCAAATTTCCCCCCCAGGATATTGGTACCCCTCTGGTCCAGGTGTAGACCATCCCGTTTGTAGAGGTCCCACCGACCCCAGAATGAGCCCCAATTATCCAGAAATCTGAAACCCTCCCTCCTGCACCATCCCTGTAGCCACGTGTTCAACTCCTCTCTTTCCCTATTCCTCGCCTCGCTATCACGTGGCACGGGTAACAACCCAGAGATAATAACTCTGTTTGTCCTAGATCTAAGTTTCAACCCTAGCTCCCTGAATTCCTGCCTTACATCCCTATCCCTTTCCCTACCTATGTCGTTGGTACCTATGTGGACCATGACTTGGGGCTGCTCCCCCTCCCCCTTAAGGATCCCGAAAACACGATCCGAGACATCACGCACCCTGGCACCTGGGAGGCAACACACCAACCGCGAGTCTCTCTCGTTCCCACAGAATCTCCTATCTATCCCCCTAACTATGGAGTCTCCAATGACTAATGCTCTACTCCTCTCCCCCCTTCCCTTCTGAGCAACAGGGACAGACTCTCTGCAGAGACCTGCACCCCATGGCAGAATATATAACCACAATTTTAAAATTCTCTTCATGTGCATGAGAATTTCTTTCTCTATTTCTCCTACTGTTGCTGATTTGACATTGAATTCACCATTATAATCCACACTTCCTTCTCAGTCTTTGCACCGTTAATCTCCCATTGCTTCAATCTAATTAGTTAAGGAAATATGCTTGTTCACTCAGATCACAGATGCTCGGAGAACACCGTGCCATTTCCATCTCTCACACCAGAAATTTGCAACGGAAAATATTATGGCTAATGATAGGCCCGGCAAGCTTAGCTAACTGTGGGTGTGGTTCATTGCTCTGCTACAGGAAATTCTAGGCCATTGTCCACTTAAGGACAGAGTCCGCAATCTGCAAAAAATGGAAAACTTGTAATGATGGAAAATCTGCATTTATGAATAATACCACATGATAGATTTATAACCTATCATGTTATACAAAGTAAACAAAGTAAAAAGAGAATATTTTATCAATGAGGTCTGAATGCTTTTAACTCTTTTATTTAAATATCCACTAACATGCTTTACGCAGTGACATGTATCAACACTGAGAAGTAATCAAGCAATCAATCATGATTACTGTAATGTATTATGTCTCACGTCAGAAAACATAGCGCTACTGTGGTAGCATGACCCTTTAAGGAGAGAGTTCTCAGAGGGCTATGTGACCCTGCGAGTCGGAGCGGAGATTTAAAAAGCGCGGGAGCTGCGAGTCAGAGCGGAGATTTAAAAAGAGCAGGAGCTGCGAGTCGGAGCGGAGATTTAAAAAGAGCAGGAGTTGCGAGTCAGAGCGGAGATTTAAAAAGAGCAGGAGTTGCGAGTCAGAGCGGAGATTTAAAAAGAGCAGGAGCTGCGAGTCGGAGCGGAGATTTAAAAAGAGCAGGAGTTGCGAGTCGGAGCGGAGATTTAAAAAGCACGGGAGCTGCGAGTCGGAGCGGAGATTTAAAAAGCGTGGGAGCTGCGAGTCAGAGCAGAGATTTAAAAAGAGCAGGAGTTGCGAGTCAGAGCGGAGATTTAAAAAGAGCAGGAGCTGCGAGTCCGAGCAGAGATGTAAAAAGAGCAGGAGTTGCGAGTTGGAGCGGAGATTTAAAAAGCATGGGAGCTGCGAGTCGGAGCGGAGATTTAAAAAGCGTGGGAGCTGCGAGTCGGAGCAGAGATTTAAAAAGAGCAGGAGTTGCGAGTCGGAGCGGAGATTTAAAAAGCGTGGGAGCTGCGAGTCGGAGCAGAGATTTAAAAAGAGCAGGAGCTGCGAGTCGGAGCGGAGATTTAAAAAGCGCGGGAGCTGCGAGTCGGAGCAGAGATTTAAAAAGATCGTGGGCTAGTTTCGGGAGCCGTTCGGAGGAGGAGGAGCATTCTCTGTCAGGGAGAGAACCTGAGAACATCTAAGACCCTCAGAAGGTAAGAAGGTAAGTGATTTTTACTCATTTTTATTTTTATTACCTTTTCAAATTGTGTGTGTGGGGGGTGGAGAACTGAAGTGACATCACAGAAAAGCTGTGACCTGAGTGGCTGGCTGGGAATCTACACTAAATTTTTAAAAATTAAGCATTGGTAACTAATTAAACATAATTACTTAATTATAATTTAGAGGGGTATCTAAGCCAGAGATTGGAGAGTACTATATTTAGCTTTCACATTTATAGTAGAAATCTAGTGCTAGGAAACAGATAGATAACAGTAACTTTTTTTTAGAATTAAAAAAAAACTTTTAATTTTAATTTACTAATTAATTGACGCAATGTCAGTTAGAGGGGTGCAGCGCTCTGACTGTGAGATGTGGCAGGTCCGGGAGGTTTCCAGCATCCCGGATGGCTTCATCTGCAGAAAGTGCACCCAACTGGAGCTCCTCACAGACAGCATGGTTCGGTTGGAGCAGCAATTGGATGCACTTAGGAGCATGCAGGTGGCGGAAAGCGTCATATATCGCAGTTATATAAATGTGGTCACACCCAAGGTGCAGGCAGAGAAATGGGTGACCACCAGAAAGGGCAGGCAGTCAGTGCAGGAATCCCCTGTGGTTGTTTCCCTCTCGAACAGGTATACCCCTTTGGATACTGTCGGGGGGGATAGCCTATCAGGGGAAAACAGCAGCAGCCAGAGCAGTGGCACCACGGCTGGCTCTGATGTTCAGAAGGGAGGGTCAAAGCGCAGAAGAGCAATAGTAATAGGGGACTCTATAGTCAGGGGCACAGATAGGCACTTCTGTGGACGTGAAAGAGACTCCAGGATGTTATGTTGCCTCCCTGGTGCCAGGGTCCAGGATGTCTCCGAACGGGTAGAGGGCGTCCTGAAGGGGGAGGGCAAACAGGCAGAGGTCGTTGTACATATTGGTACTAACGACATAGGCAGGAAGGGGCATGAGGTCCTGCAGCAGGAGTTCAGGGAGCTAGGCAGAAAGTTAAAAGACAGGACCTCTAGGGTTGTAATCTCGGGATTACTCCCCGTGCCACGTGCCAGTGAGGCTAGAAATAGGAAGATGGAGCAGCTAAACACGTGGCTAAACAGCTGCTATAGGAGGGAGGGTTTCCGTTATCTGGACCACTGGGAGCTCTTCCAGGGCAGGTGTGACCTATATAAGAAGGACGGGTTGCATCTAAACTGGAGAGGTATAAATATCCTGGCCGCGAGGTTTGCTAGTGTCACACGGGAGGGTTTAAACTAGTATGGCAGGGGGGTGGGTACGGGAGCAATAGGTCAGAATGTGAGAGCTTTGAGGGAGAACTAGGGAATAGGGACAGTGTGGCTCTGAGGCAGAGCAGACAGGGAGAAGTTGCTGAACACAGCGGGTCTGGTGGCCTGAAGTGCATATGTTTTAATGCAAGAAGTATTACGGGTAAGGCAGATGAACTTAGAGATGAACTTAGAAGATGAACTTCCTATTTCTAGTACTTGGAACTATGATGTTGTTGCGATTACAGAGACCTGGTTGAGGGAAGGGCAGGATTGGCAGCTAAACGTTCCAGGGTTTAGATATTTCAGGCGGGATAGAGGGGGATGTAAAAGGGGGGGCGGAGTTGCGCTACTGGTTAGGGAGAATATCACAGCTGTACTACGGGAGGACACCTCCGAGGGCAGTGAGGCTATATGGGTAGAGATCAGGAATAAGAAGGGTGCAGTCACAATGTTGGGGGTTTACTACAGGCCTCCCAACAGCCAGCGGGAGATAGAGGAGCAGATAGGTAGACAGATTTTGGAAAAGAGTAAAAACAACAGGGTTGTGGTGATGGGAGACTTCAACTTCCCCAATATTGACTGGGGCTCATTTAGTGCCAGGGGCTTAGATGGGGCAGAGTTTGTAAGGAACATTCAGGAGGGCTTCTTAAAACAATATATAGACAGTCCAACTAGGGAAGGGGCGGTACTGGACCTGGTATTGGGGAATGAGCCCGGCCAGGTGGTAGAAGTTTCAGTAGGGGAGCATTTCGGGAACAGTGACCACAATTCAGTAAGTTTTAAAGTGCTGGTGGACAAGGATAAGAGTGGTCCTAGGGTGAATGTGCTAAATTGGGGGAAGGCTAATAATAACAATATTAGGCGGGAACTGAAGAACCTAGATTGGGGGCGGATGTTTGAGGGCAAATCAACATCTGACATGTGGGAGGCTTTCAAGTGGCAGTTGAAAGGAATTCAGGACCGGCATGTTCCTGTGAGGAAGAAGGATAAATACGGCAATTTTCGGGAACCTTGGATAACGAGAGATATTGTAGGCCTCGTCAAAAAGAAAAAGGAGGCATTTGTCAGGGCTAAAAGGCTGGGAACAGACGAAGCCTGTGTGGAATATAAGGAAAGTAGGAAGGAACTTAAGCAAGGAGTCAGGAGGGCTAGAAGGGGTCACGAAAAGTCATTGGCAAATAGGGTTAAGGAAAATCCCAAGGCTTTTTACACGTACATAGAAAGCAAGAGGGTAGCCAGGGAAAGGGTTGGCCCACTGAAGGATAGGCAAGGGAATCTATGTGTGGAGCCAGAGGAAATGGGCGAGGTACTAAATGGATACTTTGCATCAGTATTCACCAAAGAGAAGGAATTGGTAGATGTTGAGTCTGGAGAAGGGTGTGTAGATAGCCTGGGTCACATTGAGGTCCAAAAAGACGAGGTGTTGGGCGTCTTGAAAAATATTAAGGTAGATAAGTCCCCAGGGCCTGATGGGATCTACCCCAGAATACTGAAGGAGGCTGGAGAGGAAATTGCTGAGGCCTTGACAGAAATCTTTGTAGCCTCACTGTCTTCAGGTGATGTCCCGGAGGACTGGAGACTAGCCAATGTTGTTCCTCTGTTTAAGAAGGGCAGCCAGGATAATCCAGGGAACTACAGGTCGGTGAGCCTTATTTCAGTGGTAGGGAAATTACTGGAGAGAATTCTTCGAGACAGGATCTACTCCCATTTGGAAGCAAATGGACGTATTAGTGAGAGGCAGCATGGTTTTGTGAAGGGGAGGTCGTGTCTCACTAACTTCATAGAGTTTTTCAAGGAGGTCACAAAGATGATTGATGCAGGTAGGGCAGTGGATGTTGTCTATATGGACTTCAGTAAGGCCTTTGACAAGGTCCCCCATGGTAGACTAATACAAAAGGTGACGTCACATGGGATCGGGGTGAGCTGGCAAGGTGGATACAGAACTGGCTAGGTCATAGAAGGCAGAGAGCAGCAATGGAAAGATGCTTTTCTAATTGGAGGGCTGTGACTAGTGGTGTTCCGCAGGGATCAGTGCTGGGACCTTTGCTGTTTGTAGTATATATAAATGATTTGGAGGAAAATGTAACTGGTCTGATTAGTAAGTTTGCAGACGACACAAAGGTTAGTGGAATTGCAGATAGCGATGAGGACTGTCAGAGGATACAGCAGGATTTAGATTGTTTGGAGACTTGGGCGGAGAGATGGCAGATGGAGTTTAATCGGGACAAATGTGAGGTAATGCATTTTGGAAGGTCTAATGCAGGTAGGGAACATACAGTGAATGGTAGAACCCTCAAGAGTATTGAAAATCAGAGTGATCTAGGAGTACAGGTCCACAGGTCACTGAAAGGGGCAACACAGGTGGAGAAGGTAGTCAAGAAGGCATACGGCATGCTTGCCTTCATTGGCCGGGGCATTGAGTATAAGAAATGGCAAGTCATGTTGCAGCTGTATAGAATCTTAGTTAGGCCACACTTGGAGTATAGTGTTCAATTCTGGTCGCCACACTACCAGAAGGATGTGGAGGCTTTAGAGAGGGTGCAGAAGAGATTTACCAGAATGTTGCCTGGGTTGGAGGGCATTTGCTATGAGGAGCGGTTGGATAAACTCGGTTTGTTCTCACTGGAACGACGGAGGTTGAGGGGCGACCTGATAGAGGTCTACAAAATTATGAGGGGCATAGACAGAGTGGATAGTCAGAGGCTTTTCCCCAGGGTAGAGGGGTCAATTACTAGGGGGCATAGGTTTAAGGTGAGAGGAGCAAGGTTTAGAGTCGATGTACGAGGCAAGTTTTTTACACAGAGGGTAGTGGGTGCCTGGAACTCACTACCGGAGGAGGTGGTGGAAGCAGGGACGATAGTGACTGTTAAGGGACATCTTGACAAATACATGAATAGGATGGGAATAGAGGGATATGGACCCAGGAAGTGCAGAAGATTGTAGTTTAGTCGGGCAGCATGTTCGGCACGGGCTTGGAGGGCCGAAGGGCCTGTTCCTGTGCTGTACATTTCTTTGTTCTTTGTTCATTTGGCCAATCAGGCCATACCACACGGATTCCGGGGCTGACCGCGGGTTTTCCTTGCCAGCTTGGTGTCTGGCGTCGTGGAGTACTGTAGCCTTTATCTCACTCTCTGTAAATAGTTACTTACCTTAATAAACTGTTTATTAGTTGATCTACCTTCTGGTCGCCAGTCTACAGGATACTACACTTGGCAACGAGAATGAACCGGTGCCTTCCTACTACGACAGAAACCGAGAAAGCAAACCTCGTGTGGAAGTCTTTTTTTCTCATAAAACTCATTCAGCAGTCTGAGTGTCAAAATGCCCCCTTTTGGAAAACCTGAGTCATTCGACCCTAACACGGAGCATGGTTCGATATGTTGAACGCCGGTGTGTTTTTCTAATGCCAATTAAATTGGGGGAGGGGAAGAGAAGCAGTGGGTAATCCTATTAACAGCCTGTGGGATTCTGACCAATAACCTGTTAAGGAGTCTGACTTCACCAGATGCCCCCGACTACAAAGCTTTTGAGGAGCTTGTGGAATTACTCAAGGAACATTATTCCCTGATGCCCTCAGTGATAATGCAATTATACAAACTTCATTCGATCACAAGAGCTCCAGGGAAGATCATAGCAGCATTTGTGGCTCACCTAAGACGAAGAGTTCAACAGTGCAAATTCTAGTCTGCACTTAACGGCATGTTGAGAGACAGGTCAGTCTGTGGTGTTAGCAACGTAGCCATACAAAATAAATTACTATCAGAGGCAGAGATGACCTTAAATAAGGCATTAGATGTCTCTGTTTTAAATCTGCTACCCCTTATCCTAAACCTATGACCCCTCATTCCAGATTGCCCCACAAGAGGAAGCATCTGCTCTATGTCTACTTTATCAATAACGTTTATCAGCTTATATATCTCAATTAGATCTCCTCTTATGCTTCTATACTCGAGAGAGGCTAAACTGCTCAATATCTCTTCATAAGAAAAACCCCATGGGCTGGATTCTCCGATCGCCGACGGCGAAAGCGTGTTCGGCGATCGGCTGGAGAATCACAGTTCCCAACAAAATCGGAGTCAGCGCCGCTTTCGCGATGCTCCGCCCCCTCCAAATCCACGTATCGATGGCCTTAGGACATTGCCTGAGGCCCACCCCCCCGATGCTCCACCCTCAACCAGCCGAGTTACCGAAGGCGTCGGTCGTGTGTGGTCTCATCCATCGGGAACTCGGTGTGGCAGCTGCAAACTCAGTCTAGTGCCACCACAGTCGGGGGAGGGCCGATCTGTGGGCGGGGGGGGGACTTTATTCGGGGCTGGGGGCACTGTGGGGGGGGGGGTGCGTGAGCCGGCCAAAGGGGGGGCACTATTCCACGGGCTGGGTCTGCGAGCGGCCTCCACCATGTAGCACAGTGCGGCTGCTGCAGGCTGCCGCTCTGCGCATGCGCGGCCACGGACCCGGCAATTCTCTGGGACGTATCGGCAGCTAGAGCCGGGTGCTCCACGCTGCCGGCATGCTAGCCCCCAGCAAAATGGGGAATCGGTGGCCATTTTGTCTGGCGTAAAATGCCACCATTCCCACCCGGCGTGGGGACATAGCCTCAGAATCGGAGAATCCAGCCCCATATCTCTGGAATCAATCTAGTGAACCTCATCTGAACTGCCTTTCATGCAACCACATTAATCCTCAAATAAGGGGATCAAAACTGTACACAGTACTCCAGGTGCAGTCTCACTATTGCCTTGTACAGTTGCAGCAACACGTCCCTACTTTTATACTCTATCCCTTTCGTTATAAAGGCCAAAATTCCATTTGCCTTTCTTATTACCTGCTGTACCTGCATACTAGTTTTCTGTGATTCATGCATGACGATCTCTCTATACTGAAGTACTCTGAAGTTTCTCTCCATTTAGACAATAAATTGCCTTCCCATTTTTCCAACCAAAATAGATCACCTCACTACATTAAACTCCATCTGCCAAATTTTGGCCCACTCATCTAACCTATCTATATCCATTTGGAAATTTCTCATTTCCTCATTGCAACTTATTATGCAACCTATTTCAGTGTCATCTGCAAATTTGACTACAGTACCTCCTATCCCTGCATCCAAGTCATTCATATATATTGTAAATTGTTGGGACCTGAGGACCGAACCCTGTGGCACCCCACTAGTTACATCTTGCCACCCAGAAAAAGATGCTTATATCCTGACACTCTGCCTCTTGTCGGTTAACCAGTATTTTATCCAAGCTAATAAATGACCCCTGAACCCATGCGATCTTATTATTACAAGAGTTACACTGTGTCCATCCTGGATGACAAAGATATAAGTGCTTGCACGCAGCTATGTGTGGTGGCCCGGGATGAATAGCGACATTGAGAATCTGGTCAAACAATATGACCAATGTCAAATGCTGCAAAAATTATCATCTGCAGCCTTGATGCACCCTTAGTTGTGATCAGGTTCACCATGGGTGTGACTACACGTCAATTTTGCCATGGGTCCATTCATGGGTACCATGTTCCTGCTCCTAGTGATGCACACTCCAAGTGGTTGGACATACACAAAATGAAGTTCACAGCCTCAACCTCAATGGTAGAGGAAATGCGATAGACATTCACCACCCACTGGTTGCCCGAGGTGCTAATCTCGGATAATGGGCCTGCATTGACTAGTGCAGAGTTCCAGCATTTCATGAGAACCAATGGCGTTCAACATCTTCGAACTGCCCCCTACCACCCTGATTCAAATGGACTGGCTGAAAAAGCCACCAGGAAGAAACAGTCATCAGCCTCTCTGCAAACCAAACTGGCTTGTTCCCTGATCATCAATAGAACAATACCTCATGTCACCACAGGTGTTACACCAGCCAAGTTCCTAATGGGCAGACGGATTAGACCAAGGTTGAGTCTGGCATTTCCTAAATTGGCAGGGAGGGTGTAGCAAACCAGAATGCCCAGAAGAGACATCACAACTCGACAAAAACTTGAGAGGACATTTGAGATGGACAACTTAGTATATGTAAAGAATTTATGTGCTGTACCTAATTGGATCCCTGGAATGGTCATGGCCAGAACAATGTTATATGAAATAGATGTCCAAGGTAAAAGGGTGAAGAAATACCCGGATCGTTTGAGAAGAAGAGTTGCCAGTGGGGCAGCCCGCTCCTAGTATGCCTGTCATTGGTATTCCTGCAATGAAAGTAATGCTGCAGCAAGCTACCCCGAGGAAAATCACAGTAATGTTCCAGGGTGAACTGGAGAAGTTACCAGCACTGACGCACATTTGCAAGATGAGTCATCTCATCTCATTGAGGTTCAAACTGAATTTACCTCTAATGTTGGAGCACCTGCTAGTGAATTACGATGCTCCCAAAAGATCAGAAAGTCTCTGGATTGTCTTACCTTATAAGGGACTGTGTTGAGATCCATTTGTTGTATAATATTGTAAATAGTTCTATTGTTATTGAAATATCTTAATGAGGAATTTTAAAGGAGGCGAGATTTGGTAGCGTGCCCCTTTAAGGGGCGAGTTCTTGCAGGGTCATGTGACCCATTCAGCCAATCTGGCCGGACCGTGTAAATCCTGGGGCCGAGCACGGGTTTTCCTTGCCAGTTTGGAGCCGTGGAGTATGGTGGTCTTTATCTTACTCTCTGCAAAGAGTTAATGATCTTAATAAAAGTTGTCGCCAATCTTATAGGATACTAGTTACCTCTTTGTACATGCAGCTGTAGTTTGGTGTAAGTAAGCAGTCATTTTATTACTCTTTGGCTGCCCGTTAAGGTCAGTGGGTCACTGGTTTTCCAAATAGCTTCACTGCAGGACAACATGGGCGGGATTCTCCGACCCCCCGCCGGGTCGGAGAATCGGCGGGGGCAGGTGTGAATCCCGTCCCCACCGGCTGCCGAATTCTCCGGCGCCGGGGATTTGGCGGGGGTGGGAATTGGGCCGCTCCGGTCGGCGGCCGCTAGCCCCCCCCGGTGATTCTCCGGCCCGCGATGGGCTGAGTGGCTGCCCATTTTTTGCTGGTCCCGCCGGCGTAAATTAGAGTAGGTCCTTACTGGCGGGACCTGGCGGCACGGGTGGCCTCCGGGGTCCTCGGGCCGGGGGGGGCGGGGGGGATCTGGCCCAGGGTGTGCCCCCCACGGTGGCCTGGCCCGCGATCGGTGCCCACCGATCCGTGGGTGGGCCTGTGCCGTGGGGGCACTCTATTCTTCTGCACCGGTGGCTGTAGCGGTCCACCATGGCTGGTGCGGAGATGAAGCCCTCTGCGCATGCGCTGGGATGACGCCAGCACACGCTGGCGCTCCCGTGTATACGCCAACTCGCACCGGCCGGCGGAGACTCTTCGGCGCCGGTTGCCGCGGCGCCATGCACCTTCCCCGCCGGCCGGTGCAGCACAAACCACTCCGGGGCCGGTCTAACCCCTGAAGGTGCGGAGGATTCCGCACCTTTGGGGTGGCCCGATGCCAGAGTGGTTCACGCCAGTCCTTCCTGCCGGAGTTGCCCGCCCCGCCGATTACGGCAGAGTCCCGCCCTGTACTTCAATGTGTTGACAACGTTTTTAATCCCCCAAAACGGGTTACAGCAAATATCAGCTATGCTAAAAGACAACAATGTGATATTTGAGTTAACTTTTGTCACCGAACAGTACATAAGCATTGATAATGATGTAATGGCCGCAATGGACTGTTCTTGGTGCCTTACTCCCTACCTTTCCAGTGCAAATGTATTGAATTATTTCAGCCAACGCTATTGCATCATAGCATTTGTGACAAACAAGATTAATTTGTGGATAAAGCAGCTGATGAGTAAGGTAGACCTCTATTTTGGCAGCTGCTTATAACTATCTGATTTTGTTTAGTCTAGAATTACATGGAAGCAATTACGTCAGAAAGATAATTTCCATATAACAATTTGATAATCATACTGGGAATTCCAGGTATGAACTAAAAAATGGGGAACTTTTCTAAGTTCAGTCACAGACCTTCTACTTTTCATTGATTGGTTTCTCCATCATTATTGCTTGTTAATTTAGGAGCGGCACGGTGGCACAGTGGTTAGCACTGTTGCCTCACGGCGCCGAGATCCCAGGTTTGGCCCCGACTCTGGGGCACTGTGCGTGTGGAGTTTGCACATTCTCCCCGTGTTTGCGTGGGTTTCGCCCCCACAACTCAAAGACGTGCAGGGTAGGTAGGCCATGCTAAATTGCCTCTTAATTGGAAAAAGTGAATTGGGTACTCTAAATATATAAAAAAGCAGAAAAAAAAATTGTTTGTTAATTTAAAACTAAAAGATTCATATTAGCACATTCTTTTGATCTTGAAATGGGTATTCCATAGTTTACACTTACAGCCATTTGGTGCTGCAGATTTTGAGCATATAAATGAACATTCTTTAAAAATGCTGCACGGTTCAAATGTTCAAATCTACAAGCTGTGAGGAAGTACAGCTGTAAGGAAGTACTGTTGTGTGTCATTGTCTCGAAGAAGCACAGCTGAAATTCAGGTTTCCCATGCTTGCATTTTTTAAATAGTTTATGTAGAAATTTTCTGCATAAAATCTTCAAAAAATAAACAATAAACCAACCAATTACTTACAAGTAATGTTATTTAAGAAAAATAAGCAGGTGAAGACATCCCTATCCCATGGATTTTTAAATCATATTTGAACTTCTCTACTCTCAACTCTCCCGCCACATGCCGGCATTCACTGAAGACGCTGAATTGTTGACTGTGTGGCGAGTTGATCTAGCACACACATATTATAAGATTCCGAATGACCCCTCTGATTTTCACATGAAACATAATGGGAGGAATTCCCCGTTCCTGAGGCTAAGTGCCGGCGCCAAAGGAGGATCCGTGGGTGTTTCGCGGTGGGAAAATTGGCGCAAACCCCTCACTGATTCCGGTATCAGTGAGGGGCTAGCACCGGGGCCTCGTAAAACACCCACAGATCGTGCAGAAAACGGCCAGAGAATCGTGGGTTCCGGGCTGCGCATGCGCAGGGCTGAAAAGCTGCACCGGTTGCTCCGGAAAACATGGCGCCGGCCACTTTAGACTGCGTACCCGCCCACCTTGACCCCACAGCTCATCACCTGGCCACCCCCCACCACTCTCCCCAGCCCTAGCATGAGCTCCCCAGTTAGCAGCATGGATCCCGGTCGAGTGTGGCGCCGCTGGACACTGTTCCCGACTACTGGGACCAAACGTGGCCCACACCGTTAGGAACCCAGTCCACCGGGGCCAGAGCATAACGGGTGGGCCAGCTGACGACATGCTAACAGCATTGTGACTGCGCGCGGCATTTGTGACTGCAACTTTGAGGGAGTGGAGCATGGCAAACCGGTATCAAACCGGCACCTGCCCCAATTCTGGCATTGGAAGGAATTCTCTGCCCTGTCGCCGATTTTGATTTCGGCGACGAGCTACGGAGAATTCCGCCCAATGTCTTACAGTGTTGTAAGGGTTTAAGACCAACTGAGGGACACACATCTGTAAACCTAACAAAGGTATGGGAATAGTCATTCTTGATAAGTGTGACATATCAGTACTTGTCTGGTTCACTGGTTCAATTCTTATCTATCTAATTGTAGCCAGTGAAGCATTTGCAATGGTTTTTCTTCTTGTTCCTGGATCTTAACCTCTAGTGCCCCCCCCCCCCCCCCCCCCCCCGGGCCCCCAAGGATCTATCCTTTTCCCCTCGTATTTTCGACGTACTTGCTGTCCCTTGGCGACATCTTCGGAAAACAAGCGTCAGTTTTGAAGTGTGCGCTAACAACGTCCAGCTCATTGCCACCTCTCTTGACCTCTCCAATATCTCTAAAACAGTCAGTCTGCTTGTCCAAAGTCCACACTAGATGAGCTGAAATTTTCATTTGGTTCCTGTGAGAAGCTCAGTCCCCTAACCGCCAAGTTCATCCCTCTTCCTGGTAGTTAGTGGCTGAATAAGACAGTTCACAAGTTTGGTGTCATATTTGACCCTGAAACGAGCTTTGATCATATATCAGTGCCATCAATGGGATTGCCTAGTTCCATCTCTGTAACATCACTTGACTTCAACACTGTCCCAGCTCATCTGCTTCTGAAACCCTTGTTCATGTTTCCTTTAACTCCAGACTTGACTATTCCCGTGTATTCCTTGTCGGCCTCTCACATTGTACTCTCCCTAGACTTGAGGTCATTCAAAATTCTGCTGCCTGTGTGCTAATTTGAACCTAGCCCCACCCCCTGCTCCTTGACCTACATTTGCTCCCAGTGAAGCAACACCACAATTTTAAAATTTTCATCCTTGTTTTCAATTCCGAACAAGAGCTCACCGCTCCTTATCTGTAATTTCCATGAGCCCCATAAACGGCAAGATATCTGCATTCCTCTAATTCTGGCTTCTTAAGCAGCTCTGATTTTAATTACCCCACCAATTGTGGCAGTGCCTTCTGCATCTAGGACCCTAAGCTCTGGAATTCCCTTTCCATTCCATTCCCACACCTAGTGGTGCACTAAGGCAGACTTTTGTCTATTTCCGTAGCTAGTTGTTCCCAGAACAGATCGCTAGTCTGTCGGGGCCTTATAGCTTAAGGCAGGCATTGTCAAACTTGGGGGCGCGACCCGCAGGTGGGTCGCGGGCGGGTGTCGGGAGGGTCACGGAGCCGTCCGTCGCGGCACTCCCGATTGAGCAAATTTGCGCGCAACAGCCGCAGCAGCTGGCTGTTAAGAAGGCCGACTGCAAGTGGCCTTCAAAATGGCCACAAACATGTAATAAAAATGCGACCACACTGCGCATGCGTGCCCGATCATCAGCGTGCATGCGCAAAACTATGCGCGTGCGCGCCAATGATCGGGCAGCATGCACAGTGCGGCCGCTTTTTTTAAAAACGGTCGCAGCTTTTTGTTTTACAAGTCGGGGGGGGGTGGTTTATACATTTATTTTATTCATTTTTTTTTTTTTACAAGTTCGGGGTTTTTTATTTCGATAACATTTTACAGGACAAAAATGCAGAACTTTGGACAGTTGGAGACTCCATACTTTCTGACATCGGAGGGCTTCACCTTCATCCAAAATGTTCCATTGGAGGAGCGTGTACGAGGTCCAAAGGGACCCAAAACCAGTTCCTCCATTTTTATTAGCAGCAAACCGGGTAAGAGAAAATGGTGGGTCGCGCAGGTCGGCGGGCATGGGTCGCGAAAGTCGGCCGGCGTTGGCCGCGCAGGTCAGCCGGGTTGGGTCCAGAAGGTTGGCCAGTTGGTAAAAATGGGTCTCCGGAAAAAAAGTTTGAAGAACAGTGGCTTAAGGGGCACTACCCCACATCAATCTTGGCTGAACAGGGGTCTCCCCCGCTCTTACCGCCAGCCAGGTTTTGGGGCAGGCCTCGAACCCAGATCTTCTGGCTCAGAGGCAGGGATGCTACCCACTGGAACCATATGGAACTCCCTTTAAACCTTTCTCACTCTCTCCTTCTTTGAGACTTTTTAAAGTTTACCACATTTACTAAACATTTGGTGACCAATTTTAGCATTTCTTTTTTATTCGGTACCCACTCTCCATGCAACAATGCCTCTGTGAAATGCCTGGGATGTTTTATGTTTTTAAAAAATATATTTTATTCCAAACACAATCAACAAATCACATAGTCATCCAAAGATATAACCAAATTGCAAACAGTTTGTCATTTTACCCTTTTCCTTCCTTAAACTGACACAAACCCTCCCCCCACCCCCCTCCCCACCCACTGGTGACAAAGAAATCCTTGAATAGAGACAGAAACAGCCTCCATCTTACATAAAATCCCTCCTCTGACCCTCTAAGAGAGAACTTAATTTTTTCAAATTGTAGGAAATCCACCATAACCCCAAACCATGCTGACACGGGGCAGCACGACAGCACATTGGTTAGCACAGTTGCTTCACCGCTCCAGAGTCCCAGGTTCGATTCGCGGCTTGGGTCACTGTCTGTGCGGAGTCTGCACGTTCTCCCCGTGTGTGCATGGGTTTCCTCCGGGTGCTCCGGCTTCCTCCCACAGTCTAAAGATGTGCAGGTTAGGTGGATTGGCAACATGCTAAATTGCCCTTAGTGTTCAAAAAAAAAAGGTTAGGTGGGGTTACTGGGTTACAGGGATAGTGTGGGTGTGTGGGCTTAAATAGGGTGCTCTTTCAAAGGGCTGAAGCAGACTCAATGGGCCGAATGGTCTCCTTCTGCTCTGTAAATTCTATGATTCTCTGATCTTATTGAATGACAGAGCAGGCTTGAGGGGCCAAAGAGCCTACATGTGTTCCTATTTTGCATGGATTTCAATGCCTTACTTGAAGAACCTGTGAAGTTGGAGGTTTGGTGCTCAGATATCGTAATAAACGTCGTTGTTAGAGACAAAAAATAGACTCTTTCAGTTGTCAGTCATTGCAACACTGCAGCACCAGCAGACTCCACTCCCCACACCCTCTGTGTAACCTTCTAATAGGCGCAAATAGCTTTGATTAGGTTAACCTCAATTATTTCTATCCCATTGTGACATATGAAGGTCGTGAAAGTGAGATCACATTTGGGTACAATGCATCCATGTCCTTCTGAAGATAAAACCGCCAGTGAGGAAATGTTAGCCCATTGTTTACTGTTATTTGAAGGTATATTATAAAATATTACTTGAAGTACATGGTGGTAAACACCCATCCCCACTGAAAGTGTGGCTGATGTCACAGCTCTTTTTTCCTGACAAATGGATGTCTTAAATATTTTTCCAGAGAATAAAGGACTTTGCAAAGTACAGACACAGTTAAAACGTGGGAAACAGGAGGGCCAATCACCAATGGGGGCACTCGGATATTAAGTGGGGACATTGGCCAGCTGCCAGGACGGGGAATCCTGTTGCTGGCCGGGGCGCGTGGCTCCAGAAAATGAGTGCGGCGATGGAGAATCCTGCCCAAGTTCCCTGAATTTCTCAACAACCCAGATGGCAGTTGTAGCGCACAAAGACTCCATGAGACGAATAGAGTGAAGTCGATGAGGTTTTATTAAGCGTGTCTGTTCCCCCGCAGCTCGATAGTAAACTGGCCTGCGGGGGAAGACTCCGGCTTCTTATACTTCGCCTTCAGGGCGGAGCTTGAGGTCAAATGCCAACCAGGACCCGGGATCTGTCAGCCAATGACATTAGGGCTTCCAGTTCCACATGACCCCCAATACATACTACCACATTCACCCCTTGTCAAAAATGAACCCGGCGGGGTGATGCTTCGTATGGTGGTAAGGGTTTACAGGGCTGGTCCTGGGAGGATAAAACATTCACATGGCAATACAGTATTGGACAATTTCGTCCTGTTGCAATTATTTACAGAGGGTATAGGAAGAAAGCAAAATGTTCTTGTGAACTGTCCATATTTGTTTTACATCGACGCCACGAGTCGGTCGGGCGGTCTGGTCGTCCGTGTCGATCGCCTCGGCCACGGCGGTGGTGGTGGTGCTTGTACCAGTGTTGTCGCCTCCAGGAGCCGCACGGTTTCAGCTGTCGGTGCAAAGGGGAGGGGGACCGATCCTCCTGGGAAGGGGGCGGTCGCGGGGTGCGGCGGTGGCAGGAAGGGGGGGGGGGGTTGGGTTGATGGTGTCGGGGGGGTGTGCGTGTTGCCGGCGGGCACCAGATCCCGCAGGGAGACCGTGTCCTGTCGGCCGTCGGGGTACTCCACGTAGGCGTACTGGGGGTTCGCGTGGAGGAGGTGAACCCTTTCGACCAACGGGTCCGCCTTATGTGCCCGCACATGCTTTCGGAGCAGGATGGGTCCTGGGGCCGCCAGCCAGGTCGGCAGCGACGTTCCAGAGGAGGACGTCCTAGGGAAGACAAGGAGACGCTCATGCGGCGTTTGATTAGTGCTCGTACATAATAACGACCGGATGGAATGGAGAGCGTCCGGGAGGACCTCCTGCCACCTTGAAACTGGGAGGTCCCTGGACCGTAGGGCCAGTAGGACGGCCTTCCAGACCGTGCCGTTCTCCCTTTCTACTTGCCCGTTTCCCCGGGGGTTGTAGCTGGTCGTCCTGCTTGAGGCTATGCCCCTGCTGAGCAGGAACTGGCGCAGCTCGTCACTCATGAAGGAGGACCCCCTGGCGCTGTGGACGTATGCGGGGTAACCGAACAGTGTGAAGATGCTGTTCAGGGCTTTAATGACTGTGGCTGCGGTCATGTCAGAGCAGGGAATGGCAAAAGGGAAGCGGGAGTATTCATCCACTACGTTAAGAAAATATGCGTTGCGGTCGGTGGAGGGGAGGGGCCCTTTGAAATCGAGACTGAGGCGCTCGAAGGGGCGGGAAGCCTTAATCAGGTGCACTCCATCTGGCCTGAAAAAATGCGGCTTGCATTCCGCGCAGATGTGGCAGTCCCTCGTGACTGTACGGACCTCCTCTAAGGAGTATGGGAGATTGCGGGACTTGATGAAATGGTAAAACCGAGTGACCCCCGGGAGGCAGAGGTCCTCGTGGAGGGTTTGGAGGCGGTTAATTTGTGCGTTGGCACATGTGCCGCGGGATAGGGTATCGGACGGCTCGTTCAGCTTTCCGGGACGATACAAGATCTCGTAGTTGAAGGTGGAGAGCTCGATCCTCCACCTTAAGATCTTGTCGTTTTTGATTTTGCCCCGCAGTGCATTATCGAACATAAAGGCTACCAACCGTTGGTCGGTGAGGAGAGTGAATCTCCTGCCGGCCAGGTAATGCCTCCAATGTCGCACCGCTTCCACTATGGCTTGGGCTTCCTTTTCCACTGGGGAGTGGCGGATTTCTGAGGCGTGGAGGGTCCGGGAGAAAAAGGCCACGGGTCTGCCCGCTTGGTTAAGGGTGGCCGCTAGAGCTACGTCGGAGGCGTCGCTCTCGACCTG
Source organism: Scyliorhinus torazame (assembly GCF_047496885.1). NCBI lineage: Eukaryota > Metazoa > Chordata > Chondrichthyes > Carcharhiniformes > Scyliorhinidae > Scyliorhinus > Scyliorhinus torazame. Next base: position 135,007,902 of record NC_092717.1, read on the forward strand.
GAAGGGGAGGGACTCGTCGATGGCGCGCATCGTGGCCTTTGCGATATCCGCTTTGATGCGGCTGAAGGCCTGGCAAGCCTCTGTTGACAGAGGGAAGGTCGTGGTCTGTATTAGGGGGCGGGCCTTGTCTGCGTACTGGGGGACCCACTGGGCGTAGTACGAAAAGAACCCCAAGCAGCGTTTCAGGGCTTTTGGGCAGTGCGGGAGGGGAAATTCCATGAGTGCGCGCATACGTTCGGGGTCGGGGCCTATTATCCCATTGCGTACTATGTAGCCCAGAATGGCTAGCCGGTCGGTGCTAAAAACGCACTTGTCCTCGTTGTACGTGAGGTTCAAGGCTTTGGCGGTCTGGAGGAATTTCTGGAGGTTGGCGTCGTGGTCCTGCTGATCGTGGCCGCAGATGGTTACATTGTCGAGATACGGGAACGTGGCCCGCAACCCATGTTGATCAACCATTCGGTCCATCTCCCGTTGGAAGACCGAGACCCTGTTTGTGACGCCAAAAGGGACCCGTAGGAAATGGTATAATCGCCCGTCTGCCTCGAAGGCTGTGTACTTGCGGTCACTTGGGCGGATGGGGAGCTGATGGTAGGCGGACTTGAGGTCCACGGTGGAGAAGACTTTATATTGGGCAATCCGATTGACCATGTCGGATATGCGGGGGAGAGGGTACGCGTCTAGTTGTGTGTACCTGTTGATGGTCTGGCTATAGTCAATGACCATCCTTTGTTTCTCCCCTGTCTTCACTACTACCACCTGCGCTCTCCAGGGACTATTGCTGGCTTGGATTATGCCCTCCTTTAGTAGCCGCTGGACTTTGGACCGAATGAAGGTCCGGTCCTGGGCGCTGTACCGTCTGCTCCTAGTGGCGACGGGTTTGCAATCCGGGGTGAGGTTCGCAAACAAGGACGGGGGTTGCACTTTGAGGGTTGCGAGGCCGCAGATAGTGAGTGGGGGTATGGGGCCGCCGAATTTGAGCGTAAGGCTCTGTAGATTACATTGGAAATCTAATCCCAGCAAGGTGGGGGCACAGAGTTGGGGAAGGACGTTAAGTTTGTAGTTTTTGAACTCCCTCCCCTGCACCGTAAGGGTAACTATGCAGAATCCCTGGATCTGTACGGAGTGGGATCCTGCCGCTCGGCAAATCTTTTGTGCGCTGGGATAGGTGGTCAAGGAACAGCGTCTTACCGTGTCGGGGTGTATAAAGCTTTCCGTGCTCCCGGAGTCGACTAGGCATGGCGTCTCGTGGCCGTTTATTAGGACCGTTGTCGTCATCGTCTGGAGTGTCCGGGGCCGAGCCTGATCGAGCGTAATCGAAGCGAGCCGTGGTTGTAGTAGTGGAGTGGGGTCCGTTGTTGCCGTCCAAGATGGCGTCGAGGATGAACAAAATGGCCGCCCCCATACATCGCACGTGGCTGGGGGGTCACAAGATGGCGGCGGGGGTGGACAAAATGGCCGCTCCCATGCGTCGTACAGGTCTGGGGCGGTCCAAGATGGCGGCGCCCCTCCTCCCCTCGTGGTGGTCGGGACCCAAAATGGCGGCGTCTGCGGGTCGCACGTGGTGTGCTGGGGGGTCTGGGAGCACTAGGACCGCGAGCGCTAGGACCGCGCGGAGCTCCCTCACCGCGAGCGCTAGGACCGCGAGCGCTAGGACCGCGCGGAGCTCCCTCACCGGGGACAGCGGTGGTCGGGGCCCAAGTCGGCGGCGCCGGCGGGTCAGGCGTGGGGCTGCGAGCACAAGGACCGCGAGGAGCTCCCTCACCGGGGACAGCGGTGGTCGGGGTCCAAGTAGGTGGCGCCGGCGGGTCAGGAGTGGGGCTGCGAGCGCAAGGACCGTGAGGAGCTCCCTCACCGGGGACAGCGGTGGTCGGGGTCCAAGTAGGCGGCGCCGGCGGGTCAGGCATGGGGCTGCGAGCGCTGGGATCGCGCGGAGCTCCCTCACCGGGGACAGCGGTGGTCGGGGTCCAAGTAGGTGGCGCCGGCGGGTCAGGCGTGGGGCGCGGGACGGGGGTTAGGGTGGCGTTAGGGACGCGAAAAACTCCCTCCTCTCGGTGGGGCGTGTTTGCCGGGACCCAAAGCGGTAGCGCCGGCGGCGGGTCATACATGGGCTGCGGGGAGGGGGGTTGGGGAGCGTAGGCGGCGTGCAGGGCTCCCAGTTCTCCCGGGACCGCGGTGGTCGGGACCCAGAGCGGCTGCGCCTGCGGGTAGCACATGGCGTGCTGGGGGGTTTGGGGCGCATAGACTGCTTGCAGGGCTCCCTGTGCTCCCGGGACGGCGGCGACCTCGCGGGATCGGCACACAACCGCATAATGGCCCTTTTTCCCGCAGCTTTTGCAGATGGCTGTGCGGGCCGGACAGCGCTGTCGGGGGTGTTTCGCCTGGCCGCAGAAATAACAGCGGGCGCCCCCGGTGCGACTCGGCGTTTGGACCGCGCAAGCCTGTGGGGTGTCCGGGGGGGGGGGGGTAGGGGGTTTACCGCGACGGGTACGTACGGGGCCCAATGGCCTGCCGCGCGGTCGGGGCCGTAGGGGCGGGTATTACGCGCGGCCACGTCTAGGGAGGCTGCTAGGGCCCGTGCCTCAGAGTTCTAGCGACTCTTTTTCTAGAAGTCTTTGGCGGATTTGGGAGGATTGCATACCTGCCACAAAAGCATCGCGCATTAACATGTCTGTGCGTTTGTTTGCATTCACCGACGGGCAGCTGCAGGCTCGTCCCAAAATCAGCAGCGCGGCATAGAACTCGTCCAGCGATTCTCCGGGAGCTTGCCGTCTCGTCGCGAGCTGGTAGCGAGCGTAGATTTGGTTAACTGGGCGAACGTAGAGACTTCTGAGTGCTGTAAACGCCGTCTGGAAATCGTCGGTGTCTTCAATGAGGGTGAAAATCTCCGTGCTCACCCTCGAGTGCAGGACCTGCAGTTTTTGATCGTCTGAGACTCGGCCGGTGGTCGTTCTGATGTAGGCCTCGAAGCAAGTCTGCCAGTGTTTGAAGGCTGCTTCCGCGTTCACTGCGTGGGGGCTGATCCTCAGGCATTCTGGAATGATCCTGAGCTCCATAGTCCTTTTTAGGCACGCTTAATAAATTGTAGCGCACAAAGACTCCATGAGACGAATAGAGTGAAGTCGATGAGGCTTTATTAAGCGTGTCTGTTCCCCCGCAGCTCGATAGTAAACTGGCCTGCGGGGGAAGACTCCGGCTTCTTATACTTCGCCTTCAGGGCGGAGCTTGAGGTCAACGGCCAACCAGGACCCGGGATCTGTCAGCCAATGACATTAGGGCTTCCAGTCCCACATGACCCCCAATACATACTACCACAACAGTGTTCACTCTAAGTCACAAAATCTTTTAAAAACTCTGTCCTCCTCATGAAGATTTCAGCTCCTCTTTATCCAGTCCCTTGCCAACAGCAGTTCTACTCCACCCAAGTTCCATGGATAGAATCCTCATCCAAAGAACACTCTATGCCAGATTTTTTTCAAATCTGCGGCCAGGTTCAGCCTTCTCAGCCTCTTTTCCCACTGAGCTTACTTAACTGTGTCCTCCTGTGAAGGCCAGGCTACACGCCAATCTTTAAATGTGGGCACAGTCCCAGATTCCCAGTCACTCTGCTTTCAACAACTGTTTCTGGGCTACCCCGAGCGCCAGTCTCCTCAGCAGCATTCAGAAATCCCTGACCCAGGGCTTCGCTGAGTCCTAGCTTCTCAGCATCGCAGTTCAATCCTTGCTCCTCCGCTTCCTTGAGCTCCAACCCTGATCAGCATCCAGCTAACTGCAGCACTTCATCTGCATGAAGGCACCCCTCCTCATCATCTGCCCCCCACCCACCCTTTACAGGTATCTGTTCACTCTGCCCCTTGAGCTGGTGGTCTGTGTGACCTGTTAATATCTCCCAACAGGATTCTGCACCTGTGTTGGCCAGGCTATACATTCTATACTTTTAAATGTTGCAATCTCCAGTCAACCAGAGGTCACCCTGCATCAGTGCTAACTTACAATAACACAGACACAAATCCAAAATTAGGAGTTCCCTCTTACTGGCTGCCTGCAAAAATGGTCATACTTAAAACACTATTTTGCGGGAATCAATTGGTAAGGGTACTGTTTCCATTTTAACGCCTATTCCACCCAGTTTACCTCAAGAAGAGGAAGCTGGTCGCCTGAAAACTACAGAGACAAAATAAACCCGAGCATAACTTGAAACAGTACTATTTGGGTGAAATCTGTCTTGAAACTGGAGGAGTTAAAAATGTCTATGCTTGCTGTGCTCCTATCCAATGCTGCACATTTCCTGACATATTGTGGAGTGGGTGCATAAAGTAATATAAGCCCAACAACTAAAGCATAGCAAGTACTCAATAGAGCCCAACACCTGGAAATAACGCATGTGTATAACTTGCGCTGCCAAATATTTTAATGGAGGTGTGAACTTGTTTATTTCAAAGCAGTGCAATTTCCAGGATTAAATAGCCAAAGTTATCCTGTAACCACACTGCAAATATGGATCCTGTTGCAATTATTATCCTTGGATGTTCTCTTGGGTAACATTTCATCATTTTTCACAAAATAAAATACAGGACATAAAGGACTCCTTGGGGATGCTCTGCAAATATTAATACATTTTTCAACAAGATTTAGGTTCTGTCATGATATGCAAACATGTAACCAATGAACACTCAGAATAGGACACAACCAATGGGCAGCCAGTACACTCATAGGTGGCATCACCACAAGAGGGCATGACATAAACACTATAAAAGGGACGAGGCACTCACACCGGCCTCTTTCCACAGACAGACATCTAGAGTTAGACAGGGTTGATCAGCAGCATCACACCCCAGCAGGTAGCTTACAGCAAGCTTGTACAGTATAACTGAGTTACTACAGTTAGATTAGCAGAGTCAAACTCATTTGAGAACTGTGTTAATAGCTCAATAAACACGTTGAACTCATTTCAGAGTCTGGAGCATCCTTTAGTTAAGACTGCATCAAGTAGCAGCCTGTGTTATCCGAAGCAGCATAACACAACAGATTAATGTGAATTAACAAAGAGTACAGCCTTAGCGTTAATGGTTCTTTTTCATTGTTTCTTTCTCCTTTAAAATCCTATTGCATAGTTTTGCTTGTGCAAAATGTTTGATGCAATTGGTTAAAAGTGCATTGCAATATGAGTCCTCATTCAGTTTAATTGTGGAATGAATTCTGCGTGATAAATTGTTTTATTTTGTGGTGTTGCTTGTAAGTTAGTTTTAACATAGAACATAGAAAATACAGCACAGAACAGGCCCTTCGGCCCACGATGTTGTGCCGAACCTTTGTCCTAGATTAATCATAGATTATCATTGAATTTACAGTGCAGAAGGAGGCCATTCGGCCCTTTGAGTCTGCACCGGCTCTTGGAAAGAGCACCCTACCCAAACTCAACACCTTCACCCAACACCAAGGGCAATTTGGACATTAAGGGCAATTTATCATTGGCCAATTCACCTAACCCGCACATCTTTGGATTGTGGGAGGAAACCGGAGCACCCGGAGGAAACCCACGCAGACACTGGGAGGACGTGCAGACTCCGCACAGTCAGTGACCCAAGCCGGAATCGAACCTGGGACCCTGGAGCTGTGAAGCAATTGTTCTATCCACAATGCTACCGTGCTGCCCTTGAGAACAAATAAATCTACACTATATCATTTAACCGTAATCCATGTACCTATCCAATAGCTGCTTGAAGGTCCCTAATGTTTCCGACTCAACTACTTCCACAGGCAGTGCATTCCATGCCCCCACTACTCTCTGGGTAAAGAACCTACCTCTGATATCCCTCCTATATCTTCCACCTTTCACCTTAAATTTATGTCCCCTTGTAATGGTTTGTTCCACCCGGGGAAAAAGTCTCTGACTGTCTACTCTTGTTTTATACTCACAAAACCGATATCTGGTTTTACCCATGACACGATTAAGGTACGTTTTATGACTTCATAATCCCGGCATACAAATTTGATTGCCATGAGCACATATTGGGAGTTCAGAAGCAAGGCCTGTAAGTTCTGTTAGATTTTCATGTTAACAGTTGCAAAATCCTGCAGGGGTGAAATAGCTTCCAGTGGGTGAAGACCTATGCTGGGAGTACAAATTTAAAGAACATGCATTCAGCTAAGGCTACCATTCAGATGCGACAGTGTTTAATGCCGATGTCAGTACTGTGTTTAATACCACAGCCTGCGGCTCCTTAACTTACTTTACAGAAACAAAAGCTTCTGATCTGCAACCTCATCTGACTGCACCTGCACATACTCATGAAAGGACACACACCTGCAAATGAGCAACTGAAACAAACACGATGAATCAGACCCAAACTCCCTGTAGAAGTGCTTCTTGGTATCGACACCTCACAAGGCTGCTGGACCAGGCAGATCATTTAATTTGAACGTGAATAGCAGGCACTCATAGATCAAAGGGTACATCGGGAAGATCTGCATGCCTAGGTTGTAGTTTACTAGTACTAATGGCCGTCTGGGAGGAGGACCACCCCTGAAAAGAACTTGTGAAGTGGCCCGGGCTAACCTTTTTGTAAAGCAGATACAGATAAGAATACTGTCATAGAAATAGTCTGGAAAGGCCTTGACATCGGAAAAATAAGTTTTTTTTTGTGGCTCTTTAATTTTATTTATCTGGCAGCCCTGAACAGTGTGTTTTTCATTGTCATAAACATGGTGTATGATGCACTATCAATTACCACAAAGACGAGAGTAGTGGAATAATCGAGGCTTTCTTGAGCAAAGATGTTGTTCCTCCTGTAGCTGCCACCAGAATGGCTGCAGCACCGGCGAGCACACACATTTATACCCCACCTACTGGGCGGAGCCAGCAGGCAGGGATTTACCCATGTAGCTCTATTATACGTGTCTTACCGTAATACATACAGTACTGCTAGTGGTGACTACCACATTCACCCCCTGTTAAAAAAAGAGTCCAGCGGAGGGGGGGTGGGGGTGGGGGGGGGGGTGGGGTGGAAAAACAAATTACAAGTTCAGTCTGTCGGGGGCCTTGACCCTCCTCTGCGATCGCCTCAGTCCTGGTGGTGATGTGGGCACCGTCTTGGTCACCTGTGACGCCGGGTGCGTGTTGTCCTCGTCTTCGTCGCCCCAAGTGGAATCAGTGGGAGGACGGAACTTCCTGGGGCGATGGGCTGCGTTGAGGTTCTCTGGGGGGAGGGGGAGTGGCGCAGGGGTGAATGAGGCAATCCGGGAGGGGGGGGGGGGGGAGGCGGTGTCAGGTCGGGGGCTGTGGGTGGGGATCCAGCGGGTGCCAGGTCCCGGAGGGAGACTGTGTCCTGGCGCCCTTTGGGGTGTGCCACGTAGGCGTACTGCGGGTTCGCATGTAGAAGGTGGACCCTTTCGACCAAAGGGTCCGACTTCGGCTGGGAGGGCCGAAGGGCCTGTTCCTGTGCTGTAATTTTCTTTGTTCTTTGTTCTTTTTTTGATATGGGTCAGCACATGCTTGCGAAGGAGGACGGGTCCAGGAACTGTCAACCATGTTGGGAGCGAGACCCCGGAGGTGGACTTCCTGGGGAAGGCCAAGAGACATTCATGAGGGGTCTCGTTAGTCGCAGTGCAGAGCAGCGATCAGATGGAGTGGAGCGTGTCGGGGAGGACCTCCTGCCAGGGGGAGACCGGGAGATTTTTAGACTGCAGAGCCAGCAGGATGGCCTTCCAGACCGTCCCGTTCTCCTTCTCCACCTGCCCGTTTCCCCGGGGGTTGTAGCTGGTCGTCCTGCTCGAGGCGATGCCCTTGCTGAGCAGGTACTGACGCAGCTCATCACTCATAAAAGAGGATCCCCGATCGCTGTGGACGTAGCTGGGGCAACCGAATAGTGTGAAGATACTGTTGAGGGCTTTAATGACCGTGGCAGAAGTCATATCAGGGCATGGGATGGCGAAAGGGAACCGGGAGTACTCATCGACCACGTTCAGAAAGTACGTGTTGCAGTCGGTGGAGGGGAGGGGCCCTTTGAAGTCCATGCTGAGGGGCTCAAAGGGGCGGGAGGCTTTCACCAGGTGCGCTCGATCTGGCCGGTAAAAGTACGGTTTGCACTCTGCGCAGACCTGGCAGTCTCTGGTGACAGTCCTGACCACCTCAATGGAGTAGGGCAGGTTGCGGGCCTTGATGAAATGGAGGAACCGTGTGACCCCCGGGTGGCAGAGATCATAGTGGCGAGCCCGGAGTCGGTCCACTTGTGCGCTGGCCGCGGGATAGGGCGTCAGGGGGCTCGTTGAGCTTCTCCGGGCGATACAAAATCTCGTAATTATAGGTGGAGAGCTCGATCATCCACCTCAAGATCTTGTCATTTTTATCTTGCCTCGCTGTGTGTTATTGAACATGAAGGCAACCGACTGTTGGTCAGTGAGGAGAGTGAATCTCCTGCCGGCCAGGTAATGCCTCCAATGTCGCACAGCTTCCACAATGGCTTGGGCCTCCTTTTCGACAGAGGAGTGCCGAATTTCGGAGGCATGGAGGGTGCGGGAAAAGAAGGCCACGGGCCTGCCCGCCTGGTTGAGGGTGGCGGCCAGAGCTACGTCCGATAGATCGCTCTCGATCTGAAAGCGGAGGGACTCGTCGACCTCGTGCATCGTGGCCTTGGCAATGTCTGCCTTGATGCGGTTGAAGGCCTGGCGGGCCTCAGCCATCAGGGGGAAAACTGTGGACTGAATGAGTGGGCGGGCCTTGTCCGCATAATTAGGGACCCACTGGGCATAGTAGGAGAAAAACCCCAGGCAGCGTTTCAGGGCCTTGGGGCAGTGGGGGAGGGAGAGTTCCATGAGGGGGCGCATGTGGTCGGGTTTGGGCCCTAGAACTCCATTTTTCATGATTTAGCCAAGGATGGCTAAGCGGTTGGTGCGGAACACGCATTTCTCCTTATTGTACGTGAGGTTAAGGAGTTTGGCGGTCTGGAGGAATTTTTGGAGGTTAGCGTCGTGGTCCTGCTGATCGTGGCCGCAGATGGTGACGCTATCTAGGTACGGGAAGGAGACCCGCAGTCCGTACCGGTCAACCATTCGGTCCATCTCACATTGGAAGACCGAGACCCCATTAGGACGCCGAAGGAAACTCTAGGGAAGTGATAGAGGTGGCCATCTGCTTCGAACGCAGTGTATTGGTGGTCCTCCTTGTGGATGGGGAGCTGGTGGTAGGCGGACTTCAGGTCCACTGTGGAAAAGACCCGATACTGCGCAATCTGACTGACCATGTCAGATATGCGTGGGAGGGGATACGCGTCGAGTTGCATGTACCGATTGATGGTCTGACTGTAGTCCATGACCATCCTGTGCTTCTCCCCAGTATTTACTACTACCACTTGGGCTCTCCAGGGGCTGTTGCTGGCCTCAATGACCCCTTCCCACAGAAGCCGCTGGACCTCCGACTTGATGAAGGTCCTGTCTTGGGCAGTGTACCGTCTGCTCCTGGTGGCGACGGGTTTGCAATCCGGGGTGAGGTTCGCTAACAAGGAAGGTGGAAAGGTGGATCGACCTTGAGGGTCGTGAGGCCGCATACGGTGAGGGGGGGTAGGGGTCCGCCAAATTTTAAGGTTAAGCTTTGGAGGTGGCACTGGAAGTCCAGGCCGACTAACAGGGCAGTGCAGTGATGGGGGAGGACATAGAGTCGGAAGTTGCTAAACTCTACACCCTGGACGGTGAGGGTCGCGATGCAGTACCCCCGGATTTCCACGGAATGGGATCCGAAGGCCAGGGAGATTTTCTGGGTAACGGGGTGTACCGCCTTACCATCGTGGGGTGGATGAAGCTCTCTGTGCTCATCGATTTACACCGTCGTTGTTGCGGTCGCGAGGGTGCGGGGCCGGGACTGATCCAAGATAATCGAGGCGAGCTCCGGCAGATGCTGGGAGGTTCCGGGCTGGTCAGCGGTGGTGGAGGTCGTAGCAGGCAATGACTGGCCTGACGAGCAGGGCTCCTGAGGCTCCTCGCCGGGCATCGCTGCCGGGGGTGTCTGTTCTCCCCCCAAAAATAGCACTTGGGGCCCCCCAGGGTTGGCCGGCTGCCGCGCAGCGCAGGCTTGCGGTGAGCTGGAGTCGGCAGTTGTTGGGGCCCACGAGGGTGCCACGCGGTCAGGGGCGTATGACTGGACGTTACGGGAGGCCACTTCTAACGAGTTCACGAGCTGCCTAGTTCCCGCAAGATCAAGCGTACCCCTTTCCAGTAGGCGCTGACAGACGTACGCAGACCCCATGACCGTAACAAAGGCATCTCAGATTAAAAGTTCTGTGTGCTAGACTGCCGAACCTGCCTGGCAGTCACAGCTCCTCCCCAGGATGTGCAGGGCACGCCAGAATTCGTCCAGAGACTCACCTGTCTCGTGGACAGGAGGTGCCTGGCGTATAGTTGGTTGACTGGCCGAACGTAATGTCCCTTCAGGAGCTCCATCATTTCGGAGAAAGTGGGTGCATCCCGGATGAGAGGAAAAATGTCAGGGCTCACCCGTGAATAAAGAACTTGGAGCTTCTGCGAGTCCGAGGGTTCCTCAGCGGCTGTTCGGAGGTAACTTTTGAAGCAGGCTAGCCAGTGGTCAAAGGTGGACATAGCGTTGCCTGCTTGAGGGCTCAGCTGCAGGCGATCAGGCTTGATGCGAAGATCCATTGTTTTAAAAATCTTTGCTGAATAAATTGATGCACTATCAATTACCACAAAGACAAGAGTAGTGGAATAATTGAGGCTTTATTGAGCAAAGATGTTGTGCCTCCTGTAGCTGCCACCAGAATGGCTGCAGCACCGGCGAGCACACACATTTATATGCCTACTGGGCAGAGCCAGCAGGCAGGGATTTACCCAGGTACCTCTAATATATGTGTCTTACCATAATACATATAATACTGCTAGTGGTGACTCCCACAGTGTAAAAGGAGAAAGAAGGTGTGGGAGTTCTAAAAACAGCACCTTGTCTCGGCCTCCTCCCACCCTCCCATCCTGCTGGAAATGTGCATGGTGCGCTGCAATGGTCTGGACCAGGTCGTTTTCCCCATCAGAATATATAGAACTAGGCATTAATGTGAATTAGAATGAGAGAAAAATAGCCACTTGTTGATTCAGCTGTACCTAGCAAGTTAAAATCAATTTATTTCACAATGTGGGTCCCGTAAAATAACACTTTCAATGATCAATGTTTGAATTTTACCAATTATCTTGCAGGGACCTGCGATTTAACCGGATCAGAGAAATCCCACCAGGAGCCTTTAAGAAGCAGAAGAACCTGAACACACTGTGAGTGATTACTCAGTATGACTTGTTTACCTCATTTTATTCACTATGCAAGAAAACTGCAGAGATGCAGCTGTGCGCTGCAGATACAGTCAGAATAAGTGTCTGTCACTGTATCGTATCATCTGAACAATGTTGTATTTGTCAAAGCTAAGTAAAATTAAAATTACTGTCGATTCTTGTGTAAGGGTCGATCTCATGTAAAAGTCGACTTCCCCTTCCAGGTTTTGGCCTAAAAACTGTAGCTTTTTGTTAGTACCTACCTGGATCCTATTGGCTGGGGACAATTGGTTATCCCAGGATCCTTGGGGAATATGAGCTCCCCACAATGGCCGGGTGGGTGGAGTGGGGGGGGTGTAATCTTTCGCAGTGCACCTATATAAATAGAGCTGGCTGGTGTGCACCGCCTAGAGAGGAGGGAACCAATACTGAACTACTGGCCCTGTGTACATATTGTTGTAAATAAAGTTACTTTCTGTTTGACTCTACAAACTCGTGCTGGATTCTTCGTGGCCCTCACAACATTTTTCATATCCATCGATCCTGCCTTTGAAGTGTTTAAAGCCCCAAAATTTCAGAATTCTACAACCACATCAAAAACTCCAATTCATTTTTCATTAAAAAAGTTACACTGTAGGTGCGGCCAGGTTCGCGCCATTAAGCCAACGCAGTTGCACCTCTCTTCGACACCCCCCGCTCCCCCCAAAAAAAAGAACAAAGCGCGCGCAATGCTCAACGGTCGGGAGCGGCGCGCGACGCGACGAGCCAGCCCAGCATCTTCCTTCCCTTCCAAACCGCACCACCTCAGCCAACAACCTCCCGGTCGCACGCCCACTACCGGCCGGAGCAGAACACTGCGCCGCAGCCAAACCCCCGAGAACAAAGGACCGCGCGGCTCTGGATCAACTCACCACCACCCCCCCCCCACCCACCCCACCCGCCGCCGCCGGTAGCAATGCCCGACCTCGAGGCGTCTTATTCTGGACCGCAGAGCGAGGGCAAATGGGGGGGAATGTGGCCGGTGTTAATCGCCACCCAACTCGCAAATGCCATTAACGCAACTTTCCGACTCGACAACTCGGCGATTTTCGCTTCCCCCCCCACCCTCCCTTTTCCTCTGTCTTTGCACGTACCTTTCTCTTGGATGACATGGTGACTCGATTGATCAAAACAATGAAGGGGAGGGTAATAAAATAACAAAAAGGCGGGGAAACTGCAGGCCTGGACATGTTGCTTTTGCCAGCAGAGGCAGGTCTCTGTGTATGAGTGTATATATAGCTTCGAAAATAAGTGAGCAGCTAAATGGGACTAATTGGATTCTCTTTCAGAGAGCCTTCTCTAGCACAATGGGTGGAATGGACTTATTTGGTGTAGTTTGATTCTATAACTCTATAAATACCTATCAGGATAGTGGGCTGTGTTGGTTGCCAAATTGAAAGGTCCCAAAGAGCCCTATTTGTCCATTTACAGGATTTGGGGTAAATACTGCATGTACCTTTGACCTATGACCGCCTATCTCCAGCAAGTCCTGGGGAGCAGCAGTAGGGTGGCATGGTGGCACAGTGCTTAGCACTGCTGCCTTACAGCACCAGGGACCCGGGTTCAATTCCGGCCTTGGGTGACTGTCTATGTGGAGTTGCACGTTCTCCTTGTGTTGGCATGGGATTCCTTGTGTTAGGTAGGATTATGGGATAAGGTGGGGAAGTTTGCCGAGGAAGGGTGCTGCTTCAGAGGCTTGGTGCAGACTTGATGACCTGAATGGCCTCCTGCTCTGTAGGGATTCTATAAAAAAGGGTAGACAGTAGGAAATTCACCACGAATCCAGGTCCACCTGCATTTCTAGGGAAGCAGTAACCAGAGTAATTCCAGCAGGAGTGTGTGGAGGAAAATCTAGTTCAAAGCAGAGATGTAGTGATAGGCCTGACTGCTCAATTTTGTTTAATTTTCTGTTATTATGCCACCTCATTTAAGATTGGACCAAGGTAGGAAATCCAGTATGATTTGTTCTTCACACTTTATAGTAGGCTCTCAACCCTCCATATACTGCAACTACAATGATGCACGATCAATTGCACAAAGACTTGAGTTGGGTACAACTGAGGCTTTATTGATCTAAGATGTGTGGCCTCCCACAGCAGCTGGCCAAATGGCTGCAGCAAGGAGGAGACACATATTTACACTCCGCCTACTGGGTGGAGCCAGCAGGCAGGGAATACCAACATACCTGTAGTACAGGTCCTACCATACAATGTAATATTCAGTGATCTAATCTGGCTTCCTATCCCTAAATTTATTCAATTGAAAATCCTTATCTAGAAATCCATCCCACCCTATTTTTGCAATCTCAGACAGTTGTATCTTTGAAATCTTTTTCTAAATGACAGGTTATTATTCTGGCTTCTGTGGAACCTCCACCCTTCACTCCCCCATTGGTAGTCGAGCCATCAAATGTATTTGGCCTACTATTTGGAACTCCTCCCCTGACCTCTCTACTTCCTGACCACTTCCTGACTTTTAAATACACGCGTTATCATCCCAGCTAATCTCTCCCTTCCTGATTCTGTGTCCAATTTTCATCTGTCTTGCTTTTGTTAATATAATTAAAGGCAATATATAATTGTAAGTTGCTTGTTGTTTTGTTGCATTCAAAATGAAGAGGTCACAGCATTCTTTTGGTGTGAATCAGAATTGTTATAAAAGTGAAAGTTATCTGAAGACTTGAATCTTTGTTTAAATTTAGGCATATTTATTCATCCAGAGGTTGTAATGCAGACTATCTGGTTTATTGAGATTAATTCATTCTCAAATTGATTTTGCCAGAGCTCTTTTGGGGATTGCAAGCTCTGCAATAAATGTTCCACAAAGTACTACAATGCGGAATTGGTATTTTATACCGATTTTTTTTTTTTTCTATTGCACAAATTATTGATCTATAAGTAAATTATTTTATACATTCCCTGGAGGACATAGCGGATATGTGTCATAATTTTCTTGAGCTCTAGTGGATATATTTCCATGCTCTCTAACAGTCTATTGGGTATTTATTCCAATTATTATAAACCTTAATGGGTGCATGTCCCGGTTCTTTGACGTTTGGTAGATAAATGTTACTGTTCTTTGATGTTTAGTCAGCACATCTCCATCTCTCATGGTCTCTCTGTTGGCTTTTTGTCGATGTGGCCAACCTATCCAATTGTCGAGTAGGTAAATGTCTGGGCTGTCCAAAACTAACAATGATCTATGTCCAAATTAATGGGAGATGTAGGCTGGGATTATCCCGGGGGGGGGGGGGGGGGGGGGGGGTGCGGAAATCCTGATGGCTCGCTGAATGGGCCCTCGGGCTAAGAATGGACTTTGCGCCAAGCAACAAACCGTTGAGGGTGGCCCGCCCCACCTGCCATGATGCGGGTTCCCGCCCCGTGCCGGTGGGAACATGCAATGTGTTCATCTGCATTCTTTTGAGTACTATTATCAGATTGGAAGCCCAATACAACTGTCGCCTGTAATGCTTTCCCCCGCCCAGGAGACCTGAACTGCTTTATGGCACACTCCGTGTTAAACACTGGCTACATCTTTCATTGCTGTGAAGCTCCCAGCAAAGGCATACATCTCTCAAAAACTACCAGCTTTAGGCAATGCACTCACTTCAGCTTCTTAAGATAGAGCTACATGACAGCACAGCATGAACATCTCCATCACACAAGCAGTTGCCACTGTTCTGGCAAGAAAACACATGGGTCCCTCAGTGAGAACCCCCCCATTAGACTCACTGGGAAATCCAGTAAAAGGGCCACATAGCCAATTGCAAACACTCTTTGTTGCGGCCATTGGCTCCCCAATTGTGCGGGAGGGGTTGTGAGGAATTAAGATTTTCAGGGTAAGGGGCGGGTACAGGTCACTGACGGGGACAGGACTACAGTATCAAGTCTATGTCCTGGAAGTGGCCAAGATGGGGGATGAGGGGGAGGTGGAAGCTAAAGGACTGCAAATCATAGTTAATGTGTCTCGTTGTTCAGTGGCTGCCCCACTGTTTGGAGTGTAACTACTTGTCAGGATGAAAGCGGCGTGATGTTCAATGCTGACCATCCATCAGGCGCCTTTCCTCACCTCCACGAATGCTTGTGGCCTGTAACATTTTTGCTAACTTAGAGCCTCCCATCAACTCTCCGTCATCAATAAGAATTCATTTATGGGCAGCACGGTAGAATGGTGGTTAGCACAATTGCTTCACAGCTCCAGGGTCCCAGGTTCGATTCCGGCTTGGGTCACTGTCTGTGCGGAGTCTGCACAACCCCGTGTGTGTGTGGGTTTCCTCCGGGTGCTCCGGTTTCCTCCCACAGTCCAAAGATATGCAGGTTAGGTGGATTGGCCGTGATAAATTGCCCTTAGTGTCCAAAATTGCCCTTAGTGTTGGTTGGGGTTGCTGGGTTGTGGGGATAGGGTGGAGGTGTTGACCTTGGGTAGGGTGCTCTTTCCAAGAGCCGGTGCAGACTCGATGGGCCGAATGGCCTCCTTCTGCACTGTAAATTCTATGATAAATTCTATGAAATCCCAGCTATCCTCCTGGTTCAATATCCAAGAATGGCTCAGAGGAAGAGGCTGTCTTAGGGCTTGAACCTCATGGTAATGGGACTACACGGGTGTCCACTGTCACCAGAACATGAGGCTCACCATAACTGAGAGAGTGAAAGATGGGTCAGCTGGACCAGATAGTGTGGATGAACATTAGGGGACATGGGGCAGTGTAAGTGACCTTGCTAACTACCTGTTGGGGCCAGCTGCTCATCAACACTGCGCTGGGAGGCTGGTATCATGTGGGTTGTTCAGCCATCATACGCAGGATGGCCTTGGAAATTGGGGGGAATGGAGGGTCATGACCCCTCTGCCTCCCACCCCCACTCACAGATAAAAGATAATTAGGAACGCAGCCTGCTATGCTAATTGTCCACCTGGCCAGTGCTGCCATTGCTGATGCACAGTGGCGCAAGTGCCAGGGCCAGCATAGGCAAGATTCTGTACGACAGAGCCTGCAAGTGAGGCTCAAGTGCTGGCCACCCATCAGGCTGAGGAGTGGAACAAAAGTCATGCCACCATAGGCCTTGCGTTTATAGGATGCAGTGGTCCTTCAGCAATTTTTTTTTGTAATTTTAGTGTACCCAATTCATTTTTTCCAATTAAGGGGTAATTTAGCGTGGCCAATCACACCTTTGGGTTGTGGGCGTGAAACCCACACAAACATGGGGAGAATGTGCAAATTCCACATGGACAGTGACCCAGGGCCAGGATCGAACCTGGTACCTCAGCGCCGTGAGGCAGCAATGCTAACCACTGTGCCGCCATACTGCCCACAGTGGTCCTTCAACAAACAGCTGGAACAGGAAACTGTGCGGCACCTGTTCCAGTTTCTCGCCGAAAGGAAGAGGAGGACACTCGCTTCCGGTGGCCATTAAGCGACCAGCTGACTTATACTATTATACCTCTGGATCGAGCGGGAATCTGTGCAGGATATCCAAAACATCCGCTCACAAGTGCATCCATGACATTACAGATGCCCTGTGCACCTGGACATAGGACTACATCACTTCTCACTTGGACCAGGCCCAACAGGATGCCCGAGCCGCAGGATTTGCTGCCATCGCTAACATGCCTCAGGTCCATTAGAGCAATCAATGGCACACATGTAGTCCTGCAAGCACTGGCTCTACAGCGTTGTCCTTCATTAACAGGAAGGGGTTCCACTCCCTGAACATGCAGTTGGTGAGCAATCACCAGCTCAGCTTCATGCATGCATGTGCACCCTATCCAGGCAGCATGCATGACACATTAATTCTGGCACACTCTTTGGTTCTCGACACATTCGAGGTGCTCCCTTGGATGAGGGGTTGGCGAATAGGTGATGAGGCTTTCCCATGAAGGTCATGGCTAGTGATGCCTGTGCAGCGTCCTCAGACCAAAGCGGAAAAAGATTACAATGAAGCCCCCTCAGCAACCAGGAGCATCATCGAGTCGTCTGTTCAAGATGTGTTTATGCTGTTTGGACAGCTCTCGTGGGGCTTTACAAACTAGCCTCCAGAATGTGTCACGGATCGTCCTGGCCTGCTGTGTGCTCCACAACTTGGTGCAGCAGCAGATTGAAATGTTGGAGGAAGAAGAGGAACATGAGCCCTTGCCTAATGAGGCCACCCAGGAGGATCGCGAGGAGGGCCAGGAGCAGGCTCAAGAGGCCTCGGCCAGGGTCATACAGGGCCATCACACTAGCGACAGCCTCAGAGTCCAGATTTGTCGACCAGGAGGTCTTTTGTCCGGCAGCTCTATCACCATTTCCCCCACCCCTCTTGTTCTCTAATCATGCTTTACCATTACCCTTTAATCCCCCCCTTCCCATCACCCTTGTCCCCACCTCTCTTCCATTCAACTTGTTCCCCCTTCACATAAATTGTGCTCCTCCTCCCCGTCCATGGGTCACCTTAACCTTATACCAGAGTGATGGATCTTGGTTAGTTATGTCAGCGGGTCTCCTTTGCGGGACAAAGGATGATGACAACTCCCTGTGAGGTGAGCTCTGTGCTCATTATCTGAGACAGTCTGACTCCTGTCTTCTTGATAACATATCCCCGACCACCCAGGTCATCGTTCTGTGTGTGATGGGGGCATTTACGTCTGGGTCACATTGTTTTGGGGGAGCCATGGGAGAGAGAGCAAGGTTTTTCCTCATAGGCGGGTGATGCTGTCATACAAAGGTGTCTCACAATGGTGCTCTAATGGTCTGTCACTTCTGGGTGGGACTGTAGGGCCTGTGGGAAGATCAGACGTCCAATATGGATGACCACACTCCCAGCCCCAACTAAATCCACCTCCCCGCACCCTCAAAACTTCCCACCGCATCCGTGGGAAAGCCATGAGAATGAGAGCCAGCTCAAAGTGGAATTATATTGAGCGTCCCATTCCCCCGACTAACTCTTGTGCAATTACACGCATGCCAACTTTGTAATGCTGTATCTTCCTACACTTACATGGCTACCCACTCCTTCTAGTTGTCCTCACAAAATGCACAGCAGAATTGGAGGTGGCCAGCTGCTCTTCGCTTCCTCTAGCCTATGATGCTGAAATGGTGGGCGTCCTCTGGAGGGCCTGAACCTGGAGGGGCCCGACCGACGTTCGGGTGTCACAGTTGATGACGCGTCAGAGTGTTCTGCCTGCTAGCCAGGAAATGCGCCAGAATCAGGAGGGGGGTATTCAGAAGGGCTTCGGTCGACAGCACCTCCCTGGTGTGAGGCCCCGGAATGGGATTCATTGCTTCCTCCTCCCTCAGGGTGTTCGCTGGCCCCAGGACTACTCCATAGGATGGAGAAGCAGCTAGACTGAGCTACAGAGACCTCAACATCATCTGGAAATGCCAGTCTTGGAGGCCTGCCTTTGTCTGAACTATGTTGACCATGCCCTCAGCCATGGTGCTCTATGACTGGGACATGTCTGCAAATGGGCCAGGATACTCAGTGCCTCCGTGACTACCATCTGTCATTTAATGTATGGCCCCTACTCCCGATGCTCTCCACCATGGCCCTTTGTGACTGGGCCAAGCACGGGTGCGTTGCAGCAATGTCCACCTGCCACTGGGACATGTCCATATGTGACTCGGCCCCCCTCTTCTGCACCTCAACCATGAACATCACAATGTGACCCAAGCCTTGGACATCCTTGCATATGGCTCACTCTTCTTGCCCCAGGCTTTCTACTGCAGGCGCCACCTTTGCAGTTTTGGCTTGGGTTTTAGACTCCTCCAGTTGGACTTGTAAGCATTGGAATGTTGCTGACACCCCATCCTGTAAAGTCTGGGTTTGAATTTGCATCTGCACCAGTGATGGGATAACCTTTTTCAAAGGCACAACATCTCTCTTGGGGTAAGCTGTTCCTTTAGAGTGGGCAGTCCTTTGACTGGCTGCTCCCTTTGAAGTACTGGCCTCCATCTAATGTGCTACTGAGGGTGATTGTCTCTGTGCTGTTGGATGGTGCTGGTGAAAGCAATGCTGAGAAGTCAGAGTCTGCCCCAGAGGCCTGCTCTGGGGTGATCTGAGGGGTTGGCTTGTGATGGCCCAGCCTCATTTAGTGGAGATCCTGGAAGACAAAGGTCAATAGGTCAGCTTTTGGGAATGATAAGGCTGCAGCAGATGAGATTCACTTGAGATAGGACATCTGGATAATGTTGCTGTGGTCTCTCACTCCTTCTCCGCAGACCAACATCAACATCTGCCACTGCCCGCTCCTCAACTTCCCTGCGGGTCCAAGGCCCACTCCCCAAAGGGGGTGAGGATGCATATCTCGGGCATGCCCAGCTTGTCTTCTCACTCTCCTTCCTGTTATGTCCTGTCTTATCCTAGGGTACATGAAAAGGTGCTGACAAGCCAGGTTTGGGTAAGTTTATAGCAGGTGGCATGTGTGGGCAAGGTAGCTCGTCACAGAGGGGATGAATTGTGGTGGGGTTTCCTGGGGTTGGGTTCTGAGGGGGATGTTGGTAGCTGGTGTGTTAGAGGGTTTTAAGAGTTTAGGGTCAGATGCCAGAGGTTAGGGATGGGAGAGATGCCAGGGGAATACAGGTGGGGTACTCACCTGACAGTTCGAAGGTGGTTATTCATCTTATTGTGGCATTGCAGGCCAGTTCTTCCTAATTATGCTGCCAGCACTCACAGCCTCCCCCACCTCATACCAGGCTTGTGGCATAACATGGGCTTGGTGTCGTCTGCCCACCCTGGGGAATAGGATGTCCCTCTTCTCCTCATCAGCGTCCAGCAGTCTATCGATGTCTGCATCCAGGAATCTTGGTGCAGCTCGTCTTGCAGCCATCTTCCCGTCTGGAGTGACAGTCAGTGCTCAGGGGAGCATTTAAAAGCTGCTCCCGCTCATCAATGGCTGACAAAGGAAGTTAGGGAATGCATCAAAGCAAAAGAGAAAGCCTATATATAATGTGGCAAAGAGTAGTGGGAAGTCAGAAGATTGGGAAGGCTACAAAAACAAACAGAGGATAACAAAGAGAGAAATAAGCAAAGAGAGGATCAATTATGAAGGTAGGCTAGCCAGTAACATTAGGAATGATAGTAAAAGTTTCTTTAAATACATTAAAAACAAATGGGAGGCAAAAGTAGACATTGGACCACTCCAAAATGACACTGGTAATCTAGTGATGGGAGACGAGGAAATAGCTGAGGAACTAAATAAGTACTTTGCGTCAGTCTTCACAGTAGAAGACATGAGTAATATCCCAACAATTCAGGAGAGTCAGGGGGAAGAGTTGAATATGGTAGCCATCACAAAGGAGAAAGTGCTAGAAAAACTAAGAGGTCTAAAAATAGATAAATCTCTGGGCCCAGATGGGCTACATTCTAGAGTTCTAAAGGAGATAGCTGAAGAAATAGTGGAGGCGTTAGTTATAATCTTTCAAAAGTCACTGGAGTCAGGGAAAGTCCCAGAGGATTAGAAAATCGCTGTTGTAACCCCCCTGTTCAAGAAGGGAACAAGGAAAAAGATGGAAAATTATAGGCCAATTAGCCTAACCTCGGTTGTTGGCAAGATTCTAGAATCCATTGTTAAGGATGAGATTTCTAAATTCTTGGAAGTGCAGGGTCGGATTAGGACAAGTCAGCATGGATTTAGTAAGGGGAGGTCGTGCCTGACAAACCTGTTAGAGTTCTTTGAAGAGATAACAAATAGGTTAGACCAAGGAGAGCCAATGGATGTTATCTATCTTGACTTCCAAAAGGCCTTTGATAAGGTGCCTCACGGGAGACTGCTGAGTAAAATAAGGGCCCATGGTATTCGAGGCAAGATACTAACATGGATTGACGATTGGCTGTCAGGCAGAAGGCAGAGAGCTGGGATAAAAGGTTCTTTTTCGGAATAGCAACCGGTGACGAGTGGTGTCCCGCAGGGTTCAGTGTTGGGGCCACAGCTGTTCTCTTTCTATATTAACGATTTAGATGACGGGACTGGGGGCATTCTGGCTAAGTTTGCCGATGATACAAAGATAGGTGGAGGGACAGGTAGTATGGAGGAGGTGGGGAGGCTGCAGAAAGATTTTGACAGTTTAGGAGAGTGGTCCAAGAAATGGCTGATGAAATTCAACGTGGGCAAGTGGGGCAGTAGGGTCCCACTGCACTTTGGAAAAAAGAATAGAGGCGTGGACTATTTTCTAAACGGTGACAAAATTCATAATGCTGAAGTGCAAAGGGACTTGGGAGTCCTAGTCCAGGATTCTCTAAAGGTAAACTTGCAGGTTGAGTCCGTAATTAAGAAAGCAAATGCAATGTTGTCATTTATCTCCAGAGGCTTGGAATATAAAAGCAGGGATGTACTTCTGAAGCTTTATAAAGCATTAGGCCCCATTTAGAATACTGTGAGCAATTTTGGGCCCCACACCTCAGGAAGGACATACTGGCACTGGAGCGGGTCCAGCGGAGATTCACATGGATGATCCCAGGAACGGTAGGCCTAACATACGATGAACGTCTGAGGATCCTGGGATTATATTCATTGGAGTTTAGGCGGTTGAGGGGAGATCGAATAGAAACTTACAAGATAATGAATGGCTTAGATAGGGTGGACGTAGGGAAGTTGTTTCCATTAGCAGGGGAGACTAAGACACGGGGGCACAGCCTTAGAATAAAAGGGAGTCACTTTAGAACAGAGATGAGGAGAAATTTCTTCAACCAGAGAGTGGTGGGTCTGTGGAATTCATTGCCACAGAGGGCGGTGGAGGCCGGGGCGTTGAGTGTCTTTAAGACAGAAGTTGATAAATTCTTGATTTCTCGAGGAATTAAGGGCTATGGAGAGAGAGCGGGTAAATGGAGTTGAAATCAGCCATGATTGAATGGTGGAGTGGACTCAATGGGCCGAATGGCCTTACTTCCGCTCCTATGTCTTATGGTCTTATGGTCAAGGAGAACGGGTGATTCACGGCCCTAGCGAATCACTCACCTGGGGAATCAGGAATCCGGCAAGATTCACTGAGGAAGAGTGATTGGCCATTTGCACGAACTGAATCTCACCTCTTCAGCGCTCCTTGCGCCAGTGGGAATCACTCTGGCGCGAGCAATTAGTCTGCAAATTATCTTTCTAGCAGTCCAATGGGTGTCTAGTGCAGTAGGGTCCCACTGATGCTTTGAGGAACTTGACAAGGGGAGTCCAGAACTTGTCTCAGGATAAGGGGTGGGTCAACCAGAACTGAAATGTGGAGGAATTTCTTCACTTAAAGTCTTATAAATCTGTGGAATTCTCTAACTCAAAGATTTTTGGATAACAAGTGAATCAAGGGACATGATAATAGAGTAGGCAGGTGGAGTTGTGGTACAAGATCAGCCAGAGAATGGTGACCAGGCAGAAGGGTCCTGCCCTTATTTCTTTTGTTCTGATGGTTGGTTACCTGGTGATTTGGTGTATTTCAGCTTATTGGCCGCCTCAAAAGACTTTTATTTATCTTTAGAAATTTCTGTTTAAAACCTTGAATTTCAGGAAATTGTGATTCAAATTTAAACTTCATATTATTCCGAATGCTCATACATTCAATGAACAGGTGTATGCCAATAGAGGTTTGGGAAGTCTTAAACCATTCCATCGCTTGGACATTTTTACTGCCATTTTCAATGTTCATAAATAATTGACTATGGGTGTAATGGATGAAATTCTCCACCTCGCGCTGCAGGTAGCGGAGTTCCCGATGAGGCGGAGAATCTAGTGGTTGTGAAGAAAACAGGATCGGCGCTGGGGCCAATCCATTTCCGATGCACCCCCCCCCCCCGTCGACATCAGGATCAAGATTCATGCCCCACGCCAGTAGGAAGCTGAAAAGGATCATTATGAGCCATTTGCCTCCCTGTGTTTGTGTGGGTTTCGCCCCCACAATCCAAAGATTGGCCACGCTAAATTGCCCCTTAATTGAAAAAAATGAATTGGGTACTTTCAATTTATATTTAAAAAAAGAACCATTTGCATTCATTTACCAGGCCGGCACCATATTCCCTGGGTCCGTGTGATTCTCCGGTCCTCTGAGCTGGGAACAAAGAACAAAGAACAAAGAAATGTACAGCACAGGAACAGGCCCTTCGGCCCTCCAAGCCCGTGCCGACCATACTGCCCGACTA
This sequence comes from Scyliorhinus torazame, assembly GCF_047496885.1. Classification (NCBI taxonomy): domain Eukaryota; kingdom Metazoa; phylum Chordata; class Chondrichthyes; order Carcharhiniformes; family Scyliorhinidae; genus Scyliorhinus; species Scyliorhinus torazame. The sequence continues at coordinate 135,031,295 of NC_092717.1, forward strand.
AACTACAATCTTCTACACTTCCTGGGTCCGTATCCTTCTATTCCCATCCTATTCATATATTTGTCAAGATGCCCCTTAAATGTCCCTATCGTCCCTGCCTCCACTACCTCCTCCGGTAGTGAGTTCCAGGCACCCACTACCCTCTGCGTAAAAAACTTGCCTCGTACATCTACTCTAAACTTTGCCCCTCTCACCTTAAACCTATGCCCCCTAGTAATTGACCCCTCTACCCTGGGGAAAAGCCTCTGACTATCCACTCTGTCTATGCCCCTCATAATTTTGTATACCTCTATCAGGTCGCCCCTCAACCTCCTTCGTTCCAGTGAGAACAAACCGAGTTTATTCAATCGCTCCTCATAGCTTATGCCCTCCATACCAGGCAACATTCTGGTAAATCTCTTCTGCACCCTCTCTAAAGCCTCCACATCCTTCTGGTAGTGTGGCGACCAGAATTGAACACTATACTCCAAGTGTGGCCTAACTAAGGTTCTATACAGCTGCAACATGACTTGCCAATTCTTATACTCAATGCTCCGGCCAATGAAGGCAAGCATGCCGTATGCCTTCTTGACTACCTTCTCCACCTGTGTAGCCCCTTTCAGTGATCTGTGGACCTGTACTCCTAGATCTCTTTGACTTTCAATACTCTTGAGGGTTCTACCATTCACTGTATATTCCCTACCTGCATTAGCCCTTCCAAAATGCATTACCTCACATTTGTCCAGGTTAAACTCCATCTGCCATCTCTCCGCCCAAGTCTCCAGACAATCTAAATCCTGCTGTATCCTCAGACAGTCCTCATCGCTATCCGCAATTCCACCAACCTTTGTGTCGTCTGCAAACTTACTAATCAGACCAGTTACATTTTCCTCCAAATCATTTATATATACTACAAAGAGCAAAGGTCCCAGCACTGATCCCTGTGGAACACCACTGGTCACAGCCCTCCAATTAGAAAAGCATCCCTCCATTGCTACCCTCTGCCTTCTATGGCCTAGCCAGTTCTGTATCCACCTTGCCAGTTCACCCCTGATCCCGTGTGACTTCACCTTTTGTACTAGTCTACCATGAGGGACCTTGTCAAAGGCCTTACTGAAGTCCATATAGACAACATCTACTGCCCTACCTGCATCAATCATCTTAGTGACCTCCTCGAAAAACTCTATCAAGTTAGTGAGACACGACCTCCCCTTCACAAAACCGTGCTGCCTCTCACTAATACGTCCATTTGCTTCCAAATGGGAGTAGATCCTGTCTCGAAGAATTCTCTCCAGTAATTTCCCTACCACTGAAGTAAGGCTCACCGGCCTGTAGTTCCCGGGATTATCCCTGCCACCCTTCTTAAACAGAGGAACAACATTGGCTATTCTCCAGTCCTCCGGGACATCCCCTGAAGACAGCGAGGATCCAAAGATTTCTGTCAAGGCCTCAGCAATTTCCTCTCCAGCCTCCTTCAGTATTCTGGGGTAGATCCCATCCGGCCCTGGGGACTTATCTACCTTAATATTTTTTAAGACACCCAACACCTCGTCTTTTTGGATCACAATGTGACCCAGGCTATCTACACCCCCTTCTCCAGACTCAACATCTACCAATTCCTTCTCTTTGGTGAATACTGATGCAAAGTATTCATTTAGTACCTCGCCCATTTCCTCTGGCTCCACACATAGATTCCCTTGCCTATCCTTCAGTGGGCCAACCCTTTCCCTGGCTACCCTCTTGCTTTTTATGTAAGTGTAAAAAGCCTTGGGATTTTCCTTAACCCTATTTGCCAATGACTTTTCATGACCCCTTCTAGCCCTCCTGACTCCCTGCTTAAGTTCCTTCCTACTTTCCTTATATGCCACACAGGCTTCGTCTGTTCCCAGCCTTTTAGCCCTGACAAATGCCTCCTTTTTCTTTTTGACGAGGCCTACAATATCATTCGTCATCCAAGGTTCCCGAAAATTGCCGTATTTGTCTTTCTTCCTCACAGGAACATGCCTGTCCTGTATTCCTATCAACTGACACTTGAAAGCCTCCCACATGTCAGATGTTGATTTGCCCTCAAACATCCGCCCCCAATCTATGCTCTTCAGTTCCCGCCTAATATTGTTATAATTAGCCTTCCCCCAATTTAGCACATTCATCCTCGGACCACTCTTATCCTTGTCCACCAGTACTTTAAAACTTACTGAATTGTGGTCACTGTTACCGAAATGCTCCCCTACTGAAACATCTACCACCTGGCCGGGCTCATTCCCCAATACCAGGTCCAGTACCGCCTCTTCCCTAGTTGGACTGTTTACATATTGTTTTAAGAAGCCCTCCTGGATGCTCCTTACAAACTCTGCCCCGTCTAAGCCCCTGGCACTAAGTGAGTCCCAGTCAATATTGGGGAAGTTGAAGTCTCCCATCACCACAACCCTGTTGTTTTTACTCTTTTCCAAAATCTGTCTACCTATCTGCTCCTCTATCTCCCGCTGGCTGTTGGGAGGCCTGTAGTATACCCCCAACATTGTGACTGCACCCTTCTTATTCCTGATCTCTACCCATATAGCCTCACTGCCCTCTGAGGTGTCCTCTCGCTGTATAGCTGTGATACTCTCCTGAACAAGTAGCGCAACTCCGCCTCCCCTTTTACATCCCCCTCTATCCCGCCTGAAACATCTAAAACCTGGAACGTTTAGCTGCCAATCCTGCCCTTCCCTCAACCAGGTCTCTGTAATGGCAACAACATCATAGTTCCAAGTAGTAATCCAAGCTCTAAGTTCATCTGCCTTACCCGTAATGCTCCTTGCATTAAAACATATGCACTTCAGGCCACCAGACCCGCTGTGTTCAGCAACTTCTCCCCGTCTGCTCTGCCTCAGAGCCACACTGTCCATATTCCCTAGTTCTCCCTCAACGCTCTCACCTTCTGACCTATTGCTCCCGTGCCCACCCCCCTGCCATACTAGTTTAAACCCTCCCGTGTGACACTAGCAAATCTCGCGGCAAGGATATTTATGCCTCTCCGGTTTAGATGCAACCCGTCCATCTTATACAGGTCACACCTGCCCCGGAAGAGCTCCCAGTGGTCCAGATAACCGAAACCCTCCCTCCTACACCAGCTGTTTAGCCACGTGTTTGTCTGCTCTATCTTCCTATTTCTAGCCTCACTGGCACGTGGCACAGGGAGTAATCCCGAGATTACAACCCTCGAGGTCCTGTCTTTTAACTTTCTGCCTAGCTCCCTGAACTCCTGCTGCAGGACCTCATGCCTCTTCCTGCCTATGTCGTTAGTACCAATATGTACAACGACCTCTACCTGTTTGCCCTCCCCCTTCAGGATTCCCTCTACCCGTTCGGAGACATCCTGGACCCTGGCACCAGGGAGGCAACATACCATCCTGGAGTCTCTTTCACGTCCACAGAAGCGCCTATCTGTTCCCCTGACTATAGAGTCCCCTATAACTATTACTCTTCTGCGCTTTGACCCTCCCTTCTGAACATCAGAGCCAGCCGTGGTGCCACTGCTCTGGCTGCTGCTGTTTTCCCCTGATAGGCTATCCCCCCCGACAGTATCCAAAGGGGTATATCTGTTCGAGAGGGGGACAACCACAGGGGATTCCTGCACTGACTGCCTGCCCTTTCTGGTGGTCACCCATTTCTCTGCCTGCACCTTGGGTGTGACCACACTTACATAACTGCGATCTATGACGCTTTCCGCCACCTGCATGCTCCTAAGTGCATCCAATTGCTGCTCCAACCGAACCATGCGGTCTGTGAGGAGCTGCAGTTGGGTGCACTTTCTGCAGATGAAGCCATCCAGGACGCTGGAAGCCTCCCGGACCTGCCACATCTCACAGTCAGAGCACAGCACCCCTCTAACTGACATTGCGTCAATTAATTAAAATTAAAATTTGTCTCTTTTTTTTTTTAATAAATACTTTTTTTTTAAATTACAAAGTTACTGTCAACTATCTGTTTCCTAGCACTAGATTTCTAATAGAAATGCGATAGCTAACTATAATATCCTCCGATCTCTGGCTTAGATATCCTCTAAATTATAATTAAGTTATGTTTAATTAGTTCCCAAATAGTCAAAAAAAAAATTAGGTTAGAATCCCAACCAGCCACTCAGGTCACAGCTTTTCTGTCCCCCCCGACACACACAATTTGAAAAAAGGTATAAAAGTAAAAATCACTTGCTTACCTTCTGAGATGTTCTCAGGTTCTCTCGCGGACAGAGACTGCTCCTCCACCTCCAATCCTTGGCCTGCACAATGCTAATAATATATAATATAATATGGCACTTACCTTACACCAATGGGTCTTATTATTAGGTTAGAGGAGGAGGGTGGGTGGGAGACACTACACGTGTAGTGTCTCGGGTTTCCTCTCCACCAGAATTTATTTGGGGGGGGGGGACTTGCCAGAGGTCGAACTTCCGGTTCCCGCCGAAATCCAAAGGGCTGCTCCTGTAAAGGTAAGGTTTTTAAACTCACTACTCACCTCCAAGAAGGCCCCTGCGCACCGCTGCCGCCGAAATCCAATGGGCTGCTCCTGTAAAGGTAAGTGCTTTTAAACTAACTACTCACCTCCCAGAAGGCCCCTGCGCACCGCTGCCGCCGAAATCCAAAGGGCTGCTCCTGTAAAGGTAAGGTTTTTAAACTCACTACTCACCTCCAAGAAGGCCCCTGCGCACCGCTGCCGCCGAAATCCAATGGGCTGCTCCTGTAAAGGTAAGTGCTTTTAAACTAACTACTCACCTCCCAGAAGGCCCCTGCGCACCGCTGCCGCCGAAATCCAAAGGGCTGCTCCTGTAAAGGTAAGGTTTTTAAACTCACTACTCACCTCCAAGAAGGCCCCTGCGCACCGCTGCCGCCGAAATCCAATGGGCTGCTCCTGTAAAGGTAAGTGCTTTTAAACTAACTACTCACCTCCCAGAAGGCCCCTGCGCACCGCTGCCGCCGAAATCCAAAGGGCTGCTCCTGTAAAGGTAAGGTTTTTAAACTCACTACTCACCTCCAAGAAGGCCCCTGCGCACCGCTGCCGCCGAAATCCAATGGGCTGCTCCTGTAAAGGTAAGTGCTTTTAAACTCACTACTCACCTCCAAGAAGGCCCCTGCGCACCGCTGCCGCCGAAATCCAATGGGCTGCTCCTGTAAAGGTAAGTGCTTTTAAACTAACTACTCACCTCCCAGAAGGCCCCTGCGCACCGCTGCCGCCGAAATCCAAAGGGCTGCTCCTGTAAAGGTAAGGTTTTTAAACTCACTACTCACCTCCAAGAAGGCCCCTGCGCACCGCTGCCGCCGAAATCCAATGGGCTGCTCCTGTAAAGGTAAGTGCTTTTAAACTAACTACTCACCTCCCAGAAGGCCCCTGCGCACCGCTGCCGCCGAAATCCAAAGGGCTGCTCCTGTAAAGGTAAGGTTTTTAAACTCACTACTCACCTCCAAGAAGGCCCCTGCGCACCGCTGCCGCCGAAATCCAATGGGCTGCTCCTGTAAAGGTAAGTGCTTTTAAACTAACTACTCACCTCCCAGAAGGCCCCTGCGCACCGCTGCCGCCGAAATCCAAAGGGCTGCTCCTGTAAAGGTAAGGTTTTTAAACTCACTACTCACCTCCAAGAAGGCCCCTGCGCACCGCTGCCGCCGAAATCCAATGGGCTGCTCCTGTAAAGGTAAGTGCTTTTAAACTAACTACTCACCTCCCAGAAGGCCCCTGCGCACCGCTGCCGCCGAAATCCAAAGGGCTGCTCCTGTAAAGGTAAGGTTTTTAAACTCACTACTCACCTCCAAGAAGGCCCCTGCGCACCGCTGCCGCCGAAATCCAATGGGCTGCTCCTGTAAAGGTAAGTGCTTTTAAACTAACTACTCACCTCCCAGAAGGCCCCTGCGCACCGCTGCCGCCGAAATCCAAAGGGCTGCTCCTGTAAAGGTAAGGTTTTTAAACTCACTACTCACCTCCAAGAAGGCCCCTGCGCACCGCTGCCGCCGAAATCCAATGGGCTGCTCCTGTAAAGGTAAGTGCTTTTAAACTAACTACTCACCTCCCAGAAGGCCCCTGCGCACCGCTGCCGCCGAAATCCAAAGGGCTGCTCCTGTAAAGGTAAGGTTTTTAAACTCACTACTCACCTCCAAGAAGGCCCCTGCGCACCGCTGCCGCCGAAATCCAATGGGCTGCTCCTGTAAAGGTAAGTGCTTTTAAACTAACTACTCACCTCCCAGAAGGCCCCTGCGCACCGCTGTGCCGAGAGTCACTTGACAAGCATGGTCCTGATGCGGTGGACCATGCGGTGGGTCAAGAGGGCAACTCTTTAAGGGAGTTTTCCCCAAAGTACATTCGAGGGCCACCCTCCCCCCCCCCCCCCCCAATGCAAGAGATGCCCACCATACCCCCGCCAGAGCACTCCCATCGCTCCCTCATCAGAGACCCCCTAAATAAGAACACCACCCACAGACCCCCCAGAATAGAGACCCCTGTCAGGAAACCCTCAGAAAAGAGACCCCAATCCGGAAGTCCCCCAGATAAAAGACTTCTCTGTGTGTGTGTGTGTGTATGTATATGGGAGGGGGTTGGGGGGGAGGGGTTGGGGGGTGGAGGAGGTGTAGACCCAGAAAATCCATGGGTGTGGATTGAATTGCGCTGCGGGGAGAAGGGGGTGTTGGCTGAATTGCAATGGGGGAGGGGCGGGGGCGTTTGCCAGCCACGGAACTCGCTAATGGGCACTTGCTCAAAATGGCAGCCTGATAGCGGCCGCAATACTTGACTTGCATAAATTTGCATGGCTAAGGATTAGGAGTTGTTTCCCAGTGGGAGTGCAAATCAGGTGCAATTCAGCTCAGGTGGAAGAATGCAGGGTGCAATCTTTCCAAAACGGAACTAAGTTCCCGAGCGAGCGGGTTTAGCCGCATGGCTATTCAACTCAACTCACTTTGAATAAGGGGCCTAAATGTGGAACGCACGGCCAAGGTCGCACATAGCTCCTTTTCTTACAATGAGGAGCCCTGCTCGTCGGAACTCCCTGTTGTAGCGAGAGATCACAGAGGTAAAAAAAAAACAACATCCCCCTAGCCTGGATGCAACATGGGACAGTCCTCCAGCAACGCCCCCCCCCTCCCCCCCCCCCCGCCCCCCTTCCCCCCCGCCCCCCTTCCCCCCCCATTGCGTTTAAACTCACGAGGCATTGCGAGCCAGGTAGGTCCCTCTGGCGAGCTGCTTTTCCGGCGCAGCGAGGCCGGAAGATTGCCCTGCAGTCTCCCAAATGAAGAATTTCGCCCAATGTATCTTGTGTAAATGATATTGTTGTAAATCAGATAAGCCATGATTTCACGTGAGTGACAGGACAGGCCCATGGTCTTAATGATTTATGCTTTATCCTATTGTAATGTATCATTTTTTTATTGTTAACAATGCAAGCGTTTAATTCGTAATTGCAACTATTCAAAGACTCAGTCCTTAATCACAACAGCAATAGATGCTGTGGGTTTAGGGCAGTACTATCCTTGTAGCAGTTGTTCAGAGATGTTCATTACCAAATGCAGCACAGTCTCCAGGGCATTCAGTTTATATTGCACCATTTCCCACATAGCCAGATTTCTGCAAGATTAGGTCATTTGATCTGAAATGTTGTGGAAATGTACAAGGATAGTAGACAGCCTGCAGGTTCGAGCTAATGAATTGGAGAACTATCTTTTTGTTGTCCTAATCACAAGAATGGTAGAATTCTTGCCACCTACTGATATGTTTACAAGGACATGGAAACACATAATTGGTCTTACAATGACATCCATAAGACTAGAAAGGATAAACAAGTATTTACTGTATCATATCTGGCAATAACACTGATTTTTAATATCTACATTTCTCCTGTAAGCTACTAAAAGATGTATCACAAATGCCCCTAATTTCAAGAGCTATTTTTTTTATCTGCAGGGAAGTTAAGTGATTATGACAACGTTTTCTAACAGCCTGAGCTGTTACCAATAGCAACAGTAGCATTCACTATAAAAGAGGGACTGAAAGTCTGATGTGAGCTTTCCCAAAAAGACATTGAATATTTTAGTGATTTCCATGTAACACCATCTGTGAGGTAGCTTTGCTATAATGTTTTTTAAATGGCAGTGTTGTTACACATTACATACACACAGTCTGTTGCCACCACATACTCACAGTCTGTTTCGATGTTGGATATAAATAAGTGAATGATTTCTTAAGTAGTAGAAATGCCTAAACAACTGTCAACTGAACAGCAATGCTGCCTCATCCTGAAAAGCGATGCAATACCGTGGGCAGCACAGTAGCATAGTGGTTAGCACAGTTGCATCACAGCTCCAATATGGCAGGGGGATGGGCACGGGAGCAATAGGTCAGAAGGTGAGAGCATTGAGGGAGAACTAGGGAATAGGGACAGTGTGGCTCTGAGGCAGAGCAGACAGGGAGAAGTTGCTGACCACAGCGGGTCTGGTGGCCTGAAGTGCATATGTTTTAATGCAAGAAGTATTACGGGTAAGGCAGATGAACTTAGAGCTTGGATTAGTACTTGTAACTATGATGTTGTTGCCATTACAGAGACCTGGTTGAGGGAAGGGCAGGATTGGCAGCTAAACATTCCAGGCTTTAGATGTTTCAGGCGGGATAGAGGGGGATGTAAAAGGGGAGGCGGAGTTGCACTACTGGTTCGGGAGAATATCACAGCTGTACTGCGGGAGGACACCTCAGAGGGCAGTGAGGCTATATGGGTAGAGATCAGGAATAAGAAGGGTGCAGGTGCAGTCACAATGTTGGGGGTTTACTACAGGCCTCCCAACAGCCAGCGGGAGATAGAGGAGCATATAGGTAGACAGATTTTGGAAAAGAGTAAAAACAACAGGGTTGAGGTGATGGGAGACTTCAACTTCCCCAATATTAACTGGGACTCACTTAGTGCCAGGGGCTTAGATGGGGCGGAGTTTGTAAGGAGCATCCAGGAGGGCTTCTTAAAACAATATGTAGACAGTCCAACTAGGGAAGGCGCGGTACTGGACCTGGTATTGGGGAATGAGCCCGGCCAGGTGGTAGATGTTTCAGTAGGGGAGCATTTCGGTAACAGTGACCACAATTCAGTAAGTTTTAAAGTACTGGTGGACAAGGATAAGAGTGGTCCTAGGATGAATGTGCTAAATTGGGGGAAGGCTAATTATAACAATATTAGGCGGGAACTGAAAAACATAGATTGGGGGCGGATGTTTGAGGGCAAATCAACATCTGACATGTGGGAGGCTTTCAAGTGGCAGTTGAAAGGAATTCAACTGTGAGGAAGAAGGATAAATACGGCAATTTTTGGGAACCTTGGATAACGAGAGATATTGTAGGCCTCGTCAAAAAGAAAAAGGAGGCATTTGTCAGGGCTAAAAGGCTGGGAACAGACGAAGCCTGCGTGGAATATAAGGAAAGTAGGAAGGAACTTAAGCAAAAAGTCAGGAGGGCTAGAAGGGGTCACGAAAAGTCATTGGCAAATAGGGTTAAGGAAAATCCCAAGGCTTTTTACACGTACATGAAAAGCAAGGGGGTAGCCAGGGAAAGGGTTGGCCCACTGAAGGATAGGCAAGGGAATCTATGTGTGGAGCCAGAGGAAATGGGCGAGGTACTAAATGAATACTTTGCATCAGTATTCACCAAAGAGAAGAAATTGGTAGATGTTGAGTCTGGAGAAGGGTGTGTAGATAGCCTGGGTCACATTGAGATCCAAAAAGACGAGGTGTTGGGTGTCTTAAAAAATATTAAGGTAGATAAGTCCCCAGGGCCTGATGGGATCTACCCCAGAATACTGAAGGAGGCTGGAGAGGAAATTGCTGAGGCCTTGACAAAAATCTTTGAATCCTCACTGTCTTCAGGGGATGTCCCGGAGGACTGGAGAATAGCCAATGTTGTTCCTCTGTTTAAGAAGGGTAGCAAGGATAATCCCGGGAACTACAGGCCGGTGAGCCTTACTTCAGTGGTAGGGAAATTACTGGAGAGAATTCTTCGAGACAGGATCTACTCCCATTTGGAAGCAAATGGACGTATTAGTGAGAGGCAGCACGGTTTTGTGAAGGGAAGGTCGTGTCTCACTAACTTGATAGAGTTTTTCGAGGAGGTCACTAAGATGATTGATGCAGGTAGGGCAGTGGATGTTGTCTATATGGACTTCAGTAAAGCCTTTGACAATGTCCCTCATGGTAGACTAGTACAAAAGGTGAAGTCACACGGGATCAGGGGTGAGCTGGCAAGGTGGATACAGAACTGGCTAGGTCATAGAAGGCAGAGAGTAGCAATGGAAGGATGCTTTTCTAATTGGAGGGCTGTGTCCAGTGGTGTTCCACAGGGATCAGTGCTGGGACCTTTGCTCTTTGTAGTATATATAAATGATTTGGAGGAAAATGTAACTGGTCTGATTAGTAAGTTTGCAGACGACACAAAGGTTGGTGGAATTGCGGATAGTGATGAGGACTGTCAGAGGATACAGCAGGATTTAGATTGTTTGGAGACTTGGGCGGAGAGATGGCAGATGGAGTTTAATCCGGACAAATGTGAGGTAATGCATTTTGGAAGGTCTAATGCAAGTAGGGAATATACAGTGAATGGTAGAACCCTCAAGAGTATTGAAAGTCAAAGAGATCTAGGAGTACAGGTCCACAGGTCATTGAAAGGGGCAACACAGGTGGAGAAGGTAGTCAAGAAGGCATACGCCATGCTTGCCTTCATCGGCCAGGGCATTGAGTATAAGAATTGGCAAGTCATGTTGCAGCTGTATAGAATCTTAGTTAGGCCACACTTGGAGTATAGTGTTCAATTCTGGTCGCCACACTACCAGAAGGATGTGGAGGCTTTGGAGAGGGTGCAGAAGAGATTTACCAGAATGTTGCCTGGTATGGAGGGCATTAGCTATGAGGAGCGGTTGAATAAACTCGGTTTGTTCTCACTGGAACAAAGGAAGTTGAGGGGAGACCTGATAGAGGTATACAAAATTATGAGGGGCATAGACAGAGTGGATAGTCAGAGGCCTTTCCCCAGGGTAGAGGGGTCAATTACTAGGGGGCATAGGTTTAAGGTGAGAGGGGCAAGGTTTAGAGTAGATGTACGAGGCAAGTTTTTTACGCAGAGGGTAGTGGGTGCCTGGAACTCGCTACCGGAGGAGGTGGTGGAAGCAGGGACGATAGTGACATTTAAGGGGCATCTTGACAAATACATGAATAGGATGGGAATAGAGGGATACGGACCCAGGAAGTGTAGAAGATTGTAGTTTAGTCGGGCAGCATGGTCGGCACTGGCTTGGAGGGCCGAAGGGCCTGTTTCTGTGCTGTACATTTCTTTGTTCTTTGTTCTTTGTTCCAGGGTCCCAGGTTTGATTCTCGGCTTGGGTCACTGTCTGTGCAGAGTCTGCACGTTCTCCCCGTGTCTGTGTGGGTTTCCTCCGGGTGCTCTGGTTTCCTCCCACAGTCCAAAGATGTGCGGGTTAGGTGGATTGGCCATGCTAAATTGCCCTTAGTGTCCAAACAGGTTAAGTGGGAATTACTGGGTTGCAAGGATAGGATAGAGATGTGGGCCTGAGTAGGGTGCTTTTTGTAAGGGCAGGTGCAGACTTGATGGGCCGAATGGCCTCCTTCTGCACTGTAAATTCTGTGATCTCTGACAATGAAGAAGCACCGTCACTTGATCAGGTACTCGCAGTCACCAGTTCAGATACTGGCACTGCGCCGACGTTATAGGGTCGTATAGAGGCGGGATCAGCAAATGGTTGAATCACTGGGCACCAATAGATTGCAACCAGGGAAATGGGATAGGATAGTTGGTAAACCACCTCATGGAAGGTGAGGTCACAGAGGACTTTTGCTGCAGAGGATTCAGTTGAGGACTTTGGTGGGGGATCTACAGGAGAATAGTAATGGGCAAGTACACTGAGATGATTATTGTGTTGACAGGGCTGTCACATAGTCTTTTGTCACTGGAGGAGTCCAGGCCCAATTTGGCACAGAGCTTCATGCAGAACCAGTGTGGAAGTGATAGGCAATGCCACAAAACATTTGTTTGTAGACTCAGCTGTTATCTAGCATCTGGTGCTGATACATAGGCTTTCATTGCAGCACAAGCAGAAGCTGCAGTGGAGGCTCAGACTTAGGTCATTGGATTGAATTGAATTTGATTTATTGTCACATGTATCAAGGTACAGTGAAAAGTATTGTTCTGCATGTAGTCCAGACAGATCGTTCCACACATGACAAAACATAGGTCATGCATGAATATACAATGTACATACATAGGTACAGGCATCGGGTGAGCATACGGAGTGTAGTATTACTCACTAGAGAAGATGCGTGAAGAGATTATTTCAGTCCATAAGAGGGTCATTTAGGAGTCTGGTAACAGCAGGGAAGAAGCTGTTTTTGAACCTGTTAGTGCGTGTTCTCAGACTTTTGTATCTCCTGCCTGATGGAAAGAGTTGGAAGAGAGAATAACCCGGGTGAGATGGGTCTTTGATTATGCTGCCCGCTTTCCCAAGGCAGCGGGAGGTGCAGACAGCATCAATGGATGGGAGGCAGGTTCGCGTGATGGACTGACTGTGTTCACTACTTACCCTCTGTAGTTTCTTCCGGTCTTGGGCCGAGCAGTTGCCATACCAGGCTGTGATGCAGCCAGATAGAATGTTTTCTATGGTACATCTGTAAAAATTGGTAAGAATCAATATGGACATGCTGAATTTCCTTAATTTCCTGAGGAAGTATAGGCGTTGTTGTGCTTTCTTGGTTGTAGCGTCGACGTGGGTGGACCAGGACGGATTGTTGGTGATGTTTACACCTAGGAATTTGAAGCTGTCAACCATCGCCACCTCGGCACCATTGATGCAGACAGGGATGTGTATGATACTTTGTGTCCTGAAGTCAATGACCAGCTCTATAGATTTACTGACCTTGAGGGAGAGATTGTTGTTGTTTCACCACGCCACTAGGTTCTCTATCTCCCTCCTGTACTCTGACTCATCATTGTTAAGATCCGACCCACTACAGTCGTGTCATCAGCAAATTTGTAGATGAAGTTGCGATGAGATCTATGCTTGCTCCATGCAGGATACCAATGCACAAAGGCACTTGCAGTCCAGCACTTTGTGCTTCAAAATATTTTAAGATTGCTGAGGCACAACCTTGGGATAGTGGCAATGGCTCCATGGAGCACAAACCTGTTGTCCTCTCTCAAAATGACAACATACGTGTCCATGTTCTTGCTACAACATTAAAACTAGCCAACCCAGACTGCTGCTACTGTGCCAATATGGCCTTTTAGCTCTAAAGATGTACATGGACATCCTGCAAAGCCATCCCTAATCTCCCCAATTGAAAGTCAGAAGTCTTTCACTGACCGTGCTGCAGCCACTGAGGTAGCACTGTGTAGGAGCACGAGCTAGACAAAGGCAAGCATTTGGAATACACATGGTTGGAAATTGTACAATTGGAAATGTTGTTGAATGAGGCGGCACGGTGGTGCAGTGGTTAGCACTGCTACCTCACAGCGCTGAGGGCCCCGGTTCAATCCCAGCCCGGGGTCAGTGACTGTATGGAGTTTGCACATTCTTCTCATGTCTGTGTGGGTCTCATCCCCATAACCCAAAGATGTGCAGAGTAGGTGGATTGGCCATGCTAAATTGCTCCTCAATTGGAAAAAAAATAGTTGGGTACTTCAAATTTATTTTTAAAAATGAAGCGTTGTTGGATCATGGATTTGTTTTTAGTTGGCGGCTCTTATTTCAGGAATTTTGTTTGAGAACACTATGATGATACACAGCAGATGGATTGAAAGGTGGAAAAACTGTCATGGAGGGAGGAAGTCTCTGAGAAGTGGGGTTTGAATATCTGCTCATGTGTAGCTCACTTGAAACGAAAGGGCCCCAGATGGCATCTTCCTCCCCCCTCTTCCTCTTCCTGATGTGCTTTCTGAAGGCCTAGAGGCAAGAGCTGCACCTTCATGATGACAAGATTGTGGAGGGTGCAGCAGGCCACCACAAACTTGGAGTCATGTTCTGGAATGATTGGTGTGCTGTGTTGGCAGGCCTGTCGCACAGTCTGTTGTCACTGGAGTAGTCCGGTGCCACCGGAGGAGTTTGGGGCAGCACGGTAGCACAAGTGGATAGCACTGTGGCTTCACAGCGCCAGGGTCCCAGGTTCGATTCCCCGCTGGGTCACTGTCTGTGTTGAGTCTGCATGTTCTCCTCCTGTCTGTGTGGGTTTCCTCCAGGTGCTCTGGTTTCCTCCCACAGTCAAAATCTTCACATAGCATTAAAACTCCTGCAAAAACCCAAATGCTGGCAACAAAATTTCCAACAGTTGAAAGGCCACGGATCTCCCTATCTCAATTTGCTTCCTTCAAATAATGCATTGAGCTGTGTTTCAGGACCTCAATATTTCTAAAACAGGTATTCAAGCCAGGAAAATTAAAATCGCTGTAGGCAATGCAGGCCCCCACAGACTGAACATGTTAGGTCTTGTCTGACAACCATTTTACCCCCCCACACACACACACACCCCGCCAAAATGGTCAAACATTCAAGATCAGTTATGAGTGAAACTCAGCTTCAGGAGATTCATGTCCTTCAGGCAACAACCAAGAGGCTACTGATCAATTCACAAGTAGATGCAGAGAAAAGGGGTGTGATTATGAATTCACGACAGTAGAACTAAATGACAGAATAATAAAGCTCATGATAGCTCCAATGGAAGCGCTCTAAAAAGACATTTTGGACCAACCCAAAGGATACCCAATGGAAGCATTATAATAAAGTATATACAAGTACAAAGCCATATTCAAAGGTAGACAGAATCTACAGGCTATGGGTAATTCATCCACCATTGGCACAATAGTCAGTAGGGACAAGCCTAGTAAGCTATGTGGGTGGTGTGGCCTCATGCATGCACCCAGAAAATTCCCAACTTTTAACGCTGTATGCAAAGCATGTAACACCAAACAAAATGTCTAGCCAAGCTATATGAACTGATGATGAGGATGACTAGACCATCAACACACTGAACAGTGAACATGAAAAAAATGTATTGGCACAGTAGCCACCCTCCAGGTTGTATGTCCACAGGTGAAGGGTCAACATAACCCAAGTGCCAAACTAGACACCGGTGCAAACATCCTTCCACTTGGCACACTGAAATACATGTGCCCACAGAAGTGGCAAGCGGTTATTCAGCCAGCCAGTGTAAACTTTGTGTGTACAATGACTTACAATATTCCACTGCATCACCACTGCACAATTTTTCTTCTATAAAATCCAAATCCCAATGTAAGTTCTGCTCAGCAGGCATAATTGTTACATCACACAGTCACACATTTCACCCGACCCAACTCTCCGTAATTACAAAAGAAATCTGAAAAAAAGTAAGCACACTAATAAGACCATGGGGTTTTTCACAGTAACTTCATTGCAATGTTAGTGTCAGCCTACTTGTGACAATATGGATTATATATTTCATTTATTTATGAGGAATAGGAATAGGAAATGTCCCTTGAGCTGGCTCTGTTATTTAGTACATGAACAAGGCTGATCTCCTGTCTCTCCTCCTTTCCCCTGATTTCATGAGACCAAAAATTCCTTCATCAAAGCTTTATTATACTCAATGATGGAGCTTTCACAATATTTCCAAAGATTGACAATTCTGAGTGAAGTAATTTGTCCTTATCTCAGTCCTAAATGATTGACTCTTTACCTGAGGCTATGCCCCATGTTTTAGATTCCCCAGCCAAGAGAAACAACCTCTCAATGTTGGTGTTGGTGAAGCCCTTCAAAATTCTGTATTTGTGAATGAGACCACCAGCTTTCCTCTCATACCCATGCAATTGGTTTTGTCAATTTTATTTTAAAATATATTTTATTCCAAACATATTCAACATAATAACACAACCTTTGATTGATTTTGATTTGATTTGATTTATTGTTACATGTACCGAAGTACAGTGAAAAGTATTTTTCTGCGGCCGAGGGAACGTACACCGTAGACAAAGAGAATAATCAACAGAGAACATTGACAAATGGTACATCGGCAAACTGTGATTGGTTACAGTGCGGAACAAGGGGCCAAACAAAGCAAACAAAACAAATACATGAGCAAGAGCAGCATAAATAGTGTTCTTGCAAGGAACAGATCAGTCCGAGGGGGAGTCGTTGAGGAGCCTTATAGTTGTGGGGAAGAAGCTGTTCCTATGTCTGGATGTGAGAGTCTTCAGACTTCTGCCTGATGGAAGGGTCTGGAAGAAGGCAATGCCTGGGTGGGAGGTGTAGCCACCTGGGTTGGCCAACTCCCGACGTAAAATGGAGAACAGCAAAGGCTGAAGGGAAATTCAGCCAACACAGGCAGAAACTAGCAGGTGCAAGTTTACTGTGTATTAAATTCTGCAAAAGCCCAAACAGCATCGATACAAGCAGCCATCTGCATAATAATGTAGCAGCCATCTATATACTAATGTGCGATCCCCGGGAACAATCAAAACATTTGAGATAAACAAGGCCAAGCCAGACTCCTCGGCGCCAGCAGGGGCCAACACAAAAGAGGTTAACGGACACCTAAAGACCGCCCATCGATCAGGGAACCGCTCCAGTATTGAAGAAATCGAACCAAGCGATTGGAACGAAGTCCAGTCACTTGGAACCAGGTACGGGGTCCACCCCGAAAGGCGGAAAGCCCCTGGGGGCTATAAAGTAAAGCCCCCAAGTTTAAATCGTCCTTCTTGGCAGGGTCACTCAGCAACGCGAACCAACCCTTGACAGTGACCTGCCGCCGAAGAATGCAAGTCTCAAATCGACGCTCGCTACAAGATAGGCGCTCCTAGCTACCAGTCCATACCAGCTTTTGAATCCCGCAGACTCAGAACCCGAACAAAAGACCATTTGTTCCCCTGACCTGGTGGGCCAGTCCGAAGCTAAGTATTGGCCTGTTAGTGATAGAAATAGCTTCGAAGTAGAGTTTATGCATGAGTAGATTTGACTGTGTGTGAATAAATGTGCTTTGATTTGAATCTTACTAATTGGTGTATTGAGTTATTGATCATTACTTGAACTTGAACCTCGTGGCGGTATCATAAAGATATCTGGCGACTCTAGAGCAAAGGTTACAAAACAGAGCCAATTGAACCAACCAAAAGTTAGTAACAGAGGGGTCTCTGATAATGCTGTCTGTCTTCCTGAGGCAGCGGGAGGTGTAGACAGAATCAATGTGGGGATGGCAAGCTTGTGTGATGCGTTGGGCTGAGTTCACCACACTCTGCAGTTTCTTGCGATCTTGGACCGAGCAGTTGCCATACCAGGCTGTGATGCAACTGGATTGGATGCTGTCTATCGCACATCTGTAGAAGTTTGAGAGAGTCGGTGCAGACATGCCAAATTTCTTTAGCTTCCATAGGAAGTAGAGATGTTGTTGGGCTTTCTTGACTGTTGCATCAATGTGAGTGGACCAGGACAGACATCACAGGTGATGGTGACCCCCAGGAACATAAAGTTAACGATCTTAACATCCAACAGAGTATACAGTGTGTACATGTTTTCCCCATTAACTCCTCCCCTCTCTCTCTTCCCCCCCCCCCTGTACGACAAACAGCTCTTCAAATATATCCATGAATGGCCTCCACCACACCTCAAAGCCCTCCTCTGACCCCCTTAGGGCAAATTTTATTTTCTTCAACCTGAGAAACTCATACAAGTCTCCGAACCACATCGCAACCCTTGGCGGCATGGGCGAAATATATTTCAAAAATATCCGTCGCTGAGTAATCAGAGAGTAGAAGGCCACGGCATTGGTCCCCTTCTCCTCCAGCTTCTCCGGCATCTCTGACATCCCAACGATCGCCACCATAGGGTCCGGTTTCATCAAAACCCCTACAATCCTCTAAGTTCCTGAAAATCGCCCCCCTCAAAAGTTGGGCTGTGGAGCGGAGACCCTCGCAGATAGGGGGAGAATGTGCAAACTCAACACGGCGAGTGACCCGAGGCCTGGATCGAACCAGGGTCCTCGGCGCTGTGAGGCAGCCGTGCTAACCACTGTGCCATCTCCTCAACATAATTCTTAGTCACCACTGCCACCTTCCCACAGAACGCCTTGTCAGCCAAAAGCCCGAATCCAACCTCTATCCGACCTGAGCCGAATGAAGTCTCACATCTAGATAGTGCGGGGTATGGTCCAAAATCATTATTCCCGCATATTTTGCATCTTCCACCCCGACCAGCACACCTGGCTCGCACAAAAATGTCAGTCCAGGAATACACCCTGTACAGAAACCCCGTCACCAGAATTCCTTTTATTTACAAACCCAACAGCTGAACAACCATGACCATTCAGTCTGCTGTCTACACCGGGGGTGCAGAGGATCTGACAGTCCCTGTCATATACACAGAAAGGTGTTCCCTCATTGGGCCACTAATCAGGGAACTCTTATTCTAATTGGCCAATCTCAAAGGCCTGGCCTAAGTCATTGCACCCCTGCACCCCAAAATCCGAGGAGCCCCCATGGTCCTCGTGACTCATGGGCCTCCTGCTTCATTTTTGCACCGGGTCCGGCTCCCCCACTTCAGCCTCCGACGTAGGGGGGGGTATAATGGCTAGGCGCCCGTATTTTGCGATGTGAGCGCCTGAGGGGCGGTTCTCCCCTTTCCTCCGGTGGCAGGGGTACAGCTGCGGCACCATCCACGGTGTCCATATCCGAGTCCAATGTCCTCACCAGTGGTGTCGGAGGGGTGTGGATAGTTTGTCGGGGAGGACTCTCCACGGTCCTTGGTCTGCTGGTCTGAGTCAGCTCCGGAGGAGGAAATGAATCTGAGGCCCGCACCTGGTCCAGGTGTTTCTTTATTACTTGTTTCCCCCACACGTATCTCATACGCCACAGGTCCTGCCCTGGCCTTGACTGTTCCTGCTACCCACGTGGGGCCATTCGCATAATTTCTGACCCATACATTTTCACCCGTGTTGAACAGCCTTTCTCGGCGAGTGTTGCCGTGGCCCCTGCATTGGTCCTCTTGGTGTCGTTCTATTCTGCCACCTAAATCTGGGAATCTGCCGGGTTTGGAGTCGTCTGCCCATGAGCAGCTCTGCCGGTGCTATTTCCGTTGTGGCGTGGGGGGTTATTCTGTAGTCAAATAGTCAGCGCAACAGTTTGGTGTCCAATGATGCTGCTGACTGTTTCTTCAATCCGACTTTTAAGGTCTGGACGGGGCTGCTGGTGGTACCTTCAGCCCTTGTTGGTATTCTTGGCACCGACCTACCAATGTCGCTATGTCTGTGTCCAGAACCGGCCACCAGGCATAGCTTCTGGCCAGCATCTTCATTTTTGAGACTCCAGGGTGCCTATGATGTAGTTCAGCCAGTACGGCTTGACGGCCTTGACTTGGAACTATTACTCGAGCCCCCCCATAGCAGGATCCCGTCTTCCACGGTGATCTGCTCTCTTCTGCTCCAGTAAGGGTGGAATTCCGCCTGGACCGGTCTTTTCATCTCCTCAGTTAGCACCATGTGTTTTATTTTTGATAAAACCGGGTCCCTTTGGGTCCAAAATTGAATGTTTTGTGCAGCCACTGGAAGGATGTCCAGGAAATGTAACGTCATTACCGTTTCCTCTATTTTGGGTACTAATGGCGGGGCGTCCGGTAATGGCAGCCTACTGAGTGCATCGGCATTTGCCACCCGGGTTCCTGGCCGATGCGCCAGTTGATACTGGTACGCTGCCAGTAGTAGGGTCCAGCGTTGGTTTCGGGCCGAAGCTATTGGAGGTATTGCTTTGTCTTCTTTATCTTAAAGACATTTAATGAAGGAGCCTCTACTGCTTCACTGGGCAAAGAATTTCATAGATTCACAACCCTTTGGGTGAAGAAGTTCCTCCTAAACTCAGTCCTAAATCGACTTCCCCTTATTTTGAGGCTATGCCCCCTAGTTTTGCTTTCACCCGCCAGTGGAAATAACCTTCCCGCATCTATCCTATCTATTCCCTTCATGATTTTATATGTTTCTATAAGATCCCCCCTCATCCTTCTAAATTCCAAGTACAGTCCCAGTCTACTCAACCTCTCCTCGTAATCCAACCCCTTCAGCTCTGGGATTAACCTAGTGAATCGCCTCTGCACACCCTCCAATGCCAGTACGTCCTTTCTCAACCAAAACTGAACACAATACTCCAGGTGTGGCCTCACTAACACCTTATACAATTGCAGCATAACCTCCCTAGTCTTAAACTCCATCCCTCTAGCAATGAAGGACAAAATTCCATTTGCCTTCTTAATCACCTGTTGCACCTGTAAACCAATTTTTTGCGACTCATGCACTAGCACACCCAGGTCTCTCTGCACAGCAGCATGTTTTAATATTTTATCATTTAAATAATAATCCCTTTTGCTGTTATTCCTACCAAAATGGATAACCTCACATTTGTCAACATTGTATTCCATCTGCCAGACCCTAGCCCATTCACTTAGCCTTTCCAAATCCCTCTGCAGACTTCCAGTATCCTCTGCACTTTTTGCTTTACTACTCATCTTAGTGTCGTTTGCAAACTTGGACACATTGCCCTTGGTCCCCAACTCCAAATCATCTATGTAAATTGTGAACAATTGTGGGCCCAACACTGATCCCTGAGGGTTATGTCACCAGTCCTAAAAAAGACCTTGGGCGAGATTCTCCACTCCCGCGCCGGTTGGGAGAATTGCCTGGGCCGTCAAAATTTCCCAGGACGCCGGTCCGACGCCCTCCCGCGATTCTCCCAGGCGGCAGGAACGGACCTGTCGAGCTCCGCGTGCCGCAGTATCGCTGGAGACACCCAAAATGGCGATTCTCCGGCACCCCCGCTATTCTCAGGCCCGGATGGGCCGAGCGGCCAGGCCAAAACGGCGGGTTCCCCCCCGGCGCCGTCCACAGCTGGTCGCTGCCATCGGGAACAGCGCGGGAAAGCTGGGGGGGCGGTCTGCGGGGGGGGGATCCTGCACCGGGGGGTACCTCAAATGTGGCATGGCCCGCGATCGGTGCTCACCGATCGTCGGGCCGTCCTCTCTGAAGGAGGACCTCCTTCCTTCCGCGGCCCCACAAGATCCGTCCGCCATCTTCTTGCGTGGCGGACTCAGAGGACGGCAACCACGCATGCGCATTTGGCGCCGGCCAACCCGTGCATGCGCGGGTGACGCCAGTTATGTGGCGCTGGCCGCGTCATCTATGCGGCGCCGCCTTTACGCGGCGACAAGGCCTGGCGCGTGTAGATGACGCGGCCCCGATCCTAGCCCATTGTCGGGGCCTGTATCGGTCGGGATAGGGGCCGTTTCGCCCCGTCGTGAACCTCGACGGCGTTCACAACGGCGTGGGCACTTCGGCGCGTGAGTGGAGAATCCCGCCCCTTAACTCCTGGATTGTGGTGGGGGCCGGGGCATCTTTAATCGCCCTCACTTTATCCTCCAAAGGGTGTAGCCCTGATTTGACAACCTTGTACCCCAGATAGGTTACTTGAGGAGCTAGGAAAACACATTTCCCCCACTTTAGGCGCACGTCTGCTGCTGAAAACCACCTAAAGACTTCCTCCAGGTTTTGCAGGTGTTCTGCCTTTGTTTTTCCTGTAATGATGACGTCATCCAGCTAAATGGCGACTTGTGGTAGCCCTTGCAATATATTCTCCATTGTCCTCTGGAATATCGCACAAGCTGACGATACACCGAAGGGTAATCTTGTATACTGGAAAAGGCCCTTCAGGGTGTTTATCGTTGAGAATTTTGGGGGCTCTTCATCCAGCTTCAGCTGTAGATATGCGTGGCTCATATCCAACTTTGAGAATAGGAGTCCTCCAGCCAGCTTTGCACATAAATCCTCAATCCGGGGAATTGGGTATTTGTCCAGTTGTGAGTAGCGATTAATCATTTGTTTGAAATCTCCACAAAGGCGGACCAAGCTCTCCGGCTTAAGGATAGGCACCATGGGTGCCGCCCACTCTGCAAACTGGACCGGTATTATTATTCCCTCACGCTCTCAACGTTTTATTTCCATATCGACTTTCTGCCTTAATGCGAAGGGTACTGGTCGGGCCTTGTAGAATTTTGGGACTGCCTCTGGATCTACATGCAATGTCGCCTTTGCTCCCTTTATTGTTCCGAGCCCTTCTCGGAAAACCTCTGGGCATTTGCACAGGAGTTCGCTCAGGTGGCCATTTTACAGCTGGAAAATGTTTACCCAATACAGCTGGATCTCTCTTAGCCAGTTATCATCCCAATAAGGTTGGCCCCACACCTTTTACTACCGTTAACTCAGTGGTTCCCCTGTGTATGTCCTCAGTTTTGCCGAGGTCCTGGTTAGGAATAAGGGTTGGAATCCAGTGCGAATTTTATTGAATACTGTTTCCCCTGTCACTGATACGGCTGCTCCAGTGTCGACATCCATCAGTGTGGGACGTCCATTCAACCTTATGGATAATTTAATGCGTTTTGATTTCACCATCGTTACACAATTTGGTTGTTCCACGTCGGAGGTAGGTGGGGCTTCTAGGGTATGCATTCTCCTGTACCTCGGCCTATGTGACCTTCTCCAAGATGATGGTTTTGGGCTTCTATTTCTCCTTTCTGGCTCCGATCTCTGGCAACAACTACAACATTTTGCCGGGCGAAAGGCTGCAGGGGCTGCCGTCTGTCTGGACCTAATTTTCCCTTGCTTGGGAGAGCTTCTGTGAGTGGGCCTGGTTAACTTCGTATCCGAGTCGTTCCTGAGAGTGGCTATGCAGTCGCTTATCCCCCAGCGGTAGTCCCTTAACTCAGTTTCACTGGTATGGGCGTCTACCTCCATCAGAGTACCCTGTAACTCATGCGCTCCGCTTGCCGCTTTTTCTAAGGATACAGCCAGCTGCAATGCTGGTTTGCAATCTGGCTCGGACTCTGCTAACAGACGTTTCTGTATTGCTAAATTATTTATTCCACATACCAAACGGTCTCGGAGCATCTCATTTAGCGTCAGGCCAAATTCGCAAGCCTCTGCTAATCGCCATATTCTTGTTAAAAAGTTTGTAACTGACTCCCCAGTGTCTCGGAATGCTGAGTAAAACCGGTACCTTCGCAGGATCAGAGGCAGCTTACGGTCACAGTGCTCTCTTACGGAGTCCGTCAATTCCTGGAAAGTTTTTGTGTCCGGTGCCTCCGGAAAAGTGAGACTGCGCATAACGGCAAAGGCTGCCGGCCCGCACGCGGTCAGCAGAATGACCCGTTGCTTTTCATACAGAATTATATCGTTTGCTCTAAAGAAGTAATTCATCCGCTCTACATATTGGGCCCAGTCTTCCACTGCAGGGTCAAAAGATCCAACTTTCCGAATACAGGCGTTCTGCCCATCAGTGGCTTACCCTCAATATGCGGCAGCTGCTGACGAGCAGGTTTCTTCAGGTCATTCCGTTTTCCTTGTCGCCACTGTGATAAGTCCACGGAGGCAGAAGTCCCATCACCAGAATTCCTTTTATTTACAAACCCAACAGTTGAACAACCATGATGATTCAGTCTGCTGTCTACACCGGGAGTGCAGAGGATCTGACACTCCCTGTTATATACACAGAAAGGGGCTCCCTGATTGGGCCACTAATCAGGGAACTCGTATTCTAATTGGCCAATCTCAAAGGCCTTGCCTAAGTCATTACACTGCCTCTCCTCCCCTCTGGAGTCCACCATGGTCACCGTTAGGCTCAGCCCCCCCCATCCTCACTCTGAATCGGGCCCACCCAAGATGGTCCCCTTCCTCCTTCCATGACCAAACTCACCCTCCATAACTGCCAAGTCGCCTCCCCCCAACACCCAGCAACCCCCTTCCTCCTCCTCCCACACTGGCTAACCACCGCAACCCCCTCTCCACTTCGCTTCCATTCACTAACTAGTGTGATGACTCGTAGCCGGAGACACTAACTCAAAAACCCACCAGCCCAACCCCCTCTACTCACCCCACCTGCAACCCCCACCCCATTGCTTCTCTCCAGACCTCCTCCTGGGCCTTTCCCCCCATACACCTCACCTAACCTAATGCAAGAAACATCACCCCAAAATGGCCCCCATACAGAGCATTCTCGAGCCACCCCACAACAACCCCTCATTCCCCGCATAGAGCTTACCCAACCAAGTGCAATACAATTAAACCCTATACCCCTAACACCAAAGGCCCCCCTCCAAATAAAGCAGCAATTTAACTTCAATACAAAATTGCAAAAAAATACACAAAAATGCAAAAAAGTGGGGTGCACCCAACCCCATAACAACCTTTCCCAATCGACAAACAGAAACAGGCATCAAAATTGAACAGAAACAGAACTTACACCCACGTTCCTCCTTCAGCCCTCCCCCAGCTTATGTTCCATAATAAAGTAATTTGCCTCCACTCGTGTCCCAAATTAATATTCCACACCCTCGAAAGTGACCCAAAGTCTGGCCGGGTACAGCACCCCAAACCGAATCTGGCGGCGGCAGTACAGCACTGCCTCGTCTTTTGCTAACTCGGCAACAATGTCCTGATAAATCCAGATTCAGTTTCCTTTCCAATTGCAATCCTGCTGCGCCCTGCCTACTTCAGAACCTTTTCCTTGTTGGAACTTGTGCATACGCACAATCACCGCCTGTGGCAGATCCCCTGCTCTTGGCCTTTGCCTCAGGGACCTATGGGCCCAATCCACCTCTAGGGCCTTGACCGGCACCTTCTTGTCCACCAAGCTGGCCAGCATTCTTGCAACATAGCCTGTTGAACTTGTTACCTCCACTCACTCCGGTTGGTCTACCGTCCTCTTGGGCGTGACAATGGCACGGTGGTTAACACAGCTGCCGCACGGCTACGAGGACCCGGGTTCCATCCCGGCCCCGGGTCACTGTCTGTGTGGAGTTTGCACATTCTCCCCATGTCTGCTTGGGACTCACCCCCACAACTCAAAAGGATGTGCAGGGTAGGTGAATTGGCCACGCTAAATTGCCCCGTAATTGGAAAAAAAGAATTGGGTGCTCTAATCCTCCACCCTTGCTCGCAGCATCTTATACATGTCCCCCAGAATTTCCATCTCCACTTCCAGTATCACAATCCGGTCGCTCTGGTCACACACCACCTTCTCCACCTCCTGGCTCTTCTCCACCCGTTCCAAAGTCCCGCAAAGAGGTGCCATTGCCCCCTCAATTGCCTTTGACTAGTCACTCTGCATTTCTTTATTTTGCTGCTGAAATTCATCCTTAATGAAGCTCATCAACTGCTCCTTTGATATCTTTCCAGTCGACGAAGACCCTTCTCCATTTGCCGGTAGTGCAATTGATGCTGCGCCACAAGTCTCCTCTAACTCCTTAGCCTGAGCTCTTAATGTCCTCTTTAGAGTTTGGTAACCTGTAGACATGAAGAGAACTAAGCCCCTTCCACTCTGCACAACCTTTCCACCGAAATTTCCCGAAGTTTGGGTAGAAGGGGCCAAAACAAATGCCTTAAAGCAGGAGCCACCCTATGTGTGACCACTCACTCCATGGCCGCCACCAGAAGTTGGTTTTGTCATTTTTATTGAAGAGAATATCCATCCTCAATAAGATACAGAGTAGTTCATTTCATGTGTTGGGGATATTGAATGGAGAAATGGGAGGATCCCTGTCTGATTTTACCCCTTTTCAGTCTGGGACATTGAAGCCATTTCAACACATTTACTTTCATTCCAAGTGTAATCAGTTAACTCAAGATCGGGAATAGCTCTTAGATTTTCCTGTTCTGTGTGGTTTAGTACCAAATATAGCATGCATTTTCAGGGAAGCCTGGAGTACAGGACATGTGAAGGTAGTATAGACCAAAATGGATTTTAGAGGCAAGCTCTTGGTGCATGTTCGAATACATAATTCCTCCAGGTCTCAATGACTTAATTGTGTGATGTTACACCATCATTATATCAGCATCATGTGCCTCTGATGTTCATCCTTAATGAAGGACATTAACCCTTTACTTTACATCTGCCCCTAAGTCTTTATCCTAACAATGTACACCCTCCGATATCTCAGACTTCAGTTTCTGAGGTACCTTGACCGATCTCCCTGATCTTGTTCTGATCTCTTTTGGAGGTTGATAGCATTCATCAATCTCTCTTCATGTGATACGAGTGGCCTTCTCCTGGGTTTGCCGAGCTTTGTCTTGTTTTTTATTCCTTATCTTCACCTGGAGCTGAATAATAAGCCCATGTTTCTATTGAATTTTGTTCTGAGGATGTTAAGGTGCTGCAGTTTTTCCTTATATTTCCCTCCTCTGTCTCAATTCTATCAGATCCCACTTGTGAAGTTCTTCTCATTTTTATTCCTTTCATCTATTGGTCTGGCACCCATACTTTGTCCCCAGGCTTCAGCACTTTCTGTGCATGTTCTGTGCCTGAATTTAAAGTTTCAAGCCTGTTTGTTTCTCTGTATTTTATTCCTCTCGCTGTTTTAACCTCTCATGATCACTCACAGTAGTCTAAGTTTTAGTTTCTGAATTTGCATTCTCACTCTCCTTCCCATTAACAACTCTGATCATGAGGAACCATTTTATAGTGGTGTGGTTTGGTAACTCAGAAGAGCCATATTGAGATCTTCGCCCTTCTTCATCAAGTCTTTGATGGTTCTTACATTTCTCATGGCTTTTCTATGAACCTGAGGATAATGAGTTTTTTAAATTATTTGTTCATGGGACGTGGGCATCGCAGGCTGTGCCAGCATTTATTGCCCACCCTTGTGGGGGGCTAAGAGTCAACCATATTGCTATGGGTCTGCTATATTGCAGATTTCCTTCTCCAAAGGACATTAGTGAACTAGATGGGTTATTATGACAATCGACAATGGTTTCATGGTCATCATTAGACTTTTAATTTTATTGAATTCAAATTACACCATCTGCAAAGGCGTGATTTGAACCCAGGTCTCCAGAGCATTACTCTGGGTCTCTGGTTAACTAGTCCAGTGACAATACCACTACACCACTGCCTCCCCTGAGTGAGCTGGTTATGTGAATGGATCCATATGCCTTCACAAAATTTTACAACAATTCAGTAGCAAATGGTGGACCATTGTCCATCACCACAATTTATGCATTGCATAACATTTCCTCAGTGACTGAATGACTGCTTCTGCAGTGATGCTGTGCTGCGAAATCTGTTCACTTCAATCCACCTTGAGTATGAATCAATGGCAATAAGGAATATCTTGCCACTAAAATCAAATAAATCCATTCCCAGGCACTCTCATGGTCTTGATGGAAAAGTAGAGGTATTAGGTAGTAGAGGTAAAAGTAGAGCTATTTGCTGTACACGTACGGGAATTAGACATAATTTCTTCTATAGAATCCATTGAATCCCTACAGTTTTGAACTTGGTCTGCACTGGCCGTCCGAAAGGGCATCATACCTAGGCCCACTCCCCTGCCCTATCCCTTAAACACATAACCCTACCTAACCTTCTCATCTTTGGACAGTGGAAGGAAAATGGAGTACCTGGAGGAAACCAACGCTGGCATGGGGAGAACGTGCAAACTCCACTCAGACAGTCTCCCAAGGGCAGAATTGAACTTTATGGGAGATGAAGTAACTTGTCAAACACACACAATGTCACACTATTTCTTACTGGTTCCACTGCATTGCACTATCCAAACATCCAAGTCACCTCCATTCTCACCAAAAGCTCTGACTTCCTAGTTTCCAGACAGTGTCGACACAAAGTGATGATTGTAGGTTTCTTCCAGTGTTCACATGTCAGCCTATTGACTGGCCTCGGTTATCAGTATTCTGAGAAAACTGGCCTGGCTTCCTCTCAATGTACCCACCCCAGTCACAGGCCACTTCCCGACTAGTACTTACCGTCGTGAGAGAGCAAACGGACGTTGTGCTGGCCATTGAACGGATTGACCAACGACGAGAACCAGAGCGGAGCTCCAAGCTGAGGCCACCACTGTTAGCATCGCGTCCACGTGGACACCCATCGGCTCCAGTCCGCCCCCTCCTCCCCACCGCTCTGCGAGCGGTGACCAGCACATAGCCCAGCCTCGCGCCGCCCTCCCCCACAAACACCGCAACCAATCGGGAACTGCAGTTGGGAACTTCTTCCCGTGATCGGGAACGCCACAACTGTACACTCCATGACTCTCCCGACACTCACCCACGACCCACCTGCGGGTCGTGACCCTGAGTTTGAAAACCCCTGTGTTAGAGATTTGATCCAGCAATGTTTTTGTCTAACTTGGTCTTTAGAAATAGTTAGTTTGTGTTTTCAACAGAAGACCATTGCCTCCAGCAAAGACCTCTTCCAGACTAAGAAGCTAACGAATCCTGAGATAAAACCACAATAACAGAATTTCCTTTTTTTGTGGTTCTTCCATTAGTTGAATGTGGTTTGGCCTTAATATGTTTTCTTTATTCTTGCAGTCTATCAGATTGACAGACAATTTTAAAATATCCTAACTTCCCACAGTTTTGGTACTCTGCTCCCTCTGCTGGACATTCATCCTGCTTGTGTAGGTTGTTGCCGCCATACCTACACCATTTCATGATGGAGTTTGATGCACTTTTCCCCGTTTTCATGGGTTTCTGCTTTTGTGATCTTCCTCTCTTCTGGTTAACATGTTGAATGGCTTCATTCATTTGTTTCCAATGGAACTTTCCTCACAAACCATCTATTTTGCTTTCTGAACTTAGATTGCCTCATAACTCGGGTTGCCTTAATTGAATTTAGATCTTCCTTCCTTTGCAAAAAATCCGATCGGGTTTCATCAAAGACCCCAAATAATATGCGAACATGAATCAATTAGTCCTTCAAAATTTCATAGCCATAAATTTTTTGCCAGCTTGTATAGGTAATTGATGAACGAATCCATGCTTTCATCTGGTCTTGGTTTACACTTGTTAAATTTTGCCCATTCTGTAATTACATTTTTATTTGTCAAATGCCTGGAGAACCTCATCATAAGAGCTTGCAGTCTCACTGACCCCCTGTCTCACTATTACATCATCAGAAATTGTTCCAATGTCATAGCATGTGCGCTGATCGGATCCGTTTGTTCCTTATTGTGCAAAGCAGGAGTGGGTTAATACCACAGAAACTCTTTCACCATTTGTCCCAGTTCAAGCTTGTTACGAGCTTTTCGCATTTTGGAAAGCTTCTGTGAATGGCAGCTTAGATTCCAAGCTCTGAATTGATTTCTGCTTCACGGTGTTGCCTGTTGATTCTGGTCTGTGCTGACTGCCAGGTCTGTGTCTCAGCTTGCATCCTCTTGATCTTGAATTTATTCCTTTCATCTTTCTTTTATGGACCTCTTGACTTGTCAGGTCTGTAGCTGCTTCTTGGACTTTCTTTTGTGTCTTTTCCACTCTGCTGCCGCCATGTTTCGACATATGTTCAGGGTCCAGGTGGAGTTCTTCAAGGTCAGTAAAATACTCTCAAGATTGTACTTTGTTCAGAACATTAACATGTATTTACAGCTGTATGTGCATTTAGAAAGTCTGTATGATTTTGGAGTTCACTATAATCCAAATCTCTATTACTTAATCATATGATGTTCCATCATCTTACATCAGCATCATGTGCTTCTGATCTTGCACTCGACATAGCTGAATTTATGGGCTCCATTTATTAGCATTGTAATTTTAAAACTTCCTGCATCAGGAAGGTCTGGAGTTGTCCACAAGTAGCACAATCTTCTCAAACCCTCATTCTTTGGACTTAGCTGAGGACCCCAACATCTTTTTCCCCATCGGGTGCGATGTCTGTGAACCAGCCACATCAGGTCACTCCAAACATTCAGAGAACACCCGATAACCAAATTCTAGAAATCCTAAGGCCTCCTGCTTCAGTTTCATTCCAAGCCATTGCTAGATTATCCAGATGTTTCAGAGTTTTCTGTCTCTAAACAAATAACTTCCAGATATTAAAAGACTATTTGTATCTATCAGAGAATATGTTAATCCTTGACCTGCTGGATAAACGGTAACTACCAGATAATGCAAAAAAAGATATAAGAGGTGTGATTTAACCACAGCGTTGCGCCCAATGTGGATCTGGGCCTACTGGTTAAATAGCGGGAAAAGCTAAAATTTGAGATTTGCACGGGGCACGATTCAGTTTGCCATCTAACCAGCCCGCTCCCGAAGGCGAGTTCTGGATCTTGCCCAAATATAGCATATCATTAACCCCAATTTGCATCAATTTCAATCTCAGCAATGAGATTGGCATCGAATGTAATGGCGTTCTGGGAAATAACCGGCTCCACAACGAGAAATTATATGGGCGTCATTTAGTACACCTTTTAAAAACGTGAAGCTGACACAATGGCTGCTGAGAGCAACTGAGGAGGTGAGTAACCATTTCAATTTTTGGGCATGCAGCTCAAGGGCACTGTAGCATTTGGATCTCCTCCAATTGGCTATACACTCACTGGAATGTTGCTGACACATTCTCCGGAACCTCATGGCCATGTCCTAGCATCTGCATCAGCTCTGGGGTAACCTTGTCCAATGGCTTGGCATCTGACTGGTACTCAACTGAGTCCTGGGATCTAGCAGACCTCCAACTGCTGACTCCTGCCTCCACCTGATATGCCTCAGCAACTGTGTGGTATCTGCTAAATTATAGGCTATCTTCTTCTGCGGGGGCAAAGAGTGGGCTTTGTGAGCTGCGTGCTTGATGGATCAGGGGGTCTGTGGCAGGTGGCATGTGTGGCCACCTCAACTGGACAAAAAGGGGTTGTGCTGGTGGGTACCAGGGGTCTGACCTCACTGATAGTCATTGCCACTGCCTCCCAGGCACTATTGGTGGCCCTGCTGCTGGCCCTCCGACCCCCTGGCGGAACAGGATGCCCTGTCTGTCAATGATGGTGTCGAAAAGCCTGGCTAGGTCAGCTCTGCGGGCTGCCTTGCGTATGTGTTGACTGAGACTGTGTGGAGACTGAGCATTTAAAACAGCTCCCCCTTGTTAGCAGTGAGATGCTGAGGTGCAAGTCTGGTGATCCAGACAGCGGGACTGCCAGTAATGGCGAGAAGCTCGTGGGGGCTCATTTCCGGTAACTAAGTGCTGCTAAATACGGGCCACCATCTCGACACAGTGTCCATCGAGAAAAACCTTGCCAATCATGCCCAAAATGACACGTAGAAATGTTTTTGTTAAATTAAGCCCAAGAATCGACTTTCTATGTCACCATTTCAATATTTTGAAATAAAATTCAATATTAATATTTCTAATGGCAATTGCCCCTCTTATATCCAGTCCAATTTTCCTTTTCGGAGGTCAATGGAAAGGAAGATTGAGCAGCATTGAAGAGGGGCCCTGCTACTGCCCTTCTCAAAATCTACACTGCAGAATCATCTAGTCATACCACAGAACCAATGTGATCAGACACACGCTTCCCTTTGGATTGTGAGTAATTAGAGTGCATATCCACTGGACCGCCATTTAGAAAATAGAAGTAGAAATCAAAACTGCTACTTACCTTAACCAACGTTCAAGTTTATTGGGGTGATATCAAACATCTATCTTGAATCACAGGGTATGTTCACTCACTCTATGTGTACATGGTACTGCTGGCTTTTTCTCCTGGTAGAAAAAGCACATTGGAATCCAACTTCTATTTTACCACAATAATCCAATTTGCACCACTTTGTGTTCATTGTTTGGATCGATGGTTCATCACAGGGGAAATTTAGAGCAGAAACATTAAACCAGAGCTTAATAAGGTTTTGTTCTATCCGACTAGAAGTGTCATTGACAAGACCCACTAGCAGACTCTTAGCTAGATTGTTATTGATGACATAGGAATTTTAAAGAAACTGCTTGCGATTGTTTTGTAAATATTAACTTTGAACAAGTATTTGTATAACCACGGTTCATTGTGCATAAAATCGCTGAACATTTCGTTTCAGCAGAGAATGAATACAGTTCCTGGGAGAGTGTCTCGGAGTCTTAGGCTTCAGGTGACCAGTGGCCTCAGTGACTGGGAAACTAAAATAACAAAATGTTATCCAGTATCCTGACAAAGCATTTCATGTAACCTCAGTAACACCAACCTCACTCAATTAAAAAGCTAAAATAGTGTGGAGTTAATTTCTGAGTCATAGTACCATTGTAAAGGATCTAAAAATGGCACTGATAATTGCATTACTCTGAGTTTTGATTGTCCACATTGGTGGAAACTAAACCATGCTAGAACGCAGAGTCAATTCTATCTTCACATTCCATTCACAAAAGGAGCAGTGACCTGAAAAGGTCAAATGTCAAACACCTACATGTGTAAATTTCAAAGCTCCCTATCTAATTAGCAGAAAACTAATCTCAGATGAAAGCTGTTTTACTTTCAAATCCAAATGTAGTTCATGTTGATCAAAACTTGAAGCGTGATGGAATGTTAGCCCTTCAAATGACCTCCTTATAAGTCATGCTTGCCAGACAAAAGGATATCCAAATTGTTAGAAGATATGATCATGTTAATACATGATTCAAATTTTTTCTAAGTAGTTATTAAAGGCTGCCTTGATGGCCCAGTGTGTTTGTTCAGTGAATAAGTGGTGTCGTACCAGCAGTCTTAGTTTCAATCCCTGGACTATGCTCACAGAGATGGTTGCAGGATGCTTCATTTGGGTTCGCTTCTACCACAGTGAGAGGGGAAAATCAATAAAGCACTTTTTCAAAATACATGTGAAAATGTGGTTTATAAATCTTGGGGTTTTATTGTTCCTCAAACACTTAGTGACACTATGGAATATAGGACATCCATTTGGAAGGATCAAATGAGAGAGATACACAAGTGGACAGAATTAGGAGTCATGGCTCATTGCAGAGGAAGCAGGGGATCAGCAGAGCTCACCCCAACCAGAGGACAGCTGCACTACAACCTTTGGAACCCTCCTTGGCTCTCTATCCCTCTCAAGGCACAGAATTCACCAGTGACCCCCACCCCTCTTGATCGCCAACTGCCTCCTCCTGGTGAGACTGGCAGCACTGAGTGCCTCTGCCACCACCTTCCAGGTAGCGTTCAGGAGAGCAGCTTGACTTGGCAGCCCACACTGGGGAAGAGAGTGTTCCTCCATTCCGCACTGGCATGGAGCTGTGGGTCCACCTCTAACTTCCGACCTCGGGGGCAAGCGTTCTCTGCGCCATCTTGGTGGCTGCAATGATTGTGTGGTAAGTGTATTGTTAAAACAGCTCCTTTGGTGCTAACTCTGGCCCCAGCGGTGATTGGAGGCCCTGGGTGATTGACTTCTGAGCAGGGTGGCACCCTGGCACATGCACCTTGCCACTGCCATATTGGTTCTCTGGCAGTGCCATGTGGGCACCATGGCAGTGCCACCTGGGTGTCAGCCTGGCACTGCCAAGATGTTCCGGGAACACTGCCAGGCTGGCAGGGGCACTGTTTGGGTGTCAGGCTGGCGGTACCAAGGTGGCATGGTACCATGCCGGGGATTGGGCCTGGTGGTGCCCTGCCATTATGAGGTTGTGGTCATGGGCCTCAAGGACCCCTCCAAAAGGTAAATTGGGGCATTGATATGTCTGGGGGTCGTGTTGGGGATCAAATGATCGGGCTCCTCAGTGCAGGAAATGCTCTGCCAAGGCCCGTAAAAAATTTGATAGCAGGGTGGTTCCCTACGCTACATGCGATGAAACGCCCATTAAACCCACCCACAATGGGACTCTTTAAAAAAAATAATTAAACCTCACCCATGAGAGCTGCCTTCACTCTCACTACCTATCTCCAACTGCAATCAAATGAGCTAAATTAAAACTTAAAAGCTTCTTTACCATACAAGGCCCCAGTTGCTAAGTAACTACTGCTGGTTTATTTATTCCGTTGCTGTAGCACACTCTCAACACAATAGAATCACAGTTGGAATTGAAACCAATCTCCACACTTACAAATACTTTTGACCAGCATGAATCTAACTGTAGGCTTTACCCTTCCAGTCACAGAAACTTTATATTAAAGGCACTTAAAATGATACGTTGGGCAGGATTCTCCGACCCCGCGCCGGGTCAGAGAATCCCCGGGGGACCGCGCAAATCGCACCACGCAGCCCCGATGCCGGACACCGGCTTGAGTTGCAATTGACATGACTGGCAAATTATAAAATTTACTTCTTAGCTTCTCAAACAAATAGAAGAGGCGTTAAGAGAAGAGCATTAATCATTAACCATACTGAATATTTATAAGCTTTTCTCTAAAGCAATTCTATTTAAGTGGCAATATCATCAAGCATATTCTTCTATCTCTCTTCTTTTATGTTCTTCTATCCCTTCTGCAACTATTATTTTACTCTTTTCACCTGAAAATACATTTGTCCTCTTGTCTTCAGTTAAAATCAGTTTCCATTTCAAAACCAATGTAATGTACCAAGAAGACATCCGTCAATTTAGAAATGCTAATTTCTGTGGAGAGTCATGAAAGAACTAAATTATTGATGCACAAACCATTAGAGATAAACCCTCCCTCTTTCTTACAACTTACTTATATGCTGGAACCTTCCCAGAAATGCACAGAGTGTTGGCTCAGGCAGGAAAACGAGTGTGGAGTTCACGGGCTTCACAGCCGATATTTCTCACCGTATTGAACAGCTCTGTGCAATCTCAAAGGGCAAGTGAGATTCACAGTCAGCTGGAGGGCCGGGGCCTAAGGAAGCTGGCAATGCTGGGAAGCCCAGGGTGCCCCCATCCCCAATTTAAATAAAAGGCAATCCTCCCGCTCCGCCCCAGGACACCAAAGCTCCCCACGGACACGAGGAGCCCCCCCCCCCTCCCAGATAAAGGGGAACCTCCCACACACACAGAAGGGCAACCCCCCCATCCCATCTGGATCAGGGGAACCCTTGTAATAGAGCTTCACAGAGGGCCCCTGGCCAGAGTGCCAGGGGGCAAAGCCCGGTTATTTCCCTCTCCACCCGGATACTATACTTACCGGTGTGCCCCCGGTGAAGTCATCTCGACTGGTTTTAGCTTTTGAAAAAAAGTAGTGATTTGCGCTGGCGTGACGCCATGCTGGCTGGATGGGAAATTATGACGAGGGTGGAAGTAGCAGCGTCAAGCCCGTTAATTAAGTTTCATGTGTGCAAGTGAGGAAGGGTGTGAAGCTGGTTACATCACTGACGGGGGCATGGGGAAGATCTCATTCCGAGACCTTGCTGGCGCAAATCCCATTTTTGGCCTCTCATGAGATTTAGCGGTCATTACAGCATTTGCACTCATGGCAAATAAGGCTGCCAAATCACAGCCAAAATGTGAGACTAGTTTAGTCGCGTTTCATCTTGTAAAATGGTGGTTTGTATGTTGATTGCTGCTGATAAAGGAATTAATAATTACTCACAACGATTTGGGGCAATTAAAATATCTAATGCCAGTCTTTCTTTCATAGTGCAATTGACATATTTCAGAAATGGAAGTATGTGTTATGGGGAGAAGACGGGGTAATGGCATCAAGTCAGTTGCTCATTCAGGGAGCTAGTGCAGACATGATGGGCTGAATGCCCTCTTTCTGTGCAGTAACAATTGTCATGTGAGAGTACCTTTAAGAAATGGGTGTTTATAAATGGGTGTGTATATAAATATCTGTAGGGAGAGTACCTTTAAGAAATGGGTGTTTACTACTGGAGTGATGTCAGAGAGTGGATGGAGCTGGGCTGTCTGTCAGCTTTTTACTTTTGTTTTTAAGGAGGCTGCAGGGTGTGTTTTAGTTTTGTTTTCAGTGTTGGAGCTGAAGCCAGACCAAGCAGGTGTACTGCTGTTCTCTCTGCCATCAAAAGACTATCTCTTGATCATTTGGTGAATTCAGAATTATAAATGTTTTCAGTAGTGAATGTAAACCTAATGTGCTTCTTTAAAAGGTGTTTTTTAAAGGTGTATGGATGTCAAAAAGGAAAGCTTAAAGGTTTACTTAGTGTTGTAGTCTTTGGGGGTTGTATTTGAATTAATGGTTGCTAAAATGTTCACTGTAGGTTTTAAAAAGGTTAACTTGAGTTCATAGAATTAACATTGTTTTGCTTTAAAAATACTTTTCCATTTCTGCTGTACCACACCTGTAGAGTGGGCCGTGTGCTCACCATATCACAATATAGCAAAGGTTGTGGGTCAGGTGAACTCCATGATACACTTTGGGGTTCTCTAAACCTGGGCCATAACACAATTCTGTGTTTTGTTTTTATATTAGCTGCCACTTACTGGAACACAGAGACCCTTGTCTCTGCTAAATTCAAATGAGAATGTTTTCTGTTGCTCCTATTTTGAATGAAAAACTAACCAATTTCTAATTGGGATTTTCTTTGCAACTGAAATGTAGAACTATTGCATTTTTAATCCATAAATACTGTTGGGGTAGATAGTTTATGTTTGAAATTGTTAATCTAGCCAGCTTCATTACTGGCAACAAATATTGGTTGCACAACATTATTTGCCAGCCATCTGATTGGATGGTGTAATTGAATCTGTAACCATATTTTTATCGCATAATAAAATATTCTCAAAATTGTCTTGGCAAATTATCTCTGTTTAAAGTACAAAAGATCAAAGGTAAAGCAAAACACTGTGTTCATTCTAAAAAGAATTGTCAGACATTCAGACACAACAATTTTACCAAAAAGATAGTAACTTCTCATATAATATAGCAATGGAAGAGTGATCAGGTCCTTTGTCTTGGGAAATAAGTAGGTTATCTCCCAGACCACCTTGTTCAAACATCGCACATGATGCTCCTGAAAATCTTTTCAGGCGAGGGATGTTTGAGATAATTTTTTTTGGGTACACTCATTTTACTTAGAGTCATCACAATGTCGGTTAATTATCCTTCTCCATCTGCACCTGTCAGCCATGCATCAAATTTCACCACCTGATCTTTCCATTGAGTTTTAAGCCTTCCCCTTCTTCTTCCTGGCATGTCCATCTCCATTATTCACCTCACCACATGCCCTCTCTCTCTCCAGAGCAAATGAACATATCAATTCTAGACTTCTACAATCATAAGAACATAAGAACTAGGAACAGGAATAGGCCACCTGGCCCCTCGAGCCTGCTCCGCCATTTAATGAGATCATGGCTGATCTTTGTGGACTCAGCTCCACTCTCCGGCTCTTACACCATATCCCCAAATCCCTTTATTCTTTAGAATGGCATCTATCTTTTTCTTAAAAACGTTTAAAGAAGGAGCCTCAACTGCTTCACTGGGCAAGGAATTCCAGAGATTCACAACCCTTTGGGTGAAGAAGTTCCTCCTACACTCCGTCCTAAATCTACTTCCCCTTATTTTGAGGCTATGCCCCCTAGTTCTGCTTTCCCCGACCAGTGGAAACAACCTGCCTGCATCTATCCTATCTACTCCCTTCATAATTTTATATGTCTCAATAAGATCCCCCTAATCCCCTCAACTCTGGGATCAACCTAGTGAATCTCCTCTGCACTCCCTCCAGTGCCAATATGTCCTTACTCAGGTAAGGAGACCAAAACTGAACACAATACTCCAGATGCGGCCTCACCAACACCCTATACAATTGCAGCATAACCTCACTAGTCTTGAACTCCATCCCTCTAGCAATGAAAGACAAAACTCGATTAGCCTTCTTAATCACCTGTTGCACCTGCACACCAACTTTTTGCGACTCGTGCACCAGCACACCCAGGTCCCTCTGCACAGCAGCATGTTTTAACATCTTACCGTTTAAATAATAATCCATTCTGCTGTTATTCCTCCCAAAATGGATAGCCTCACACTTGGCAACATTGAATTCCATCTGCCAGACCCTAGCCCATTCACCTAACCTATCCAAATCCTTCTGCAGACTTCCGGTATCCTCTGCCCTTTTTGCTTTACCACTCATCTTAGTGTCGTCTGCAAACATTGACACATTGCACTTGGTCCCCAACTCCAAATCGTCTATGTAAATTGTGAACAACTGCGGGCCCAACACTGATCCTTGAGGGACCCCACTAGTTACAGGTTGCCAACCAGAGAAACACCCATTTATCCCCACTCTCTGCTTTCTGTTAGTTAACAAATCCTCTACCCATGCTACCACTTTACCCTCAATGCCATGCATCTTTAGTTTATGCAGCAACCTTTTGTGTGGCACCTTGTCAAAAGATTTCTGGAAATCCAGATATACCACATCCATTGGCTCCCCGTTAACTACTGCACTGGTAACGTCCTCAAAGAATTCTACCAAATTAGTAAGACACGACCTACCCTTTGTGAACCCATGCTGCGTCTGCCCAATGGGACAATTTCCCTCCAGGTGCCCAGCTATTTCCTCCTTAATGATAGATTCCAGCATTTTCCCTACAACCGAAGTTAAGCTTACCGGCCTATAAGTACCCGCTTTCTGTCGACCTCCTTTTTTAAACAGTGGTGTCACGCTTGCTACTTTCCAATCCTCTGGGACCACCCCAGAGTCTAGTGAATTTTGATAAATTATCACTAGTGCGTTTACAATTTCCCTAGCCATCTCTTTTAACACTCTGGGATGCATCCCATCAGGGCCAGGAAACTTGTCTACCTTTAGCACCATTAGCTTGCCCAGTACTGCCGCCTTAGTGATTACAATCATCTCAAGGTCCTCACCTATCATATTCTTATTTCCATCAGTCACTGGCATGTTATTTGTGTCCTCCACTGTGAAGACTGACCCAAAAAACCTGTTCAGCTCCTCAGGCATTTCCCCGTCTCCTATTATTAAATCTCCCTTCTCATCTTCCAAAGGACCAATATTTACCTTAGCCACTCTTTTTTGTCTTATATATTTGTAGAAGCCTTTACTATCTGTTTTTATGTTCTGAGCCAGTTTACTTTCATAGTCTACCTTTAATCTTCTTTATGGCTTTTTTAGTAGCTTTCTGTTGTCCCCTAAAGACTTCCCAGTCCTCTAGTCTCCCACTAATTTTTGCCACTTTGTATGTTTTTTCCTTCAATTTGATACTCTCCCTCACCTCCTTAGATATCCACGGTCGATTTTTCCCCTTTCTACCGTCTTTCTTTTTTGTCGGTATGAACCTTTTCTGAACACTGTGAAAGATCGCTCGGAAGGTTCTCCACTGTTCCTCAACTGCTTCACCATGAAGTCTTTGCTCCCAGTCTACCTTAGCTAGTTCTTCCCTCATCCCATTGTAATCGCCTTTGTTTAAGCACAAAACACTAGTGTTTGATTTTACCTTGTCATCCTCCAACTGTATTTTAAATTCCACCATATTGTGGTCGCTTCTTCCAAGAGGATCCCGAACTATGAGATCATTAATCAATCCTGCCTCATTACACAGGACCAGATCTAGGACCGCTTGTTCCCTTGTAGGTTCCATTACATACTGTTCCAGGAAATTATCCCGGGCACATTCTATAAACTCCTCCTCAAGCTGCCTTTACCAACCTGGTTAAACCAATCGATATGCAGATTAAAATCTCCCATGATAACCGCTGTACCATTTCTACATGCATCCGTTATTTCTTTGCTTATTGCCTGCCCTACCATCCTGTTACTATTTGGTGGCCTATAGACTACTCCTATCAGTGACCTTTTTGCCTTACTATTCCTGATTTCCACCCAAATTGATTCAACCTTGTCCTCCATAGCACCAATATCATCCCTTACTATTACCTGGATGCCATCCTTAAACAACAAAGCTACACCACCGCCCTTACCGTCCATTCAATCCTTTCATATAGTCTGATATCCTTGGATATTTAACTCCCAGTCGTGACCATCTTTTAACCATGTTACCTTATTTCGTATACTACGAGCATTCAGGTAAAGTACACTTATGCTGTTTTTTATGTCTTTGTTATGAATCCTAACACCTTGATCAGTAACTTTTCGCAATTTATTTTTCCTCTTACCCTTTCTCCTAATTTTCCTTGTCTTTGAACCCATATCTCTACATAATAACCTGTCACGTAACCTGCTGCCTTGATCTCCATTAACCATTATACTGTCCATAACTTTACACTTCCCTTCCCCCCAACTTGCTAGTTTAAAGTCCTTGTGACCAACCTATTTATCCTATTCGCTAGAACACTGGTCCCAGAATAGTTCAGGTGAAGACCGTCCCAACGGTACAGGTCCCTCCTGCCCCAGTACTGATGCCAATGCCCCATGAAATGGAAATCTTCATTGACCCTCCCTGATGTACTGGTTCCTGATTTTGTACTTTCCCAATACTACACGGATAAATCTTAGCATCCACATCTTATTAATATCCTGTCATTTTTCCTCACTTCTTCTCGTTGTCCAAGATTCTTCACGATAAAACAAGGCCCATCTCACAATTGTCTTGCAGATTCTTCCTTTCAGTTTCAGCGGTACTTTTCTATGACATAACAATCCAGACCACTTACAATAACCATGCTAATCTATCACTTAAATTCCATTCATACACTCCCATCTCTGCTGCTTCGGCCAACATGAATTGTCTATCACTAATTGTGCTTGAGAATGTGGTGGTGAGTTGCCTTCTTGATCGCAATGTTGGTATACCCACAGTGCTGTTAGAGAGGGAGCTCCCGGATTTTGAGCCAGCGACAATGAAGGAATTTGAATTTGTCTATATATATGTTTCTGGGACATACCTCTTCATTCACCTGAGGAAGGAGCAGCGCTCCGAAAGCTAGTGACATCGAAACAAACCTGTTGGACTTTAACCTGGTGTTGTAAGACTTCTTACTGTGCTCACCCCAGTCCAATGCCAGCATCTCCACAATATATTTCCAAGTCAGGATGGTGAGTGGCTTGGAAGAGTACTCATAGGAGGTGATGTTCACAGGTTTAAGCTGCCCTTGTCCTAGATGACAGTGGTCATGGGTTTGGAAGGTGCTCCTAAGTAGCCTTGGTGAGATCCTGCAGTGCATCTTGCAGATGATACACACTGTTGCTACTGTGCACTGCTGTAGGATACAATAAATATTTGTGAATGGGTACCAATCAAAAGGACCGCTTTGTCTTGGACGGTGTCTAACTTGCATTCATCCAGGCAAGTGGGGAATACTCCATCATAATACTGACTTGTGCCTCATAGATGGTGGACAAGCTTTGGGGAGTCAGGAGATGAGTTACTCGCTGCAGGATCCTGACCCTCTGATCTTCTGTTGTAGCCAGAGTATTTATATGGCTGGTCAAGTTCGGTTTCTGGTCAATGGTAGCCCCCAGGGAATTGATAATGGGGGATTCAGTGATGGTAATGCCATTGTGTGTCAAGATAATTGCCTGGCACTTGTGTGGCATGAATGTTATTTGCCACTTGTCAGCCTAAGCTTGGATGTTGTCCACATCTTGCTGCAATTGGACACAAACTGCTTCATTATCTGAGGAGTTGCGAATGGTACTCACACTTTGCAGTCATCTGCGAACATCCCCACTTTTGAGCTTATGATACAGGTAATGTCACTGATAAATCAGCTGAAGATGGTGGGTCCTAGGACACCACCCTGAGGAACTCCTGCAGTTATGTCCTGGAACTGAGATGATTGGCCTTCAACAATCACAACCAACTTCCTTTGTGCCAGATAAGACTCCAAACAGTCAAGGACATTCTGCCTAATTCTCATTGACTCCAGTTTTGCTCAGGCTCCTTAATGGTATACTCGATCAAATGCTGCCTTGATATTAAGTCTGTGACTCTCACCTTGGGCGAGATTCTCCGACCCTCCGCCGGGTCGGAGAATCGTCGGGGGCTGGCGTGAATCCCGCCCCTGCCGGTTGCCGAATTCTCCGGCACCGGATATTCGGCGGGGGTGGGAATCGCGCCGCGCCGGTTGGCACACCCACCCCACCCCCCGCGATTCTCCGGCCCGAATGGGCCGAAGTCCCGCTGCTAAAATGCCTGTCCCGCCGGCGTAGATTAAACCACATACCATACCGGCGGGACAAGGCGGCGCGGGTGGGCTCCGGGGTCCTGGGGGGGGTGCGGGGCGATCTGGCCCCGGGGGGGTGACCCCACGGTGCCCTGGCCCGCGATCGGGGCCCACCGATCCGCAGGCGGGCCTCTGCCGTGGGGGCACTCTTTTCCTTCCGCCTTCTCCACGGTCTCCACCATGGCGGAGGCGGAAGAGACTCCCTCCGTTGCGCATGCGCGGGGATGCCGTCAGTGGCCGCTAATGCTCCCGCGCATGCGCCGCCCGGAGATGTCATTTCCGCGCCAGCTGGCGGGGCACCAAAGGCCTTTTCCGCCAGCTGGCGGGGCGGAAATTCATCCGGCGCGGGCCTAGCCCCTTAAGGTTGGGGCTCGGCCCCCCAAGCTGCGGAGCATTCCGCACCTTTGGGGCGGCGCGATGCCCGACTGATTTGCGCCATTTTGGGCGCCAGTCGGCGGCCATCGCGCCAATACCGGAGAATTTTGCCCCTCATTTCTGTAGTTCAGCTCTTTTGTCCATGTTTGAATGAAGGCTGGAATGAGGTCAGGAGCTGAGTGACCCAAGTAGAAGCCAAACTGAGCATTAGTGAGCAGGTAAGAGTTTCACAAGTGAGAAGTTTGCCATTGACCCCCTTCCAACACTTTACTAA
Source organism: Scyliorhinus torazame (assembly GCF_047496885.1). Lineage (NCBI taxonomy): Eukaryota > Metazoa > Chordata > Chondrichthyes > Carcharhiniformes > Scyliorhinidae > Scyliorhinus > Scyliorhinus torazame. The sequence goes on from NC_092717.1 coordinate 135,073,729, forward strand.
TCATCAAGGGTAGACTGATGGGGTGATAATTGGTTGGGTTGGATTTGTCCTGCTTTATGTGAGGTCATATTTGGGCAAATTCCCACATTGTTAGGTAGATGCCAGTGTTGTAGCTGTACTGGAACAGCTTCGCTGGGGGGGGGGGGGGGGGGCGGGGGGGCGGGCACAACACACAACAAGTTCTGGAGCACAAGTCTTTAACACAATTGGTGGAATATTGTCAGGGCCCATAGCCTTTTGCAATATCCAATGTCTTCCAGATTTCTTTATTTCACATGGAGTAAATCGAATTGGCTGAAGACTGGCATCTGTAATTTTGCGAATCTCCAGAGAAGGCTGAGATGGAACATCCAATTGGCACTTTCAGACAACAGTTTCAGCAATCAGGCACTTCTGACTTTGGCCAGGTTGGAAGTTCAGTGGTTTTTCTTTGTTGTTTGTGCCTTTAAACAAATTCAGCACTTTTTCCGAATACTCACACATTATCTCGAATTTCAAGTCTATTCCTTTATCCATCTCATTGTTTCCAGGCAAATGTGACCTTGACTGTTCCCATCTGTTGTCCTTACTTGGGCTGCTGATTTTAGACCCCCATCAGTGGGGGTTTGTGCACGTAATGATAATGAGGCTAACAGCAGAAATCCAGACAGGATCAGGGTTGGTGTTCCTTCTGCACTCCCCTGTTCTGGTTCAGTTTATGCTGGGTTGGAAATAGCTCCTCCAAAACCAAACAAACATAAGGGCCAGGATTCTCCCTTCCAGGAAATAAGTCCCCACGCAGGCGGGAAAACCGCGCCAACGACTCCGGCATCAACGGCCCCCAAGGTGTGGAATTCTCACCTGTCTCAGGTGCTAGGTGGACACCGGAGTGGTTGGCGCCACTCCAGCCGGCGGCGTAGGGCTGGCGTGAGTTCGCGCATGCGCGGAATGACCAGCATGATCTTGCGCATGCGCGGATCGGCCGGAGTGATTCCACGCATGCGCAGACCGACCAGCATATTTTGGCCCTTGCTCAAGGGGTTCTCTTCTCCACGCCGTCCCCCGGGCAATAGGGCGCAGCCCTACAGGGGCCCGGCCAGGAAGAAAGAAGTGCCCCCACGGACCAAGCCCGCCTGCAGATCGGTGGGCCCCAATTGTAGGCCAGGCCACCGTGGCCCCCCCCCCCCCCCCCCCCCCCCCCCCCCCGGGTTGGATCCCCCGAGGACCGCCCACACATACTCACCTGCCAGGTCATATCATAGATTATCATAGAATTTACAGTGCAGAAGGAGGCCATTCGGCCCATCGAGTGTGCACCGGCTTTTGGAAAGAGCACCCTACCCAAGGTCAACACCTCCACCCGATCCCCATAACCCAGTAACCCCACCCAACACTAAGGGCAATTTTGGACACTAAGGGCCATTTATCGTGGCCAATCCACCTAACCTGCACATCTTTGGACTGTGGGAGGAAACCGGAGCACCCGGAGGAAACCCACGCACACACGGGGAGGATGTGCAGACTCCGCACAGACAGTGACCCATGCCGGAATCGAACCTGGGACCCTGGGGCTGTGAAGCAATTGTGCTATCCACAATGCTACCGTGTGTGAGCTGAGTAGCCCACACTGACGGGACTGGCCAAAAGTGGACGGCCGCTCGGCCCATTGGGAGCCTGGGGAATGGCCGGGGTGCTGCTGCCAACGGCGGCAGGAATCCTGCCCCCGCCCAAAAAACGTGCCAGAGAATCCGGCGGGGGGTCGGAGAATCCCGCCCAAGATTCATGGATTCTTCTCAGATGTCAGAGAGTGTATAGCAGGACAGGGCATCAAACTGAATGAAGGGCAATCATTCTGAATGTCATGGACCCAAACAAATCTGGCCAGTTGAAAATGATACTGATACATGCCTGGAAGAAAATCATAAGCATGTTATGCAGGAATGGATATGAAGGCAAAAGTATGTCAGCAGAATGGGTTGAGAAATAATAAGTTCCTCAAAAACAGTTTGAACATAATATAACTGCTAATAAAATGGTTTATGAAAATAAATAATATATGCTCTTACATAACTAACAATAAACTATTTTATTGTTAATCTCACACATTCCACAGTCTCCCATGCTATGCAGTTCCTCCTGTGACATTAAATTTATTGGCTCCTGTAATATTAAACAATAATCTTTGCAGTTTTCCAATTTGTAGTGCAGAATTTTATCATTATTGCTCCTAACTGTATACCACCTCTATTTTAGTGTTGGTATACTTCTGATTTTGCAATCTGCTCATAAACAGCATTTGACAAAATGCTGCTTTGCTCGCTCAATAGCATGTCAGAGGGCTGTTCTTTTATTGCTTTCAGACATGTGGCAATTAAGTCACTAAGCTTGTAAAGGTACAAGTGATTGACCGATCGAAATAAAGAACTCATGTTTTCTTTTACCCATGGTCAAACTAATTTCTCACATCTCCAGTTCAGAATAGAACTCATGTTAATAACTTGCTTGAGTTGTATATTTTCTAATTGATTTTGTGCCTTTTGCCCTCTCCAATTTTCTCTCTTCCTCTCACAAAACCTTTAATTCATACTGGGATATAAGTTCACAAGCACCAGCTGCGTTCTGTTATCTACGATTGCTTTCATGTTTAAACACCTGCAATGACTATTGTCAGGCATCACGACTATGCCCATTCCCACCCTTCACTAACGTTCACATATATAGAGCCAATGGAATTTATTAAAAGCTGGTCTGGAAGAGGAACACTTTCAAGAATACTTTCCTACTGCTGTCCAAATTTCAGTTAATTCACCGCAGCCCAGCAACAGAGCCTGTTTGGCATAGCTTGATTGGTATCTGCCATGTGAAATGAACAAAGAAACAATTAACATCTTAAACTTCCACATTTGCAAGAATTGGAAAAAGATGTCATCATAGAGTCATAGAGGTTTACAGCATGAAAACAGGCCCTTCGGCCCAACTTGTCCATGAAGCCCAGTTTTTACCACTAAGCTAGTCCCAATTGTCCGCATTTGGCCCGTATCCCACTATACCCATCTTTTCCATATAAGTGTCTAAATGCTTTTGAAAAGACAAAATTGTACACACCTCTACTACTGCCTCTGGCAGCTCATTCTAGACACTTACCATCCTGTGTGAAAAAATTGCTCCTCTGGATCCTTTGGTATCTCTCCCCCTCATCTTAAACTTGTGACCTCTAGTTTTAGACTCCTCTACCTTTGGGAAAAGATGTTGACTATTGACCTTATCTATGTCCTTCATTATTTTATAGACCTCTAAAAGATCACCCCTAAGCCTCCTACACTTCAGGTAAAAAAGTTCCAGTCTATTCAGCCTCTTCCCTATAACTCAAACCATCAAGTCCCGGTAGCATCCTAGTAAATCTTCTCTGCACTCTTTCTAGTTTAATAATATCCTTACTATAATAGGGTGATCAGAACTGTACACGGTATTCCAGGTGTGGCCTTACTAATGTCTTGTACAGCTTCAGCAAGATGTCCCAACTCCTGTATTCAAAGTTCTGACCAATGAAACCAAGCATGCCGTATGCCTCCTTCACCATCCTGTCCACCTGTGACTTCACTTTCAAGGAGCTATGAACCTGTATTCCTTTATCACTTTGTTCTATAACTCTCCCCAACATCCTACCATTAATTGCCCCGATTCGAACAATGCATCACCTCACATTTATCTAAATTAAACTCCATCTGCCATTCATCGGCCTACTGGCCCCATTGATCAAGATCTCGTTGCAATCCTAGATAACCTTCTTCACTGTCTCCAATGCCACCAATCTTGGTGTCATCTGCAAATTTACTAATCATGCCTCCTAAATTCTCATCCAAATCATTAATATAAATAATAAATAACAGTGGACTCAGCACCGATCCCTGAGGCACACCACTGGTCACAGGCCTCCAGTTTGAAAAACAACCCGCTACAACCACCCTTTTTCTTCTGTCATCAAGCCAATTTTGTATCCAATTGGCTACGTCACCCTGGATCCCATAAGATTTAACCTTATGCAATAACCTACCATGAGGTGCCTTGTCAAAGGCTTTGCTAAAGTCCATGTGGACAACGCCAACTGCACTGCCCTCATCGACCTTCAAAAACTCAATCAAATTCGTGAGACAGGATTTTCCACTCACAAAGCCATGCTGACTGTCCCTAATCAGTCCTTGCCTCTCTAATGCCTGTAGATCCTGTCTCTCAAAATACCTTCTAACAACTTACCCACCACAGATATTAGGTTCACCGTTTTTTTTGTAGTTCCCAGACTTTTCCCTGTGGCCCTTCTGAAACAAAAGGCACAACATTTGCTACTCTCCAATCTTCAGGCACCTCACCTGTGGCTGTTGACGGTTCAAATATCTCTGCTAGGGTACCTGCAATTTCCTCCCGCCCTACCCAAACACCCTGGGATACATTTAATCACTTACCGGGGATTTATCTACCTTGATGCACTTTAAGACTTCCCGCACCTCCTTCTCTGTAATATTTACACTGCTCAAGACATCACTATTTATTTCCCCAAGTTCCCTAATATCCATACCTTTCTCAACAGTAAATACCGATGAGAAATATTCATTTAGGATCTCACCCATCTCTTGTGGATCTGCACGTAGATGACCTTGTAGATCCTTGAGAGGTCCTACTCTCTCCCTAGTTATTCTTTTGCCCTTTCTATATTTGTGCCTAGAACGTACGTAGTCCGCAAGAGCGTGGGGTCAGGAGACTACACCCGAGTGAGATTCATACCGAGTGTGCAGTGAATTAGACTCACGGTAGAATTTGGTGCATGAGCAAGAGGTGCTTTAAGTAAGGTTTATTGTAACTTGTAATCTATGTTAAGTATTAATCAGATTTATCAGTACAGATAAGGCTCATTAATAGTTGTAAGGTTTATTAAGTTAAGGCTCATTAATAGTTGTAAGGTTTATTAAGTTAAGGCCAACTAAATCAAAGTAATTAAAGTTAATGTAAGTGAAATAAAGTTATGATAGGCAGGGCAGGTCAGTTATGTGGCCTAAACGTCCTGTAGTATGTTGGAGATTGTGGACGCTACCGGTGACCTAGATGACAAAATGTGCAGGATGTATCACCATCTACAGAAACTTGCACTCCGGGTTTCAGTGCTCGAACAGTAACTGATGTCACTGTGCTGCATTCATGAGAGCTATGTGGATAGTACCTTCAGAGAGTTGGTCATATCGCAGACTAGGAACATTGAGGCAGAATGGGAATGGGTGACCACCAGGCAGTTCAAGAGAGCAAGACAAGTAGTGCAGGAATCTGCTGGGACCCACTCATTCCTTGACTTTCTGTTTTGGATAGTGGTGAGTACGTTGGTTCCTCAGAAGAGTGCAATCTGTGCCAGGTTTCTGATAGCACGGGTTACTCAGCTATACAGGAATGGACAAGAAGCAGGGAAGAATTATAGTGACAGGATATTCATTAGAACAGGCAGGTATTTTTGTGGCCATAGACATGACTTCAGAATGGTATGTTGCCTCCCTGGTGCCAGGGTCAAGGATGTCACAGAGTGGCTGCAGGACATTCTTCACTGGGAGGGTGAACAGCCAAAGACCCTGATTGAAAAGCAAGACCTCTAAAGCAGTAATCTTAGGATTACTTCAAGTGGCATGGTGGCACAGTGGTTAGCAATGTTGCCTCATGGCACCAAGGACCCTTGTCTGACTCTAGCCTTAGGTGACTATCTGTGTGGAGTTTGCACGATCTCCCCGTGTCTGCATGGATTTCCTCCCACAGTCCAAAGATGTGCAGGCCAGGTGGATTGGCCATGCTAAGTTTCCCTTAGTGTCCAAAGATATGCAGGATAAGTGGATTGGCCATGATTGATGCGTAGGGCTATGGGGATGGGGTGGGAGAGTGGGTCTAGGTGGCGTGTTCTCTGCAGACTCAAAGGGCCAAATGGCCTCCTTCTGTGCTGTAGGAATTCTATGGATTCCCACAAGCATTGAAAGAGGATACTTGGATACACGGCTGGAGAACTTGTGTGGGAGAGACTGGGACTAACACACTCACAGAGAAATTTGTCACTGCTGCTGGGGAGGGTTTAAACTAGATTGGCAGGCGCAGGGAGGGGGAACTTAAGAGGGAGTACAGATTCAAGGGAATCAGAACTGGTAAAAGGAAGTAGAAAGTAAAATGGAAGGCAGGCAAAGCAAAACCAAGCATCAAATAGGATCAGAATAGAAAATAATGTAAAAAATGCAGATTCAAAGTTCCTATATCTGAATTCACAATGCATTCGCAAAAAGGTTGATGATTTGAATGCAGAATTCCAGGTGAATGGGTATGATTTAATTGCCATTAAGAAGACATGGTTACAGGGTGACCAAGATTGGAAACTGAATATCCAAAGATATGCACCATTTAGTAGGGATAGGCAAAAAGAAAAATGAGGTAGTGTAGCACTCTTAATAAGAGACAAGATCAGTACATTTATAAAAGAGGGCCTGAGGATTGGGAGAAATTTAGACACCAGCAAAGACAAACCAAGAACCTGATTAAGAAAGGGAAACTGATTAAAAGAGAATATGAAACGAAAAATAAATAATGAAACAAACGAGCGAGGAACCTAAATGCAGACCTTCGACGCTTCTTTAGGTATGGATTAGTTAGGACAACTGCAGGCCCATTACATGCGTGGACAAGAGAATGTCTAATGGAAAACAGAGAAATTGAGGGGAAACTGAACAGTTTCTTTGCTTTAGTCTTCACGGAACAAGTTACAGAAAACCTCCCAAAGATACTAGGCGACTAAATGGTGCATAGCACACTGGTGACTGAGGAATCAAGAATAATGGGAGAAGAGGGTGGCACGGTGGTGCAGTGCTTAGCAATGTTGACGCACGGTGCCAAGGACCCGGGTTGAGTTCCAGCCCCGGTATTGAAGGGCTGAATGGCCTACGCTTGTTCCTAAATCAGGTCATAATTTTATTTTCATGGCTGGTCTCCTTGCGGTCTTCATTTCATTCTGTATCAGGGTCAGCCATGATCTTATTGAATGGAAGAGCAGGTTCGAGAGGCCTGCCGCTGTTTGTTATGTTCTTATATTTCTGCCCACCTCCATAACCCTGGACTTCTTTGTCAATCGAAAATCCCTCCAACTCAGTCTTGAATATATTCAATGACCCAGCTTCCATTGCTCTCTGAGGAAGAGAATTCCAAAGACTAACCACCCTCCGAGAGAAATTTCTCCGTATCACAGTTCTAGATTCCCCCAGATGGGGAAACATCCTTTCAGCATCTATCCTGTCAGGCCCACTCAGAATCTCAATAAAAATAATCATTGAATCAAACATCCAAACTCCTCCAAATGCAAGTATTTTGGTCAACACTGCCAAATGCAATTCAACACCAACATAGAAATCATTTTTAAATCAGAAGTGTGATGACATAGCACTACAGGACACCTAGTTGCAGTCCTGAGAAGTGACAATCTAAGAACTGAGATAGCCAGTCATGGTTGCCCAGGGCATCATCCTGGCCCCATATAAGGGTCAGCAGGACAAAACAGGACTGGATGTTTGGTAAGGGGGTGCCCTTACCACTGTGCAGATGACAGGGAGAGTGGTCATTCAGGGCTTAGGGACAGAATGGGGTCACCACTGCTCTGGCATATGGTGGTGTTGGAGTGGTTTAAAGGTCTGTGTATTGAGTCGGCTTCCACGTGGGCTTTTCCCCAGTGGCTCAACTCAGTACAAAGAGCAACAGACACATCAACAATCTGAATAGACGGTTTTATTTCCCCAAGCTTGCATTCGTGCACATGAGAAATAAGATCTGGATAACTGCCAAGATCTTTCTGAAGATCTCGATAACTGCCAAGATCTTTCTGAAGATCTGTATAACTGCCAACATCTTTCTGCTGAACAAAGACAAAAACAGTACTTATACAACTTTCAAAAATCAATAGTCCATCCCAGTTGGACGCGATCCAATCCCTGAAGCTGTCATCTTTAAACTTATCCAATAGAATTGCGAGCAATGTTTAAACTTCACCCAACAGAATTGCGAGCAGCCCATGATTGATCCTCATTCTGTCAACTGTGTTTACAATCTCAGCATCCTGTGCACTCATTGTTTGTGAGAAACAGGATAGCAGAACTGGCATCCTCTTTACTCCATGGATGGTTTCAGAAAGACAGGATATCAGAAGTGACGTCCTTTTACTTCTCGAGGATATCAGGGCCACTTGATAACAACTTGTGTTTACTAGTAATTTGCTGATCACATATCTTGTGTGTCACACAAACATGGTCAAGTTAGCTATCCTAAATCCCATTTGATTACTTATTACTGCTATGTCCTAAAAATACATGTTTAATGGTTAATAATTGTTACTCAGTACACTTCCTATAATTCATCTCAATCCTTAAGAAACTAACTTATGTAAAACTACTCTAGTGGTATCCTAGCTATTCAGTTTTAAGAGTTATCATCGCTGGACCCCCCCTTCAGGTGGCAGAAGAGAAAGGGGAAAGACTACGAAGGTGCCAACTGTCAATGAGGGAACAACGGTCAGATTTTTGAGCCCAGTGATGGTGAAGGGCATTGCTGTTCATAGGAAATGCAGAACCCCAGGCATCGGGAAGTCATAGTAGAGATAATGGGGCAGGAATGCAATATAGACAATACTCAAAAACCAGGAACGACTGCCGAAAGAGTCACTTGGAGGTGACCGAGACCCAATGCCATAGGAGGCTGTGACTCCAGGCAGGTGGTCACAGAGATCTGTGACACAATTGCTCACGACCTCACACTTTGCAGCAGCTGTCAGCAGTGGCCGTCAAAATCATTGTGGCCTTGAATTTCTTCACTTTTGACTCCTTCCAAGGACTTTAATGGCATCTCAAAAATGAACACCAATGCATCTTGTGGTTCACTGTTGCTTTCTTTGCTAAAGCTGGGCACAACCTTGGAAGGCAGAGGCATTGGCTTTCACCTTCATTGCTGGATTCTCCCAGCAGCAGGGCATTATCTCTTGCACCCATGTAGATACTAAAGAGCAAAGTGGCTCCCATTCCCTCAGCCATCAATTGGTCTGTGACCAGGCACGAGTTCCTACCATGTATTCACTTTCCTGATCACTGTTATAACTCCTTCATCCTTCGCCAGTCCAGCTGCTTCAGATGCTCACTCTAATCTCCAGTGTGTGGATAGATCCTAAGGGATAAAGGTAATCCCTTGATGAAATGGCGACTCATCCCTTCACAGAAGCCCCTTTGCAAATGCAGAGGTGACAACCTATGTTACACACTTAGAAGGACAACTACTGGCAGGCTATCGGGCTTCTAAGCATACAATTCCACTGCATGGACTGGTCAGGTATTGCCCTCCAATGCCCTCCTGTAAGGATATTGGTTATTATGATGGTTTACTTGTCTCTCCATAACATGACACTACATAAAGACGAGGACCTTGAGGATGGTGATGCCCTGGGAATTGATAATACATCAACAGAGGAGCAGGAACAGGAGATGAGCGAATCAGAGGATGAAGGGGTAATGAGGCTGAACAGAGAAGTGCTTCTGCTGCACAATGAGGTAATCTCCTCTTGACCCTCTTCGGGAAGAGGACCTCCTCTCCCTCAAGGCATAGATTCAGGTTGGTATTGATGGACGGAGTTTCTGCCCAGCCCTTGGTGCCAGGCCATTGACCCTCCTGTGACATCTTGGCCGGGATTCTCCGACCCGGCACCGGGGGGTGGGCGCGTGAATCTCACCCTGCTGCCCCGATGCCGGCTTCCCCATTCTCCGGCGCCGTTTTTCGGGTGCCGGCGGAATTGCCACCACGCCAGTCGCGGGACTTTGCAGCATCCTGGATGAGGGGTGGGGGGATCTGACCCCGGGGGGGGGGGGAACGGTGGCCTGTCCCGCGATCGGGGCCTACCGATCGGCGGGTGGGCTAGTTCCGTGGGGGCCTTCTTAACTCTCCGCCGGGCCCCTGTAGGGCTCTGCCATATTGCTCAGGGGCCGGCACGGAGAAGGGAACCCCGGCGCATGCGCGGAAATATGCCGGTCGTTCTCCGCATGCGCGGAAATATGGCCACCGTTCCGCGATGTGCGGATTTGCGCGGGCCGTTCCCCGCCGGCTAGAGCTGCGGGGACAACTCCAGTGGCAACCTAGCCCCCTAGAAAGGTGAGAATTCCTCACTTTCGAGGACCGTTGACGCCGGAGTCGTTGGCACCGACTTTCACACCACGGTGCATGGGGACCTGGCCCCATTTTTAGAGAATCCCGCCTATTCCCTCTGGTTGGGGGCAAGGCTTTGGCACAAACCACAGACCACTTCCTCAGGACAATCAGAAGTCTCAGTGAAGGCACTGTGGGGAGTCTAAACCAGTCCCACACTTCGTCTACCCACCTCCATTCCTGTTCCCTTCGGCACTAATTAGACAGCAAACCATTAAAATTAAGGGCTCACCCCAATAAAAATTTAAACTTTAATCAGTTTCCCTTGGAGGCGAGTTTCTAACCCAAAAACATTCCTGGCTCTGGTGAAAATTCAGGGTGGTGAAAATTCAGGGCAGTGAAAAGCTGAAAAGCATATTATACTTGCAAAAAAAAGTCTTAGCTTTAATGGTGCTCTTTATTGCCAGTGTACCTCTCTGTGTCTTGGACAAGTGTGGCTACCTTTAGAGTTCACAAGGCATCAACAACCTATCTTCATGAGTTATATCAGTATACTATGTCTGCTATATAATCCACATTACATGAGGGATGTGATACCACTTGAAAGGGTGCAGAGTAGATTTACCAGGATGTTACCTCGACTGCATAGTTTTAGCTATGGTAAAGATTGAATAGACTAATATTTTTTCTTAGTGCTGAGGAGACTAAGGGGATGGCATGATTGTGATGTATATAATGATGAGGGGCACAGATAGATTAGACAGAAAGAAAAGATTTCCCTTGGTGGAGGGATCAATGACCAGGGGGCAGAAGGTTTAGAGGGGATGTAAGGAAAACCTTTTTCATCCAGGGGGTGATGAGAGTCTGGAACTCACTGCCTGATAGGGTGGTGAAGGCAGAGACTCTCATAACCTTTAAGAAGTGTTTTGACATACAATTATGATGCCAAGGCATACAAGGCTACGGGCCACGTGCTGGAAAATGGGATTAGAATTCTTAGGTGGTAGTTTTTGACTGGTGCAGATGTGATGGGTCGAAAGGCCTATTCTGTGCTGTAGACCTCTATGCTCTATGACTCTGTGTCTATGCAAAAAGTAACTACAGATTTATCAATAAATTATTTGTCATTTTGAGAACATCTTTGTTTTTATAAGCAGATTTTATGAGGAATACTTACATAATGAATCAGAAAATGGCATCAGCCTTATAAAAGACTTCACAAAGTTAATAATGCTGATGTTTCTGAGTTGAAAGATCTCTATTTTATTAGTTGTCCTATTTGGATAAATTACAACCTCCTCAAAGAGGCATATGGTACTCAGCAGGACCACAATATATCAACGCCAATAAAAGCCCATGAAGCTAACAGAACAATGTTGCTCCTTTCCAAGCATGTCTTTTGCTGTCAGTGTGGGGTATTGAAAATATTCTTGGGCACACTGAATAGGAATTAATGAACTACCCCTCTGGGTTTGGTGTTGGGGGCATTTAATCCAGCAGGAGGGTGCAGGGCAATGACCCCACTGCTTTCCTGTTGAGTAAGCCCGGGAGGAGAAGGCTCGTGGATAGCTTTCCAATCCCATCGCCAATTGAGGCTTGAAATAGGCCATTAAATAGACACTTGAGGGCCACATCTAATGAACAAATGCATTACAAGCAGTAATAGACAACCATGCCCCTCGACTTGTTCCACTATTGAGTCACCTCAACTCCACATCCCACCTCATCCCAATAACCATTCATCCCCTTGCTTATCAAGAATCCATCTCACTCGTCGTTTTTTCTCTGAGGGGCCGATGTCCCACACACATCTTTTTAAGATTGTTCCCAGCTTATTATTGTTGTGGGAGCAGCCTTTTCACCGATCGACTTTCCTACCTGGCAGGGGCGAGCAATATGCCGCCTCACACCACTCCCTATAAAACCTAGCCTTGTATTTCCAACATTGACTCTGGGAGTATGAGGCTCTGCTAAAGAAACAGAACTAAAAATGATAACGACTCAAGTTCTCAGCCTTCGATTCTCAATGGCTCTCATCCCCATCCTCACCACCTCCTTTTAACTGTCCATATAATATGGAGAAGAAACAGCCTTTTTATAAGGTTTCTTATGATCAAAGTGCCTTAATTTAGTTCCGATCCTCTTATTCCAGTGTTTGCAAAATAAAAGTTTTTTTCAACACACATTTTAGGCCAGGAATGAGAACTTGATTTCATAAGGTGTAAATCATTACCAGGTGAAAGGATGACTTTGCAAAGGGACAAACATTCCCATTAATTCTCCCAGTGTTTTTATAAACAATGTGAAGTGGCACAGTAAAAGCTTCTAATTACACACTAACAAATGGATAATAAAATAAATGTACATTTACAGCAGTTATCAAACAGAAGTATTTAACTAAGAAAACACAAGAAATCTGAATAATGATTGAAATGTTTCTGCCCGGTTTCAAACCGGGGACCTGTTGCATGTGAGGTGAATGTGATAACCACTAAACTGCCGAAAAACTGCTATCAAAGTGGAGAATGTGAAGAAACAAATATTTTAGTCACAAATAGATATTAAATGGGTGATAATTGTATGAAGTGTTTCAGGGATTGCTTTCTTAAATAATTTATCTGCACACTTTGGAAACTGAAGAGTTACATTTTTTTTAGAAAAGCTAAAATCTAGAAATAACTTGTATTTGACTGCTTTTTTCATGCAGGCATTAACTTTCTTGAAATAGCAGGCAAGAAATTGTCAGGAGGATGCTGTGTTCATCGACTAAGAATTTTTGTGGTCAGATATTCAGATGGATCCGTGAATCTACGCACTGCACAGAAACCTTTTAAAATTTATTTTTGGCTAAGTTTTCCCCCAAACAGAAAGAACCCCCCAAAAAACATTAATTATCCTGCCGTTGAGAAAACAGGGCTGGTTGGCATTTCAAACCAACACTCCTGGAGTTGGAGGTTAGAACTAAGTCCATTTTTGAGGTAAATTATTTCATCCAGGACCTGAGCTAGCCAAGCAATTTAGGGCAATGTCATTAAGTGACCAAACAATCTGGTTCAATCTGGAAAAATAACTTGACGGGTTGGAATTCCTCCTATTTATCTTCCCATAATTAAAATAGATAGCGTGATTCTAACTGGACACGTAACATGAAGCTTGCCAGTGCTTTGCGTGGGTGACCACTTTATTTTAACCATTGAAACTTTAACACATACCCTCACACATACTTGTGGCTTCCTATGCCTTGGCTACTGTCAGTTTGTGCCAAGATTCTCCAGGCTTAGATTTGTTCTTAAACAAATATATGAGAGAATTAGAAACTCTGCTAACATGAACTTTTCAGTTGTTTGGTTTGGGAGCTCGAGCATTGTGTGGCTTTCCTCATGAATCAGACACCCAGCTGACTAAAATAAAATGTCAGCATGAAAAATACAGGCTTCCAGAATTTGCCTGGCAATTGAGCCAGTATTATTGCTTGCTGTTTATCAAGATCGGATGAACCAGTGAAAAAAATCTGTAACGCCACATGCCTTCTGGTTATCACAACTGGCCCATGTATCCATGATCTGTTTTAAATCGTGCAATTTTTCAGCGGAATAGCTCTTTTTCAGCTAGTAAGGACACAATGGGATAAATAGCCTCCTTCTGTGCTGTAAACTACTAAGATTCATTAAATAATTTTAGAACTTATTGTCGAAAACTATTTTTTTAAATGTTGAATTTGTGTTATCTATGGTTTAGCCTATTAACACCTGGATTAAGACTGTCCAAATCAGTTCCTCACAAGTAGCATGAAGGGAAATGTTTTATATCATTATTTTGAATTAAGTTTAAACTTGGGTCTCAGAAGCGAAAGACTCTCCAAAGCATTCCTCGGCACCAAGGCTTCAGAGCTCTTTTAGTTTTTGCAGTCAGCAGTATGGGTGTCTAGCCTGCAACCATGGAAATCACAATACATTTTCTACCCTGCCAAACTCACTGGAAGCCCTCAACCAGCTAATTTTACTCCAGATCTCTCTAGCTCCTCAGACCCACTACTCCCCAGCAACCAAAGAGCTGTCTAATCTGGTTGACTAGTGTTCGCAGCTTGCTGACAACTTACAGGCCCGCAGACCGATTTTCTGTGGTCCAGCCTTTTGCATCTTTAGACATGTGCTGTACCTCCAATCACACCCCACTTCTCGTGTAATCCAATTCTGAAGTTAGTCGTTCTAGGTTAAGCACTCGTGTCGTTACCCAACTTTACTTTTGTCATAATTAGAAACATTCAGGAAGGATTTTCAAAATTTCCATGCAAACAGTTAAAGAAAACACTTAGGTCGCCATCTGAAATAATCCTGTATTTTCTATTTCTGTTAATTTTGAAGTGAAATAATACTTAGGAGCAAAAGCAGCAAGCTGTTTTTCAAAAGACATTCCATGATGCAAAATATTTCAATGACTGTGTGACCTTTACTGTATGACTCTGTTATTAAATCTGAAATTGTCACCAGTCCAAGCTACAGCATCTGGTCTCATTGAAAGTCCATTTGCTTTCATTTTCATCCTCCCTAACTGGAACTTGTGATGAATGACAAGGGAACATGACTGCAATGTGGGTTAACCCCCTGTACTACTTCTGATCTTCAATCATAATCTTTCCTCACGGTGTGGAATGTTGTGTATGCAGTTTACAAATTTAGGAAGCAGAATTTAGAATCCACAGTGGAAGCATACTGTGCCCATAACTGAGAGGTTGATCGATCATAACCATCTTCTGCTATTTATATTCCAGTATATACATGACACGCCGAATGGGTCTCCTGTTCTGTAACCATTCCATGATTCTATGATTCAAGTATTAGACGAGCAATGAAGAAAGATTAATAAGAAGAATCTTGTGCATTGTTGAAAAAAGAGACATTCAATCAAAGCTTTTCACCTATCACTCATCAGCATAGCTCACAAGAAACACCAACAGTAAAAGAATCATTGGTCAACAACAATCATATCATTGCTCCCTGCATACCGTGGCAATTCATAATGGGCCTAAGCCAGGGCAGCACGGTGGCGAAGTGGGTTAGCCCTGCTGCCTCACGGTGCCGAGGTACCAGGTTTGATCCCGGCTCTGGGTCACTGTCCGTGTGTCCCGTGTTTACGTGGGTTTCGCCCCCACAACCCAAAGATGTGCAGGCTAGGTGGACTGGCCACGCTAAATTGCCCCTGAATTGGAAAAAATGAATTGGGTACTCTAAACTTAAAAAATAATGGGCCTAAGCCCTCTCCACATTGTGGGGGGAGGCTGCTCTACCAATAGAAAATTGCTGGCAAGCATGAAAAATTGGCTTCAAATTAGGCCTTTATTCATCAGTGGAAGCATACTGTCACCCTGCTGCCCCGATGCTGGCTTCCCCATTCTCCGGCGCCGTTTTTCGGGTGCCGGCGGAATTGCCACCACGCCAGTCGCGGGACTTTGCAGCATCCTGGATGAGGGGTGGGGGGATCTGACCCAGGGGGGGTGGGGGGGAGCGGGGGGGGGGGTGCAATGAGACCTGGGTGTCCTACTACACCAGTCACTGATGGTAAGCATGCAGATACAGCAGGCGGTACTGTTTCAGAGGGTCAGACTTGATGGGCCAAATGCCTTCCTTTTCCAATGTCGAGATTCTCTGATTCCATGATTCTATGACTATGATTCTATGAATAGTAGAGCAGACTCGAAGGGCTGAATGACCTCTTCCTGCTCCTATTTTCTATGTTTCTATGTCATTGAGTGGTGCATCGGCATCCTAAAGATGCGCTTCCGATGCCTGGACTGTTCCAGTGGGGCTCTCCAATATAGCCCCAAGAGGGTCATGAGCATGGTGCTGCACAACATCGTGCAGCAGAGGGGGGACATGCTGGAGGAGGAGGAATAATTCTGGAACACTGAGGGAGAATTCAGAATGTCGAATTCCCCTAACAAGCACGCCTTATTGGACTTATGGGAGCTCCCGGAGAAAACCCACGCAGACACAGGGAGAACGTGCAGATTCAGCATAGACAGTGACCCAAGCCGGGAATCGAACTGGGCCCCTGCCACTGTGAAGCAACAGTGCTAACCACTGTGCTACCATGCCACCCATAGACTGATTCCTGCCTTCAGGGTCACCTTCCACTGTCCGCCCTGTGATCTCTGCATGTTTCTGGCCATTCCATCTCACAGGCCCATATATCCTTTGGTGTGATGGGGTGTCGGTTTTGAAGATGGAAAGGGATGATGTAATACCCATCTTTACAAGGGTTTCCATGCTGTCAGCAGTGGAGCTGCATGGTGCGCTCCAAGCCTTAGGCTTCTTGACCTATGTGTGTGATGTTTTGACCTAAAGTTTCACCATGGATGCCACCCGTTCAGTGTTGGCTTAGGCACCATACATTGTCGACACAATCTCCTGCACCTGAAGGCGGTTGGACTCCTCCAACTGCATCTGCAAATGCTGGAAATTTGCTGTCACTCCCTCCTGTAGATCCTGGCTCTGCGACAGCTACTCCATCCATTGAGGGCAAGATTCAGATTGCGGCACCTTGTAATGTCTCGTTACATTGGGCTTGACGAGGCAGTTAGATCGAGCCCTATATTTCTTGAATTGTAAATAAAGAAAACATATAATTCAGAACAGACACAGTTGAATAGGAAATTAAAAATATATTAATTTAGTCCATTGAAATTGCTGCTGCAAATACATTATGTACAACTTGCACTGTTGTGGATTCTTCCAACCATTTAATTTCCTGGGACAGTGAATAATCATTCAAAAGACATCAAAATGAAGAAAGCTGAAATTTATTTCTGAACTCCTGGATTGATTAAATAAAAACACCAATGTATTAGTCTAACATTACAATCTATGTTATTGGTCAAATAAAAATACTGGTGCATTATTAGTGTAACATTACAATCTACATTACTCAACATTCAACAGTTAGAATCTACAGATGACCTTCCCATGGTCCCTTGACTATGCAATTTATTACGGTATCCCAGTATGCGTCAAAGACGCACATTAAAAACTGCCGCTTCTTCAGGTCACATGGCTACTAACTGCATTGAAACTTTAAAATCTGATCAGCAACAAAATTCATTTTATGATCGTGATGGGTGGGATTTTTCGACCCCCCCCCCCGCCAGGTCGGAGAATCGCCGGGGGCGGAGTGAATCCCCCCCCCCGCCGCTCCGATGCCGGGTGCCGAATTCTCCGGCGCCGGTATCTTGGCGGGGGCTGGATCACGTTGCGCTGGTCGGGGGCCGTTGGCAGTGCCCCCCCCCCCCCCCCCCCCCCGGCAATTTTCCAGGCCCTGATGGGCCGAGCGGCCGCCCGTTTTTGGCCGGTCCCGCAGGCGTGAAATACACAAGATCCATACCGGCGGGACCTGGCTCTAAGGGCGGCCTGTGGAGTCCTTGGGAGGCATGGGGGGATCCGGCCCGGGGGAGGAGGGGGAGGGGGGCCCCATGGTGGCCTGGCCCGCGATCGGGGACCACCGATCTGCGGGCGGGCTGGTGCCGTGGGGGCACTCTTTCCCTCCGCGCCGGCCTCTGTAAAGCTCCGCCATGGCCGGTGTGGAGAAGAAACCCCCTGCGCATGCATAGGAATCACACCAGCAGTCGTGTGCATGCGCCAGTACACTCTGGCGCTCCCGTGCATGCGCAAACTCACGCCGGCTGACGGAGGCTCTTTGGCGCTGGTTGGCGCGCCCCAACCACTCCAGTGCCGGCCTCGCCCCCGGAAGTGCAGAGGATTCCGCAACTTCCGGGCGGCCCGACGCTGGAGTGGTTCACGCCACTCTTTGGCGCTGGTATGGCCTGTCCGCCGGTTGGGGGGAGAGTCCCGGCCCATGTGTCTGTATAAATGTATCCTGATACCTCTCATTGAACTTGTTAATTCACTTGTGCGATATCCAACATATTCTATAGGTTTCCTGGTGCAAATTTCTTACTGCAAATTTAAAATGCCTCTTTATGACTACTTGTTTTGAGAAATTTGTATTGGAGGCAAATATTTTGATTAGCAGACTATCCCGTCCTGTCCCTTCATCAAGCTGGTCTGTACTCAATTACAATTAACTATTCTCCTGCACAATTACCCATTATTGCAAAATTCTGTTCATGCTCAAGGCAACTTTGGAAAAGTACAATTCTGGAACACATTTGTTTTGTTTGAATTATGTTTTTAAATGCCATACCTAATAATAAAGTAAAGTATTTCATATAAATTTGCTGTTTAAACAGATGAAATAAATCAAGGCATACCCCTGTTTCTAATCGTGGAGTAAACTCTTTGGTGCAATATCTTAATCGTACTAATGCATAACGCTTAATTGTACTATTATAACCAGATGAGAAGGGATAGAATGGCTCCCTTCTTTTCCTACTCTTTGTTTGACGACAACAATGTTTTCTTTTAAAGGATAGGATTGCTAATTCAGCGAGTGTTTAACTGTGTATGTACTATGACGGTAAAAGAAACACACAGACAGGTTTTCTTGTAAGCTTTTTTTTTTCATAAAAAGAGATCGAAATAAAAATAATTTAAAATACACACGCACACACACACGGATTCAACAGATTGATGCCGTGGATAGTTTCTGACTGGGGCCAGGGTACAATTTAAATATGTTGACGGACAGTTTCTATGTTCGCTCCTGGAGTCAGCAGCTGCTGGGTTGTTTTTTTAAATGCTGCCAAGGCATTTAACTGCTCAAAGAATAGGCAGGGCTTGGTCTTGCAGGCTGGGTGGAGAGAGTGTGAGCTTGGTCTTGCAGGCTGGATTGTGAGAAAGCGAGAGAGCCATTATCTACTCAGGGCCTGGCTTCTTGTGTTCTCTGACCTAGAGTAAAACAGTTTCTTAAGATACAAAAGATGGATTATTGGCTTATCAGCTGGTCAGTTAGACAAACATGGTCATAACATGTTGATTCCAGGTCCATATTTTAAACATGATTAAATCATGGCTGAACGAGTTCCTTTCCCAGCCAGCGTCCACATTTCAAAGTGATTGTGTCTAATGGCATGTCCCACTCTCAGTTGAATATGTAGATCAAAAACAGAAAAGACTGGATAATTTCAGCAGATCTGACAGCATCTGTGGAGAGAAAAGGGAGCTACCATTCCGAGTCTGGATGATCCTTTGTCAAAGCTCTTCTTCTATATGAATATATAGATGATTGTCTGGATGCTTTATGAATTACTCAGGAGATTGAATCATTCACATTCTTCTAAAGTTTTTGCCTCTGATGGGTTCTTCTACATAGCCTGGCTCCATTCTAATGGTGTTAGAATATGTAGTGTAACATTATGAAAATGCAGCATTTGTTCAATCTTTTAAAATTCAACTGGGTTTTAGTCCAATAAATAAATGTACTTTTGGATAACATAATGTTCAATGTTTCTCTATTTTTAATTGCCCCATATTTGGTGGTCATGCTTTCAGCTGCCTCAGGAGAGATGGTGGAATAGTAATAATGTCACTGGGGCAGTAATCCAGAGGTCCAGCTTAATGTTCTAGGAACATTAATTCACATCCCACTGCAACAGCTGGTGGAATTGAATAAATTAGCACATAAAGCTGATCTCAGTAATGGTGAACATGAAATTATCATTGATTGTTGTAAAAGCCCACCTGGTTCACGAATGTCCTTTAGGAAAGGAATGTGTCGTCCTTGCCTGGCCTACATGTGACTCCAGGCCCACAGCAATGTGGTTGATTCTTAACGTGCTCTGAAGTGGCCAGCAAGCCCCTCAAGGGCAATTAAGGATGTGCCACAAATACTTACCTTGCAGGTAATGCCCACATCCCATGAAATAATGAAGAAGAAAGATGCTCTGGAATTTCCTCCCCCAAAAAATCCACCTCCCTCTCCACGTTTAAGATGCCCCTTTAAACGTATTTCTTTCCCAAGCTTTGGGTCATTTGATTTGATTTTGATTTGATTTATTGTCACATGTTCCGAAGTACAGTGAAAAGTATTTTCCCACGGCCGAGGGAACGTACCCAGTACGTACACAGTAGACAAAGAGAATAATCAACAGAGTACATTGACAAATGGCACATTGACAAACAGTGATTGGTTACAGTGCGGAACAAGGGGCCAAACAAAGCACATACATGAGCAAGAGCAGCATAGGGCGTCGTGAATAATGTGCTTACAGGGAACAGATCAATCCAAAGGGGAGTCGTTGAAGAGTCTTATAGCTGTGGGGCAGAAGCTGTTCCTCTGCCTGGATGTGCGGGACTTCAGTCCTCTGTACCTTCTGCCTGATGGAAGTGTCTGAAAGAAGGCAATGCCTGGGTGGTAGGGGTCTCTGATTCTGCACACCTCCCCCTGCCTCTGGAAGGCAGACAGCATTATCAATGTGGGGGTGGCAAGCTTGTCTAATGCGTTGGGCTGAGTTCACCACACTCTGCAATTTCTTGTGATCTTGGACCGAGCAGTTGCCATACGAAGCTGTGATGCAGCCGGATAGGATACTCTCTATCACACATCTGCAGAAGTTTATAAGAGTCGATGCAGACATGCCAAATTTCTTTAGCTTCCATAGGAAGTAGAGACTTTGTTGGGCTATCTTGACTGTTGCATCAATGTGAGTGGACCAGGACAGACTGTTGGTGATGTTGACCCCCAGGAACCTAAAGCTATCGACCATCTCCACTTCGGAACCACTGATGCAGACGGAGTGTGTGTGGTGCTACACTTCCTGAAGTCGATGATCAGTTCCTTGTTCTTTCCGACATTTAGAGAGAGGTTGTTTTCAGTATACCATGCAACCAAGTGATTTATCTCCGTAATATCTCATCATATCGCTCAGTTTGTTTGATAGTGCTCCTGTGAAGTATCATTTGATGT
This sequence comes from Scyliorhinus torazame, assembly GCF_047496885.1. Lineage (NCBI taxonomy): Eukaryota > Metazoa > Chordata > Chondrichthyes > Carcharhiniformes > Scyliorhinidae > Scyliorhinus > Scyliorhinus torazame. The sequence goes on from NC_092717.1 coordinate 135,094,747, forward strand.
TTTCCTGCATTAAAAGCGCTATATGAATATATTGTCCCTGGATATATATATTTATCATAAATGGATCTGTACACAGTACAAGGTACATAAATATGCAATTTTTGATGTTAACTCATCTATAAGATGTCTACTTCATAATGAGAAAATAAAGGTAAATGATTTTCACCCATCAATTAATGATAAGCTAGTACTCGCATGAGGCACTGTTGTGTGTTGTGGAGAACTGACGCTCAGAAGCACGATGGGTCAAAAATTAACGGAGCTTTATTCACTCTGGGGGCCAGTTCCGCACTCATGGCCTGTGACATTACTTTGGTTAGGACGTGCATATATTAATCCACATTATGTACTGCAGCTGCTAAGACTCAATATAAATACATTACATTTCCTGCGCCTTTAAATTGAACATCCCCAACAATTTCAAATAAGTGTAACGTGAACAATAATAAAATACAAAAATCAAGAAGTCAGACGTTTGGAGGTCGTTGCTCTCGGAACTGTTGATGGCGAAACTCTGAAGTCTGCTTTTTTGCACGAGTTGTGACCTCTGGCGTTTTCGTCATTGCACGAACACACTCTGCAAGCCTTTTTAATACAGCCATGAATGGCACAATTAATTCCCCTCTTGATATCTTTTGTGCAATCTGAAGTGCTCTTCAATCAACACAGACTTTGGCGAATACTGTGCTTGCAGGATCGCCACAATTTGTTCATTTGTGCCTAACACAACAGGGTCACTGAATTGCACCCCTCATCTCCAGTTTTTGTGTTGCATGTTGTGCAGACACTGACACTCGGAAACATGCTGGGTCAAAAACTAACAGAGCTTTATTTACAAGGTGTGTTCACTACAGGCTGCTTACTCACTCTGGCAGTTTTCCCGCACTCGTGACCTGTGACGTCGCTTCCGCTCAAGCCGTGTATATCTTAATACACAGTGTTTACTGCAGCTAGTAAGACTCAATATAAATACATAACAGGCACACGAGAGGCATTGTTAGAGAATATATTGGAATAATTTCCTGAGGCACCGTGCAAAATTCAGTGAAGCTAAAGAATAGTATTTTCACTGGAAAATATGTTAAAACATCCATCCTATGTGAGTTGCTGATATTTATGGGAAACCTTCAGCACTTTTCAGGAAAATTAAAATGAACTGACATCATAAATCGAATTTGAAATGAAATTAAATGAAAATCGCTTATTGTCACAAGTAGACTTCAATGAAGTTACTGTGAAAAGCCCCTAGTCGCCACATTCCGGCACCTGTTCGGGGAGGCTGTTACAGAAATTGAACCGTGCTGCTGGCCTACCTTGGTCTGCTTTCAAAGCCAGCGAATTAGCCCTGTGCTAAACCGCCCCTGACAACAGAAGTGAAATTTAAGCCTCACGTGGAAGGTTTATGATCAATGGATTGAGTACAGCATGTCAGTGCCAGGTTAATCTGGAGGCCAGTGGAAACATAACAGATTGCAAGGAGAAATGGGGTACCAAGTGAATTATTAAGTAATTATTGCTAATTTATAAGAATGTATGATCCATTGGAAACAGTGCAACTGTCAAGGAAATGGTCTATGGTCTGCAGAATTGTGATGTCAGATGGCTAATTGGGCCTGTTCCTCAAGGTCATTGTGATCCAATTTCAGAGGCAAGTGGTTGAAATATTCAGATCCAAAAATTATTTCTACTTGCAAACTGAGGATTGATGTGCCATCAATGAACACCAGACGAGTAGTGAACGTAACTGAGGCTTTAATAAACTAAACAGAAAGCCTCCTGGCCTCTGATCCCAGACTGGGTCAGAGGCGGAGCCCGAGCCCGAGGGGAGGCGGAGCCATTGGGCAGTGGTTTACCACATTACATGTAATACAGTAGCCGTTTACTAAAATACACATATTATATACTACAGTGGTTTACCACAAGAGGCAAGTGGTTGAAATATTCAGATCCAAGAAATTATTTCTACTTGGAAATTGAGAAGTCAATTTGTGGCTTACTAGAACTCAAAAATAAAGAACCCATTTCCATCTGTGATGTGTTTTTCTCATATTGTGTCAATAACTTCAGTGCAACATGGAGACGCGATCAGATAAATCAGGACAACTCCCGGCATGTGTCACTGTCACTCTGCTCCTGCCATTCTGTGTATTGTAGCTCCCAAAAAGCATTCACGCTGACAGACAGCAACTTCCAGGCTACACAGGGGTCACTGATGGAATAATTACAGGTATCCCAGAATGCAGCTTTAGGCTGCCATCTTCTCTTCAAGTTGGTGCTCAAGGACAATGCAGACAGGAAATTGTGGCAAGTTCTGTGAATTAACAATTTGCTGGCTCTGCTTTAAGGTTATATGTCTCTGCTTTTAGAGTCTTTGGAGGGTTTTAGATGGAAATTAGAATGCTAATTCTGTGTATCTGCGCTAAATAAGTTAGGATTTTCTTTAGCTGTACTGGCATTTATCTGAATGTATTCCAAAGCTAATTGTAACCTGAAGGAATACTCGGACAAACTCATATATCTCTTGAGATTTAGTTTTGAAATTCTATACATGGTCTCCCCCGCTGTGCTGAATTCCTGAGTCAGAATAATGATCACACTAAACATCACAACCACAATATACATAGAATGATGGAATTATAGAATTCCTATAGTACAGAAGGAAGCCTTTCGATCCATTGAATTGGTACCGACACTCTGAAAGTGCTCCCTACCCAGGCCCACGCCCCCAGCTCATCCCCAAAATCCACTGGCCCCACCTAATCTTTTGGAAACTAAAGGGCAATTTAGCATGGTCCACCTAGCCTGCACACCTTTGGACTATGGAAGGAAACCGGAGCACCCAAAGGAACCCACGCAGACATGGGAAGAATGTGCAAACTCCACAGAGACCGTCACCAAGGTTAGAATCGAACCCGGGTCTCTGGCGCTGTGAGGGTACTTGAGATCAATTCAAACGTGAAGGGAAGTGAAATTAAACAATCCAGATAGTGGGCCGTGTGGAATCTGTCAATCACAGCCTAGTAAAATCGATTCGCACTGATGTGAATTGAAGCCTTGCAGATCAAAGATCTAAGGGGGTTTAAACCCAGCTGATGTGGTTTCCACTTCCTCGGAATTTACAAGTGCTGCTTTCTCTGCCTGAGCCAGCAGGGGTATTGTACAGATGAGTTTTAAAGCAGCAATGTTTTAATTGTCTCTGTATGGAGTGCTCTCTAGCTTCCAGGCAGGGGTCTCTTTAATGGGGGGCTACTGGTGCATATCTCTGTCAAGGTGAGGGGGCCTCTGTGCGTGTCTCTGTAAAGGCAGGAGGGACTCTATAATGGGGAGTCTCTGTTGGGGGGCTCTCTTATGGGCTGATATTTTGTGGGGGTCACTGTAATGGGGTGTCTCTGGTGGGGGGTCTCACTTATGGTGGTTCATTGTGGGGGTCTAATTTATGAGGGATCTCTGGTGGGATGCTCTCCAATGTGGGGTCTCTGGTGGCGGCTCTCTAATGGAAGGACTCTGGTGGCGGCTCTCTTGTGGGGGTGGGGGTCTCTGGTGGGGATCCGGTGGAGGGTTGGGGTAGAGGGGGGTGACCCAGCAAATCCCATGGTTGGGTCGGGGGGGAATTGTGTTGTTGGGGGAAAGGCCCCCGCATCTCACTGGATCTCACTATCGGGCCGTCCACTCAAAATGGCAGCCAGATAGCCGGATTTGTGAGGGAATCCCTCACAATACCCGCCCTGCATTTAATTGTATGGCAATGAAAAGTCAATCGTCTCTGGATACCCGCTCCCAGCACAAGATCAAATCAGAGGCGATTCATCTCCGGTGGGAGAACATGGAGCTGGATTCTCCGATTTTGGGGCTATGTCCGGAGGATCCATGGCGTTTTACGTGGGAAAAATTGGCGGGGCCCCCCACATCAATTCTCCACCCAGTGAGGGGCTAGCAGCTGCGCCACGTAAACGCACGGTCTTCCCAATATAAACACCTGGAGAATTGCCGGGTCCATGGCCACGCATGAGCACGACGACGACCTGCAACGGTCGTACCATACAACATGATGCCGGCCGTGCGCGGACCCGACCTATCAGATAGTGCCCCGCTGGACACCCCCTTGCCACACCCGGGCCACTCCCCAACAGTACCCCCAGCCCTCACCGAAGACCCCAGCCAGCAGCACGGCTCCCGCCCAACTGTGGCGCCGCAGGACACAGTCCGCAGTGCTACGCCGGGTTCCCAACCGCTGAGACCACACGTCCCCTGCGCGATCGGAAACACGGCCCATCAGGGGCGGAGCATCGGGAGAGGGCCTTCAGGTGACTTCCTGAGGCCGTCCCAATGGCGTGTGGCGTACTTCTTGATGATGCCGCTTTGGTGGAGGCGGAGCCTCTGAAAACAGGCGCCGCCCCCGATTTCATTGTATAAAGGGATTCTCCGCCCAATCGCGTTTCGCGATTTCGGAGTCGGCACGCGGAGAATCTCACCCCAGTGGCGGGATTCTCCTCTACCCGATGGGGTGGGGGTTCCAAGCGGGATGGAGTGGCGTGAACCACTCCGGCGTCGGACCGCCACAAAGGTGCGGATTTCTCCTCACCTTTAGGGGCCAAGCCCTCACCTTTAGGGTCTAGGCCCGCGCCGGAGTGGTTGCCGTCCCGCTGGCTGGTGTGGAAGGCCTTTGGCGCCATGCCAGCCAGGACCGAAGGGACTCCACCGGCTGGCGGAATTCCGCGCATGCGCGGGAGCGTCAGCGGCTGCTGACGTCATCCCCACGCATGCGTAGGGAGGAGTCACCTCCGCGTCGGCCATCGCGGAGACCTACATGGCTGATGCGGAGGGGAAAGGGTGCCCCCACGGCACAGGCCCGCCCGCGGATCGGTGGGCCCCGATCGTGGGTCAGGCCACCGTGGGGGCACCCTCCGGGGCCAGATTGCCCCGCGCCCCCCCCCCCCCCAAAGACCCCGGAGCCCGCTCGTGCCGCCTGGTCTCGCTGATAAGGGAGGTGGTTTAATTCACGCTGGTGGGACCGGGATTACAGCAGCGGGACTTCGGGCCATTGCGCCCGCCGATCTCCGGTGCTGGAGAATTCAGTGGCCAGCGGGGGTGGGATTCACGCCGCCCTAGGTCTCCCAAAATTCAGCCCCAAATGTTTTTTAAATTGGAACTTGGGAGTCAATTAGATATTTAGATAGCATAATTAGAAGTATAGTTGTTAATATAAATGTTGGCCTAGTTCAATATGGCATAGTTTTGACAGTCACTGAAGCAATTAGGATAAATGAGTTGAAGGAACGTGCAGTTCTGTTTCTGGGAACAGAGGGGATGAAAGGTATAATAAGAGGATGGGAAGTTGGGGTAAGAACAAGTAAAACATGTTAGGCTAGAGCGGGCTTGTCCAACCCATGGCCCATGGATGGATTTGCAGCCACCTAGGTCTCTGCACTCAGCCCATCACAACTTTTGGACATTCAACTTGTTGGACATTTAACTGACTTACATTGAAAACTGTTGTAAAGCTACTCAGCCAATCATGTTGACTCCTTCCTGCATTTGCTGCGGTAGCACAAGTGGATAGTACTGTGGCTTCACAGCGCCAGGGTCCCAGGTTTGATTCCCCGCTGGGTCACTGTCTGTGTGGAGTCTGCACATTCGCCCCGTGTCTGCGTGGATTTTCTCTGGGTGCTCCAGTTTCCTCCCACAGTCCAAAGACGTGCAGGTTAGGTGGATTGGCCATGATAAATTGCCCTTAGTGACAAAAAGGGTTAGGAGAGGTTATTGGGTTATGGGGATCGGGTGGAAGTGAGGGCTTAAGTTGGTCGGTGCAGACTCGAAAGGCCGAATGGCCTCCTTCTGCACTGTATTTTCTATGTAGATTTTAATCTGCGTATCGATTGGTTTAACCAGGTTGGTAAAGGCAGCCTTGAGGAGGAGTTTATAGAATGTGCCCGGGATAATTTCCTGGAACAGTATGTAATGGAACCTACAAGGGAACAAGCGGTCCTAGATCTGGTCCTGTGTAATGAGGCAGGATTGATTAATGATCTCATAGTTCGGGATCCTCTTGGAAGGAGCGACCACAATATGTTGGAATTTAAAATACAGTTGGAGGATGAAAAGGTAAAATCAAACACTAGTGTTTTGTGCTTAAACAAAGGCGATTACAATGGGATGAGAGAAGAACTAGCTAAGGTAGACTGGGAGCAAAGACTTCATGGTGAAGCAGTTGAGGAACAGTGGAGAACCTTCCGAGCGATCTTTCACAGTGTTCAGAAAAGGTTCATACCGACAAAAAAGAAAGACGGTAGAAAGGGGAAAAATCGACCGTGGATATCTAAGGAGGTGAGGGAGAGTATCAAATTGAAGGAAAAAACATACAAAGTGGCAAAATTAGTGGGAGACTAGAGGACTGGGAAGTCTTTAGGGGACAACAGAAAGCTACTAAAAAAGCCATAAAGAAGAGTAAGGTAGACTATGAAAGTTAACTGGCTCAGAACATAAAAGCAGATAGTAAAAGCTTCTACAAATATATAAGACAAAAAAAGTGTGGCTAAGGTAAATATTGGTCCTTTGGAAGATGAGAAGGGAGATTTAATAATAGGAGACGGGGAAATGCCTGAGGAGCTGAACAGGTTTTTTGGGTCAGTCTTCACAGTGGAGGACACAAATAACATGCCAGTGACTGATGGAAATAAAGATATGATAGGTGAGGACCTTGAGATGATTGTTATCACTAAGGAGGCAGTATTGGGCAAGCTAATGGGGCTAAAGGTAGACAAGTCTCCTGGCCCTGATGCGATGCATCCCAGAGTGTTAAAAGAGGTGGGTAGGGAAATTGTAAACGCACTAGTGATAATTTATCAAAATTCACTAGACTCTGGGGTGGTCCCAGAAGATTGTAAAGTAGCAAACGTGACACCACTGTTTATAAAAGGAGGTCGGCAGAAAGCGGGTACTTATAGGCCGGTAAGCTTAACTTCGGTTGTAGGGAAAATGCTGGAATCTATCATTAAGGAGGAAATAGCGGGGCACCTGGAGGGAAATTGTCCCATTGGGCAGACGCAGCATGGGTTCACAAAGGGTAGGTCGTGTCTGACTAATTTGGTAGAATTCTTTGAGGACGTTACCAGTGCAGTAGATAACGGGGAGCCAATGGATGTGGTATATCTGGATTTCCAGAAAGCTTTTGACAAGGTGCCACACAAAAGGTTGCTGCATAAACTAAAGATGCATGGCATTGAGGGTAAAGTGGTAGCATGGGTAGAGGATTGGTTAACTAACAGAAAGCAGAGAGTGGGGATAAATGGGTGTTTCTCTGGTTGGCAACCTGTAACTAGTGGGGTCCCTCAAGGATCAGTGTTGGGCCCGCAGTTGTTCACAATTTATATCGATGATTTGGAGTTGGGGACCAAGTGCAATGTGTCAACGTTTGCAGACGACACTAAGATGAGTGGTAAAGCAAAAAGTGCAGAGGATACCGGAAGTCTGCAGAAGGATTTGGATAGGTTAGGTGAATGGGCTGGGGTCTGGCAGATGGAATTCAATGTTGCCAAGTGTGAGGCTATCCATTTTGGGAGGAATAACAGCAGAATGGATTATTATTTAATCGGTAAGATGTTAAAACATGCTGCTGTGCAGAGGGACCTGGGTGTGCTGGTGCACGAGTCGCAAAAAGTTGGTGTGCAGGTGCAACAGGTGATTAAGAAGGCTAATCGAGTTTTGTCTTTCATTGCTAGAGGGATGGAGTTCAAGACTAGTGAGGTTATGCTGCAATTGTATAAGGTGTTAGTGAGGCCGCATCTGGAGTATTGTGTTCAGTTTTGGTCTCTTTACCTGAGAAAGGACATATTGGCACCGGAGGGAGTGCAGAGGAGATTCACTAGGTTGATCCCAGAGTTGAGGGGATTAGATTATGACGAGAGGTTGAGTAGACTGGGACTGTACTCATTGGAGTTTAGAAGGATGCGGGGGGATCTTATTGAGACATATAAAATTATGAAGGGAATAGATAGGATAGATGCGGGCAGGTTGTTTCCACTGGTCGGGGAAAGCAGAACTAGGGAGCATAGCCTCAAAATAAGGGGAAGTAGATTAAGGACGGAGTGTAGGAGGAACCTCTTCACCCAAAGGGTTGTGAATCTCTGGAATTCCTTGCCCAGTGAAGCAGTTGAGGCTCCTTCTTTAAACGTTTTTAAGAAAAAGATAGATACCTTTCTAAAGAATAAAGGGATTCGGGGATATGGTGTACGGGCCGGAGAGTGGAGCTGAGTCCACAAAGATCAGCCATGATCTCAATAAATGGCGAAGCAGGCTCGAGGGGCCAGGTGGCCTACTCCTGTTCCTAGTTCTTATGTTCTTATGTAACCTATCAGCAGCAATTGCAGAGAAACCAGTCTGGACAAGCAGTAAAGAGTGGAAAGGTAAGTTTTTTAAGATACGTTCCAGGGCTTCGAGAGCGAGGGAATGGAGTGGGGTGAAGGAAAACCGGAGCAGGGCCCAGATGAACTGAAGCCATGCCCAGACACTCCAAAGTGAGGCCCGGGTGAGCTGGAATGCGGCCCAAAGGAGCCGCACTGAGGCCCAAGGGAGTCAGAGTGGGACCGACCAACGTCTGAGTGAGTGAATGGAGACTGAGAGAGAGAGAGAGGGGGAGGGGTGAGAATGGGGGGAGAGAAAGAGAGAGTGTAGGAGGGAGAGAGAAAGTGGGTGTGAGGGCAGGAGAGGGAGAGTGTGAGGGGGAGAAAGAGTGTGTGAGGGGGTTAGAGCGAATATGTGACGGAGAGAGAGAGAGAGAAAGAGTGAGATTATGTGAGGGGGTGAGAGATTGAATGTGAGGGAGAATGAGGCGGAGTGAGTGTCAAGGGGCAACAGAGTGCCTGAAGGGGAGAAAGGGAGAGTGAAGGGGGAGAGTGTGTGTGTTGCAGAGTGCATATGTACATCTGACTCACTCCCAGTCTTAGGGTTCTCATTCACCCTCACCCCCGCACACCAACATGCACTCTCACCCACTCTGACAGGTAAGTGGGTGCAGGTGAGTGAGTGAGCAACCTGAGAGTGGGATTGAGCCGGACACACACACACACCCACTCTATTGTACTCTAATGCTTAATTTTATTTATTACTTAAAAAAAATAAAAATAATTTGCATCTTTTTTTTTTGCTCAGTAAGTTGTTTTATTTTTTAGGTTTTTATTTGAAATTCATGTTTAATGTGCCAAAATTTAACTTACCAAAATTTGCTCGTTGGCTCCTTGAATGAGAAAAAATTTGCAATGTGCCCCCTGCAAGTAAACATTTCGACAAGCCTGGGCTAAAGGATCCAGCGACCTTTTCCTGTTCCCATAATGTTCTGTGTGCTGATACATTCATTAGTTGATGGTAAATCCAGCTTTTAGCTGGTTATATTCCTTTCATGATCATCCATATCATTGTGATGGCTTTATGGAACAAGCTATTGGCAGAACATTTGGAGCAATGGCTAATCATGAGTTTTGTTGATTCTCTCTCCTAATCTTTGTTCTCTACCATTTATTTTGGGGTGGGAATGAAGCAATCAACTTGGTGGATATTTTCTAAATTGAAACAATTAAGAGTATCCAAAACAGTCATCAAATATTGCTCTTTTTGGTTAAGCTACAGCTTGTAATACTATGTCAATTGGAAGGAAAAATGAATAAGTAACTTGCGATTAAACAGTTTGCAACTGCCACAAAATATTTTGTTCTGTGAGCCGTTATTTATTTACTGTTCTGATTATTATTCTATCTTCATTCAACGGGCGAGATTCCTTGGTCTCCCCATGGTGTGTTTCTTGGCGGCAGCAGGTGGCCCGCTATTAACTGGATCTTCTGGTTCTGCCACTGTCAATGGGATTTCTCATTGAATCCACCCCATGCCGCCAAGAAACCTGTGGGAGAGTGCACCATCGGCAGGGCCCGAAGACCCCACTGGTATGAACAGCTGGAAGATCGTGCTCAACATCCATCCTTGTGTAGCTCCAGCAAGGTTCTCGAACTTGATTAGAAATAGGCATTCTGACCAAACATTCCCTCTGTTTCTTGTGCTAACTAAGCTCAATGAAACAATTCCATTGCCATATCTTGGTGAAATCATAAGCTTTGGCCATAAAATGGCAGTGTGACTTTCCTGTTTTGTGACACTCAGACCTAGAATTTCACTCCTAGCCCAGAAATCGGTGAGAAACACCTAAGCCCTAGGGAAAACATTGCTAGTTTAACGACTGTGGATTTCTGATCTCTTCTGTCAATTGCACATTATTTATTTATAGGAGAGAAAGAAATGTCAAGTGCTTGTAGTTTCTGCTGTTGTTATTTTAAAGGGTTTGGATGATTGACATTTCCGTTTGCCTGTCGTAAAAAGGTTTATTTTGAAGAAAGTGGAAAGTTAGCAGTGAATGACTTCTTATTTAAAGGGTTTTAATATATCCTATTGTCTATTGGTTCTGTAACTATACAGTATGTGAATGGGCATGTAAGTGTCATTGCTTGTCACGAGGGGCCATAAGGGGTGGGTGGGATGTATACCTTGACATGAGATGCATGAGGGACCATAGAGGATGGGTGGAAGGCATGGAGTGGCGTAAATTGAGCATGGTAATATGTTGAGGATGAAGGGTGTGAGGCATGAGGGCTAGAGTGCCTTTCTTTCCTCATTCTGTCTAGGATGAAGACCCACAGCATCAAAACAGGCCTTTACAAAAATGCACCTCAACACCTAGGTGCCCCATCGCTGCCTCTGAACTCTTTCTAGGGTTGGCTGGCCTGACTTTAGCCTAGACCCGCACAACCTGCACATCAAAAATCCAATCTTTCCTGGAATATTTGACAAAAGTGAAATCTTTCTGATACTCTCAGCTGCCACAAGGATGAAAATCCAGCCCTAGCTTTCCTATTTTTCACATCAAATGACCAATCAATGGTTTAAATAATGAATGGTTGCTTGCAACATAAAATTCCCTTTATATTTTCAATGCTGTATTTCAACAGCAGTAGTCATCAAATTCCCCAACTACGCCGGTCTATATCAATACCAGTGTTTCTTGCGGCCTTAGAGAGAATGCCAATTTAATAACTATTCATGTCAAATTATGACTGGATTTGGCTGTTGATTAGAGCTTTAGTGGCAACTGTTTAAATTCATTACACTTAGGCCCACCATAATGAGCCCATACTGGAGTCAAAAACAGATCCTGGAGGTAAAGGAACCCATTGCACTGTTAAATCTGCAGGAAGTTTAGCCCTATTATGGTGGATGGTGTGAGGAGGGGAATATCATCATCTATGAGGCAATTGACACTAATTCAGGAGAAAAATAGAAAATGACTGAATTTGCTGCAAAACACAGTTCTTGGAATCAAGCTGTTCCATTTTACAATCATACCCCTTGTGCTGATCCAAAAGTTTTGATTGTTCAGTCACTGAAACAACAGCACTTAAAACTTTATGACTGACAGTTCAGCTAACTAGTCACTTGTTTGGCTGGCACATTAATCACATTCTGCTCGCGGCAGTAAAAACCCATTTAATCTAAAGGAACTAAACACTGAACATATTTAACTCTAAAATTGGTACACAATTAATTCTGACCCATTATAGGAACTTATTGAGTACCCATGATTCTATTTGCCAACCACAAATCTAATTCAACTTTATGCAACGTTGGATTTGATTTTTGATTCACAAGTTAGTAATGGACCTTGCAGTTCTTTAAACATATTGAAAACTACACAGTGGATTGAACTGTACAAATGGTGGTGAATGAAAGGCCACTTTGAAGTATAAATCCAATACATAGTGGATAGGTTGTGTTTGCGTCCATGTGCTAACCTTCAACATTGAGGACTATATTGCTCTTTTTCTTACTTATTACTTTTACAAAACATTTCTAGGAGCAAGCTACTTTATTCTTTTGTCACAAAGCCTCTTGCTCAACCTATAGGTTACTATGAACAGAGTTTTATGTTTCCCCGCTGACAGGTTTGTAGGTGGGAGTGGGGCGGGGGTGGGGATGGGGGGGGGGGGGGGGGGAGGGGGGGCGTGAGGTGGGGGGGAGGGCGGAGGGGGGGGCTAAAATTTCTTGGATGGGTTTCCCGCTGGGTTTCTGCCTAGGCCCTTAAGCGGCCAACTATTGATGACTTACGGGCTGATTCATGCCCAGTCTCAATTTTCAGCCAAATGTAAGGAATTCTGGGGAGGTGGAATGTGAAAATAAAGCGGGTACAGGACTTGGATGGTTTACCATCAGCCCATTTTAACATTGGTTTTACCATAAGATCTGGTCACAGCAGGTCCTCAATACCCAAGGGCTTCTCCACTGATACCCCAAACCCTCTCATTTCAGCTTCCCTGCATCCCAGGCCCCATCTATTTTCTGTGCCCTGAGACCCATAAAACATACCTTCTACTGGACAATAGGACTTACGCTCAATGGATTGCTCGCAGTCCCAGTCCAGTCCATTGCAGCTTATGGAACTCCAGGGACTAGAGAGCTGATGCACAATCAATAACCTCAGAAACGAGATTGGAGACAATTGAAGGCTTTACTACGCTACATATTTCCCCCAGCAGGTCGGGTACAGAAGAAAGCTGCTGGGGCAGCACGGGATGGTGTATTTGCGATCACTAGTGTGGATGGGGAGCTGGTGGTAGGCGGACTTAAGATCCACCGTGGAGAAGACCTTGTAGTGTGCAATCCTGTTGACCAGGTCAGATATGCGGGGAAGAGGGTACGCGTTGAGCTGCGTAAACCTGTTGATGGTCTGACTGTCGTTGATGACCATCCTATGCTTCTCCCCGGTCTTTACCACCACTACTTGAGCTCTCCAGGGGCTGTTGCTAGCCTCAATGACCCCTTCCTTTAGTAACCGTTGGACCTCTGACCTAATAAAAATCCGGTCCTGGGCACTATACCGTCTGCTCCTGGTGGCGATGGGTTTGCAATCCGGGGTGAGGTTCGCAACCAGGGAGGGTGGATCGACCTTGAGGGTCGCGAGGCTGCAGACAGTGAGGGTGGGGGGGGGGGGAGTATAATGCCGCCGAATTTGAACGTTAGACTTTGAAGGTTACACTGAAAATCCAATCCTAGGAGTGTGGCTGCGCAGAGGTGGGGAAGGACGTAGAGTCGGTAGTTTTTGAACTCCCTTCCTTGGACTGTGAGGTTAGCTATATAAAACCCCTTGATCTCTACTGAGTGAGATCCGGAGGCCAGGGAGATTTTTTGATTAACGGGGTGGACGGGGAGAGAACAGTGCCTTACCATGTCGGGGTGTATGAAGCTCTCCGTGCTCCCAGAGTCGATTAGGCAGGACGTTTCATGCCCGTTGATAAGCACCGTCGTTGTAGCAGTCGATAGTGTTCGGGGCCGAGACTGGTCCAGGGTCACCAAGGCTACTCGTGGCAGCAGTTGAATGTTCTCTTCGGGCGGTGTGTGGTCAGCCGAGCTGGGGTCCTGGGAGTCCATCCAAGATGGCGGCGCCCATTGGTCGCACATGGCTGGGGGTGCACAAAATGGCGGCACCCATCCATCGCATGTGGCGTCCGTGGGACAAGATGGCGGCGCCCGGAGACCGCACGTGGCCCTGGAGGAGGACGATGGCAGTGCCCGTTGGCTGCATGGGGACCGTGGAGAGGATTGTGGTGGCAGTCCGCATTCACCACCAGGGGGGGTTCCACGCTGCCCAGGTGACTGCCGCGTGGTCGGGGACGTAAGCGCGGGCGTTTCGGGAGGCCACATCCAGGGAGCCGGCAAGGGCCCGTGCCTCCTTGAGGCCTAGGGTGTCTTTCTCCAGCAATCGCTGGCGGATTTGGGAGGACAGCATAATTACAACGAAAGCGTCCCGGATTCAAAGTTCTGTGTGTTCGCTCGCCGAAACTTGCTGGCTGCTGCAGTTTCTCCCCACCACCAAGAACGCACGGTAGTATTCTTCCAGCGATTCCCCAGGGATTTGTCGACTCGTCACTAGCAGATGTCGAGCGTTGACCTGGTTTACCGGGCGAATATATTGTCCTTTCAGCAGCTCCATTGCTGCATCGAAGTCGTCCGCGTCCTCGATGAGGGTGTATATTTCCGGGCTCACCCTCGAGTGCAGGACTTGCAGTTTCTGTTCTCCTGTGGGTGTGTTTTCGGCCATTCCGAGGTATCCGTTGAAACATGCCAGCCAGTGTTTGAAGGTTGCCGCTGAGTTTGCCGCGTGGGGGCTGAGTTGCAGACACTCCGGCTTGATTCGGAGCTCCATTCTTTTAAATCTAGCGTATTAAATTGATGCACAATCAATAACCTCAGAAACGAGATTGGAGACAATTGAAGGCTTTAATACGCTAGGATGTTTCCCCCAGCAGCACAGGTACAGAAGAAAGCTGCTGGGGCAGCACGGGCTCTTATACCCCGCCTTGCAAGGCGCAGCTAACATGCAAGCTTATCCAATGGGAACAAGTACATTCTCCACCAATGGTATTCCGGCATAACTAGGTACCATGATCCTCCTAACACAGATTACCCCAGTGGGCAAGTAACATACTTATTATAATAGTCTTTCCTCCACCTCCCTAAAATAATTGTTTCCTTGTTGTCTACATGATTCTAACCATCGCCCCTAACATTCAATGGCATTAGAATCGCTGAATCTCCCACAATTAACATCCTGAGGGTTACCATTGATCTGAACTGGACTAGCCACATTAATACTGTGGTTATCAGGGCAGGTCAAAAGCTCAGAGTCCTATGGCAAGTAACTTAACTCCTGACCCCCAAAGCTTCTCCACCAACTACAAGGCACAAGTCAGGATTGCAATGGAATACTCTTGACTGGATGACTGCAGCTTCAACAATACTCAAGAAGCTCGACACCATCCTGGACAAAGCAGCCACTTGATTGCTGCCCCTTCCATAAACATTCAAACCCTTCACCACCGATGAACAGTGGCAGCCATCTATTCAATCTTCAAGATGCCCTGCAGTATTTGACCAAGGCTCCTTAGACACATCTTCCAAACCCACAACCACTACCATCTAGAAGGACAAGAGCAGCAGATACCTGGGAACCCCACCACCTGGAAGTTTCACTCCAAGTCATTCACCATCCTAACTTGGAAATATATCGCCGTTTCTTCACTGTTGCTGGGGCAAAATCTTGGAACTCCCTCACGAACAGCACAGTGGGTGTACCTGCGCCTCAGGGACTGCAGCGTTTTAAGAAAGCAGCTCACCACCACCTTCTGAAGGGCAACAAGGGATGGGCAATAAATGCTGACCTAACCAGCGTTGCCCATATCCTGGAAATTAATAAAACATTTTTAAAAAGATTGGAAGTTATAATCCTCTTGCCCTGATGTTGAACATGGTTGAATGTGATTCCTCTGAGTCCACACTTTCACTTGGGACATTTTTGAAAGGCGTGAAGGGACACATGGATACTAAATGTCAGTTATTGAATAATGTATACTTTCAAACTAAATTTAACCCATTGATATGTTTAAATGCAACAGTACCCCACTGTGAGTGATGGAAACACAAGTTCAACTGCCATTCTGCTGAGTAAGGACAGGATTTAAATTTTCAAAAAATAACTTTTCAGCAGATAACAGATGATTTTTCTTTGAGAAAGATAAACATTTATTTTCATGAAACTCAGGCCAGAACAACAGGAATGTTCAAAATACAGCTAGGTGCTACAATGTGCTATGATACTTGAAATGTGAACTCCAGTAAGCTGAATCATAATTACAGCAGAGGGTGTTACATGGAAGCACTGGAGAAGTACAACTAGCAGTGCCTTTGCAAGATCTTCAAAATCCATTGGCTTGAATGATGGCACAAATACTTTAGTCTATGTTGGGGGACAAGGCAGGGTTTCCCGCTCTCCCCATTACTGTTTGCCCTGGCCATATAGTCCTTAGCAATGGCCCTTAGAACAGCGAACGCCCGGTGGGGTATAGTGAGTGCGGAGGGGGGGGGGGGGGGGGGGGGGGGGAGGGTGGTGGGGGTGGAACACAGGGGCTCTCTCTATGCGGATGATTTGCTGCTTTATGTCATGGACCCGGTGGGGGGATGACCGGAATCATGGAGGTATTAGGAGAATTTGGGCAAATTTCAGGCTATAAGTTAAATATGGGAAAGAGCAAGGTGTTTGTGATCTAGGCACGGGGGCAGGAAAGGAGGCTGAAGGAGCTAGCTTTTAAAGTGGTTTGGAGGAGTTTTAGGTATCTAGGGATTTAAGTGGCCATGGATTGGGGGCAGCTTCACAAGTTAAATTTGGGCAAAGCAGTGGATCAAATGAGAAGGGATTTCTGTAGATGGGACATGCTCCCACTGACGCTGGTGGGGAGGGTTCAGACGGTGAAGATGACGGTCCTTCCGAGACTGCCTTTCTTTTTTCAATGTCTCCCGATTTTTGTCCCAAAGGCTTTTTCCAAAAGTATGAATGCGGCGATATCAAGGTTTATATTAGCGGGTAAAAACCCGAGAGTAAAGAAGGCACGCCTGGAACGGACCGTGGAGAAGGGGGCTTGGCTCTCCCGAACTTTATTTACTATTACTGGGCTGCCAACATCTCGATGGTCAGGAAGTGGGTAGTGGAGGGTGGGGGTCGGTTTGGGAGCGGATGGAGGCAGCATCCTGCGAAGATTCGAGTTTGGAGGCTTTACATGCCGTTCCCGCCGGCCCGGTACTCCACAAAACCTGTGGTAGTGGCAGCCCTGAGGGTGTGGGAGCAAGGAGGCAGCACATGAGACTGGGGGGGGCTAAAATTTCTCCGATGGGTTTCCTGCTGGGTTTCTACCTGTCACGACCTCTCCATAATTTTACACTGAGACAGGTGAGGCCTAGGCCCTTAAGTGGCCAACTATTGACCACTTACGGGCTGATTGATGTCCAGCCTCAGTTTTCTGCCAAATGTAAGGAATTCTGGGAGGTGGAATGTCCGAAAATAAAGCGGGTTCAGGACTTGGATGATTTACCATCAGCAGCCCATTTTAACATTGGGTTTACCATAAGGTCTGGTCACAGCAGGTCGTCAATCCCCAAGGGCTTCTCCACTGATACCCAAAACCCTCTCAATCCAGCCTCCCTGCATCCCAGGGAGGATGGTGGGGGTTGAATGTAATGCGACATGAATCCCAGGTCCCGGTTGAGGCTGTACTCATGTGTGCAGAACTTGGCTATAACCATCCTCCACCATCTGGCCTGGGCTTGCGAAATCCTACCAACTGTCCTGGCTTGAGACAATTCACACCTCTTTAACCTGGGGTTACCCCTATCTCTGGATCTGTAAAGACTTAATTACATGCAAATGCTCGCATTCTAAGCATTGTCTTGCATCTTTGAATTTGCCTATATATATGTTTCTGGAACATACCTCTTCATTCACCTGAGGAAGGAGCAGTGCTCCGAAAGCTAGTGTTTGAAACAAACCTGTTGGACTTTAACCTGGTGTTGTAAGACTTCTTACTTAATTGAAAAGGCAAGTGTCCCATATGTCTTTTTCACCAATTTAGTAATCTGCCCTCTGCCTGCAGAGATTTATGCCAAACAGGCCAAGGTCCCTTTGTTCCTCAGAACTTCCTAGTGCCATGGTGTTCATTGAATACTTCCTTGTCAAATTACTCCTTCCAAAGTGTATCACCTCACACTTTTCAGGGTTAAATTCTATCTGCCATTTATCTGCCTATTTGAACATCCCGTCTATATCTTCCTGTAACCCAAGACACTCAACCTCACTGTTAACCCGGCCAATCTTTGTGTAAATTGCAAACTTAATGATCATACCCATGCCAATATAGTCATCTATGCCGTTTATATAAATGAAATGAAAATGAAATGAAATGAAAATCGCTTATTGTCACAAGTAGGCTTCAAATGAAGTTACTGTGAAAAGCCCCTAGTTGCCACATTCCGGCACCTGTTCGGGGAGGCTGGTACGGGAATTGAACCATGCTGCTGGCCTGCCTTGGTCTGCCTTAAAAGCCAGCTCTTTAGCCCTGTGCTAAACAAATAATAGGGGACCCAGCACAGATCCCTGTGTTATGCCATTGCATACTGGCTTCCAGTCACTAAAGCAGTTGTCCATCAGCACCCTCTGTCTCCTACAACTAAGCCAATTTTGAATCCACCTTATCAAATTACCTTGTATCCCATGTGCATTTGCCTTCTTTACAAGTCGAAATTGAAAATCATTGTGATAGCTTGCCTTTGGGATTTGGTTGGCACTGCAATTGCCACCTGCCTCACCATTTCCCTTTAAATCATCAATCTTCCCTACATGATCCCCCTCACCCCCCACCAAGCCCCCCACCATTTAGTTTAATGTCCTCTCTACTTCCTAATTTATGCAGTTCTCTCGGCGATTGACATCCGTATGGACCAGGTAAAGTCCACCCCAACTTACAGCCCAATTTTCCCCAGTATATTTGCACAATTCTGGTCGTCACACTACCGGAAGGAGGTGGAGGCTTTGGAGAGGATGCAGAGAAGGTTTACCAGGATTTTGCCTGGTCTGGAGGGTGTTAGCTATGTGGAGAGGCTGAATGGACTCGGACTGTTTTCATTAGAAAGATGAAGGTTGAGGGGTGACCTGATAGAGGTCTACAAGATTATGAGGGCATGGATAGAGTGGCTGGGCAGGCACTCTTTCCCAGGGTGGATGGGTCAGTCACCAGGGGGCATAGGTTTATGGTCCGTGGGGCAAAGTTTAGAGGAGATGTGCGAGGCAGGATTTTTTACACAGAGGGTGAAGAGTGCCTGGAACGCGTTGCCAGGGGAGGTTGAGGAAGAAGATACATAACGGCGTTCAAAAGGCATCTTGACAAACACATGGATAGGATGGGTATAGAGGGATACGGCACAAGCAAGTGCTGAGGGTTTTGGCAACGGTTGGTATCATGAGCGGTCCAAGCTTGGAGGGCCGAAAGGCCTGTTTCTGTGCTGTATTGTTCTTTGTTCTTTACTCATGCCAGTGCCCCAAGAATGCATTTCTCCCACTCCAGTCTTTGTATATATGCATTGAAATGGGTCACGATTACTGTATTACCCTCGTTACATGTACTTCTATTTTTCCCACTTATGCTGTGATGTTACCCCTGCTATCCCGATAAACAACTCCCACCAATTTGCATTTGTTTCTCTAATCTTATTTACCCTGCCAAATTGCACATGACTCAGGTAAAAATCCAGAGAATACGCTTGAGATTCTGCTTTTTAATTTAGTACCTAGCTCCTCATACTCACCATGCAGAATATCTTTCCTAGTCTTACCTATGTCATCAGTATCTATGTAGACCATGACAATCCTCCTCCTCCCATTGCAATTTCCTCTCCAGCCCTGACCAGATATCCTGAATCCTGGCACCCGCCTGGATCCTTGCTCTTGGATTGCTTTCTCTTGCAGAGAACAATGGTGATCCCATGACTGTACTGTCCCCTACTACCACTATATTATTTTTATCCTACCTCCCTCACCCCTCCCCACTCAAATTACATCTTGCACCATGGTGCCATCGTCAGCCTGCTCATCAACACGACAACCCTCGCTTTTGCTCACTGAAACTGCAAGAACACAAATCTTGTTGCTCAATGCTTTTCCTCCAATCCCACCTTCTGAATCCCCTTGCCTGCCTGCCTCACAGTCACACCCTCCTGTCCCTAACAACTGACTAAATCAGATGAAGCTAACCTAAGGGTAGTGTCCAGGTAACCTTTTTCCTCCCTCGTTTGTCACAATCTTTTCAGCTCAGCCTCCAGCTCATCAGCTATGACCTGAAGTTCCTCAAGCTGCAGATATTTACTACAGATGTGGTTACTGTAGATTGTGTTAATCAAATTTATTTTTCCTAATTAATTTATAGCTCCCCTCCTTGCTGAACTCCATTACTCAGCGTACACCTGGCTTGATACTCTGCACTCAGGCAGCACTCAAAAGATTTACTTCTCAATTGTGAACTATTAAGGTTTTAGATGCCTTTTTAAAAAAATATTTCTTTATTCTCCTCCTTTTTCACATTTTCTCCCAAATTTACACCCACCAACAATATACAATAATCAGTACCAAATATGTCAATCCCCATATCAATAATAACGATCCCATCCTCCCAAACCCCAAACATTCGCCAGCATGTTCTCATAACCAAATGACAAAAAGGAATCAGGAATCACCCATAGCCACCATTAACACACACAACCCCCCTCCCCCCAACCCTCCCACCCACACGCCCCAACTAATGTTCGATGTTATCTAGTTCTTGAAAGTGCATAATGAATTATGCCCATGAATTGTAGAACCCTTCCATCCTTCCCCTCAGTTCAAACTTAACCTTCTCAAGAGTCAATAATTCCAACAGTTCCCCCGCCACGCCAGGGCACAGGGTGGAGAGGTTGCTCTCCAACCCATCAGGATCCGCCTTTGGGTGATCAATGAGGCGAAGACTACAACATCTGCCTCCGCACCCGTTTCCAACCCTGGCTGGTCCGACACCTCGAATATGGCCTCCCGGGGGCCCGGGTCCAGTTTCACATGCACCACTTTAGAAATTACACTAAAAACCTCCTTCCAATAATCCTCTAGCTTTGGACAGGACCAAAACATATGAATGTGATTAGCGGGGGCCCCCCTGCAATGTTCACACACATCTTCTTCTCCTTCAAAGAATCGGCTCATCCTCGTCCTCCTGAGGTGTGCTCTGTATACCACCTTCAGCTGTATCAGCCTCAACCTCGCGCATGAGGTAGAGGCATTCACTCTCCGGAGCACCTCACACCAGAACCCCTCCTCCATATCCTTCCTCCCACTTTGCTTTGATCCCTTCTAGTGATGCCTTCTCCTCTTCCAAAAAAGCCCCGTAAACTGCTAACACTACCCCCTTCTTCAGTCCCCCTGTCGCCAGCACCTCCTCCAGCAATGGGGAGGCCGGCTCCACCCGGAAGCCCTGTATCTCCTTTCTGGCAAATCTCGAACCTGCATGTATCTAAACATTTCCCCCTGCTCCAGCCCATACTTCGCTTCCATCTCCTTCAGTCCTGCAAACCGACCCCTAAGAAACAAATCTTTTAGTGTCTTAATTCCCTTCGCCTCCCATTTCTGAAAATTTCCATCCCACCTCCCTGGCTCAAATCTGTGGTTCCCCCGAATCGGCATTTCCCTTGACCCTGCCCCCAACCCGAAGTGTTGGCGAAACTGCCTCCAAATTCTCAATGAAGCTATTATTACCGGACTCCCTGAGTACTTCCCCGGGGTAATTGGGAGCGGCGCTGTTGCTAGTGCTTTCAATAAGGTGTTAGATGCCTTGTTGCCCTTCTCTTGCTTTGATATCAGCAGAATTGTTTCTCAATCTAAATGTGTTTCTGAACCTAAACACATTTAACTAACAGGATACCCCACAAGATACGCCATTCCAGCAACATAATGGTCGACCAATGTATTTTACCAGTGCTTAAAGCTGGCTGTGCTCAGAAGATTTACTCATAATTCTATCACAGCAAGAATTTTCTACAGAGAACAAAAACAATCAGAATAAAATGGATAACTTGTGTTGTAACATGCAATGGGCTATCAGCATGACATCACTAGAAGGAAAATGTGTCATGTGATCCAGTTTTAGTTTTACATTTGTTTTGAGCAGAGCACACACACAGCTCTGATGCCTTCAAGCTTTATACCTGTGTATAACTCTTCTTATGTGCCTTGTCTTGATAAATGAATGTGTTTACCCAATCCCTTGTGATGATTGGTGCCATGTTTCTTATACAACAAATAAGCTCAAGGAATTATATAATTAAAAAAACATGATAACTACTGTAACTTGACCTGAAAATTAATTCATATCACCCAGAAATGGGTACAATTAAAACAGCATTGATGAAATCAATATGGGTTGAAACAACCTCTTTAAATTAAAATTCCAGTTGGGAAGGATGGTAACTGAGGGAGAATTATTAAACCTGACAACTAATGCACTTAGAACATTGTTAGAAAATGGGTTTCAATTCAGTACTTACGCCATCTTATTGAATCTATTTCAGAACAATTAATGATTAGCAGACAGCATTTTGTATTTGGCATATGAACACAAATATGCCCCTGCTGTTTTTATTGACATTCCTGTCATCAGTATCAAAGTTGCATTAATGTTACATTTTATATTTTATCACGATCACCATCATTTATTTTGTCTTTAGATTTCTGCAGTGTTCTTGGGGAAAGGTTAGATGTGGCCTACAAACGGTTGTAGAGATCACAATGTGCTGTCTGTTAATTTAAGTAGCACATGCAGCCTTAGGCTAAATATGCTGCTGACTGGTTGTTTGCCACAGAAGAAGGCCTAAGTTTGTGCAAGTCTAGCATCTAGTAAAGCTAGACTGCACTACTTAAAGCAACCTGCCCCTTTTGAAAGGTAAATGTGTTCTAGCTGAAGCAAATTCTGGAGCTGATTATGGAAGTGAGTGTGAGCAAGTTCCCTGATGCAGCATTGGAGACCACTGTGCAGGAGATGGACAGAGGGAGAGAGGTCCCTACCCCATGTGGGGTCAGGAGTCCCACCGGTTACTGAGATGACAGTAAAGCAGATAACAATTACAGTCAATGAAAATAGTGTAGCTCCAACAGCCTAGATGCAGTGCAGGAAGGAGTTTAATAATGTCACACAAGTGGTTAGAATACATAATCAACTGTTATATCATTACAAATGAAATATTAACTGCACACACCATCCCCTCTTTGGGGTCGATCGAGGTAGGCATGAACAGCGCAACCGGGAAGGGGATGAGCTAATACCTCTTCAATTCTTCCTCGTCCTTATGCTCCCTGTCCTCTTCCTCTTCCCTCTGATGTGTTGGGTGTTCTGGATCACAAACAGGTCACCAACACTGGAAGTGGTGCAACTCTATTTTATTATAAGGTTAACTGTATTAACATACTTGAACTGTGCATAAATGCAATACCAGCTTTAACTGTTGACCCTTGCCTAGTCCTAACCAGGTGATGCACTCAGCACATGATGAATGTCTGTGTTGCAGGCTGTGAGCTCTGTGCTCCGAGCTGGCTGCTACTAGAATGAGTGGGAACTCTCCTGTCCCCTGTCTTTATAGTGCGTGTGCTCTCACTGGTGATTGGCTGCGGTGTTGTGTATGCTGATTGGTCCCACTGCCTGTCCATCAGTGTGTGTGTGTCTGCACCATGATATACTGGTGTATATTATGACACCCTCCCCTGCTCTTCAGTTGCTTACTATAACCCTCGTAGCTATGATTATGCTCTCATTATGGTGAGGTTATGTGGGCTACAGCAGACCACAACAAATCGTGACACATACTTTGGAGAATGCTGCAAGGCCCCTCTAGAGCAGTTCAGGCAGTGGGTGAATTGTTTGAGCACTCCAATTGTCTGCTCAGTAATGATTCATCTGGTAGAATGGCTTTCATTATATGCATGCTACCACATGTGGTTTAGCTGCACAGCAGAGTTATGAGTCAGGTGATCAGCAGTCATCCACTGGTTTTACATGGCGACTCAGGTACTGAGGAAGCAGCAGACTGGCACGGAATTAAAGCATCGTGTCTGCTGTCAGAATATTGGAAATTCCCTTGCATGATGTGCTGAGTATAGTTGCACATTATCTAGATGTTCAGGGAGTAAAACTACAATTGCTACACAGTCAAATTTTGCGGCCGTTGTCTTTTGTATTTCTGTAATTTATCGAGCAGCGCCTTGATCAACAGGATTGTGCACTGCTAAGCAACATGTAATAAATTGTACACAGCTTTGATTCCTCGGAACACAATAGGAGGCAATCCAAAAAATGTACATCCGCCGTTTCTTGCAGATGTTTTCAGAGTAGCTCTCCACAGAAGAGAAGATGAAGTTTCCATCAAAAATGATTTCATTATTTTCAGAAAAATGAGACTTAATGTGAAGTAACCCAATGCATTTTAATGACCTTTATTATAGGAATGACAATTCATTAAAAGGAGCAAGAACAGAAATTGGTTTCCAAATTATTAATTGGCCTTCATGATCCAAAATCCAACCTATGAAATTTTGTTTTTTTTGGTCAACTATATAAAATATAGGCAGTTAGCACAGGAAAACGTTTGGCTTATTAAAGATTAAAGAGAATTTTTCAGAGCGGCAGACTACATGCAAAAATATGAAATGGTGATTTTGTATCTGTCATCACAAAATAAGCGGATGAAGTTACGGTTGCACTAAATGAGCCGAGAAAGTTATGGACAGGGTAATAAAATGGTAACTAAAAATATTAGCATTACTAAACGTGATTAAATGACCTAGTTTCGATGAAATTCATCCTAGGCTACTGAAAGAAGCAAAGGTGGAAAAAAAACTTGAGGCATTATCACAAGCTTTCAATACTTAATGGATAGAGAAGTGCCAGAGGACTGAGATCTGCCAATGTTATGCAGGTGTTTGCAAAGGGATAGAGATAAGTTAGTTCGTGAATAGGCAAAGATTTGGCAGATGGAGTATAATGTGGGAAAATGTGAACTTGTCCACTTTGGCAAGAAGAATAGAAAAGCAGTATATTATTTAAATGGAGAAAAATTACAGAACTCAGTGGTACAGAGGGATCTGAGTGTTATGTTACACTAATCAGTGTGCAGGTAGAAAAATTGATTAGGAAGACAAATGGAATATTGTTGTTTAGTGCTGTTGTGTTCTGTGGCTCTCCTGATCATGAAGACACACATAGAACGTGAGTGTATGGTTGTAACTAGTATTTATTCTTAACATGTGGGGAGGTAACCAACAAACATACGTACAGACAATTATATATAAATTAATGTAGAGCTAAGGTCAGAAGCGACTGTCTTGTTGTCCATCCTGCTACCAAATGCCCGTGTCTCGTCCGTCCCCCGATATATATATATATATGTGGTTCCATGTGTGTTTGGTTCCACCTACCGGCAGGAGGTCATAACTGTCACTACGTATATTGATCATCAGCTATATACATTGGTACTGTTATATAGAGTCATATACCTTGGTGCAACTATATACAGTTAAATACAGATATGCATATGTGCAGGGCACCACATTCCTCTTCCTTTGGAGAACGGTATGTTTCTAACCACATATCTTGAACATTCAGTCACAGGTTCAGTCTATCAGGCTTGCGCCTAACTCTGGTCGACCGTCTGAGGACCGGCTGGGTTGGTGAGTGTGCCCCACCTTCATCAATTGCTGGCCTTTTCCCCAGCACCACTGCAGATGCATCAGTAATGCCAGGATGTGCTGGACAGTCTGTGTCTGTTTCCAGCTTGGGATTAGACCCAGACTCGTCTGCTGGGTTAAGCACAAAAGGACGTTGTACTTTGAGGAGGACCTATTGGTTTCAGTGCAGAAGTGAGCCATCCTCAGTAAACACCCTATATGAGTTCGGACCCGCTTGCTGAACAACCGTTGCTAGCTTTGTCCATCCTTTACCATTGTGGTTCTCGATTCTGACCGTGACCCTTATTTGCAAGACCTGTGCCCTTGCAGACCTGTCGTAGATTTCTTTCTGCTTTTGTTTCTGCAGAAGGAGCTTCTTCTGGAGCCTTTGATCGACCATGGGGCCAACATGGAGGGCAGCGTTGTTTGCAACTGCCTGTTCATCAGCAGTTGTGCTGGTGACAGGCCATTTACCAGTGGGGCTGACCGGTAGCTGATTAAGGCGAGATACATGTCTTTCCATCAGTCCAGGGCCTTTATGAGCAGCTGCTTTACTATGTGTATTCCCTTTTCCGCCTTCCCATTTGACTGAGGATAGAACGGGCTCGATGTGATGTGTTTGAAATCATACTGGCGTACAAACTCAATCCATTCATGATTGCTGAAGCAAGGGCCAATGTCCGACATGACAATGGATGGTATGCCATGCTGGGCAAAGATTGATTTGACCTGTTGGATTACACAGCGAGCTGTTGCATTGGGCAACTGTGCCACCTCTGGGTAATTTGAGAAGTAATTGATGACAACCAGGTAGTCTCTCCCTTGAAAGTGGAACAAGTCCATACTGACTTTATACCACGGGCTGGCAACGGTGTCTTCCCCTTGCGTGGGCTCCTTGCTCTGCCGTTAGCACATCATTTGACAGGTATTGCATTGCTCAATCATACCTGCTATGACCTGGATGATGCCTGGCCAGTATACCGTCTCCTGGGCCCTGCGATTGCATTTTTCAATGCCCAGATGCACCTCGTGAAGCTTCTTCAGCATGAGCAGTCTCAGCGAATGCAGGATGACAATCCTGTGCTGCTTTGAAAGAAGACCATTCACCTCACTGACCTCGGCATGGATTTATAGTACGCAGAGCAGGAGCCTTTTGTCCAACCTTCCTTGAGACATCTGTTGACCTTTTGAAGTAACGGATACTTAGCCATTTCTGTCTTGATTAGCCTCGACTTTTCATCAGATATCGGCAATGCTGTAGCCACCATGTTGACATACAATTGAACTTCGTACCCCCCCCCCCCCGAACAGACCTCATTTATGGACGCAGCTCTCAAAAGCGTGTCGGCGACTGCCAGAAACTTGCCTGATGTGTAGATCAGATTGAAGTCAGACCACTGGAGTTTGATCATGAGTCGTTGTATCCTTGGTGACATCTGGCAGAGGGTCTTGTGGACTATCGCAACCAACGGCCTGTGGTCCGTCTCAATTACATAATCGTGAAATTTTTTGAGACCTGTGACGAGCCCCAGGCATTCCTGCTTGATTTGCGCATACCTGTGCTCTGTGTCCATCATGGCCCTCGAAGCACATGCCACCGGCAGCCAATCCCCATTCGCACCCTGTTGCAGAAGTAGAGCCCCGATCCCATCCTCAGATGCATCTGTGGAAATTTTGGTCTTTTTGGCCGGGTCGAAAAAAGCCGGGACAGGCGCCGTTGTCAGAGAAACACATAACGCTTTCCATTCATGTTCGTGCTTTGTGACTACTGGAAGACAACATCCTTTTTAATGGATTCTCTGAGCTTTGATGTCTTGGAGGCAAGTTTGGAAATTAACTTTGCCACAAAGTTAATCATGCCCAGAATGTGCAGGACGCCCTTTTTGTACATGGGCCATGGTATCTTGATGATGGACTTGATTTTTTTGTCATCCGGTTGCACCCCTTTCGATGATATCCTACCACCTAGAAAGGTGATAGTATCAACGTCAACTTGGCATTTCACCTGATTGAGTTTGAGACCATTCTTACTGACCTTTTGGAGAATTTGAATGAGCCGCACATCATACTCCTCATAGTGGAGCCCCAGATTATGATGGCGTCAACATAAACACAGACACCCGGCAGCCCCTCCGCTATGTGCTCCATGGCCCGTTGAAATATTTCCAATGCAGCGATGATACCGAAGTGCATCCTCTGGAAGCAATACTGGCTGAAGGTTTGTTGAAACTGCACAGTCTTGTGCTTGCCTCATCAAGCTTGAGCTGCCAGAAACCCTGCCACACATCCAGCTTGCTGAAGCATGTTGCTCCAGCCACTTCACGTGCAATTTCCTCCCTTTTTGGAATAGGTAGTGCTCCCTTTCAATGTTCGTGTTAAGATTCTTGGGGTCCATGCAAATTCTCAGGTCTCCATTCCGTTTCTTTACGAATACCATTGCGTTTACCCAGTCAGTGGGCTCTTCTATGCGCCTAATGACACCCAGGGGTTGCCATCCATTGCATCTCAGCGTTTAGTTTCTCCCTCAACAGAGCAGGCACCCATCTGCGCGCATGCACGACTGGTCTGGCATCCTCCTTCAGTTGTATGCAGTGTAGGGTGCCAAACCCCTGAAATACCTCCAAATGTGTTTTTGAGATCGACTCCACCGAGATATGTCGGCGGGGTGCCATGTCTGAGGTGTACACCCTCTTGATGAGCTGGAGGTCTTCACATGCCTGTGACAAATCATAAATTTCTTTACCCGTCAGTCTGGCCTCAATAAAAGTCGAGATGGATTTGCAGGTACAGCATTAGTTATTTTATTTCACTTGCAAGCCTGATTCATTTCACACAGGCACAGGACACAGAACTAGTCCCCAGACCCCTGGAAAACGAATGAAGGGATTTCTGCAAATACATTCAAATGGCATCAAGTTTCACATACACGATTCCCATAGGTCATCCTATACCCCTCCTGACCTGGCCATACATCCTGATTGGCTCACTTCTCATCCCTTCCCCTGGCCTCCTATTACCCAGCATCCTTTTCTCCTCCTTATCTGGACACCCCTGCCCCTTGCTTTGCCATGCGTTCTGATCCTTTGTCTGTGAACTAACAAAATCAGACCGGCCTATGTTTACATTACAGTAACTAATATCTCTAAAGTAACTATTTTATATCACATTCGTCATTCCCTCCTTTTATCATTTCATGATAACCGAACTATTCAACCCATAGCTACGGTCCCTCATCTAAAAAGATTTGTCACTGCATTTCCAATTCCTGTAGCAGCCCCCTTCATCCGCTGCACTCTCGTGGATTTTAACAGCCAAGATTCTTGGGGCGTCTATCTGTTCCAGTGCACCCCGCATTCTACCCATCACGCATTTAAGGATGGCTGGGCCCACAAAGATGCAGCCAATAGCCACTGCTAAATACATGGCCATATTTATCAACCAGTCCTTCCAACCTCCAAATCCCCAGTTACCCCAAGAGCCAGGATCCTGCATTCCGTCCAGGTGATCCCGTATGCGATCCATAAATTTAGTGATGTTAGCGGTTAAGTCTTGAACTGCCATGATACACTTGCCCTGTACTATGGCGCATGCCCCACCCTCACGGACCAGAAGATAGTCAAGAGCATACCAGTTCTGCATTGCAAACAACCGCAGCTACAAGACGCTCAGAATCCCCCACCCGGCTGAGAGGCCCCGGTTGGGTGCGAGAACTTGAGGTTGTTTCTAGTTCTCGCAGAATTCAGCTGAGACTGCCGGCGTGCTAACTGATTATGCAGCATCCACGCCGAGGGGCAGGGGACTGTGGTAGGGACCAGAGTCCCAATAGCAATTTGGCGGGGAAATGGGGGTGACAAAACATTGATCGCTGTGCCATTAAATAAAAAGTAGTATCCTTGCTCCGTGTACAGGCTAGCATCACAATCAGTATATCGGTTGCGCAGGGATCCCCCAGTAGCCCAGTTTATCCAGCTTTGAAACGCCCATTCGGGCCGCCTAGCAATGCGGAAAGCCCTAGTCCCAACAGTGATATGAGAGACATTTGCCCAGCCACAAAGGAGCTGGAGGCCGGCATTCAATGGAACACAGGTGGTGTTGTAACAAATGCATTGGCCAGACGCCTGGGTGATATGACACCTCCTGTCCGTACAGGTGGGGAACAGACATGTTATATTCGTTTCCACCTCTACCAGCAAACAGCCGTATCCTTCACTGCTGAAACAATTCTCGTATGACCGGGAATCTCTATTGGGAGTGAAGTGGCTAGGTACGTACGCCCTCCACCGTTGCAGCCTATCATACTGTGAGTGGGAATTATCCCGAGGAAGGGGAAGGCAAATAGCCGGTGGTGCTGAACCCGGATCGTAAGGAAGAGTGACTTGCTCGGGCGGTGGCTCGGAATGCTGACAATAAACTACCGTTTGGGGAGTGCCCCAAAGCGGTGAAACAGAAAATAACCTAGACACCGCTGCGGGGTTCGGGTAGCAGACAACCCGTCCCTGGCCATACAAGCGGTGGTAAATCTGGTAGAAGAGATTCATACTACCCGGGTTTTCCTCAGTTTGGCCTCTAAATGAATTAAGTGTATCTCCTGATAACCTACGTTCTAGTTGTACTCCCCTTCTCACACGCTCCGTCCTCTCTCTAGTCCCCCTCTCTCTCCCACAACCTCTTCCTACTCTCTCCTGACGGTCTGATTTTACCTTTATCGCACCAATCTTAACACATCCAAAATCAAATTTAAATGTACTCCAAAAACAATGTCCATGTAATGTTCCCTTCCCATCGCCAGGACCAGTGCAATTGCTTCATGAGTCCTGCATTGTCCGTTAACCTGGTGACCTTCCATGAGTCGATACCATGTCCTCGTATATAGGGTCAGCGAAGAACATCACCTCTGCATAAACAAAATGTCCTTGTAGTTTGGTTGGGGTTACAAATGTAGATAATATGTCCCTTTTCCATGTCCATCCCCAATGTCACTCCAAGCGAGGTGAGGCCGAAGATCACACAGGCGGTGCGTAGCCACCCCATCATGCTCCACACCTGTAAAATAGCACTGGGGGAGGGAGGCAGGTTAATCTGTCCAAGAAAATGAGGCCCGTTATCAAACTCAACTGAGCTGGTATACTGTACCGGGGAATGATTTCCCGCATCAGAACTTTAACCACAGTAGAAGCTTTATTATCGATAGTCCGATACGCCTCAACCCATCTGCTGAACACATCCACAATGACCAAAACATATTTATAAAATTGACATCTTTCCAACTCAATGTAATCCATTTGGAGCGTCTCAAAGGGACCACTGGGCAACGGGGTTTGCCCCATACCACAAGGGATACCTTTGCCGGTGTTGTATTGCTGACAAATCAAACACCGAGTGCTGATATTCTGAGCCAACCCCTGCATTTTAGGGTACCACCAAGTGTCCAGCAACAAATCACTAGTCCCCCGAGCCCCACAATGAGTTGCAAAGTGTACACATTCAGTGACCCATAAAGCCAGTACATCAGACATACAAGTCTGATGTGCTGGTGTGGTCCATAAAGAGGAAACCGAATCATATGTACAACCTAACCGTTTCCACATTTGTTTATCACTCTCAGGAGCGTCCTCCTGTAACCTTATGACGTCTTGGATGGTTGGCATTGGCTTGTCAGAGGCAGACCTATTTATTGCAGAACGTTTAGTCTGACCTAACATTTTAGGCACCATCACTTGCTGAATTTGTGCGGCTGTCCGCGCTGCACAATCTGCTTGTTCATTACCAACGTCAACTGGGGTCTTACCGTTTGTGTGGGCAGCGCATTTAATGACGGAAATCTGCGCGGGCATAAGGAGGGCCTGCAGTAGGTCATTAACTAAACCCTGGTGGGATATTTGTCCACACATAATCATGTCAGGTTGTTCTGACGAAATATCACTCAAATCGTCCCTTATTGTGGTAGTTTCCTGAATCAAGGCTAAACAGTCGTGGCCAGGTGCGTCTTCATGGACAGGGGGACCACTAAGTAAACAGGCTGGATTGATAGTGGTACAGTGTTTAAATGCCAGACGTGGATTGTTCAAAAGGTATATCTCATACCTATTCTGACGAGCTGCGGTAAGATGCTGAGTCTGCACTTGCCTCAGTAGTGCGATGACCGAGTGGGAGCTATACACCGTAATATCCTGTTGGAGAGTGAGAGCATGTAACGGCTGTGCGATGGCATTAATTGAACGTAAATCCTGTACTAATCGGTACTGGTCTGGCTTGGCTGGTTTAGGCACAGCAAGTATGGGGGTGTTACATTCTGATTGGCAAGGGACCAAAATACCCTGTTGCAACAGCTCTCGGATTAATTTGTCTATAGACGGGGCAGCTTGGGGTTTCAGGGGGTATTGCCGAATGGAAGGCAGATTTACATGGTCCTTAATCATTACCTTAATAGGTGTAACATTTGTCTTTCCCACTTGTGATGGGTATTCCGCCCAGACCTGTGGATTGACATATTCCAAAACATCACGTTCCCGGTGATGCTGCAGTCGAGTGTTAATCGTTTCAGGGACCTCAAAATATTTTATGGCAGTGCCGTCTGGCGTGACTTGAAGTGCGTTCTCTGTTGGATCTGAATGATCCACTGCCTTCCTTTCCATAGGCCCCAGATCCTTGGCATGGTACTGGTCGTGGACCTGACGTGTAATATGAGGGCTTATCGAAACTGACTGTGGCCATAAATGTGGTGGTATTGTAACAAAATCGGCCATACCTTCTTTTCCCGTGACTATGGCTGTAACCTTGACTGGCCATTCGGTCCCAATTAACAGCCGGTATTTGTCCTCCAACACCCTGTTTTGTCCGGTTCTGTCACAGGCCAGGGTAACGTGATGCAGTGAATGTTCAATGTCTAACATCCACCACTGGGGGGTGATAGAAATATAGCACTGTTGTCTCATCCTCCATGATTGAACCATTACACCTTCATCTCCGCACTCTAGCTGTAGCTGGAAGATACACAGTAAATCTCGGGCCAACAAGTTACAGTCCAATCCAGTAGTCACTACAAACTGATGATCTGCAGACTTATTCTCGTAAGTGACTGTCACAGGTTCAGAGATAGGATACTCACACACCTGTCCTTGGGACCCCGACAAATGCTGCGTGTGGTCGGATAGTGGTAGTCGAAGTTCTGATTGTACCGAAGACATGGCTGCTCCAGTGTCGATTACAAATGGGTGATGTTGATCTCCTATCTGCAAAGAGATAATAGGTTCCCTGTCCAATTGGAGAGTCCTTATGACTAAATTAGCTAGTCAATCCTGTGTTGGGAAAGGGTTTGCCTGGGAGAAGTCAGTGTATCTCATCTGTCCTCCCCTTGGCGGGTACCCCCTCCTTTGGGTCGGGTAGTCTCCTTCTGCTGCCTGTCTTTTAAAGGGGCATTCCTGTTGCCAGTGATCTGCACGGCCGCAATTAAAACATGCATTGCTCCCTCTATATCTGCCCCGTCCTTTTCTCCCAGGAGACCAATGGCCCCGCAGAGGGGGCGGCGGTTGTAAAGCTGTTGGTACTTACGGTGGGCCATAAAGAGGAGCTGAGGGTCCCTTTGGGTGGGTTTGATATCCTCCCCCTTGCTGATCCACCCACTCAAAGTCACAATATTGGGGTTCCAGCTGGTAAGCCACCGTATCTGCCGCTGGTTGGGGTCTCAGATCATCCTTTTTCATTACATACTCAGTCTTAATCTTTGTAACTGCACCTCCTTCCTGGCCGACACCCTCCTTCCAATAAAATCTGACTGGACTGGCCATTCGGGAAGGGTCGTTCTCTGTCCAATTCATGTTATTACATTTCACGGCAGTAACCACGGAAGGTGGTAGGCAACGCATTAACATAGCCCAATATTGAGGGGAATTCTGACCATTTTGATGTGGCAAGTCGCCTGACTGCCCACGGTAGATTTCATTAAAACGTTCCAGAAATTCCTCTGGCTCTTCCAAGACCTCGACGTCCCTCCCTGTCACTAGAGGGAGCTCCTTCTCCTCAGAACCATCCCTTTCTTCTCCCTTTGTTCTCGGAGTTTTCTGTTCAGGTGGTACGCTTGCTTGTATCTGGATAGGATCAGGCCCTTCTCTCGCTGTCCGAGATCGGGTCCCAGAGCTAATTGGGCTTGTGGAATAGAGCTCCCCTTCTCTCTCAGACAGTCAAGATGGTACCGAAGGGGCTGGCATGATTTGAATCTGGGGAGCAGTGACTGGATATAAATTATGATACTCTGGTGGTTCTGGAATTAGTGCAGACAATGCTACAGGTGCAGTTGGAATCCTAGCCGACGTGGTCAAATTGTCCAATTCGTCATCTTCTGTCTCTGTCAATGCAAGGCCAGCCATTGAACTATGTAGCCCATTGTTTTTTTTTTCCTCTTCACTAATTGGAATCCCCATTTTAAGGGCATTTTCTTGCCAACTTAATAACATGATCTTATCCCTCTCATGTTGACAATATTGTCTCCAAAATCGAATTAACTCTTTAGCTTTCATACTTTGGCTCTTTCTTTTTTATTATTATATATATATTTTTTATTTGCTTATTTATAACCAATGGCAATTTTTGCTCCTTGCCAAAATTATTGAAAACGTTCTAACAGTGTTCTTTTAAAACTTAAAATGTTTGAAAATTCAAATTGAATTACCACAACTTGCAAGCTTAGCTCTGATCTCAACTCAGAACTAAATTTATGATTTGCTTAACACAAACTTGTATAACTTTTACAACTTAATTAATTCTTTATCTTAACAATTTTTCTTTTAACAAGTTTTTGTAACATTCCAACTTTGCTGGAGTTCACTGACTCGAAGGAAAGGTATCCAATTACACCACAAGCTGCCTGTTATCTCAAGCTGCTGTTAACCCTTTGAGAGACTTCTGCTTTAACTAACATGCAGCATCCAGTTTGTTTTAAAATTTATCGTTTCTCGCCACTTCAGTCCAAGGATACAATTTTAGCTTAATCAACTATAGTTTTAAAAACACTCGTGGAACTGAACCATCTTTCCGATGTCCCATCAGTTCATCAAAAACACTCGAAGAACTGAACCATCTTCCGATGTCTCATCAGTTCATCAACAACACTCGTAGAACTGAACCATCTCCCGATGTCCCATCAGTTCATCAACAACACAATTAACCCAAAACTGAACTATCAATTATGATATCCCATCAGTTTAATTTTCTAATCCCCAGACTGACCTTTGATTTCGTCGAGACGATCTTTCCGTACCAACCGCGAATGACCAGACTAATCAGACGATAAGAAGAGGGGGAAAAGCAATGCGTGGTCATTTTCCAGCTATACATTGTGGGCCCCTTTTTCCACTCTCCCTCCGTCCATAATCAGTCTAATTCTGAGTTCGCAGCTGGCAGTTGACCATCTTGAGAAATCCCGGGTTTCCGGCACCAAATGACAAATCATAAATTTCTTTACCCGTCAGTCTGGCCTCAATAAAAGTTGAGATGGATTTGCAGGTACAGCATTAGTTATTTTATTTGACTTGCAAGTCTGATTCATTTCACACAGGCACAGGACACAGAACTAGTCTCCTAGACCCCTGGAAAACGAATGAAGAAGGAGACAAAGGGATTTCTGCAAATACATTCAAATGGCATCAAGTTTCACATACACGATTCCCATAGGTCATCCTATACCCCTCCTGACCTGGCCATACATCCTGATTGGCTCACTTCTCATCCCTTCCTCTGGCCTCCTATTACCCAGCATCCTTTTCTCCTCCTTATCTGGACACCCCTGCCCCTTGCTTTGCCATGCGTTCTGAAATCCTTTGTCTGTGAACTAACAGAATCAGACCGGCCTATGTTTACATTACAGTAACTAATATCTCTAAAGTAACTATTTTATATCACATTCGTCAGCTGCACCCCAATAAGCAATTCAAGCTCCGACTCCGCCAGGGGGAATAGTATTCTGCATGTTATCTCTTTGATAGTGACACGAAGCTCGCATTCTCTCAAAGTCGGGATCCGATGACCATTGTAGTCTTTCAGAAGTTTTCCTCCCGGAATGATGTGAGATTCGACCAGCAGGGCCCACAGGTCCTCATTGATTTGGTCCCTCCGCGGGAGCATCTTGGACTTCTTGGGGCCCTGCTCACTCTTGCTGCCCTGGGCACTGCTCCTCATGCACCTGTGCCAATTAGTAATGGGCCCTTCTTATCTTCATCTGAATCAGAGCTATAAACAAGATAGGATTGCATGCAGCCTGAATTGTCCACTCCTCCTTGTTACTATGAACAAAAGATCTGAGACACATTGACACTACTCCTTGATTCCATCTCCAGGCCAGAAAGCCAGTGTCAAGCACTTGGTCTGTCCGCCACCTGGCCATAACATTCCCGGGCCATCCCCTGCTGGTAAAGCAGATCCTGGAGGTTGAGTTTCCCCCACAGGCATGACTGCGCATTCACAAAGTGAGTCCTGACCAGGATGAATAGAACCATGTGCTAGAACCCTCCATCAGACAATTGTTAGCTTGTCTCCAGTAGCCAACACTGACTACTGACACCCTAGCCTTGGACTAATGTCATGACTTCGAGTGTTGTACCTTGTAAACCATGATCATTAAAATGGGAATTGTGAGGCTTGTAGTGTGCATGTAAGTTTTTTCCAACAGCTGTGGCCTTTCAGTTTTTGATCCTCCTTCCCTTTATTCATGCCTCTGTCAGGACAAACCAACTCAAGTGTAGTTCCAAAATGATGCGACCATCAATTCACACAAGACGATTAGTAGAAGTGAACAGTGGTTTTAATAAGCAAAACTGTGCCTGCCTGCAGGCTGCAGATCTATATACCACCCCCAAGGGGGCGGAGCCACAGGCGGAGCCCACAAGGGCATCAACCTAATACAATACAATACAGTGGTGAATTGTAGCAGCAATACGTTCACCACATTCACCCCCTGTTAAAAAATTGAAGTCCAGCGGGGGTGAAGTGGGCTCACAGATCGAGTCTGTCCGTCGCCTTGATCGTTCTCTGTGATCGCCTCAGCTCCGGCTTCGCTGCGGGCACGGGTGTTGGGCTCGTTGACTCCGGGTGCGTGTCGGCTGGAGCTTCATCACGGTGGGTCGACGATGGGGGTAGGGGGATGTAGGCCGTGTAGGGGCGGGGGTGGTGTTCGGTGTAGGGGGGATGGTGTAGGTGATGGTCGCTGGGGAACCGGCGGGCGCCAGATCCCGAAGGGAGACTGTATCTTGTCGGTCGTCGCGGTGTGCCATGTAGGCATACTGAGGGTTGGCGGCATGTAGGAGCTGGACCCTCTCGACCAGGGGGTCGGACTTATGGCTCCCCACGTGCTTCCAGAGGAGGACAGGCCCCGGCGTTGTCAGCCAGGACGGAAGTGAGACCCAGGAGGTGGATTTTCTGGGGAAGACAAATAGACGGTCGTGAGGGGTCTCGTTCGTGGCTGTGCAGAGGAGCGACCGAATGGAATGGAGCGTGTCGGGGAGGACCTCCTGCCAGTGAGAAACTAGGAGACTTCTAGACCGTAGGGCCAGAAGGACGGCCTTCCATACCGTCGTGTTCTCCCTCTCCACCTGTCCGTTTCCCCGGGGGTTGTAGCTGGTAGTCCTGCTTGAGGCAATGCCCTTACCGAGCAGATACTGACACAGCTCATCGTTCATAAACGAGGAGCCCCGGTCACTGTGGATGTAAGTGGGGAAACCGAACAGGGTGAAGATGCTGTGCAGGGCCTTAATGACAGTGGCTGCAGTCATGTCGGGGCATAGGATGGCAAAGGGGAAGCGGGAGTACTCATCAACGACGTTGAGAAAATGCACGTTGCAGTCAGTGGAGGGGAGGGGCCCTTTGACATCGACGCTGAGGCACTCAAAGGGGCGGGATGCCTTCACTAGGTGGGCCATGTCTGGCCGATAGAAGTGAGGCTTGCACTCCGCGCAGACTTGGAAGTCCCTGGTCATGGCCATGACCTCCTCGGTGGAGTAGGGCAGGTTGCGGGCCTTGATAAAGTGGAGAAGCCGGGTGAACCCCGGGTGACAGAGGCCATTGTGGATGGCCCGAAGTTGGTCATCTTGCGCGCTGGTGCATGTGCCACGGGACAGGGCATCTGGGGGCTCATTGAGCTTCCCAGGACGATACACGATATCGTAATTATAGGTGGAGAGTTCGATTCTCCACCTCAAGATTTTATCATTCTTGATCTTGCCCCGCTATGTGTTGTTGAACATAAAGGCTACCGATCGATGGTCGGTGACGAGGGTGAACCTCCTACCGGCCAGGTAGTGCCTCCAATGCCGCACAGCTTCCACAATGGCTTGAGCTTCCTTTTCGACAGAGGAGTGTCGAATCGTGGAGGTGTTGAGGGTACGGGAAAAGAAGGCCACGGGCCTGCCTGCCTGGTTAAGGGTAGCGGCCAGGGCAACATCCGACGCATCACTCTCCACCTGGAAGGGGATGGACTCGTCCACCGCGTGCATCGCGGCCTTGGTAATGTCTGCCTTGATGCGGCTGAAGGCCAGGCGGGCCTCAGTCGTCAGGGGAAAGATGGTGGCTTTGATAAGTGGGCGGGCTTTGTCCGCATTGTTGGAGACCCACTGGGCATAATATGAAAAGT
Source organism: Scyliorhinus torazame (assembly GCF_047496885.1). NCBI lineage: Eukaryota > Metazoa > Chordata > Chondrichthyes > Carcharhiniformes > Scyliorhinidae > Scyliorhinus > Scyliorhinus torazame. Next base: position 135,132,519 of record NC_092717.1, read on the forward strand.
ACCCCAAGCATCTTTTCAGGGCCTTGGGGCAGTGGGGAAAGGGAAGTTGCAGGAGAGGGCGCATGCGGTCTGGGTCGGGCCCTAGGACTCTGTTTTCCACGACATAGCCGAGGATGGCTAGTCGGGTTGTGCGGAAAACGCATTTCTCCTTGTTGTAGGTGAGATTGAGGGCTTGGGCGGTTTGGAGGAACTTCTGAAGGTTAGCGTCGTGGTCTTGCTGGTCATGACAGCAGATGGTGACATTATCCAAGAGCGGGAACTTGGCCCGCAGCCCGTACTGGTCAGCCATTTGGTCCATCGTTCTTTGGAATACTGAGACCCCATTGGTGGTGCCGAAGGGGACCCTGAGGAAGTGGAAGAGGCGTCCGTCTACCTCAAAGGCAGTGTAGTGGCGGTCTTCCGGGCGGATCGGAAGCTGGTGGTATGCGGACTTCAGATTTACTGTGGAGAAAACCCGGTAGTGTGCAATCTGATTGACCATGTCTGCTATGCGGGGAAGGGGGCACGCATCGAGTTGTGTGTAACGATTTATGGTCTGGCTGTAGTCGACAACCATCCAGTTCTTTTCCCCAGTCCTGACGACCACCACATGGGCTCTCCAGGGGCGATTACTTGCCTCGATGATCCCCTCCCTCAAGAGCCGCTGGACCTCCGACTTGATAAAAGTCCTGTCCTGGGCACTGTACCGCCTGCTCCTGGTGGCGGCGGGTTTACAGTCATAGGTGAGGTTCGCAAAGAGCGAGGGAGGGGCGACCTTAAGGGTCGCGAGGCTACATACGGTGAGAGGGGGTAGGGGTCCGCCGAACTTCAGGATCAGGGTTCTGAGGTTGCACTGGAAGTCCAGTCCTAACAAGAGAGGAGCGCAGAGATGGGGGAGGACTTTGAGTTTAAAATCGGCATACTCGGCACCCTGTATCGCGAGGTTCGCGACACAGTGCCCCGGATCTGCACTGAATGTGATCCGGAAGCAAGGGAGATTGTTGGATGCGGGGGAAATCTGGAGGGAACAGCGCCTTACCGTGTCCGGATGGATGAAGCTCTCCGTGCTCCCAGAGTCAAACAGGCAGGGCGTTTCGTGCCCATTGACCCGGACAGTCATCATGGAGTTCTTGAGGTGCTTAGGCCAGGACTGGTCGAGAGTGACAGCGCCAAGCTGCGGGTAGCCGGGGTGGTCGGTGGTAGCAGGGTGGTCTCAAGATGGCGGCCCCCATTGGTCGCACTTGTCGGGTGGCGTTGAAGATGGCGGCCAAGATGGCGGCCCTCATGAGTCGCCCGTGTCGGGTAGAGTTAAAGATGGCAACCCCCACGGTTAGCACGAGGCGGATACGCCGTCAGAAAGGGGCGTTACTGGCAGCCACGCAGCCAGGCTGCGGGCCTGTGAGTCTGTGAGTCGGCCTGTGATTTTGGAACTTTGGGTCGGGCCAAGCAGACTTTGGCAAAATGTCCTTTCTTGTCGCAGTCGCTGCAGATTGCATTCCGAGCTGGGCAACACTGGCTGGGGTGCTGGTTCTGACCGCAGAAATAGCAAGGCAGCCCCCCGGTTGGGCGGGCAACCACGCAGCACAGGCCTGGGACACCCTCGGTTCGGGTGATGGTTGCTCCTCCGGCGCCCACGAGGAAATCGCGTGGTCGGAGGGGAAAGCATTTAGGCTCTGGAAGACTACCTCTAATGAGGTGGATAGTTTTACCATCTCTTCTAGGTCGAGGGCGCCCTTTTCGAGTAGGCGCTGTCTGACATAGTTGGACAAGACTCCAGCCACATGGGTGTCCCGGAGGCGGGTTCCATGTGCTGCGAGGCCTTGACGTCCTTGTAGTTGCAGTTTCGAGCGAGTACCCTCAGGTCGCGTAGATATTCCTCCAGCGATTCCCCGTGGCGTTGACGACATGTGGTGAGGAGATGCCAAGCGAACCCTTCGTTCACCGGCCTCACGTAATGTCTTTTCAGGATCGTGACCGCGTTTGTGTTCGTGGTCGCGTCTTCGATTAGTACAGAGATTCTGTGGCTCACCCGGGCGTGGAGGAGGCTCAGCTTCTGTGCATCGGTGACGGTGGGCGAGGAGGAGGCGGCGAGGTAGGCCTCAAAGCAGCGGAGCCAGTGTGAAAAGATTCCTTTTGCTTCAGCTGCCTGTGGGTCGAGTTTAGGTCGATCAGGTTTGAGGGCGGCTTCCATTGCGATATCTTATCTTATTAAATTGATGCGACCATCAATTCACATGAGACGATTTGTAGAAGTGAACAGTGGTTTTAATAAGCTAGATCTGTGCCTGCCTGCGACTGCTCTGTACTGAGTGCCACCTACAAGCTGCAGACCTATATACCCCCCCCAAGGGGGCGGAGCCACAGACGGAGCCCACAAGGGCATCAACATAATACAATACAGCGGTGAATTGTCGCAGCAATACGTTAACCACACAAAACGTATTGAATTCTTGCATGAGTGCGCACCATTTGTAAAGGAGCAATGTTCCTTCAATGGGCATTTGACCCTCAATACTAGTACTCAGCTGAGTGTTATCTTTTATGGCTTGAGGAACTAATTAATAAGGGCCCCATTAAACAGCTCAAAATAACGGTCTTCACCTCCTCTCACACACCTTGCAACCCCTCTCATGTCATTTTTGTTCCCAAAGGTTATTTTTTCAACTGTATTATTACTCAGTAAAGGCAAAGGTAGCACTGTTAACATGTATGATTATGGCCAACACCTTCCAACCGCCTCCTGTCACCCACCAAGTTCCTCCCATCCTCTTCCACAGTCCCCGTCACTTAATTCCCATCCCTCCTGTTCCTATCCAGCTTTCCTTATTAGCTTTGACCCCAATTGTCCGCAAAGATATTTCTGTTCATAGAATCATAGAGTCAAGGAATTCCTGTAGTGCAGAAGGAGGTCATTCGGCCCTTGGGTCTGCACCGACCCTCCGAAAGAGCACCCCACCTAGTCCCACTCCCGCCCCATACCCCCATCTCACATCTTCCAAAGCTATGGGGCAATTTATTATGGCCAATCCACATAACCTACATATCTTTGCACCATGGGAGGAAACGGAGCATCCGGCGGAAACCCACACAGACGCGGGGCGAACGTGCAAACTCCTCAGTCACCCAAGGTTGGAATCGAACCCGGGTTCCTGGCATTGTGATCCATGCTAACCACTGTGCCACCATGCTGCCTCCTTCCGTGTTCTCCCCTGTTCTCTTCAAATCTCTTCAATGTTGATATCACCATGCCCTTTGTTGATCTGAACTTTCCCCTTATTAGGACCACCTGCACCCTTACTATCAGAGACCCCCCCATGAGACCATCGGATAGCCTATACCCCATGATTGTAAAATTACCAATTGTTTGGATCCAGAAGCTTCCCCTGTATGTTACTGTCCTTCCCAACATCATGACTCTAACCCCCAGGTCCAAATGACTAAGTTGACTGACCATGGTGTCAAGTCAACCTGGGTTAGTACACTGTCAATTCTAGCCTCACTTGACCCAGAGTCACAACACAGGTGAAATTTAACTTAATTTGAAATACCTGAGGTTCTTAGTCGAGACCAATAAACTACAGTCATCAGGTTTGTAACTTTAAAACACAAGTTTTCTTTTATTATGTACAGTATTATCATCAAACAGAACATGGAACTGATTATTTCCTACCCCTTTCCCAACCCCCCCTTTCTAACTACCTCCACTCTCTATACACACAGACAAACAACATAGAAGGGAAAGGTTGGTGGAAAGGTAAAGAAAATATTAATAAAATAACAGGGATAAAGATCTTTGATGCACTGGAATGACTTCCAGTTAATGTATTTCTGAAGTTCATGCTTTCATTTTGGTATTTCTTCCTTCTAGGCTTGAGATGTTTTTTTTCTGGCAAGGTTGCCTATTTTCTCTGCAGACTTGGCATCATTTCAAGTTCAGCAAAGATATGCCTGGAGTACACTGGTTTTAGACCAATAGAGCAGTTCTTTCACTTCAGTAAGCAAGAGAAAGGGAGAGAGAGCATTCCTTCTCCTTCCAAGGTCTAACACTTCTGCCCAGTTCTCTCAGACAGCATCACGCAGGAACCAATCACTGATCATTGTCAGAGAGAACACTGTCCCTGGCCAACCCACTGGTTGTCAGTTAACCAATCAAACTGACTTCCTCCAAAACTAGTTTCTAATATTCACCTGGTGCCGAGGAGTCTGGCCTCTTCTCTCAAAAAACAAAATCTGGAAACACAGTGTCCTGGCAAGCAAGCTGTTTCAACCAAGTATTCTGCTTAAACTAACATCCTGATTATGGGTCCACGGATCAAAAATATGAAAGGAAACGGGAACAAATTAAATAAATAGGAAGGACTCTTACAATGGCCTACAGACCTTTCTGTGTGTGACCAACACTGCACAGAGAGGTCTTCCCTCGCCCAAGACATGGACCAAGACATGTGTGTTATGCACAGCCTGGACTTAACAGTCTTTCAACCTTCCCCAGACAGTCTGTTGCCCTTCCTATGCACCTCCACTCCCCTCATCCTGCATCCATCCCTCACTTCCCCTCTGGTACTTCTCCACCCTCTCCTGCATCTCTCCCCTCCGCCACCAACCACCCCCAAGTCCTACATCCATCACTGCTAGTCCTCCCCTCCTCTTAGTTCTACATCTGCCTCATTCTTCCCCTCTGACCCTCCCCTCCCCCTGCCCTCCCGCACCGCCCCTCCACCTGCCCTCCCGCACCGCCCCCTCCCCTCCCCTCCTCCACCAATCTGGACTCAGTCTCACACATCCCCACTGGTCATGCCTCTCATGTGCTTGTGCTATATGGCACCCAATATTTTATTGGCAGTATAATAGGGAGGAGATAGCAACCTAACGTCCAAGTCATGGATGAAGTGAAGCTCACCAGGTGTGCACCAACGCTATACAATCGCAAAACTGAACATTCTAATTAGACACCAGTGGGGAAATGTAATTGGGCTCGATGGGCTGAATTGCTTACTGCTGCTCCTAATTGTTATGCTCTTAATTTGAAGGGGGAACATGATTCCAGGGAGTTGGCCTTTAAATGAGAATTAATGCGGTGCTAATGAATACAAATGCGGTTTGTGATGTTGCTCAGTGGGAAACTTGACCTACCTTGAAAGTTGGGAAAAATTCCAAATTAATTTTCTCCTGGCTGGAAATGTATTTATTTCATACTTGCCAAATGAGTGCCCCTGTCTGGCACAATTCTGCTCCAAAATAACTCACTGGTTAGATCTCAGCTGGAATACCATGGACACTTCTGGCCACCACACTTCCAGAGAGATGTAATTGTCTTAGAAAAGGCAGAAAGGAAAAATCTTTCTGGATGTCACAATGGATGAGCGACTTCAGTTAGAAGGCTATATTGCAAAAACATGCCCATTCTCTTTGGAACATTATAAGAAATGACCTAATAGAAGTTTTTAAGATGATGATGCTAATAGATTTTAAATCTATTCCATTTGGTGAATGGGTCAATAGTCAGAGGTCATAGATTTAAAACCATTGACAACAGATCTCGGCAGGACAGAGTAGAATTTATTTTACTCAGGAAGTCATTGGGATCTGAAATTGTTTGGCTGAAAAGGTGAAACGTAATCTGACTCCATAAATACTTTTGAAAGGGAGATGGACTTGAGGTCAAGGAGCTTACAGACCAAAGGCAACAAGTAGGGATATAGGATGAAGCATGGCTGCTCTTACAAAGAGACAGCGCAGACAAAATTGGCTGAATTTCTCTCGCGGATGTATTCCTTCTGTATTGTAAGTTTCTATGATTTTAACTGGAGCTCTATCAAACATTGAAGCCCATTACCATTTTTGAAGGTGATTGAGAACTCTACATTTATGCAGTTTTGTTACCAAGTGCCTACTCTATTCCAATAGCTGGTGCATTCCACATGTCTAAGTCACAGCGTTTAGATACATGATGACTTAGAAGCCTCTAAGTGACTTAAAAAATACTGATGGACTTTAATCAACTAAAACCATGTAGTTTAATAGTGCAACATATTGGTAAATGTTCCACAGCTGATCCAATGAGGATCATTACATAATTGTTTGATGGTTATGAAAATGAAAATCGCTTATTGTCACAAGTAGGCTTCAATGAAGTTACTGTGAAAAGCCCTTAGTCACCACATTCCGGCGCCTGTTCGGGAGGCTGGTACGGGAATTGAACCGTGCTGCTGGCCTGCCTTGGTCTGCTTTAAAAGCCAGCTATTCTCAGCTCACTAATACTTAATCATCAATAGAGTCATCTGGTTCAGTTATTGGATAACAGGACCGGCCACAGAAAGTTGATTTAATTTTGAAATTTCATCAGCAGGCATGTTATCTTGGAGATGTCTCAAACCCCAGAAACAGTTTATGTCCAACAGGCTCTTTACTCATTAACCATTAGACAATTGACAAGTAATGATTTTAGTTCTTGCTGGATGGACAGTCATTGCCAACATTCCTAATTTATGTATAGATACATGCATTCTCTCATATCCTGTTGCCAGATAATGTTTCCCTGCAGCAATCCCAAGTGCCAGACCTCCATTTGTCATATGCTGGAGATATCCAAGGTATCTTAAGTTGTGCCAGGCTCTTTGATGCTCTGTACTTCCAAGTCCAGTGCCACATTCCAGACTTCATCATCATCAACTACCTAATGGAGTGGTTTTGGAAAAGAACTGAACTTGCTGAGAGGCTGACTTGCCAAATTATGGATTGATAGGTGAATGTTGATGGAATCCTCCCTTGCTGCACATTTTCTTATGTCTTGTCTTTGAGATGGACCAAATGGCGAACTTCATCTGTAATTATCTTATGACCTTGGCAGTAATGATCTCACACCACACCAAGTTCTTTAGGAACTAAGGGAAAAAAACTGACATTTTTAAAAACATGGTAATAAATATTTCTTGAATGAAGGGATTGAAACTAATTACAGCCAATTGTTACTAATTTTAAGTACTTCATAAGTCAGCTGAAAATCTTTTGCTGTATTAAAAAAGACACATCGGCCAAGTTTGGCATTTTTTAAGTAGGACTGAACTTTAGTCTCTCACGAGTAGATTTTTGGTCAAATGTAACATGGTATTTGTCAACTGTGTCTCGAGCAATTACTCATAGATTACCAATCAGCTCTAAATTCTTGCAGGTGTTCATGAAGCAGTGCCAATGGCATATTTTCTTGCTACATGCAAATCCATACAAGGCAACTGAAGTAGATAACAGGTATGTTTTCCTTTGCTGAGGCATCCACATTGCATTGCCACGACTGGCTGAATTTCAATAGATGTATCATGGAAAAACCTTGTGCACTGCATCTGGAGTTCATTATGTATTGAGTAGAGGTAGTGTTGGTGAACTAGGAGACAACTATAGGTAGCATTGCAGTACAATTTGTAGAAGATTATAACAATCTCCAAAATGACCTGTTTGAGCTGCTTGCAGAAAAATACTTTTCACTGTACCTCGGTACACGTGACAATAAACAAATCCAATCCAATCTAATTAAAGTAAGAATACTGGGAAATCAGGACTTCACTTCAACATTAGTCCTAAATTACTTTTTACTAGCTTGAACTTATGTGCCCTTGGCTTCCCATCAGAATTTATTTCAGGTAATATTTTATATTTTCCTTTACCATTCCCATTAAACTCACATACTTCAGCAAAGTTACCTCGCTGAAGCTTGTCATTCAGGCTGATAAACTCAAGTTGTTCCTGTCCTGCCTCATACCAGAGATCAGCCTCATGGCTGCCCCCCACACCACTTAAACAGCAGCTGCACGGCCAGCCCCACTGAGCTTGCAGCCGTGGTGTCAAGACGACCGGCCCCAAGATTGGGGGATGCAGACCTTGAGAGGCTACTCGATGCGGTGGAGACCAGGAGGGATGCCCTGTTCCCCCGAGGGTCCCGGAGATTCAGCCATAAGGCAGCCAATGCTGTGTGGGATGAGATGGTGGTGGCTGTGAGCTCGGGGAGTGTGACCAAGAGGACAGGTCACCAGGTCAATGACTTAAACCGGGCAGCAGGGGTGAGTTGACACCAACATGCACCCCCCCCACCTCCGAGACCTTTCTTCCCCAACATGAGTATCCATCCCCCAACACTCTATGTGTCCCCCGACCCTCCCTTTAACTCCCCTCTCCCTTCAACCCCCCCCCCCCCCCCCCCCCACAAAGCTTCATTCACACCCTCTCCCACCACTGTGAACCACGCATGCGGCTACGATGTCCTCTCTGTGCCTCCGCAGGAGAAGCTATCCCACAATCGCCGGGAGAGGGCCCAGACTGGTAAAGGGGTGCCGGACTCAAGAATTCCCACCACCTTCGAGGAACGGATCGTGGAGGTGACTAGGGTGGCTGAGGACAGAGCGGTCAGCAATGTGGATGCCGCAGAGGTGAGGCTCCACCGGGCCCCACCCAGAGGATCTGTCACACGTGATTTGTTACTGCCATACTGACTTACCCATCCCTCCCACTGATCACACGTCCATTCTCCTGCAGGTCTTCCAGTCGAGGGAGCCGGCCCATCCAGCCCATCCAGGGTGGGCCCCTCCCCAGCCTCCCAGGAGAGCTCCAAGGATGCCACGATCGACGCCTCACAGCTGTCATCTCCACGCTCCATCAGCGCAGAGGCACGCATCTCGGTGGGAAACGTTAGTGGTGAGGCTTTTAGGGCACAATCTGGTGAGCAGCACACAGCTGCTGATGTACATCAGGTGGAGGCAGGAACCCCCAGACAAGACAGCAGTCGGAGGTCTGCTGAATCCCAGGTCCCAGCTGGGTCCCAGCCTGATGCTGAGCCTCTGGTACAAGGATACCTGGAGCTGATGGAGATGTTCGAGAGTGGCCTGGACATTCAGAGCGAGATGTCAGCGACACTCCAGCAGGTCCATAGCCGATTGGGGGAGTCCCACAGGCTACGAGCACAGGAGATGTCGCCAGCAATGCGTGGCACCGAGGTTATCACTGCTAGGGTGGAAACAGCAGGCGAGAGCCTGGTACACGACATCAGTGGAGGTGTCCAAGGCATGGCGCAGTCGGTGACAGCCATGTCTGAGAGCCTTGGCAGAATGTCTCCGTTGCAGGTGGGCATTGCCAAGGCACTGCAGAGGATGGCTCAATCACTGAGGAGCATCACCAAGGGCGTCCGCACCTTGGTGCAGATATCGGGGAGCCACCAGGGCTGACAGAGCCAGATGATGCGGGGGCAGCCGTGGCACAAACCAGCTGCCCCTCCATCACAAGGTGAGTCCCGGGGCCCTATGAGCACTGAGTTGGAGGAGAGGGTGCTCGGTGCGAAACCGGACCAGTCCCCTGGAGTGGGGATGTGGCCACCAGCTCCCTCGAGCTCCACCCCTCTGATGAGGCCGCCTCACTAAGTCAGCACACGGGACAGGACGGCAGGGCTGTGCTCCGCATGTGCCGTCGACAAATGCGCTGGGGTCCTCTGGCCCCAGAGCCCCCAGAGGATGTCCGCCAGGGGCATCGAAGGCCACGAGACGTGGAAAGCAGCTGGCTGCCTCCATTACAGATGTGCATCTTGGGGCCACATCTGTGTTGTTATCTGCTTTGCTTTACCTGGATGGCTTGGGTGCATAGTGTTGAACAAAGAACAACAAGCTTTGTTAACAAACAAAACCAATTTATGAACACTACCAAACAATATTCATACGTATCTCTAAAGTATAAGGTTACTATATTAAACTATGCTATCTCTAACTACAGAACTCTCAAATACACAACTGATGTCTCCTATGCCTAACCATCTTCTACCTCTTCTACTCTACTCCCTTGGACTCTCTCCAGCTCATTCTCCCAGAAGCCTAAGAGTCAGTGCCTTTTATAGTACTGTCCCTTAGCTCCATCTCGTGGCTAGTTTTAACATAAAATTAACTCTTCACATGCTGTACATTCGTATAATGTCACAACACCTAGATGTAGCAGTAGAGCCAGGAAGGTTCTGCACACTGAGGATCACTAAGGGCACCGGGGAAGGGAGGGAGAGGGTGGGGACCAGTAGGTAAGCGGTGAGGGGTTGGTGGGGAGAGTGGGTGGCACCATTGGCAGAATGGGGCATTGTTGGACACTTGTGGGGCAGCACGGTGTGCAATGGTAGCACTGCAGTCTCACGGCGCCGAGGTCCCAGGTTCGATCCCGGCTCTGGGTCACTGTCCGTGTGGAGTTTGCACATTCTCCCTGTGTTTGCGTGGGTTTTGCCCCCACAACCCAAAGATGTGCAAGGTAGATGGATTGAACACGCTAAATTGCCCCTTAATTGGAAAAAATGCATTGGGTACTCTAAATTTTAAAAAAATAAATAAATTGTTGGACACTTGTGACACATTAAAAACCCTTGACCACAAGCAGCATGATGCCTCTGTCACTTTCCTCCACAATGCGGCCCATCTTCAGAACCCTTGACCCATCTCTCCAGGCATCTCCCCTTCCCTGTAGCACTCAGCCAACCTCCAGCCGTGGATATGTCTCCGGAGCTGTGTCCCATCCCCTGGGTTTTCGGAGTTGGCTGCCGTGTGTGATGTTGTCTTCCACAGTGTCTATGCATCAAGGTACGATTGGGATGCTAGGCAATGACTCACGCATGCTATGTGGCCTGCTGCCTCACAGTAATCCACTTTGGTTGTCTGAAGTGCTCACTTAACCACAATTTTGAATTCCCTATTGGCAATAGCCTTTAGTCGCACGGGCAGAGGCCTCGACAGTCAGTGGGAGTTGTGGGTGGTTGGTGGGGCAGACAGGCAGGAGCTAGGATTGCCCCCAGAATGGGTATACATTAAACTAATGTGGCAGGGGAGTGGGAACCGATGCAGGAAGTCAGAGGGAAGTAAAGTTGGGACAGAAACAAAAATCAGTAAAGGGAAAAGTGAAAGGCAGAGAAAGCAAAGTCAAAAAACAAAAAGGGCCTCAGTACAGAGTACAGAGACTGTGGATGACTCAGTGAATGGGTCCAGTGAGGCTAGGAGAAATAAACCATAGGGAGAGTACACAAAACATGACCAGACAGATGGTCTGAGAAAGCAGGGCAGACAGCAAGGGAAGTCTAGATTAAACTGCAATTATTTCAATGCAAGAGGTCTGACGAGCAAGGCAGATGAACTCAGTTCATGGATGGGTACCAGGGACTGGGATATTATATCTATTACTGAAACATGGCTAAGGGAGGGGAAGGACTGGCAGCTCAATGCTCCATACAGGTGCTATAGGAAAGATAAAACAGGAGGTAAGAAAGGAGGGGGAGTTGGATTTTTGATGAGGGAGAATATCACAGCAGCACTGAGAGGGGATACAGCTGAGAGATCGCCCACTGAGTCTATATGGGTAGAACTGGAAATTAAGAAGGGAGAGATCACTTTAATAGGATTGCACTACAGGCTCCCAAATAGTCAGCGGGAAATTGAGGAGCAAATATGTAAGGAGATTACAGATAGCTGCAAGAAAAATAGGGTGGTAATAATTGGGGAGTTTAACTTTCCCAATATTGACTGGGACAGCCATTGCATTAGGGGCCTGGATGGAAATAAATTTGTTGAGTGTATTCAGGAGGAATTTCTAATTCGGTATGTGTATGGCCCGACTAGAGAGGGGGCAAAACTTGACCTCCTCTTAGGAATTAAGGAAGGGCATGTGACAGAAGTGTTAGTGAGGGATCATTTTTGGACTATTGACCATAATGCCATTTGTTTTAAGATAGCTGTGGAGAATGATAGGTCTGGCCCAAAAGTTAAATTTCTAAATTGTGGCAAGGCCAATTTTGATGATCTTAGACAGAACTTTCAAAAGTTGATTGGGGGAGTTTGTTGGGGGGCAAAGGGACAGCTGGTAAGTGGGAGGCTTTCAAAAGTGTGTTAACCAGGGTTCAGGGTTCGCACATGCTTTTTAAAGTGAGGGCCTAGAAGTAGGGAACCCTGGATGACTCGGGATATTGAAGACCTGGTCAAAAAGAAGAAGGAGAAGGGCAGCATGGTGGCGCAGTAGTAGCACTGCAGTCTCTCACGGCGCCAAGGTCTCAGGTTCGATCCTGGCTCTGGGTCACTGTCCGTGTGGAGTTTGCACATTCTCTCCGTGTGCAAGGTCTGAACACGCTAAATTGCCCCTTAATTGGAAAAAATGAATTGGGTACTCTAAATTTATTTTAAAAAAAGAAGAAGGAGGCATATGACATGCATAGGCAGCTGGGATCAAGTGGATCTCTTGAAGAGTATAGAGATTGTCGGAGTAGAGTTAAAAGAGAAATCAGGAGAGCAAAAAGGGGGCATGAGATTCCTTTTCAGATAAGGCAAAGGAGAATCCAAAGAGCTTCTACATGGTAGCACAGTGGTTAGCACAGTTTATTCACAGCTCCAGGTTCCCAGGTTCGATTCCCGGCTTGCGTCACTCTCTGTGCGGAGTCTGCACATTCTCCCTGTGTTTGCGTGGGTTTCCTCCGGGTACTCCGGTTTCCTCCCACAGTCCAAAGATGTGCGGGTTAGGTGGATTGGCCATGCTAAATTGCCCTTAGTGTCCAAAAAGGTTAAGTGGGGTTATTGGCTTACTGGGTTAGGGTGGAGGCGTGGGCTTGAGTAGGGTTCTCATTCAAGGGCCGGTGCAGACACGATGGGCCAAATGGCCTCCTTCTGCACTTTAAATACTATGATCTATGAAATGCATAAAGCCCAAAAAAGTAACTAGGGAGAGACTAGGGCCTCTTAAGGATCTACAAGGTCATCTATGTGTGGATCCACAAGAGATTGGTGAGATCCTAAATGAATATCTCTCATCGGTATTCACTGTTCAGAAAGGCATGGAGGGAAGGGAATTTTGGGAAATAAATAGTGAGATCTTGAGGAGTGTACATATTACAGAGAAGGAGGTGTTGAACGTCTTAAAGCGCATCAAGGTAGATAAATCCCCGGGACCTGATGAAATGTATCTCAGGACGTTGTGGGAACCTAGGGAGGAAATTGCCGGACCCCTAGCAGAGTTATATGAACCGTCGACAGTCACAGGTGGGGTGCCTGGAGACTGGAGTGTAGAAAATGTTGTGCCTTTGTTGAAGAAGGGCCAGAGGGAAAAGCCTGGGATCTACAGACCAGTGAGCCTGACATCTGTGGTGGGTAAGTTGTTAGAAGGTACTCTGAGAGCCAGGGTCTGACTTCTCTGCCGTCTGGATGCTCCATTTTGCTGGCAAACCAGCATGGGGAAACCCCATTGACCAGCCAGCGAAACGGAGAATCCCGATGGCGTCATGAACCAGAAATCTGGCGCAGCGAGACATAGAAACCAGCCCCAGATCTATAGACATTTAGAGAGGCAAGAATTGATTAAGGACAGTCAGCATGCCTTTGTGAGTGGAAAATTATGTCTCACAAATTTGATTGAGTTTTTTGAAGGCGTAAGCAAGAAGGTAGATGAGGGCAGTGCAATCGACGTTGTCCACATGGACTTTAGCAAGACCTTTGACAGGGTACTGCATGATAGGTTGTTGCGTAAGGTCAAATCTCATGGGATCCAGGGTGAGGTAGCCAATTGCATACAACATTGACTTGATGACAGAAGAAAAAGGGTGGTTGTAGAGGGTTGTTTTTCAAATTGGAGGCCTGTGACCAGTGGTGTACCTCAGGGATCAGTGCTGGGTCCACTGTTATTTGTTATTTCTTAATTTGGATCAGAATTTCAGAGGCATGGTTAGTTTGCAGTTGAGACCAAGATTGGTGGCATAGTAGACAGTGAAGAAGGTTCTCGCAGATTGCAAAGGAATCTTGATCAATTGGGCCAGTGGGCCGATGAATGGCAGATTAAGTTTAATTCAGATAAATGTGATGTGATGCATTTTGCGAGATTGAATTGGGGCAGGACCTACTCAGTTAATGGCAGGGTGCTGGGGACAGTTATAGAACAAAGGGATCTAGGAGTACAAGTTCATAGCTCCTTGAAAGTGGAGTTACAGGTGGACATAATGGTGAAGAAGGCAGTCGGCATGCTTGATTTCATTGGTCAGAACATTGAATGCAGGAGTTGGGACATCTTGTTGAAGTTGTACAAGACATTAGTAAGGCCACACCTGGAATACCGTGTACAGTTCTGGTCACCCTATTATAGAAAGGATATTATTAAACTAGAAAGAGTGCAGAGAAGATTTACTAGGACGCTAGTGGGACTCGGTGGTTTGAGTTATAAGGAGAGGCTGGATAGACTGAGACTTTATTCCATGGAGCATAGGAGGCTTAGGGGTGATCTTATAGAGGTTTATAAAATAATGAGGGGCATATATAAGGCATGAAATCAACATCTTTTCCCAAAGGTAAGGGGGTCCAAAACTAGAGGGCATAGGTTTTAAGGTGAGAGGGGAGAGATACAAAAGGGTCCAGAGGGGCAATTTTTTCACATAGACGTTGGTGAGTGTCTGGAACGAGCTGCCAGAGGCAGTAGTAGAGATGGGAACAATTTTGTCTTTTCAAAAGCATTTAGACAGTTGTGTGGGTGAGAGGGATATGGGCCAAACTCAGGCAAATGGGACCAACTTAGTGATAAAAACTGGGCAGCATGGACAAGATGGGCCGAAGGAACTTTTCATGCTCCAAACCTCTATGACTCTATGACACATGGTCCAGGGGTTGGCATTCTGGTGCATCATGCAGTTGACCCCCCCAGCACCTCCCCCCTCCTCCTCCTCCCCACCCTTTTCATGGCGGCTCACCCCTGCGGAGGGTGCCCCCCCAGCCGAGGGTCCCCCACCCCCCTGCGAGCGCTAGGGCGGCAAGGCCAGCGTCCCCGGTCTCTTTGCACGTGAGCAATGTTGGCTACTCCCCTCCTCAGCTCCCTGCAGAAGCCCTTCCGCCAGGTTCACGTTTTCAAAAGGAGTACCAATCAGCGCCAGCGTGACCACTTGCTGGTGAGGCTGATGAATGACAGGAGGCCGTTGGATATGGGGTTGCCTCATTACTTGTATGGAAATTGGGCTTTAGTGGTGATAATTGGTTTCTCGCCATGTTACAGCAGGATACCAATTTCGCCTACTGGAGCGGGCGGGTTGCATCGCAAACTGTTTGGCGCCTGGCACGGTTCTCGTTTTCAGCCTCTCCCGCTATTCATTGACCTTGTTTCCCTTGAGCGAGAGGGCAACTAGGCCTGAGAATTGCACCCTCTAAATTCAATCTCCTGTCTATGTTGATTTAAGCCAAGATGACAACATAATTGATCTCAGGATCCTGGGCTATCAAGGAAAAAGCTATCCTGTGGTTCTGAATTCTGATTACTAACCAGTGACATGAGCTAGTAAGTGCACAATGTTTTGGTGCTGGATAAAGTCATCAAGATATGCTGTTTTTCCTTTGAGATTGAATGCCAATATTCCCTGTCAAGTAGCACATGAAAACTAGCCACTTGATAGGATCCTGCTGTGTGACGAAGAGGTGGCATCGATAGATAAGCAAAGACAGGAGGAAAACATGCTGTCTTAGATGACCCAAGTAAAATTAATTCCTGAACATATTCTCCATAAGAACCCAGTCAAGGGTTTTGGTGCAGAACATAGACTTCTAGTTGCTAATCCATCATAAATTCTATCAATCATG
The DNA here is from genome assembly GCF_047496885.1 of Scyliorhinus torazame. Classification (NCBI taxonomy): domain Eukaryota; kingdom Metazoa; phylum Chordata; class Chondrichthyes; order Carcharhiniformes; family Scyliorhinidae; genus Scyliorhinus; species Scyliorhinus torazame. The sequence continues at coordinate 135,148,094 of NC_092717.1, forward strand.
TTAGGAAATGGATTGATATAACTGCCTTCTGCATTCCTGTATTCTGTACTTCAGCAGTGACATCTTTCATTGTTTTGTAACCTCGTAAAATACATGGTTAGAATATTTGAACTGATGGGAACATCAATATAAAAATCCGTTCAACATAAGGCTGTTGTCAACAAGGCTAACCAAGCACTAAGGTTATTTATCAAAACATTACTAATACCAATATTCCTAATATTATGCCGTTTTGGCCAACTTAGCAAAAAGCCATTGCTGCATCTGGGAGGATTCAGAGCTGAATTATGACATCCCAATATATTCTGACAAGATGTAGACCAGATGTGATACAACATTAGAAGCAAATACGCCTAGGATAATTATTGTTGGAATGCTATTGAGACCAAGTAAATGCCATCTGTTAATACAACAAGCCAAGACTGAATAATGGAGCTGTTCACTTAATTGCTTTAGTGGGGTCAGGGACATAAGAAGATAAAAATGTTCAGAATGTTTACATAGGATCATTTGCTTATTTTAGGAGATTGACTGAGCAATGCCTCAACGAAACAGTCTGTCTTTCTTCCTGCTCTAAACCATGGATGATTTGGCAAAACTGCCCCTTTAAATTTGAGGTGTTTTCAAGACAGTGCAAGGTACGCATGTGCTGTTGAAATAAACGGGTTTGATAGAATAGCACCCTTATCATTCCTTTTTTGTATAATAGTCTAATGGTCTATTTACCACACAAAATAGAATCTTTAACCTTGTGTAATATATTCAGTTTCTGTTACTGTTATTTTAGGATATGATCAATGACAAGATTGTAGAATTCCATTTATCTACTGTACTGTAAATACCATATAACCCTATTACAATCTACATGGACTGTACTAACAGCCTCTGCATTTACTGCACTGCAATTACATTGCAAATTCCATGTTACACTTTCCATATATTGCATTGCATATACAGTACATTTATATCTTCCACATTCTTCAATGCCCACAATGCTTTTTTCCATGCTCCATTTGCCAAGCACTTTACTCTCAATGCTCTGCATTCTCCATGTGTTACAATCTGTACAAACTGCACTATTAACACATTTACACTGCATCATTAAACATGCTGCAAACAAAGGTTGCCCATGTGTAACAAACTCATAAATATATTCATTTTAAACATGTTTACAGTTCACTATAAGTAGCAGAGGAGTCTTTCCTCCTTGACTGCTCAAACCTTCTAATTTTTATACATCTATAGTATTTTTTCCCTTTCATCTAGCAGTTTGACTTTTTACCTTTTCCCTTCCACTATCTTCTCACACAAACACATTGCCAAGTGGAAAATCGATTGAAAAATACAACAATTGTGCTTCCTACCTAAGTGAATTTCACTTGTCAGAAACACTTAGATCTGCAAAACCCATTTATTGTACATCTCGGCCTGGATTTCCGCTGCCAAGATGGCTAGCAGGAGTCAGGTATTCTAAACTTACTTAGCTCTGCTGGTCTGGGTCCCGCCCATTGTGGATAGGAACCAGATTGCAATGCCTCACGAGATCTTGTAGGTATAACGACCTTCGGGAATCCCGGGAGAGGCCTCTACTAGCCGAGTCCTGTCCCGATTCTGGCCCCATTAGCAAAGAATTCCAAAGTTTATTGCACTATTCTCCAAATGCTACAGTGAATGAATGCACGATCTGCTAATTTGCTAAACCTTATAAGCCATAAGGTCCTGGAATAAAAATAAACAGTTCTACTCCTAGTTGAGCAGACTTGATGGTCTCTGGCTAACTCATGTGAAATAAACTGAAAGTTCTTTCCTGGTTCTTGATATTAATTTGTATTTAATGCTTTTTTTATACTTTATAAAATAAGATTTTTATTTTTCTCTGAACTTCAGAATTGATCAGAATAGAAATGTGATTCCCTGGTCTAATTTTGTGTTATTTATCTGCTTAGAAATTGAGTTTGTGAAGGTTAACTTTTTGGTTCTCACCTCGGCAAGGTCAAATATAGGTTGATTTTACCCCGAGGGATATTGACATGACAATAATGCACATCACTATGCAGTTTGGCTGATTAAAGTTTGTGGAGCTTTAATTGGCTTTGTTGCTTATCAGTTTACCACAGTAATAAGAAACCAGCTCTAGGATCTAACTAGTCAAAGTCAAAGCTCTCAAGTCCTCTGTAGGTCAGTCTGTAAGAATGTAGGGCAGCCTTGTCACTTTTGTCAGAATATAACCCTGTGAAAAAAATCCTGTAAGAGAGGCATTAACGTTGTTTATCAGTTACATGGCAGCATTTAGAGTTGATAGTTTAACTCCGGAGTTAATCCCCTTTGCTGCCTGTTCTCTCTACTAGCAAATCATCCACAAATGTATTCATTTCAGGAACTTACAGTTTTACTCAATCTGCTTATTTCTGATAAGGTCTTATTGTTTGAAATGCCAGAGTTTGAAGATGCGTGCCTGCAGTGGCCTCAAAATTTATATCCCTTTTCAATGGAAATAATGAGAAAATGTTTTTTGCATCCATATAGCTGACTCTTAGAGATTAATATTGATTTCTAAGCATAATATTGATATATAGATAATTAGCATAAATTATTTACAAAATTGTGCTGTCCAGGTGCACTTTAAGAAATATAATTGAAGGTGTTTTCTATTAAACAAAGGATTAACTTTATATTACTAAGCATGCAGTGTATGGTCTCGATTTTCACTCTTGAGGCTGATGTGCAGAATTCTGAAATTCCTTGACTTCTCAAACCCGCTTAACCTGCCTTGGAAGAAGCTGCCCTGAATAACAGAATGTACGATCTGGGAGGTGGGGTGTGGGGCACAGATGCATGCTGTAATCAGTCTACCTTGCCCGGCAAAGTGTTTTGAGCTAGTCACAGGGACTGCAAAGCACTGAGGCAGCCTGTTTAAAATGCCCACCTCGGTACTCAGGGATTTTGTCCCAGTTTTATTTAATATTAGTTTTTCTCATCCTCATAACTTTCCACTTATTCCTCATTTCCCATCCATGTCAACTCATGTCAATCCATACCATCACCCATATCCCAATGGCCTCTCATGCACGCCATGCCAAATCATGATCCACATGCATTTCCATGACCTATTATAGCCCTAGTGCCAACTTAGTGACCACTCATGGCAACACACGATTCTCACTTATCTCCATGGCCTCTGTGCCAACTCATGCCAGCACAACTCCTAAACTCATCACTTTGGCCTCATAGTCTTTATGACAATTTATTGCCAGCACATGCTAATCCATGGCACCAACCACCATTTTCCTTTATATCCTCCATGCAACTCGCCTAATATCCATCATGAGTCGTCCCAAGTAGCTAAGCTGTGATGAAGTAAAATGAAATTCTATCTGTTACAGACTTCACTGTCTGAAAACACTTCCATTAATAAAAGTGTATTCAATACAGTTAAGATCCCTCAAGTACTTAATTCCTTATAAAACACAAATTTGTATTCATAACACCACATCAAGGACAGTAATAATAACCCCTTAATAACCCCTTGGTGCTTTCAATCAAAATATGAATTTCATAGAATCACTACAGTGCAGAAGGAAGCCATTTGGCCTAGTATGTTGGCACCGGCCCTCCGAAAGAGTATCCTACCTAAGCCTAATACCTGCCTCCTCCCCATAACCCCACTGTAGTGATCTCTGTATATGTTAATACATGATTAGTTAATGTGCAGTCAGTACAGACAGAATACTAACAGGACCTATATAAGGAGTTTCCTGCTCTTTCTGTAGGTTAGTATGTGTAGTGCAGCTAGAGTATTATTATTCCTCCCATATGTACCGAAAGACATGCTTGTTAGGTGAATTGGAAATTCTGAATTCTCCCTCTGTGTACCCAGACAGGTGCCGGAATGTGGCAACTAGGGGCTTTTCACAGGAACTTCATTGCAGTGTTAATGTAAGCATACTTGTGACAATAAAGATTATTGTAACAGGACCTATATAAGGAGTTTGCCACTCTTTCTGTAGGTTAGTGTGTATGTCGTGCAGCTAGAGTAAAGATGTGACAGATCAGAGTGTATTATCATAATTGTTAGTTTAATCTAATCTTAGTTAATTATATTCCTAGTCAAAGTATTAAAGCAAAAGAACTCGCATGTATATTATTTTATTACTCAATAAATAATTTGTTATCAACTGGAAGACTTCGAATGTTTATCATCAAGTTAAATACAATTCGGCAAGACAAATTAATAATATTACTTTTTTATAAATTTTGAGTACCCAATTATTATTTTTTTCCAATTAGGGGGCAATTTAGCGTGGCCAATCCACCTAACCTGCACATCTTTGGGTTGTGGGGGTGAAACCCACGCAGACACGGGGAGAATGTGCAAACTCCACACGGACAGTGACCCAGGGCCAGGATTCGAACCCGGGTCCTCAGCGCTGTAGTCCCAGTGGTAACCACTGCTCCGCTGTGCTGCTCTATGAATAATATTTATATTACATTTCTGTAATATAGCTTTGGACACTTTGGGGTAATTTAACACTACCAATCCACCTAACCTGCACGCATTTGGACTGTGGGAGGAAATCGGAGTACCTGAAGGAAACCCATGCAGACATGGAGAGAATGTGCAAATGCCACACGGACAGTCACCTGAGGTTCGGAATCGAACCCGGGTCCCTGGTACTGTGAGGAAGCAGTGCTAACCACTGTGCCACCGTGTCCCCCACTGTGATAAAGACAGGTTGAGGAAGTAATCAACAGTAATAATTCTATAATGATATTACCATAAACTTATTTCAATAAACATCTATTGAAATTGAAATCACTGATAATTTTTCAATTCAGAGATACAGCAGGCTGATTTTTTTTCTTCAACTCCAGGACAGTTCAGTACAAAGATAACTTAACTTAATCACGGAGTTAATTCTTAAGGTATAATTTTGGAGTTCACACCAGCAATTTTAAAACACACAGTACCAGGGAACAAGGCACTCGCTGCTGGCACAGATTCAGAAAATGAACGCTTGACTCTACTGATTTACTGAACAAGTGGAAGATTTCTTGCATATCCTATCATTAATATGAACCTGTTATGTATGCATGAAATGTCTCATTGGTTGCCATGGAATATGCTGTAAAAATTTAAATCATTATTTTTTATACATACAGGTTACTGAACAATAACCAAATCAAGAGAATACCAAGGAAAGCATTTGAGGACTTGGACAACCTGAAATACCTGTAAGTATGAGAATGTGTGTGCTAATGTTGTTATACATTGTAACTTCAATCTGGTTCAGTGCTCCATATTTTGGTCATTGTGTTCATTTTGATTATCAATCAGCAGAGCACCAAAGCTGGTTGCCCAATTCTGCTGGCAGATGGTCTGGCCTATGTTGAGGACTAGTCCTCATTATCACACTGTCAGTGAGCGGCTGCAGCCACCACATGGACACCATTTCCCAGGATGCCAGACTTATGCACTGCCAGGGGATCCAGGGACTGAACTGGCTGCCAGAAAGATGGGTCCTACAGGGACGCAATTATGCATGGGGAGAAACCCAGAGTAAAGGTGCCCCACATTATCCTTGTGAAACCTGGAAGATCACGTTTGCTCCCTCTGGGTGGATAGAAATATATTTAATAGTCCCCTTTTTGGGCCTCTTCCCCATCCTGTTTGAGAGAACAAAGAACAAAGAAAGGTACAGCACAGGAACAGGCCCTTCGGCCCTTCAAGCCTATGCCGAACATGCTGCCTGTCTAAACTAAAATCTTCTACACTTCCGGGGTCCATATCGCTCTATTCCTATCCTATTCATGTATTTGTCAAGATGCCCCTTAAACATCACTATCGTCCCTGCTTCCACCACCTCCTCCGGCAGTGAGTTCCAGGCACCCACTACTCTCTGTGTAAAAAAACTTGCCTCGTACATGTCCTCTGAACATTGCCCCTCGCACCTGAAACCTATGCCCCCTAGTAATTGACCCCTCTACCCTGGGAAAAAGTCTCTGACTATCCACCCTGTCTATGCCCCTCATAATTTTGTAGACCTCTATCAGGTCGCCCCTCAACCTCCATCGTTCCAGTGAGAACAAACCAAGTTTATTCAACCTCTCCTCATGGCTAAACAAACCGAGTTTATTCAACCTCTCCTCAGAGCTAAGAGAGAGAGTGACTCTTACGCTGCACATTGATTTTTTAAAAATTCTTTCACAGGACTGTACATTGCTGGCTAGGATAACATTTATTGCCCAAACTTAATTGCCCTTGAGAAGGGTGACTCAAATTGTAACAGGTTCCAATGTGCGTTATGCACCAAAGTATAAATGAAACAAGATAGAAGGCACAGAGGCATAGAAAACTAATTTCACTGGGCACGATTCTTCATCGGCTGACGCTGGAATCGGGAAACCCGACAGGACGGAGAATCGGTTTTGATGCCAAAATCATGGCTGGCGTCAGATTCATGTCAAATCGCAATTCTCCGGTGCCTCAACAGCAGCATCAATGCATTCCAGAATGCATGTATAGTAAACACCATTGGCACATCACTAACGGGCCCGACCTGGTATTCTCTGGGGTCTCCTTGATGCTCTGCCTCCACTGGGGTGAATTCCCGATGGCGAGGTTCACTTGTGCTTTTAGAAATTGTGAAACGGGCGCCGTGGCTGCTGAGGGAGAGAGAGGGGGTACAGAGAGTGTCCAACATCCCCATAGTTTTCTGACAGTCGTGCCCCTAGCTGGGGGGCTTCTGCCAGGGCCGGGGGGAGTACTGGGGAGTGGCCAGGAGGTGGGCTGTGGGGTCTGGGTAGATGGGCATGGATCACCATTGCCGTGGCCTGCAAGGCAGCCATGCAGCTGCACACGCCGCTGACTGCCCACTGTATACGTAGGGCCACAGGCCATGTGGGTGTCCTGCCAGGGCACCCTCCTAGGTGTCCCCTGGCCCCAGATGACCCATCAATGGGGTAGGCGCGCTCCAGCGCAACCAGTGCCATTTTGTTGGCTGGGATGAGTGTGTGTGGAAGTGTAATGTAATGTGTGTATGTGGCTGCAGCCTGTCAGCCTCCTGAATGCCAATCACGGACCTGACGAATCCTGCACTGTTTCTCATTGGAATCGATTGTGTTCCATGTGGCCCCGGTGTTATTCCCTCCATGGTCGCTGAATTGGTCCAGGTGCGGCGCCAGCTTTGCTGTCGTGGAAGTCCACGAATCCTACCCCGGTGTCAACACTTAGTCTCAGGAACGAAGAATTCAGCCTCAGGAACGGAGAATTCAGCCCATAGTATTTTGAACAATTGACAATGGTTTGAAGCCATTAGGCTTTTGATTAAGTTGTTATGGACAAAGAAATGGGCAAGTTGGAAAAAAAGAGGTTGTGGACTGGGGAGAGCCGATTTTAGGAAAATAAGGCAGGATCTGGTCAAGGTAGACTGGAAAGAGTAAATTGTGGGGAAACTACAGAAGAGCAGTGGGGGGCATTCAAAAAGGAAATGGGGAGTGTACGGGCCCAGCATTTACCCTCTCGGGTAATAGGAAGGGGTAACAAGCCCAGAGAACCATGGATGACCAGAAACATTCAGGATACGATGAGAAGGAAAAGAGAGGTTGAAGGGTCTCTTCGGCCCTGTATTATTCTGTGATTCTGTGATTGCAGTTTTTTTAATGAAATTCAAATTTCACCAGCTGCCATGGTGCTGCAGTCCCCAGATCAATATCGAGGTCTTTGGATTACTAGTCCAGCGACAATCCCTCCACGCCTTCATCTCCACTCTGCTTTTTTTCTGTCTGTGGCCAGGTTTCTGACTCCTTTCCCAGGTAACTAATGTGCTCCATCCGGTTGATTTGCTGTGACCAGGGAGATAATTATCTCAAACCAGTTCACTTTTATTTATTCATAAATAAACTGCTTCAGAGCCAGAATCTCTGGCTACAAGTCCCACTTCAAACTTGATGGTCAAGGAAGGTATGCTTATTATGTAGCCAAATAGGTGGTCTTGGAAAGTCTAACAACATATGTCAATAAAAGGCAATAAGAGCGGGAGAAATCCCTAGTCAGCCATGTGCTAAAAGTGCTATGTGAGGGAAGTTCTATGTGATGGAAAGAAACTGGGGCCTCTTACACTCACTATTCACAACTCCAGGCTACAACATGCCTTTAAAAGTGTATGGTGACACAGCAACTCCGACTCCTTGGAGGGAGGCGGTCAGCTGAGTTGGATGGAGGCTGATGTTTTTGCTTTTTAAAAAAATGTATTATTTAAAACAAATTTGTGTGGTGGTATGTATTAGGGGTAATACGGTACACCACGTGTCGACAGGCTATTGGTGGAGGGATGCCAGGTCCTGATAGGATCTGCCACCTACTGGACTCCACCCAGAAATGCCGGTATAAGAACCCAGTTTTTCCCTCCATTTCCTTCAGCAGTTGCATTCTGTAACCACGCTGCTGGGGATAAGTTCTACTTAATAAAGCCTTCAATCGACATTACCTCAACCTGCCTCGCGTCATATTGACGGTGCTGCAATTTATTAAGCAGAATTTAAATTGAAGAAAACAACGTGGGAACATGGAGCTCCGAATCACCCCAGAGTGCCTGCGCATCGCACCCCAAGCAGCTAACTCGGCCTCTATCTTCAAACACTGGATGGCATGCTTTGAGGGCTACCTCCGAACGGCCCCCGGCACACCGACTGACGAACAAAAGATGCAGGTCCTCTATTCCAGGGTGAGTCCTGACGTCTACTCCCTTATCGAGGCCGAGGACGGTTTCACCGGTGCCATCGCCGCGCTGAAGGATATCTACATCCGGCCCGCCAACCAGGTTTTTGCTCGCTACCAGCTCGCCACACGACGGCAATTTCCGGGGGAATCGCTGGACGAGTTTTATAACGCCCTGCAGATCCTGGGTCGAAACTGCAACTGCCCGGCGGTAACAGCGAGTTTGGCAGGTTTGGCCTCTTCACAGATCCGCCAGAGGCTTCTGGAGAAAGATTCTCTGGGACTTACAGAAGCTCGGGCCCTGGCGGCATCCCTCGATGTGGCCTTGCGTAACGCCCGTGCCTACTGCCCGACCGCACTACAGCCCCTTGGGCTCCGTGGACCCCTGCTGCGGTCGACTCTCCGACACCCCCCCCCACCCCCACAAACCTGCGCGGCCAAAACACCAGACCAACCGGGGGGGCCCCGCTGCTATTTTTGCGGCCAGCCGAAACACCCTCGGCAGCGATGCCCGGCCTGCGCGGCTACCTGCAAAAGCTGCGGGAAGAAAGGCCACTACGCGACGGTGTGCAAATCCCGCGGGGTCGCCGCTATCTCCGGGGAAGAAACGGGACCACAGACCCAGCCCCTCCAGCGATCCACGTGCGACCAACGGACGCCGCCATTTTGGACCCCGGACGCCACGAGGGAGACATGGGCACTGCCATTTTGTCCACCTCCGACCTCGCTCGATCCGTGGACGCCGCCATCTTGGCTGAAGGACCCCGACACAGACGGCCACATACTGCCTGATTACGATGCTCAACTTCAACAACCACGTCTGGCTTCGACGACCCTCGACCAGTCGCGACCCTGGATGCTCCAGACTGCAACCACTACAGTCCTAGTGAATGGCTACGAGACGCCGTGTCTTATCGACTCTGGGAGCACGGAGAGCTTCATTCATCCGGACACGGTAAGGCGCTGTTCCCTCATAATTCGGCCAAGCACCCAGAAAATTTTCCTGGCGGCGGGATCCCACTCCGTTCAGATCACGGGGTTCTGCATCGCTAACCTAACGGTGCAGGGGAGGGAGTTCCGAAATTACCGGCTGTATGTCCTCCCCCATCTCTGTGCGCCCACACTCCTAGGGTTGGACTTCCAATGCAACCTCCAGAGTTTAACATTTAAATTTGGCGGCCCTATACCCCCACTGACTGTCTGCGGCCTCGCGACCCTCAAGGTTGAACCGCCTTCCTTTTTTGCGAACCTCACACCGGATTGCAAACCCGTCGCCACAAGGAGCAGACGGTACAGCGCCCAGGACCGAGCATTTATCCGGTCCGAAGTCCAGAGGCTGCTGAAGGAAGGCATCATCCAGGCTAGCAACAGTCCCTGGAGAGCCCAGGTGGTAGTTGTTAAGACTGGGGAGAAACAGAGGATGGTCATCGACTATAGTCAGACCATCAACAGGTACACTCAGCTAGATGCGTATCCTCTCCCCCGCATATCCGACATGGTCAATCGGATTGCACAGTACAAGGTCTTTTCCACCGTGGACCTCAAGTCCGCCTACCACCAGCTCCCCATCCGTCCCCGTGACCGCAACTATACTGCCTTCGAAGCAGACGGGCGGTTATACCACTTTTTAAGGGTTCCATTCGGCATCACGAACGGAGTCTCGGTCTTCCAACGAGAGATGGACCGAATGGTTGACCAGCACGGTTTACGGGCCACGTTCTCGTATCTCAACAACGTCACCATCTGCGGCCACGACCAGCAGAACCACGACGCCAACCTCCAAAAATTCCTCCAGACCGCTCACGCCCTGAACCTCACTTACAACAAAGAAAAATGCGTGTTCTGCACCGATCGTCTAGCCAATGGAGTAATGGAGTGATAGGCCCCGACCCTGAATGCATGCGCCCCCTCATGGAGTTCCCTCTCCCCCACTGTGCCAAAGCCCTGAAGCGTTGCCTGGGCTTCTTTTCTTATTACGCCCAGTGGGTCCCCCAGTACGCAGACCAGGCCCGTGCACTAATCCAGTCCACTACTTTTCCCCTGACGACAGAGGCATGCCAGGCCTTTAGCCGCATCAAAGCGGATATCGCAAAGGCCACGATGCGCGCCATCGACGAGTCCCTCCCCTTCCAGGTCGAGAGCGACGCATCGGATGTAGCTCTGGCGGCCACCCTCAACCAAGCAGGCAGACCCGTGGCCTTCTTCTCCCGAACCCTCCACGCTTCAGAAATCCGCCACTCCTCAGTGGAAAAGGAGGCACAAGCAATAGTGGAAGCTGTGCGACACTGGAGGCATTACCTGGCCGGTAGGAGATTCACTCTCCTCACTGACCAACGGTCGGTTGCCTTCATGTTCGATAGTGCACAGCGGGGCAAGATCAAGAACAAGATCTTGCGGTGGAGGATCGAACTCTCCACCTTCAATTATGAGATCTTGTATCGTCCCGGAAAACTGAACGAGCCATCCGATGCCCTATCTCGCGGCACATGTGCCAATGTACAAGTGGACCGTCTACAAGCCCTCCACGAGGACCTCTGCCACCCGGGGGTCACTCGTTTCCACCACTTCTTTAAGGCCCGCAACCTCCCTTACTCCGTCGAGGACGTCCGAACAGTCACCAGAAACTGCCAGATCTGCGCTGAGTGCAAACCGCACTTTTTCAGGCCAGATAGAGCGCACCTGGTTAAGGCCTCTCGGCCCTTTGAACGCCTCAGTTTGGATTTCAAAGGCCCCCTCCCCTCCACCGATCGCAACGCGTACTTCCTGAACGTCGTTGACGAATACTCCCGTTTCCCTTTCGCCATCCCCTGCCCCGACATGACAGCGTCCACGGTCATTAAAGCCCTCGGTACCATTTTTACACTGTTCGGTTTCCTCGACTATATCCATTGCGACAGGGGGTCCTCCTTTATGAGTGACGAACTGCGTCAATTCCTGCTCAGTAGGGGCATAGCCTCGAGCAGGATGACCAGTTACAACCCCCGGGGGGACGAGCAGGTAGAAAGGGAGAATGGAACGGTCTGGAAGGCCGTCCTGCTGGCCCTCCGGTCTAGGAGCCTCCCAATTCCCCGCTGGCAGGAAGTCCTCCCGGATGCCCTTCACTCTATCCGGTCCCTGCTGTGCACCACCATGAATCAAACACCTCACAAGCGCCTCCTCCTCTTTCCTAGGAAGTCCTCCTCTGGAACGCCACTTCCGACCTGGCTAGCAGCTCCGGGACCCATTCTGCTCCGGAAACATGTGCAGGCGCGCAAGTCCGATCCGTTGGTGGAACGGGTGCATCTCCTTCACGCCAACCCGCAATACGCCTATGTGGAGTACCCCGATGGGCGACAGGACACGGTCTCCCTGCGAGATCTGGCACCCGCCAGAGCTACCCACACCCCCCCAACGCCAATCAGCACCTCCTCACTCCCGCCGGTTCATCCCACAGCCACCCCCTTCCCGGGGGGTTTGGTTCTCCTCCCAGACCCGCCCAGGAGTAAGGACTCAGGGGACAGCGCTACGCTCCCAGAGTCGACGGGACTCGAGCCAGCACCATCACCACCACGCCCGAGACGATCGGAAAGGACGACCAGGACGCCCATCCGACTCATCGAATCACTTTAACTCTCAACGTTTTCAGTTATTGTGTCTTGTTATAGTTATGGCATCATGCCGACCCTGTTTGGCCCGTTGGCCCAGTTGAAACGATAATTTTGTGTTTTGTTCAAAGTTACGGCACAGTACCGACTCTGTAAACCCCTACCACCATGCGAACCACCATCCCGCCGGGTTTTTTTTCAACAAGGGGTGAATGTGGTGGTATGTATTAGGAGTAATACGGTACACCATGTGTCGACAGGCTCTTGGTGGAGGAATGCCAGGTCCTGATAGGATCTGCCACCTACTGGACTCCACCCAGAAATGCCGGTATAAGAACCCAGTTTTTCCCTCCATTTCCCTCAGCAGTTGCATTCTGTAACCACGCTGCTGGGGATAAAGTTCTACTTAATAAAGCCTTCAATTGACATTACCTCAACCTGCCTCGCGTCATATTGACGGTGCTACAATTTGTAACATTTCCAGAGAGAAAACAGGCCCTATGCAAAGAGCCTTAACATAGTGAAAACAAACAGTGGGAAAGAATAAACATGTTAATAAAGCACTTCCCGTGGCAGCTCTGTTTGCCCTGCCCCAAGTGTTCAACTAAACTAACATGGCTCTAACCCCGCCCCCCCCTCCCCCCCTCCCTCAGGTGCCACTACTGTCGGTTTCCTGCGCTGTTCCCTGAGAATCTGCAAGCGACCTTCTCCCCCGAGCGAACCCCCCTTGCCCACTTAAGTCTCCTCTGCTCTCCTTCCAGCTGCCCCCCCCAACCTCCCCTAACCCCCCCCCCCAACCCCCCCCCCCCCCCCCCCGCCCCGAGGCCTGACCTGCCAGGCCAGCCCTGCGCTTGGCCCTAGCCCGCCCCTCCTCCTACTCTCCCTGGGGCCCCCTGACCTTGGCGCCTGTCTGTCTCCCACCCGAGCGCTCGGGCCCTCCCCCCACACACCAAGGACCCAATACCCTGATTGTATCTCACCGTGCCCTTTCAAGTCCCTTAACCAGCTCCTAGCCCATCCCCCTCTCCAAGGCCCCGATCTCCCGCAAAAGGTACCAAGCGCAGGGCCCCCTTTGCAGGGCCCCTCTCTACCCCCCCCCTCCCCTTGATGCTATCCCCCCAAAATACCCTACACAATGCGCCCTCCAGCCTCTGCTCCCTGTCCCGGCTGAAAACAATCTTGGATAGAACATTACAGTACAGGATAATTTAACAAACCACCGCCACACAAAATCTCTGAGAGCCCAGAGTCCTTTAGTTCAAGTCCAGCATCTTCTTTTAATAAAAGTCCACACCTAGTCAGAGCAAATTAGGTTAACAGACCGCCGTCACTGTACAGCACTGAGAAAACTAATTGCCCGTTAGTTCAAGTCCAGCTTCTTTTCTTTAATAAAAGTCCAAACCTGTTCTGGTGTCTCAAAGTAGTTGTGGAGTTCCTCAAACGTAACCCAAAGCTTCGCAGGATACAACATTCCAAACCTCACCTCCTTTTTGAAGAGGGCTGCCTTTACCTTGATGAGTCCTGCACGCCTCTTGGCCAGCTCCGTTCCCAAGTCCTGGTAGATGCGCACCTCACAATTCTCCCATCTGCTGCTCCTCTCCGCCTTGGCCCATCGCAGCACACGTTCCCTGTCAGCAAGCCGGTGAAATCGGACCACCAAGGCCCTCGGTCGGTCGCCCGTCCTGGGCTTCCTTGCGGGGACTCTATGCGCCCCATCCAACTCCAGGGGGACTCTCTGCGCCTCGAGCATACCTTTCACGTATGCACTGACCTCCGACCCCTCGCAGCCCTTGGGGAGGCCAATGATCCTCAAATTCTGCCTCCTGGCTCTGTTCCCCAGCTCTTCAAGTTGCTCCTGCATCCTCCTCTGGCGGGCGTTCAGCTCTTCCACCTCGTGCTCCAGCTCCGCCACCATGTCCGCCTGGCTGGAGAGCTTCACCTCGACCTCCCTGAGCACCTTCTCCTGGACCGCCTGCACCTTGACCATTCGGTCCATTACCGCCCTCATCGGGTCCAACGTGTCCCTCTTCAATTCGGCGAAGCAGTTCTTTAAAAACTCCATCTGTTGCTCCCTTGGCCAGTGAGCCTCCGCTCCCTGGTCCCTGCCGTCCGCCATGTTTCGCCGCCTGACCTGGGGTCCCCGCTGCTCCCGCTTTGAGCCCTGCTGCTCCACTCGACCACTTCTGGTCCAGCCACTCATACCCTGGGGGGGGGAAGCCTCTTCCCTATGGTCCCCTTAACCTAACCAGGTCGCCAGGTCCCGTAAAAGTACGTTCAAAAGGTCCGTTTGCCCATCGCGGGCGGGAGCGATCCGACCTGCGACCTGCTTCCTCGAGGGCGTCACTAGAAGTGGGGCGGATGGAGGCTGATGTGGATCAGATGCCGACAGCATGGGGTTCAATCCTGTTGCCCAATTCAGGTGGATTCGAGACCTGTCTCCTTGCCCTACTCGTAGTGGAGATTGTGGCACTGTAGGCTGAACTTGCCATCAGGCAGAGATCTCAAGAAGAACAGAAATATACAGCATGGTGATCTCCTTTGACAACATTTTCTAAAATGCAAGAATAAATCAACCAATGTAAACAGTTGTATCTATTTGATTCGAGCCTTATTGCCATGTATGATCTTTGTTCCATCATTCTGTAAGCATGTAATTTGTTAGGTATGATGATCTCATCATCTTTTTTATGTTCTGCTCATAGACCTACTTTCTTAATGTTCCTTTGTTTTGTTCTTCATTGAAGCTAGTTTCTGTGGTACGATTCATGACCGTGCCTTTAAATGTTGGTTAAATTGTAATGAATCAATTCGTTTTTTCAGTTAATGCCACGGGAATTATGTGTGTCCCTCATACTTGGCCATTCCAGCTTTTTCAATGGTTCATTAAGGCAGTTATGTTTCCTTTCATTGTTTAATAGTTAGAACTTCAAACAGGAAACGTGACAAAGCATTTATCTAGCAAGCCTACTTCGTCTGCAAACCATAAAAGATGTTGCCTATCGTAGACTGTATCTGAGCCTGGTGCCTCGAGGCTATCAAGCAAGTAACCTGGGGCGTGATTTAATGGGAAAGAAAGAGTCCCATTTTAGGCAGCGCTGAGATCGACCCCGCTATTAAACAAGACTCTGCTTCATTTTCGTGCCTCAGTCTGGAAAACCCTGCCGAGGCCACACTTATGCTCCGCTCGCCAATGCAGAATGATATTGGGCGGCCCTTTTTAAATGGCAGCCCGATCTCTAGAATCCCCCCCACCATGGTCTCCAGACCCCCTCAACGCCCCAACCTACCAATTAGGGGGTCTTCAAGCCCCCTGTACCCCACCTCATAAGGGCAGGGCACACCCAGGCCCAATACCTAGAATGGGCAAGATGCCACCTGGGCACCTGGACACTGCCAGCTGAGCACCCTGACAGTGCCCCTGCCAGACTGGCAGTTTCACCTGGGCACTCTGGTATTACCAGGGTGGCACTGCCACATTGCCTGGGTGCCATTGGGAGTGCCGGGGTACCACCCTGCCCAGAGCCCGACTACCCAGTGGCTCCCAATCACCTGGAAGAACACCCCCAAGTGCCGGGATGCTTGGTCCTCCTTTGTGGAAACCAGTGCTAAATGCCACCCGGTCAGGATCTCCGAGGCAAGGCCATTAGGTCCCGCGCTTTGGTTAATTCCGGCACAGATGTATTCAAGTGAGATTAACTACGCACTTGAATATGCAAACTGGATCACGCCCATTGAGGGTGCGATTTCGAGATTGTTAGATTCAGTAAATTACAATATCATTATTAGACCCCTACGATATCATTATTAGATCCCTACGATGTTATCTGTTGTAAATTCTATGGATTGTCAGCTGCAGTTAGTCAGGATCCATAGAATGAATGGTGCAATGATGAATGTAAGGAGCAAAAGTCTGTGTCGTGAAACTTCAGTGTGCTGGCACATATTATAGGATGTAAGAATTTAACATGACTGTCACCAAGTGACTTTGCTTCTGGAACATCATTCCATGAGACACCTCTCAACGAGTGTTTCTTGGGCAAGGTTTTCCTGGAAAATGACAAAGGCTGATCGCAAGCCCGGAAAGCAGTGGCAGCTTTCTCAGCCGAATAATGCAGCACTTAGAAAAAAATACTTGAAGTCATGGGGTCACTAAAGGGCGGCCTCTGATTCACCCAGCCTGCCAGCAACTTAGACAGCCAAGGATCGGGGTGCCATTTTGAAAGGTGCAGAGACAGCAAGCCAGTTCACCCCCCCAGCACTGCACATACATTGCCCCTTGGCACTGCCGAGACACTACCCAGCATTACCAGGCATGAGCCTCTCCTCCCCTGAGTGGGGGATGATTCCAGTGTAGGGGTCTAATAATGATATTGTAATTTAAGAGAATGATGTTTCTGACGTTGAATGTTGAGAAATATGTCCCGTCACTGACAGGGGGCGGGGACAATTGCATCACACACTTACGCCGACGTAAAACGCAGCTCTTGTGATACTTTCTAATCCCATCGTCGAACTCGCACACGTGAACAGGAGTAGAAAATCCTGGCCATTATCTGTGCGAATCAATTAACTGCTTTGTTGTTTATCTGAGAATGTACTTGCCTTATTAATTCACTGAGATTGCAAGCTTCTTTCTGACGATGCAAGGGGCTTACAGACTCAACCACCACCTTCCTTATGATCAGTGCTGTTGAATGTAACAACATTCTCTCTTTTACTCCAACTATTGTACCCCTCTTTTCTTTAATTTTCAACACCAGCAGTCTTTTCTATTTTGTTGTATCAAACATTGCAGTACTTCTTCCAAGAACCTGTTCAGAACTTTAACTGCATACATCTGCTTAAATAGTTCCAATACTTGTAGTTCTCCCAAAGCAGTGTTTGGTAATGAAGTCCTGACTTTTGACTCAATAATGAAAGAGCAGCAATATATATCATGGGCTTTATTTCATCAGATAGAGAGAGACTATCTGCTCTCCATATATGATATCCCTTACCCAATGAAACAAGTATTCTTCATGGCTCCTGACCATCATCCTTAATCAACTCTGCCTCCCCCCAATTCCCTTCCATCTTTATCAATGCCCTCTCCAAAAAATCTCTTGTCAGTGAAAGCCTCTTCTTTGCTAACATTGAACCCATTAACTCTAAATTGCTGATGACCTATCTTCCCTTACTATCAGCTGACACAGATTTCTTCTCCTTAAGCACTTTCCAAACCAATATCATCACCAGGCCATCACCATCTCGAAACCCTTGAATGTGCTATCAGCTCTCGAATCCATGCTCATTTCTCTAGCAATTCTATTTGAATTGCTTTGTCAGGTTTCCACGACTTCCAGAACATTGGGGGCGATTCTCCGAGCCCCGTGCCGGGCCGGAGAATCACTGCAACCGCGCCACGCCGCCCCGATGCCGGCGCGCGATTCCCTGAGGTGCGGAGAATCGCCGCCATTTGCGGCGGCGCGTTTGACGCAACGCCGGCCGCGGGAATCGGCGGGGCCGCCGATTCTCCGGCGCGGATACGACAGAGCCCCCCGGCACCATTCACCCCTGGTCGCTGCCGGCGGGAACTCTGTGCCAAGGGTCGGGTGGACGGCCTGTGGGGTGGGGAAAAGCGATCCTTCACCGGGGGGGGGGGCCTCCAATGGGGTCTGGCCCGCGATCGGGGACCTCTGATCGGCGGGCCTACTTTGTTGCGCGGCCGGCCCCTGAACACCGCGCCATGTTGAGTCGGGCCGACGCGTTGAAGAAGTCCCCCACGCATGCGCAGGTTGGTGCGGCCCAACTGCGCATGCGCGGGTTGGCAAGGCACCCGTTTGGCGCCGAGAAGGGAGGCTGGAGCAGCATGAACCGCTCCAGCACCGTGCTGGCCCCCTGTGGGAGACAGAATCGGTCGGACCCGGGCCCGTTTCACACCGTCGTGAAACGCGACGCGTTCACGATGGCGCGAACACTTGGTCTCCATTTTGGAGAATCGCCCCCATTATTTTTTGTTTCGATGATAGAGCTTCATTATTCCTTGTACTCCTTCAGCTCTCTGCAGCTGTTGAATATGAGCAACCTAATCAAACTCTTCATCCTCATCCAATGCTTCTGCTCTATTCTCAGCTTGGTACTTTTCCTCACGTGGCTCCACTCCTGCCCATTTGATCATAGCCCAGAACATCTTCAACATGACTTATTTTCTTATCCTATAACAGAGCAACACTCTTCACCCCTTATCTATCTCACTTTAATGCAGCTTCTTGGCAACACCATCCATAGATATTGGGTGGAATTTTGTTTAGCGGGTATTGCCTGCCAGTGCTGCCTCTTTAACAGAAGGACCACTGAACCACATGTTAATCAGGCAGATGTGAGGCCAACTGTGGGCCTTCCTCTGGAATCAGGTCCCCAGGGGCAGAAATCTTGCCTGGTGGGAGCAGTTGGCTAATCAAAGCACAGCAGCTCTTGCGCTCAACAGTACCACGGGGGAGACCATGGCTGCTGCCAGAAGTACACCCCCTGGAGTGTCAAAATCACAGGTGGCCCCAAAAGTTAAATGTTGTAGGTGGGGGAGGGGGGGGGGGGGAGTGGTTCAAGGGATGAGGCTGTGTGGGGTGGGTGGGGGGGGGGGGGGTATAGAGAGGTGTCAGAGGCTGACTCCCAGTGAGACCCTTCCTTCCTTCTTAATGCCAGTCCCTCAATCAGGCAATGGTGATGCCTTTGATCGAGAGTCAAGGGCATTCCCACCCCCCACCCCTTTAGGAGGTGACAAGCTGCCTGCTGGGTAGGAGCATTTGTGAATGCCATATGGCGACAGGCCCACTGGAAGCTTGTAATGCCAGTGGTGTTGGGATGAGGCCTTTAAGTCGTCCTTAATTGGTCACTTAAGGTTCTCAATTGATGGTAGGGCAGGAAGGTTGACCATGGGCCTCACACCCAGAACTTAATTCAGGTGGAGATGAGAAGGCAGTGTTCAGGTATGCCATCATCGCACCTAAATCCATGCCTTTCTTGCCTCCAAGCTTGCCACCAGCAAAAGAACAAGATTCCACCCATGAAGTCCGCTTCCACATATGCATTAATGACACCCAATTCTATCTTTACAGCACTGCTGTGCTGGCATATTACCTGGCTGACATTCCGTTTTGAGCAGCAACTTCCTTTAGCAAAAACGCTTGGATGATTTGAGCCATTGCCTTTGGACCCTTGCTGCAAACCATGTGGGCTTATCTCCAACTCCATCCCCTTTCTCAACCAGGATGTTCCCAAGCTCACTCTAATTGACCCTGAACTGAGTTTCCAACCACATGTATTCTCCATCATGAAGTGTGTCTACATTCATTTCTGTACCATCGCCTATCCAGACCCTACCTCAACCCAGTTGATGATGAAACCTTCAGTTATATATTTTTCACTTCAAGATTCAACTGTTCGATGTTGTCCTGACTGGCCTTCCATCCTCCACTAACTGTAAGCTTTAATAAGAAGTCTTACAACACCAGGTTAAAGTCCAACAGGTTTGTTTTAAACACTTCAAACACTCCAACGCCGGCATCTCCACAACATTTAAGCTTTAGCTCATGGAAAACTCTGCTCTCCTATCAATTCTGTCCTCCTTGATCTACACATGCTATTTGCTTTTCAAAATCTCAAATTTCAAATGATTATACTCCTGTTTAAATCCTTCAATGGATCTTACCCTCACTATCTCTGTAGCCTCTTCCAACCCTTCAAGTCTGACCCCTCCAGGTATTTGACTCGCTTTCTGATTCCCATCTTATTGCATCTTTCTTTGCCTGTCGATTTTTAAGTTACGCCTCTATGAAATATCTTGCAATGTTTTCTACTTAGCACTGTTGCTTCACAGCGCCAGAGTTCCAGGTTCGAATCCCAGCTTGGGTCACTGCCTGTGCGGAGTCTGCACGTTCTCCCCGTGTCTGTGTGAGTTTCTCCGGGTGCTCTGGTTTCTTCCCACAAGTCCTGAAAGACGTTAAATTGCCCTTTAGTTGTAAAAACATTATTATTATTAAGAAGTTATCAAACACACCATAAGACTGGTAAAGCAGAACTACAAATGACTGACGAGGGCTGAGGATTTCCTGCAATGCACACCAGTGAACTGTCACACGTCATTGTGATTTGCTGTATATTGCAAAGCAGTGTGAAATAAACATCGATCTATGGGTGAAAGTGTTCCTGCAGGTCAAAATGTGGGTGCTGAAAATAGAAAGAATTATTAGTTATAAAGACCTGTGGAGAAAATGTATTATAGAAAATGGGAAAAAGACAGATAAATGGAATTTCAGTTGTTAACTATGGGAGATGAGCTGGCACATACATTGAAAAATGTGTTCTCTGGTTCAATTTCTTATTTATTTTCAGCTACCTGTACAAGAACAACATTCGTACAATTGACAGGCAAGCATTTAAAGGGCTTGTTTCACTGGAGCAGCTGTAAGTAAACTTCATGCTTTCTAAATATTTTAGAAATGCTTTTATATTAATAATATGTTTCTGTACCTTTTAAAGTCTTTGGCACTGAAATTCCTGGGAGTCTCTACCATCTGTGTAAGTGTGACAGAGCTTAATTCCCAACCTTTCTAGTCCAAAGTCCCAGTCCCAGTAACAAATCCTGAAGTTGAGGCTATACGCATAACCAGGGCAAGTGACTGACACCTTTAAGTCCACTTCAGCAATGTTTGCTCCAATATGCTTGCAGTTGGCCTGCTTCCTGCTTGCGGTCTCCCCATATACACTGGACTGCAGGAAATAAATGAAGAAAAGGAAGAAAGACTTGCATTTCTTTCTGGCCACTGTATTTTTGACTACAGGACATCTCAGTCAATTAAGTATTTTTGAAGTGTAATCACTATTGTGACTACACTTGAACTCTAGAATGGGCTCAAACTCTAGAATGGGATTTGAACCCAGAACCTTGTGGCTCAGGGATGAGATTGCTTCAAACTAAGTCACAGGTTTCATTCCTATCAGAGATTGTGTTCTCAGGGCGAGTTAAATTAATCTGCTTTGAGGTATATTATGTACAGTTCTCTGGGGAAGCTTTGGGGCTTTTAACAGGCATTGGGTTCATTTAATTTATTAGAAAATGCTCTGAATGGAAGTTACATCAAAACCCTTGAGAGTCCCCCAGACACACGTACTTAATATATCCTCGCCATACATCACAGGCCACAGCAAACTGGGTAGGATTATGGGGATACCAAATTTCACACCAGCTTCCTGAACACCATTAGCAGAAATCAGTCTTCCCCCAGGAGGTTCAGGGCCTTTGTTTTTAATACAGCTATTTAATAATACTATTTCTCCTCTCCATTTTAAGTACATCGAAAGGCAATTGTTCTACTCAAAGTTGAGCTGCTGCTCCATAATCAGTTGTGTGAAATTGTATTTCTTTCCCTCACTCTGAGGGTTCCAATCAGTGACTCATCATTTCCCAACTCTGTACATTCCCCAATATGCCACCTACATTACACTCAATGTTGCAGCTGCAAAGGGCAACTTCTCATCAGGAGAGTTAAGGGTGCAAAATTGGTCTCTGTAATATGTGTTGTTTGAGTGCTATACATGTGGCTGGGGGACCAAAATAGTGTCTCTCCTGACACATGTGCTATGTTGGTGAGGCAATTGGCAAGTACATGGTTAACATCTATCAGAAGTATCCAAAGAAGGTTGATCGCGATGCCAATAAGCATGCAACACTGATTTGATGCCAAGGCTGCCATTTTGAGGCTCAACACTCCAGCCGATGCCCCCCTCTCGTCCTCGTGCAGCTGATTATGCATTACGAAGAAGGAAGGAACACCCACTAGTGCCATTTAAAGGGATCTTCAACGACTTACAGGTTAGTTGTTTGTTGATTTCTTCTGGATGTTGTATCAATTTTACAAGTATTTACTTATTTTAAGAGTTCTTTCAAGTTGCAGGGTCATACAAAGGATGATGATACAAATGCTAAAGGACTTTTTGCTCACTTCAAGGTTTCTGCATAGACCAATTGCTTTCAAGCATGTGTGCACAGGTAGACGTTCCCTGCAGAATTGGTGGACTGAGCAGAGGCCACACAGTGCAGGAAAAACAGCTAGAAAAGAGAGATGAAGGAGGGGAGGAGTTCTTTCAGAAGGAGAAAACCTGCACACGATGCCCAGGGAGCACATAACTGAACCTCAGTGCGGAACAATATGTCAGATGTCTATGTTTCAGTAAAGATATTAGGCCAGATTTTTGTTAATGAGGCAGATTCATCTCCATAATGGCCCCGGCACGCACTATATCTGCTTCAAGGAGGCAAGGTAGAATCAAATGTGGCACACTGACCCTGGAAGTAGTTTGGAGGAGATCACAGAGGCGTGCAAGTGCTGAGGCAGGCTGATTAGAAGGCTCTCCTTGGTTTTCTGTGATTTTGCCCCAGCTGTATTAAAGGCTGTTTGGCTCTCTAGCCCTCAGCTCTCATATTCCTTCATCCCCTGCCCCCCACCTACAACCCCATTCTTCGCATCTCCCATGCTCCCACATACTCCCATTTACCCTCTAAACCCACTCACCCAGTATGCACAATGTATATCGCTAATGAGTCGTATAAAAACAATGGCATGTCTTGAAATGTTCATGAAAATAAAACACTCCATCTGGAATCTTCTTTGAAGAAGGACTGCTGCTCTCACAACCTTATAAAACTGTCCATCAGGCACTGTCGTTCAGAGTCAATAAGAGAAACTATAACCCACTTCACACCTCAATCATATCCAAATCAACATCCAGATATTGAACAAAAACAGATCAAAGGAAGAATAACTTATTAGAACCTCAAGCCAAGTTTCATAGTGAGGCATCTAGAAACTGTATGAAAAGAAACAGATGACCAGATACCATTCCTCCAGATAGCCTTCTTATGAATGTTTGATTGAGCTCAAAGACTCACTAATTGATCACCTCAGCAAGGCCCTAGTTACACAGATTGATGTAAAGTATTAGCTTTGATTATTGACATCCTTATGAGGTTTTAATTGGATGACAAAGGCTATGTTCTGACAAAATGGCTCATGATTCCAGTGCAAAACACTCACACAATTGCACAGCATGCATCCATTGTAAAGCATGCTGCCACAAATATGATGGAGTATACCACTGATGTACTGATACAATCCTTCCATTGACTGGGTTGCTATAGAGGAGCCCAGAGGAGACAGCAAAGCAGGTGTCAAGATTCTTGGTGGTCTACTAGATTCTGCATAAACTATTCATCAGCTTTTACCACTAGTAGCTGAGGAACAGGAAGAGGAGGAGCAGAGTGTGGAAGGGAGGAGACACCTCCCTTGTGGGTTGGGTCCACAAGTGTGCAAATTGAGTTGACCACCATTTTCATGTTAGAAAGGATGGATTCCAAGCCCTGTAAATGTTATGTGCCAAGTGGATCTTGGCATTCCTCCCTCCTCCTTGATAGTGACTGCAGGTTTTTTGTCAAACCTGCCAATGTACCAATTATTTATTTTGTGCATACTCATCAGTATTCGTTGGAAAACTGCTCTCCTGAAGTCCTCACCTCCGTTCTCCGCAATGTGACTGTTTGCAACTTTTCCCTCTAGGAAGCTGTCATTTCCCCCTGTCCTGGTGTAGCCCAAACAAGCTTTATGTCTTACCACATGCAGATCCTGCCTCTAATCTATGTGAAAAAGGTGTAGTGTCAGTACTAATCTGATGGCACTGGGTGTGAAATCAAGTGATGTGCTGTACCTTCATCATCACTCTTCCTTGTTGTTCCTCCACCCTCTGGTCAGGTGCAACTCTTGGGTATCTGTAAGGAAATAGGCACAACGTTATGGTTGCAGTTAGCATGTGGGGGGAGGAGGAGGAAAGATCTGCATGCTTACACCGTTTACCTCTTGTAAATCGAAGAGATTGCCAGATTTCATTGGCGCGATTCTCCGACCTCCCCACCGGGCCGGAGAATCGGCGGGATGCCGCACGCAACGTGCCACACCACCAGGACGCCATTCGCACGCCCGTGAAAAAACGAGTGGGCGGGCATGGCGCCGGGCCGCATGGAGAATCGCCGCAATCGAAAAATTCCGAGTCCCCCCGGCACCATTCTAACATGCTCTGGGCCAGTGCGACCTCGGGGTTGCAGGGTCCGGGGGCGGCCTGTGGGGGGGAAGGGGGGTCCAACCCCGGGGAGGGCCTCCGTAGTGGCCTGGCCACCGATCAGTGGGCCGGCCCCTTTGGCTGCGGACCACTTTTCTTCCGCACCCACTCCTGGATCCCTGCGCATTTGGCGTCAGGGCTGGCGCGGGGATGACGGCCAATGCGCATGCGCTAGTTGGCGCCGACCCAACTGAGCATGCACGGACCCCGCAGTGCCGGGTCGATGCCGGGACCAGCAGCTGGAGCGGCAATGCACCGCTCCAGCGCAGTGCTGGACCCCCAGGACCAGAGAACTGGGCCTCGGAACCGGTACCGGTGCCGGCGCCGGAGTAAAGTACTCCCGTTTTGGCGCAGGCGCCGACCAGAGAATCGCGGCCAATATGTTTGGGCAGCACGATGGCACAGTGGTTAGCACTGCTGCCTCACAGCTCCAGGGACCCAGGTTCAATTCCAGCCTCAGGTGACTGTCTGTATGGAGTTTGCATGTTCTCCCAGTGTCTGCGTGGATCTCCTCCAGGTGCTCCGGTATCATCCCACAGTCCAAAGATGTCCAGGTTTGGTGGATTGGCCATACTAAAATACCCCTTCCCTTATTGTCCAAATGGTTAGGCAGGGTTACTAGGTTACGGAGATAGGTTGGAGGCATGGGCTTAAGCAGGGCGCTCTTTCCAAGGGCCGGTGCAGACTTGATGAGCTGAATGGCCTCCTTCTGCACTGTAGATATTCTACGATTCTAAGGAGGATTAGGTACGAGCACCTTCAATGGTTTCAGCCCCACCACTAGCCACAACCTCAGCAACTGCCATCCCAATAGTGGCCAACGAGGTGTGCTCCATGGTGTTTAGGAGATGCCACCTCCAGTTGTGTACCACCATGTCCTGCAGGAGAAAGAAAATTATGCTAGTGAGTGTTATACAGGTGTTTGGGTGACGCCATTGCCTTGTTTGTAAAAATAAAATCTGAATTTTTTTAGCTTCTACATTCACACATAAGTACGTCTCAATATTTAAGTAGATATATGTAAAGATATTTAGAAGTGATTTTATTTTCTTGGTTTTTGTTTCCTGCTTAGATGCCTGTGAAAATCCTTTAATGGGATTGGCTGCCTTGATAAGTTGCTGACATCACTCCAACTCAACTCTTTGATCGTCCAATGAAGAATGTTGCAATCAGTTATAGCCACACTGCATGGTGGTAGAGGTGACATTTTCACCAGCGAGGTCACTAATTCTCTCATCCAGACTTACAGATTTGCTAGCAGTGCCTGCCCTTGCCTCTGTGCTGACCACAAAATACAGGCCATTTTCTTCCATAAAGCTCTAATTAAATGCCATAGAGCGAATTGATAGGTCTCTTTATTACACATTCTGTTTTAACTCTGCTATATTGATACATTTCACAACTAACGCATTAGTTAAAATTTTCCCTTCATTTCTGCCCAGTTTCTATCCTGAGCGGAATGCTGGATCTTTACCCATTGTATGTGTCATTTCTATTTCTAGTATGTAATTTATCGGGAAAAGCAAGACCCTGTCTGAGACCAACAAATGATTCCCTTAAATAGTAAAACATGGTCAGGAATATCGGGCGTCATTCTCCGCCGGCGGGAGTCTCCGTTCTGCCGGCGCCCGGGGGTTTCCCGATGGCGTGGGGGTGCCCCACAATGGGAAACCCCATTGACCGGCCGGTGTTACGGAGACTCCCGCCGGCCGGTCGGCGCAGAAATGTGGCGGGGCGGGTAGGAGAATTTCGCCCATCATGTCTGTTTCTCATAAGGTTGAACCACGTAGGACATTCAGTCATTTTTATGCCGACTTGAATAGAGTCCTGGTAATAGCAAGTGGACAGAAAGGGTGTGATTTTAGGGAGTTTAGCAACCAGGAAACCTGAAAATACAGGATTCCTAGGGGCACTGTTGGCGGTTCCAGATAACAGCTGGGGAGGGGTTGAAGGAAGGGGTCAAATTTTGTGGGTGGAAGTGATTGGCCAGATCACAGGGAAGGTGGGGGTTGATCAGATGCTAGAGGTATATAGGTATGGGGATTATATAAGGACATAATGACATGATAAGCTGGAGTAGGTCTTTTTGTCCCTTGAGCATGCTCCACCATTCAGTAAGATCTTCCACCTCAACTCCATCTTCCCTCACTGTATCTCTTAATTCTCTTGGTTTCCAAAAATCTATCAGCCTCTGTCTTGAATATACTTAACCACGGAGCATTCACAACTCTTCTGGGGATAAAGAATTCCTAAGATTCACAACTCCTTGAGTGAAGATATTTCTCTTCATCACAGTCATAATGGATCAACCCATTATTCTGACTCTGGGACCCTGTCTTAGTTTCCAGCCAAGGGAAACATTTTTTCAGCAACTGCTCTGTTAATCCCCATAAGGTTTTCATATGTTTCAATGGCATCATGGGCTAAATTCTCCGCCTCGCGACGCTGCAAACGTGAACCGCAATCGGGTCGAGAATTGGGCCTCCACCCAAAATTGGGGTCTGTGCCTGACGCCAATTTGGGCACCATGCTCTGGTCCCTACCTGATTGCAATAATGAGGCAGGTAGTTGCATTAATTTAAATGCATTTTGCATGTTTGACATACTATGCACTGGGCCTCTGCGATGCTCCAACACTCTCAGATGGAAGTCACGCGGGCGCGATTTATGGGGACTGGGAGCCACGGGGAGAAAGAAGATAAGCAACGTTTAAAAAACTGTTAAATATTGTATCGGGGTGGCTGTCAGGGCTGGGGGGGATTGGTCAGGGATGACCTGGCTCAGGCAGCCATTGCTGCGGCATTTGTTTTTAATGCACCCATTTGGTACAAGTTACATGCTCTTGGCTGCTCACTATGCTGACTGCTCACTGTGTCCTGTAAATGTTCACAGAGCCACTGGTCATTTGGGAGCTAACCAATCCACCCATCTGGAAACCCACAGACCCCACTGACCCATCAATGGGATGGGTGTGGCCAAGCTAAATCAGTGGCACACCAGGTGCTACCATTCCTCAGTGCACTCATCAGAAGCGCAGTCCCCCTGCAGGGGAAGCAAAGAAAAAGCAGAGATCACCCCAATCAAACGACACATGCACCATGACCTTTGGCACCCTCTCTGGCACCCTATCTCTCTCAGAACAGAGACCTCACCAGTCACACTATCAACTAGCTCATTCCATAGGACCATCAGGTATCTCCAAGCCCTGCCTGTCCACTGCGCCCCTGCTCCCATCCATCCTACCTCCAGACAGGTTGTCAGAACCTTTGTGTTACACCCAGGACTCTCAGCACAAAGCAGCTACAGCCCCAACAGGTGCACCCCCCCCCGCCCTTGGCTAACACATCTGTGGGCCCTGCCCACATGCATGCCACTAAGCATGGAGCTGGTCAGTGGCACACCGTGACCCCCTTCCACCCCACAACCTGGTGCCGCCCTGCTGGTATCAAACATGCCCAGCTAAGGACAAAAACCATAGCAGACCCCACAGGACGGCGCAGGACAAGGACCACAGAGTGTATTGCTGGCATGGCTAGAGCCAGCCACTGGGACCCCTGCTGGCAGGGATGGGTTGTGGGGTTAGAGGCTCCCCGATGCCTGGCACCGATGGGGCCAGCGGTGCAGTGCGGAAGGCAAAGTGTTGTGGCGAACAGCCGGGGATGGGGGTGGGATGGGGAGGTGCGGGGGATTGACATGCAGGGACAAGAGCTGCAGGAAATCCTGAGCCACTGTGTAGCCCATTGGACCTGGATGGGCACAGGACTTCTCACCATGCTAACGTGTCTGCCCTTCACCCCTGCGGACAATGAATTTCTGAGTTCAGCCAGGACTGGCCAGGGCGGCCCTTGCAGGCTGCATGAACAGAAGCTGCTCAGGGAGGACCCTACGGAACAGAAGCCTGTCCCAGAGGATCAGGGGCCAGCTGATGAGGCTGGAGAGCCAGCTGACCAACAGGCTGAGGAGGAGATGGGAAGGGGGTGCAGCATCAGGCGTCACGTATATCAGCAACACCTGTCTTTTGAGGACCTGTCAGACCAAGCGTGCCACTGAAGACTTTGGCTGAGCAGAGAGACAGTGTGACATCTCTGCCGGATCATGGCCCACCTGGAACCCCGGGAGTATGGGGGAGGACACTATCTCCCTGTGTCCATCAAGGTGACAGTCGCCCTCGATGTCTATGCCACAGGGTCCTTCCATGTGCCGAGTGGGGACCTGTTCGGAATCTCACAAACGTTCATACACAGGTGCATCCGTGCTATCACAAATCCCCTAAATGCCCGGGCGGCGTACTATATTAACTTCAGTGTGGACTGAGCCCACCAGTTGTTCGGGCAGTGGGATTGGCCACCATCGTAGGTATGCCCCAGGTCCAGGGGGTGATCAATGGGACAAGTGTCCCCCCATGAGGGGGTTCCCTTCATAATCTGGAAAGGTTTCCACTCCATGAATGTGTAGTGGTCATGCGCGTGTGACTACAAGCTGCATTTAATGCACATCTGCGCCCGATATCTCGGCAGGTTGCACGATGCATTTGTTCTGGTGCACTCGTCGGTGCACGACACGTTCGAGGCACTCCCTCCCTCGGGTGAGGGGTTCGCGTTTGGGCGACAGGGTTTATCCACTGCATATGTAGCTAATAATGGGTGTCTGGAGGCCCCACACATACGTGAAATCCCGTTATGACGGCCAACCAGCGACTAGGGACGTCATCGAGTGGTGCATCGGTATCCTAAAGATGCTGTTCCAGTGCCTGGACTGCTCTGGTGGGGCCCTCCAATACAGCCCTAGGAGGGTCTCCCACATTGTGCTGGCCTGCTGAGTCCCCCACAGCACCATGCTACAGAGCGAAGGAGGAGGAGGGTGAAGGCAGGCCTCGTCCGGTGAGGAGCATGTGGAGGAGGCCAAAGATGGCAGGGCATGGGGCCCAGGCAGGCATATCATGTGTGCATCAGGAATGCTGCGTATGGGACATCCAAATCACCTCCAGCTGCACCGACTGGGTAGTCTAGCCACCAGCTGCTCAAGCATCCTGTCCCACTCCCTCATACCCACCCCCACCCTTGTCTCCCATTCCGGAACTCCATCCCCCCCCCCCCCCCCCCCCGCACCTCAGCACCTGCACTCTCCTCCGAGCTTCCCACCAGCTGCACCATTGGGTGTTTGACCTGGATTGGCAGTATCAGCGGGTCTGGCCCATGGGATGGAGGATGATAATGACCCGCAGTACGATGAGCTCTGTTGCTTCGCATCGTTTGACAAAATCTGACTCCTGCCCTTGGTAGCATGAGCCACTCTCTACCCGGGTGATCCTTGCATGTGTGGTGGCCATTCCATCCCATGGGCCCATCAACCCTTTGGGGAGGCGGGGGTGGGGATCGGGATGAAGTATGGGGAGTGGGGTGGGGGTGGGGGATTGGTTATTGGGGTGGTGCGTGGTGGTTGGTCACTCATTGGGTAGACCCTACCACATGGTGCCCCAGATATCTGGCACCATCTCATGCCGTCTCCAAAGGCGACCCTGGGGGGGATTCTCCTACCGCTTGGAGGCTCTGCCCCATGTCTTCCTCCAGCACCCGCACTCCACATCCCCATCCTCCCACATCCCCCCCCCCCCCTTTACTCGGGACACCCTCCGTACCCAGCCTAACCCATTCCTCACACACTTCAGATAGAGGACAGAGGCAGTTCGGAAGGTCGGGGAAAAATGCCCATTGTGATATAGACAGGTAATGTGCCCTGGACCCTAACGCTACTCTGAGTGCTTCACCCCAGCCAACTTTCTAACTTTCTAATCTTACATGTCCTAATGCTCCTTCTGTGTCGTTCCGCAGGTGGTACATTCGATGTGGAGGCGGCCTGCTGCGTATTCCGCCCTGTCACTTGTGTCCCCTTTGGCAGCAGGCGGAGAAGAAGCCAGGCCATTTCTTTCTTTGTTTTTCCTACCAAAGTGGATATATTCACTCTTACTTCCATTGTATTCCATTTGCAATGCTCTTGTCCACTCTCCTGACCTGTCCTCCCATTGCAGCCCCCATATACCATCTACACCATTTACATTCCCACCCAACGTTATATGATCACCAATGTCAGATATGTTACACTCCGTTCCCTAATCTGGGGCGGAGAATTGCCGGGGGCTGGCGCGAATCCCGCCCCCACCGTGTCCCGAATTCTCCGCCACCAGAGATTCGGAGGGGGCGGGAATCGCGCCGCGCCGGTCGGCGGAAATCGCGCCGTTCGACGGGCCAAACTCCGGGGATTCTCCGGTCCGCGATGGGCCGAAGTCCCACCACTGTCAGCCCACGCCAGCCGGCGTGGATTGAACCACCTTTCGAACGGCGAGCCAAGGCAGCATGGGCGGGCTCCGGGGTCCTGGGGGGGGGCACGGGGCGATCTGGCCCCAGGGGGTGCCCCCACGGTGGCCTGGCCCGCGATTGGGGCCCACCGATCCACGGGCGAGCCTGTGCCGTAGGGGCACTCTTTTCCATCCGCCTTCGCCATGGTCTTCACTATGGCGGAGGCAGAAGAGACCCCCTCCACTGCGCATGCGCGGGGATGCCGTGAGCGGCCGCTGACACATCCCGCGCATGCATCGCACGGCAAAGTAATTTCCGCGCCAGCTGGCGGGCGGAAATCACTCCGGCGCGGGCCTAGCCCCTCAAGGTGAGGGCTCGGCCCCTCAAGATGCGGAGAATTCCGTACCTTTGGGGCGGCGCAATGCCAGACTGATTTGCGCCGTTTTTGGCGCCGGTCGGCGGACCTTGCGCCGATTGCAGAGAATCCCGCCCTTCAATCTCAATATAGATTGTAAATAGTTGAGGCCCAACTGTTGACCATTGTGTTACCCCACCCATTTATTCTCAGTCTGTTTTCTGTCCATTAACTAATCTTCAATCCATGGTAATATATTTGCCCCCAAACTCACAAGTCTTAACCTTGATGCGCAATCAATTACACTCAAGTTGAAGTGATTTCATAACTGAAGGCTTTAATCTACTAGAACCTGTTCCCCAGAAGCTTTGATACAGAAAGTGAAGGCTACTGGACGGCACCATCTCTTATACTCCTCCTTCAGGGCGGAGCTATGTAATACAGCCAATGGTAGACTCCTGGGTCTAACCAGTGGTCATCAGCCTCTCAGGTACCGCAATACCTGGTACTACCACATTCACCCCCTGTTAAAAAAGAGTCCGGCGGGGGTGGTGGTCAGCGGTAACAGTCGCCTTTAACATGGTATGACCAGGTATGGAGGTACCGTGGTGTCGAGGATATTTACAAAGTTCACAGTTAGAGTCACAGCGAAGCAATCAGTCGATCGGGTGGCCTGGTCGTCCTTCAGGAGCGCCTGGGCTTCGGTGGTGATACTGGTGGGGGTCCCGGTAGTTGCGACTCCGGGAGTGTGGTTTCGTCCTCCCTGGCAGCTTCGTCACCCCTAGGCGGCGCTGTTGAGGCAAAAGGTTGACACGGGGGGTGCGCCTGTAGGGGGCGTCGGTGGGTGGGTGGGCCTAGGCAGGAGTGGCAGGAGAACTGACCCTCCAGTGAGGTGCTGTAGGGGGGTGGGGGTGGGGGCAATGGTTCGGGGGTGGGTGGGGTTCCGGCGGGCGCCTGGTCCCGAAGGGAAATGGTATCTTGCCGGCCGTCATGGGCCCCGGTTGCCTATGCATCGCGGGCCATGACCCCCACAGAGCAGCGCTACGCGCAAATCGAAAAAGAATGCCTGGGCTTGCTAACCGATTTAGACAAGTTCCACGATTACGTCTATGGTCTTCCACGGTTCACGGTCGAAACTGACCACCGCCCCCTGGTCAGCATAATAAACAAGGACCTGAACGAGATGACCTCTCGCCTCCAGCGCATCTTACTTAAACTCAGGAGGTACGACTTCCAACTGGTCTACACTCCAGGGAAGGACCTCATCGTGGCGGATGCCCTATCCAGAGCAGTGAGCACGCCGCCAGATGCGGAGGGGTTCGTATGTCAGGTCGAGGCACAGGTGGCCTTGACACCGGCAAATCTGCCGGCTGACGACTCCAGTCTGGCCCGCATCTGCCGAGAGACAGCGGCCGACCCCCTTTTACAGCGAGTGATGCGCCACATGATGGGAGGATGGCTCAAAGGGCAGTGCCCGCAGTTCTATAATGTACGAGACGACCTAGCCATCATTGATGGGATCCTTCTGAAGCTGGACCGGATTGTGATTCCGCACAGCATGCGCCAGCTGGTTCTCGATCAAATACATGAAGGCCACTTGGTGGTCGAGAAGTGTAGACGGAGGGCCCGAGAGGCGGTATACTGGCCGGGCATCAGTGACGATAATGCCAACATGGTGATCAACTGTACAACCTGCCAAAGGTTTCAGCCGGCGCAACCTCCTGAGACACTTCTGCCCCAATAGCTGGTGACGTCCCCCTGGGCGAAGGTGGGTGTCGACCTATTTCACGCGCTTGGCATGGACTATGTTATCATAGTGGACTACTTCTCCAATTACCCAGAAGTCATACGCCTGCACGATCTGACGTCGTCTGCTGTCATCAGGGCCTGCAAAGACACCTTTGCTCGCCACGGCATTCCGATGACTGTCATGTCGGACAATGGGCCCTGTTTTGCCAGCCATGAATGGTGGTCCTTTGGGGCCTCTTATGGCTTCACACACGTGACGTCCAGCCCTCTGCATCCCCAGTCCAATGGAAAGGCGGAGAAGGGCGTTCACATTGCCAAGCGGCTCCTCTGCAAGGCTGCTGCTGCCGGTTCGGACTTCTACCTCGCCCTGCTGGCCTATCGCTCGGCCCCAATAGCCATGGGTCTCTCGCCAGCACAGCTGCTGATGGGTCGCGCCCTCAGAACCACTGTGCCTTCCATCCTGGCACCAACAATAGACCATGCTGCGGTACTGCATAGGATGCAACTGCAGCGCGATCGCCAGAAGAGATCGTACGACACAAGGGCAACTGATCTTCCCTCCCTGGCCCCTGGAGACGACGTCCGCATTCTCCTACCAGACGGTGGCTGGTCAGCACCTGCTGAAGTTCTCCGACGCGTGGCTCCCCGCTTGTTCCTGGTACGCATGCCGGATGGATCCGTGCGTAGGCGCAATTGCCGAGCCCTTCGCTTACTTCCATGCTCGCAACGGAACCATACACCGACGCCGTGTCCTCCACTGGTTCCTGATAGCGACTTTGTGGAGCTGCTATATACCATGCTCCTTCTGTCGCCACCCGTGGCCAGGCTCGCACCTCAGCCGGTGGTTCCCGACCCACCCCTGAGGCGGTCAACCCGAATTCGTCGCCCACCTACTAGACTGGACTTATGAGACTGTTCACACGTCAAATTTTAGCAACTACTGTATTGTAACATGTCACTGTTTTATCGTTCCAGGCCTCGTTTGATCGGTCCAAATTTCAACGTTCTTCTTCTTTTGTTATGGTACAACCTTGTTAGCATGTCACACCTGACATCACCCCTTGTATATAGTTATGCCAAATGTACATGCTGTAAATATCACGCACACACACCTTTTGCTGCACTCAGGACCACATTTATATTTATAACCACGTAGGCACATAATCTTGTAAAAAAGGGGGATGTCATGATATTCAAACACACATCACAACACACACATCATGATAGACAGACCAACAGACCAATTAGCACACATAACACGACAGCCAATCACAGACAAGAGCAGACACAGTGTAAGACAAGAAACACGACACCTGCTGGCCGGTCCATCTGGAGCCAGGACCAGGCCAGGACCTCATTAACAAGACACTCACACTTTCACCACGTGCTGAGTACCAAGTCAGATGTGTAAATAACTAGTTGGAATAGAACTGCGTTGTACCAATCGCAACCGTGTTGGTTCGTCTGTACCTCAGAGCACCCAACACCACAGGAAGGCGGGTCGACCTTAAGGGTCGCGAGGCCGCAGACAGTAAGGGGAGGTATAGGGCCGCCGAATTTAAAGGTCAGGCTTTGCAAATGGCATTGGAAGTCCAGCCCCAGGAGGGTAGCCGCGCAGAGGTGCGGCAGGACATACAGGCGGAAATTGTCGAATTTCCTGCCTTGGACAGTGAGGTTCGCTAGGCAGAACCCCTGTATCCCCCCCGAGTGTGACCCGGAGGCCAGGGAGATCCTTTGATTTACAGGGTGGGTTACAAGTGAACAGCGTCTTACCGTGTCGGGGTGAACAAAGTTTTCCGTGCTCCCAGAGTCAATCAGGCAAGACGTCTCGTGGCGGTTGATGAAGACCATCATTGTAGCTGTTGCGAGTGTCCGGGGTCGTCTTTGGTCCAGGGTCACCGAGGCCAGATGAAGCAATTGCGAGTTCTGATCGGGCCTCGTGTAGTCGGCCGTGCTGGGGGCCTGGGGCCCCATCCAAGATGGCGTCACCCATGGATCGCACATGGTGTCCGGGGATGAACAAGATGGCGGCGGGGATGGACAAAATGGCAGCGCCCACCCATCCAGCGTGGTGTCCGGGGGGCAAGATGGTCACGCCCATGGGTCGCACGTGGCCCTAGGATAGGGGGGTGGCAGTGAACGCTGGCCGGTCGGGGCCTGAAGGGGGGGTTGCCGCGGCGGTCCATAGTTGCTGGAGACCGCGGCCACGGCGCGGGCCTGGCAGACCCCCACAAAGTGGCCCTTCTTGCCGCACCCTTTGCAGGTGGCGGTGTGGGCTGGGCAGCGCGGGAGGGGATGATTTGGCTGCCCGCAGAAGAAACAGCGAAGCCCGGCGGCATTAGCAGGCCGTCTCATAGTGCAGGCCTGCGGGGTCAGGGGGAAGGTCTGTGGGGCTGCCGCTGCGGGGTGCCACGCAGCCCAGGGTGCCGCCGCATGGTCGTCGCATAGGACTGCGTGTTTTTGTAGGCAACGTCCATGGACCCTGCCAGGGCCCGTGCCTCTCTAAGTCCGAGAGTGTCCCTTTCTAGGAGTCTTCGGCGGATATCTGGGGAGCTCATATCTGCTACAAAAGCATCCCTGATTCAAAGTTCCGTGTGCTCGTTCCCCGAAACTTGCGGGCAGCCACAGTTTCGGCCCAGCACCAGTAGCGCCCTGTAGAAATCTTCCAACGATTCTTCGGGGCTTTGCCGTCTAGTCGCAAGCAGGTGACGTGCGTAGGCCTGATTTACAGAACGGATATAATGTCCTTCTAGCAGTTCGATCGCGGCATCATAGTTCGCTGCCTCCTCGATAAGGGGGTAGATCCCAGGGCTGACCCTTGAGCGCAGGAGATGCATTTTCTGTCCTTCTGTTGGGGTGCCCCCGGCCGTCTCGAGGTAGCCTTTAAAGCACGCCAGCCAGTGTTTATAAATTGCAGCTGAGTTCTCCGCGTGGGGGCTGAGTTGAAGGCACTCCGGTTTGATTCGGAGATCCATCCTTCCAGCTTAAGTCCAGTAGATTAAATTGATGCGCGATCAATTACACTCAAGACGAAGTGATTTCATAACTGAAGGCTTTAATCTACTAGAACCTTTTCCCCAGCAGCTTCGATACAGAAAGTGAAGGCTGCTGGGACGGCACCATCTCTTATACTCCGCCTTCAGGGCGGAGCTACGTAATACAGCCAATGGAAGACTCCTGGGTCTAACCAATGGTCATTAGCCTCTCAGGTACTGCAATACCTGGTACTACCACAAACCTTTAATGTGACACCCCTTAAAATGCTTTTTTAAAAATTACACACATTACTTCCACTGGTTTTCCATCCTATTAGTTACATTTTCAAAAAAACTTAAACAGATTTATTAAACATTACTTTCCATTCATAAATCTGAGTTGACTTAGACTATGAGCCATATTATGATTTTTGAAATGCTCTGTTACCATATCCCTAACAACCGATTCTAGCAGAGCAGATTACTTGTTGGGCCAGGCTCCTCCTGGCTCAAAAACAGTGCAAAAGCCAGTTGCTTGTTGCTTGCTGCATCTGGTCCGTCATATCTCCCTTCAGCTCCTGCATGTTCCAAAGCCTTGTGCGGTAGCGCTGTCCCTTTAACACGGCAGGCCTGGCAGACCACATGACTGGCTCAGGGACAATAGCAAGTTTGCAGCCAATACTGAGGTTGCGCAGGTTCCTAGGAGCAGGGCCTGGGCAGTGAGGAACCCGGAACTGAAGAAACAAGGGGCTGGATTCTCCGTTTCAGGGTCTATGTCCCCACGTCGTCATGAAAACTGTGGTCTTTTACACCAGAACAGCTGGCGTCAAAAGGCCACAGATTCACAGCCTTGCAGGGGGCGAGCAGGAAGCTGTCGTGGAGCTCGCAGCTCCAGCTGCCGGTACAGCCTCCTGCGTGTCTGGTTCAGAGGCTGCACATGTGCAGAGCGGCAGCGCTGTACTCCATGGTGGACTCAGACCGCGGACCTGGATCGCGGAAGTAGTGCCCCCGATCGGACATGCGCCCGACCCGGACCGCTCGCTCAAAAATACCCCAGCCCTATATGAGCCCCCTCCCCCCTCTGATCGGCCTGCCTCCGACTATGGCGGCTGAAGACTGAGTTTGCAGCCGCCACGCGAGTATCCTGAACGGCAGGACCATGAGTGGTCCACGCCATCGGGAATTCGGCTGGTGGGGGGTGGCAGGTTGGGCCTCTGGCAATGGCCTCCGGTGGTGGATACGATGCACGGCATACTCCCCGAGTCCGAACGCGATTTTGGCGTTGGGCTGTGGAGAATCCTGCCCAAGACCCATCCTATTATGTCTGTGCCTGTATAATTACCAGCCTTTGCCTTTTGTTAATAAACCCCATTGTACTTGGAGAACCCAGCTACATGTGGTAAAAATGAAAGCAACTTTAACATGGAAGTACAACAGTCACTTTAAACTGTTTTAAATATGGGCCCGTCTGCTCAGAGTATGTTGGTCTGTAGTGCTGACTCTCCTCTGTTAAAACTGAAATGGGAGGGTTGCCGTCAGGTTGCCTATACTTAAATTTTTTAACCTTAAGTGAAAAGAGCGTTGGATGGTTCCTCAGGATCAATTGCAGTATGTCATAATTCCAGTGGTTACTGTAGTGCATGTTAGGGTGACCAATAACCAGGGCACTCTGATTGGCCAAACCAGCCAAGATGTCACGCAACATTATCCTCAGGTTTCAGCACAATCACCAAATGACAAATATCCAAAGTGCCTTTTCAGAAGTCTCAGTTACCTGGGAGCTCATTCAGAACCTGTTACCTGCTAACCACATCCTGTAACAGTAGCAGTCAATTGATGCTTAAAACGTGGCTCTATTTCTTTCCAGCGGGATACAGTGAAAATCAACAAGATGGTGCTGTGCGATGGCCTAGTGGAAAACCACTCTTGCACACACCTCGTGCAGCGCCATTTCCCTTTCAGCAGCTGTCATGCGGTAGTTTGGCAATTTGGATGCTCTATCACTTGCCAATTATCATATTAAGTTAAAATCAACATACTTCCATTTGAAACTAGCCAAAAAAAACCTTTGTGACCATCCAGGTTTTATATTGCGCCTATATTGTGTTATGGGCCAGGGTTTAGAGAACCCCAAAGTGTATCATGGAGTTCACCTGACCCACAACTTTTAATAGATTGTGGTATGGGGAGCACCCAGTCCACCCTACAGGTGTGGCACAGCAGTAATGGAAAAGTATTTTTTAAAGCAAAACAATGTTTCTTCTATGAACTCAAGTTAACCTTTTAAAAACATACAGTGAACATCTTAGCAACCATCAATTCAAATACAACCCCCAAAGAATACAACACCAAGTAATCTATGAGCTTTCCTTTTAACATCCATAAGACTTGAAACAAAACCTTTAACAGAAGCACCTCAGGTTTAACTTGACTACTGAGAACAGTTACTGAGAACAGTTACCGCGTTGAAATCAGCAAATGGACACTCATAAGCTTGCATAGATTCACACACATCCTGCTGTGATTGCAGTTTCTCCAAAACTAAAATAAAACCAAACCCACCCTGCAGCAAAAAGCCTAAAGCGAAAGTAAAAGGCTGATAGACAGCCCAGCTCCACTCAGTCTCTGACATCACTGCAGTAATAAACACCCATTTCCTAAAGGTACTCTCACTACAGATATTTATATACACACCCATTTATAAACACCCATTTCTTAAAGGTACTCTCACATGACAATTGGAAAACCTCGACTGTTCTTTTTATATTTATAAATGTGACACAAAGGTTAATTAAAACATGTTTCTTGCAAAAGTTTAGAAAATAACATAACAACAGATCACCAACACAACTTTATTAATTTTATCAAAACATGATGATAGTTATATAGATCAATAGCAGACTTATGGGTATTGAGCAGATCATCTGAAAAATGATGGAACATAATAAAAAAACAAGCTTTTTATCTACTTACATTACCATCAGTTTCTGTACTCAAGGGCTTATGTGCTGTCAAAACATAAGCCCATTCAAAAGCTGTGGATGTTTAGGTACATCTGCATGACCTCAAATGCCAGCTAACATGAACCTTTCTTTGTGTGTCACAAACCCGTGTGTATATGAAACACAAT